>NC_059072.1:306304780-306904780 GCF_020497125.1 Mauremys mutica | reverse complement strand
CTGCACTCTGATTGACTTCAGTGGTATGGATGATTTAGGACTCTCTAAGGGTACGTCTATACTTACCATCCAGGTCGGCGGCTCGCATTCGACTTCTCGGAGTTCAATATATCGCGTCTAATCTAGACGCGATATATCAAACTCCGAACGCGCTCCCGTCGACTCCGGAACTCCACCACCACGAATGGCGGTGGCGGAGTTGACGGGGGAGCCACAGACTTTGATCCCGCGGCATCTGGACGGGTGAGTACTTCAAACTAAGGTAGTTCGAGTTCAGCTACGCTATTCGCGTAGCTGAACTTGCGTACCTTAGTTCGACACCCCCCCCCTTAGTGTAGACCAGGCCTAAGTGAGGCCTAGCTATGCCAAATGGTTAAGCCTGCTAGTTTAGGGCAGGAGACTCCCGGTGGGGTTTTTTGTTTATAGAGGTCCTCTCTCCAGGCAGATAATTTTAAATCCAGTCTTCTCTGTACATTATGTGGCCTACTTAATAAAAGAACAAACAGTACTTAGTTGAGACTATGGAAAACAGTACTGAGCTGAGAATATGGTCTTAAAATATACTGAACTTTCACACTTCACAGTAAACTACTGAAGTAATAGCATGAGTAACTGACAGAGCCCAAATCAGAGAAATAAAGGTAAATTAATTTCCTAAGACAAATGTAGCTGCACTTGGGAAATATGCAGCAAAATATGATGGTTAGTGCTAACAAATCTGACATTATTGCTGCATCAGTTCTTTACCAATGATGGAGAGAAACAAGGTCTGAGCTTGCTCCTATTGAAGTCCACAGGAGCAGTCAGTGAAACTATTATTTCCCTATCTACCTTGAAAAAGGAAATACAATTTAATCCCTAGAGTATTACTGAAAACCTGCACCCCTATATTAATAATAGAAACTGTTCTTGATCCCTCCAGGCAACTCAAAGATAGTAAGCAGTTGAGTGTAAAAAGTGAAGTGTAATGTGTCAAATTAAACTATTCACTATTTATCACACCAATTAAATAGATCTTAAACTTTTAAATTGTCCCTCCTTAAAAGAGGCAGTTGCCACCTGATGATTAATGCTGCAGAAGTGGTTCTAAACTCTTATGTATTATATGTGGCTTATTGGAATGTTACACTGCTGCTGTTGTGAGCATTGTAAACACCTTACACATTATCCGGGAGTATATGCAGAACTGGGCTAAGAGATGGCAGAACGAGGAGGATTTTGATGAGGACATGGACACAGATGTTCCTGAAAGCACAGGCTGTGGCAATTGGGACATCATGGCGATCGTGGGGCTGGTTGATACATTTGGAACACCAACTCTGGGCCAGGCAAACAAGCACAGAGTGGTGGGACTGCATAGTGTTGCGGGTATGGGATGATTCACAGTGCCTGTAAACTTTTGCATGTGTAAGGCCACTTTCCTGGAACTCTGAGTTGCTTTCCCCACACCCTGAAGCGCAGGAATACCAAGATGAGAGCTGCCCTGACAGTTGAGAAGCAAGTGGCGATAGCCCTGTGGAAGCTTGCAACGCCCGACTGCTACCGGTCAGTCGGGAATCAATGTGGAGTGGGCAAGTCTACTATGGGGGCTGCTGTGATCCAAGTTGCGAATGCAATCATTGACATTCTGTTATCAAGGGTAGTGACTCTGGGAAATGTGCAGGTCATAGTGGATGGCTTTGCTGCAATGGGGTTCCCTAACTGTTGTGGAGCGATAGAACGCATATCTCCATCTTGGCACCGGACCACCTTGCCAATCAGTACATAAACAGCAAGGGATGCTTCTCAATGGTGCTGTAAGCACTGGTGGATCACAAGGGATGTTTCACCAACATCAACCTGGGATGGCTGGGAAAAGTGCACAATGCTTGCATCTTTAGGAACTCCAGGCTTTTCGAGCAGCTGCAAGAAGGGACTTACTTCCCAGACCACAAAGTTACCATTGGGGATGTTGAAATGCCAATAGTTATCCTTGGGTACCCAGCCTAACCCTTGCTCCCATGGCTCATGAAGCCTTACACAGGCAGCCGGGACAGTAGTAAGGAGCAGTTCAACTATAGGCTGGGCAAGTGCAGAATGGTGGTAGAATGTGCCTTTGGACATTTAAAAGCTCGCTGGCGCTGTTTGCTGACTAGGTCAGACCTCAGCGCAACCAACATTCCCATTGTTATTGCTGCTTGTTGCATATTCCATAATATCTGTGAGAGTAAGGGGGATATGTTTATGGCGGGGTGGGAGGCTGAGGCAAATCACCTGGCATCTGATTTTGATCAGCCAGACACCAGGGCTATTAGAAGAGCACAGCTAAGCGTGCTGCACATCAGAGAGGCTTTGAAAACCAGTTTCATGACTGGCCAGGCTTTGGTGTGACAGTTTGTGTGTTTCTCCTTGATGCAAACTCACCCCCTTTGTTGATTTTAATTCCCTGTAAGCCCCTTTGAAATAAAGTAGCTATTGTTTTGAAACCATGCATTCTTTCTTTATTAATTAAAAAAATTAGATAACAGACAAGGTAGCCCAGGTGGGGTGGGGGGAGGAGGAGGAGGGAAGGACAAGGCCACATTGTTTATTGTAGCCACACTAAAAATCAAACTGCTTGAATGACAGCCTTCTGTTGGAAGTGCAGACAGCCCAGCATGAACGGGGTCCTTTTACTGTTCCCTTACAAAAATTCCCCTATTTCAACCAGGTGACCATGAACACTATATATTTTAAAACCTGTACTGTAGTTACAAATGTGCACTCACCAGAGATGCCTTCTCTGGCTTAGGGTCGGGGATCCTGCCTTGGGAGGGTATTGGCTCCAGGGTGATGAAAATTTCCTGGCTACCGGGGAGAATGGATTCACCGCTTGCCTGCAGTGCATTCTCCTCCTCCACCACAAAATCCTCCTCTGTGTTCCATTAGACTCCCCACTTGCAGGTGTCCACAAACAGTGGTGGGATAGTGGTAGGGCCCTGCCGAAATGGCATGCTGCTGTTCATATAAACGGCATGTATGAGGCTCTGACCCAGAGCAACCATTTACTTCTTTGTCTTTTGGTAGGCTTGCCTGAGCTCCTTAACTTTCACGTGGCACTGCTGTGTGTCCCTGGTGTAGCCTCTGTCCAACATGCCCTGTGAGATTTTGGCAAATATATTTGCATTTCTTCTTTTGATCAGAGTTCTGCTTGCACATATTCTTCTCCCATACAGCAATCAGATCCAGTGTCTCCCTTTCGGTCCATGCTGGAGCTTGTTTGTGATTCTGGGACTGCATGGTCACCTGTGCTGCCGAGTTCGCCATGCTGACCAAACAGGAAGTGAAATTCAAAAGTTCCTGGGGCTTTTCCTGTGTACCTGGCTAGTGCATTAGAGTTCAAAGTGCTGTCCAGAGCGGTCACAATGGAGCACTCTGGGATAGCTTCCGGAGACCAATACTGTCAATTTGTGTCCCCACTACCCCAAATTCAACCCAGCAAGGTTGATTTTAGCACTACTCCCCTTGCTGGGGAGGAGTACAGAAGTCAATTTTAAGAGCCCTTTAGGTCGATGGAACGGGGTTGGTTTTGTGGACGTGGTCATTTTTAAATCGACCTAATGCGGCTAAATTCGACCTAACCCTGTAGTGTAGAACAGGCCTAAGGGTTTACAGGATTAGGTTCCAAGTTTTTAAATAGTTCTAGAAGAAACTAACAATGCCTGAGCTGTCAGATCAGAAGGAGCATCATTCGAATAAAGGCGGGCAGATGTGTGATAAGTCTTAGCTCCATTGCTAAGATGAGGAACATATTTTCAGCAAAGTTCTTGGCAGATTCCTGAGGCAGCTGGTTTAAGGTCATCAGTGTCAGGCATTGTAATCTTCACTTAGGGCTTTCACCCCCACAAATCTGGAAAATTAGGCATTGGTTTTCTTTGTTTTGCTGCTCCAGTTCCAGTTAGTAACATGCATGTTAGACTAGTTTGGCTGCAAAGAAGAATTCTATGTACACTGGCCACAACACCGGATTCCTGTCAGGCTGCACAACTGGGCTAACATCAGAATCCAAACATCCTCTGGTCAGTGCAAGCAGAGGCATTCCTCTAATGATTTGGACTTGATGTGATGCAGTATGAATGTCATGGATAATTCAGACCAATGGGGAGAAACAGAATAAAACCAACCAAACACACACTGTTTAAACACCTTCTGTCCCCCATCCCTACCCTCTTGAGGACTCCTGGCCAATTTAACAGCACAATACATATGCTAACAAACTTAAACAAAGGCTTTCTTTAAGTTTGTTAGCATATAAATTGTGCTGTTAAAGCCATATAAAGAATGAATGCCCTCCCTAGCCGTGTAGAGCAAAGCCCCGCCCCACCCCTTGAGCAGGGGAGCTAGCCCCAAGTCTTTTCGGTACCCCATACACCCTAAAAATCTCTTGCTGGTACTGTGTACTGGACAGTACCACCCTACTTGCACTACTGAGTACAACCAATACCTGTTACCTGCCAGCACCCACAGACCACCATGCAGTAGGTGGCAGCAGAGGGCTTGTGCAAGAGACAGCATAGCACAGGGAGATGCAGGGAAAGCATAAGAGGTATCAAGCTGGAACAGGAGACAGAGAGAGAGACACACACATACGGACATTTTTGGTTGCTAGGACATGGGCTACCTAAACAGCTGATATTGGTTAGGGGTCTAACTCTAGGAGAGGATTCACAACTGAGGTTCCTGAGTGGTGGGATACCCATGAGAGAGGCACACCAAAGCAGTCACTTAGGCACCTCTCCTCTTCCCACTCCCCTCTTCCCCTGCATTGTATGGGGAGCCTGGACACCTACCCTGGGGTTGAAAACTCTAGTGCTTAGCAGTCCAACTCCTAGGGGCTACTTCCACCTGCCAGGGGTTGTCAAGCCCTTTTGGTGTCTAAATACAAAGACCATTGTCATATATGGAAACAACTGGATTATTTGGCTCTGTGGTTTTAAAGTTGCATATTTAAGGCATCACATCTGAACCTCTTGAAAGACTAGAATTTGCTGCAGAATAAGCAAAGATCCCTCTGGTGATGTGATCAAAGTAGTTATTTCTGCAAAACCTTTTAGGAATTTCAGATAAAATCTATTTCAGTGTAGGAACTGGCTGCAGTTCTGCATTACACTTATATTTCTTCTCTTTAGGACTCTAATCCTGCTTCACTACCGAAAACCTCTCTCTCTACTATGCAAAGCAGCACATACTATTAGACCTTTTAAGATGAGCTCCTCTGCATACAGTAAAAATTACTTTCTAAACATTTCTGAAAGCTCTGGGTACTCTTTATGGATGCAAATAAAATCATTCAGGTTAACAAATATATCTTCAGCACCCCTCTGAGTTGTTTACTCTCTAAAAGGTGTAGTGTCAAGACCAAATGGGAGATACTATATATTAAAAACAGGCATAGGGTAAACCAAATATGCCTGGTCCATCTTCTGTATGATCTTCTAGTGATATCTTGTAACCACATCAAAACTCATGAAAAATGTTGCTCTATTAAGTTCATCTAGTGTTTTAGCCATGATGAGGAATGGATACCTATTACTAGTTTGTTGATCCAAATCAAAATATTCCAACCTGGGTCTCCACAGTTATGGTCCTAAATTCATCATTAGGCACAGGATGTGATTGTCAAAAGTGCCTACGTGACTTGGACCACAAGGCTCATTGCAAGTCAAACCTCACTACAAAAGGACACACGGATCCTAAGCAGGATGAAGTGGAGACAGCCTACTTTATAGGTGTTCTCCCATTCTTTACAGCATCCTCATCCAGTTCTGGATCCACGTTTTTTCTGGTCCTGAATCTGAAAGCCCTCAAGGGGCTAGGACCAAGCTGACTCACTATCTGCTTCTCCAGTGTGCCCCACAGCAAAAACTGATTAAAAGGTGCATTCCAATTGCTGATTCCCTGGCTGAACCTTCAGGATAAGACTGAATATTGTCATCTCTAATATAAAAGCTAAACACTCATTTCATAGAATATCAGGGTTGGAAGGGACCTCAGGAGGTCATCTAGTCCAACCCCCTGCTTGAAGGAGGACCAATCCCCAGACAGATTTTTGCCTCAGATCCCTAAATGCCCCCTCAAGCATTGAGCTCACAACCCTGGGTTTAGCACTGCTCAAACCACTGAGCTAACTACCCCCCAAGGTTTGTCCCTGTACTGATGCTTCAGAATGGTATGGCAACATCTTCCTGGAAGATGACTATCAAAAACAAGCCTGCAGAGAACAACCAAGTCAAGGGAGCAGAGGAGGGCATTGTTCTTTTGGCAGAATGTATCTGAGTCTTATGTATAAGAAATGTAAATTCTACTTTGATTGGTACTGTGGAAATACATAGACTCACATCTTAGTTATTATTCCTTTTACTTACAGCACACTGCTTCTACATTTGACCAACAAACCTTCTAGTTGTCACATAGCTGAAACAGCAGCTTCGCTTAAAGGCAAGTTAAGTCCATTCCTAGGTCTTGACCCTAGATATGCTTCAGTGCAGGAGTCCTAGAGAAAGCTTACTACTCTATTCAGGGTTTGTCCCTGAGAGGCCACTCCAATAGATGGATCACCAAACCCTATATTCTCCATTGGAACCTGTTTTACTTAGCAGAACCCCTACAGTGAATTCTGTTTCAGAGAGTCTTGGAAAGTTGGAACTTCTCTTGCTTGTAAATGAATTGAGATTCCACTCCATCTCTCTTGCAGCAGCTGTGAGTGCTGAGTAGACCAGTATAAGGGTGTAGTCATGTTAGTCTGTATCCACAAAAACAACAAGGAGTCCAGTGGCACCATCTGAAGTGAGGTTTTTTTAACCCACGAAAGCTTATGCCCAAATAAATTGGTTAATCTATAAGGTGCCACCAGACTCATTGTTGTTTCTGAGTAGAACAGATGACCAAAGATCTCAGAGGCAGTCCCATATCTTGCACTTTTTCCCCTTTTAAAAACAACCACTGGTACTCTCACCCCAGCTGAAGCAAAGTGATTGTCTCCAGTTTTTGATCTGATGGATTACAGAGTGTGTTTCTAAAACTTCCTGTGTTGAAATGTACTGGGAAAACCCATTTTGAATTCAGTCTAATTCATCAGGTGAGTTGCATTTCTCTTAGCATTTACTTAGATCTCCCCATTGATGTTTTTGGTTGTAAATTAGCCATGTATAACTTTGTTTCCTCCAAAACTGTGTGGTTTACCTGGCTCAAATCTGATACCTGGCTCATAAATCTGATATAAAATACTCCTGTATTTTGTAGGTTGACAAAGTATTAACCTTTGATACAGTAATTATTTACTTGGGTTATTCTGCTGGACCATTTTGATGGTAGCTGGCTATATGAATCAGCACCATCTAGTTTTCCTGAAAGTCTATCCTTTGCAGTGTCCCTTTCTACTGTACTTCTTGACGAGATCCATGAACTGATCACCACTGAGGGCTCAAAATGGCAGATGAAATTCAATGTTCATAAATGCAAAGTAATGTACATTGAAAAACAAAATCCCAACTATACATAAAAATGATGAGGTCTAAATTAGCTGTTACCATTCAAGAAAGATTTGGAATCATTGTGGATAGTTCTCTGAAAACATCCACTCAATGTGCAGTGGCAGTCAAAAAAGCTAACAGAATGTTGGGAATCATTAAGAAAGGGATAGATAAGACAGAAAATATCACATTGCCTCTATATAAATCCATGGTACGCTCACATATTGAATACTGCATGCAGATGTGGTCGCCCCATCTCAAAAAAAGATATGTTAGAATTGGAAAATGTACAGAAAAGGGCAACAAAAATGATTATGGGTATGGAATGGCTTCCATATGAGGAGAGATTAGTAAGACTGGGACTTTTCAGCTTGGAAAAGAGAAGACTAAGGCAGGATATGATAGAAGTCTATAAACTCATGACTGGTGTGGAGAAAGTAAATAAGGAAGTGTTATTTATTCCTTCTCATAATACAAGAACTAGGGGTCACCAAATGAAATTAATAGGCAGCAAGTTTAAAAACAAACAAAAAAAAAGGAAGTATTTCTTCACACAACACGGTCAACCTGTGGAACTCCTTACCACAGGCAGGGCTGGCTCCAGGCACCAGCTAAAGAAGCAGGTGCTTGGGGCGGCCAATACCAAGGGATGGCATTCCTGCCGCTATTGGGGCGGCACGTCCGGGTGTTCAGCAGCGGATCCCTCCGTCCCTCTCAGAGCAAAGGACCTGCTGCTGAACTGCCACTGAAGAGTGGAGCGGTGCAATTGTGCTGATGTGGCTTTGGGGGGGGGCAGCTCAGGGTGGCAGAAAACCTGGAGCTGGCCCTGACCAGAGGATGTTGTGAAGGCCAAGACTATAACAGGATTAAAAAAAGAACTAGATAAGTTAATGGAGGATAGGTCCATTAATGGCTATTAACCAGGATGGGCAGGAATGGTGTCCCTAGCCTCTGTTTGCCAGAAGCTGGGAATAGGTGATGGATCACTTGATGATTACCCTTCTGTTCATTCCCTCTGAAGCATCTGGCATTGGCCACAGTCGGAAGACAGGATACTGGGCTAGATGGGCCTTTGGTCTGACCCAATATGGCCGTTCTTATATTATGTTCTCACATTTAGTCACCAGCCTGAGCCCTCTTTTCAGGCTGATTTGCTTAGAACACCTGTACCTGTGTAATCTTTGGGGGGGCTAGAGTTCACCTCATTGCCCTTCAATGCCTAAAACCCTTAACTCCAGTAGAAAATAGCTGGAGACCCAGAGTTCAGTCTCTAAAGATTTTCAGCAGGGATTGCACAAGGTCAACCTCCCTACATTCAAGTCCCAAAAGGAACTAAAGAAATTAATTTAAATAACTTTATAAAATCTTATGATAAAGAAAGAAAATCAAATTTTTACAGCATAAAATGGCTATTTTATAATCCACAGACATAATAAATTATACATAAACATAAATAAAACAAATTAAAATCTGAACAGTTCAGTCCCCACAGACACACAGTGAAAAGAAACTCAGAGTTCCCAAAAGCTTAGGTTTAGTTCACCTAAGTCTCAGTTAGAGTCTTTGATCACCAAATCTATACTGTCTGCTGAGTCTAAAACAACATCTTCCCTCCACTTGCTTGTAGGAATCTTCAGCTGGAATCCACGCAGACTTCCTCTGCTGAAATCACTGCTAGCCAGTCAGCTGACTGATTAAATCTGTACATTTAACTGAGTGGTTAAAGAAAACCCTGCTGCAAAGTGCTCCAGGGTTAGGGACAACAGCTTGCTTTCTGCTCCTGGGCTCAGCTTCTCCCAACTCACCCAGGACACATGGCCCCTTGCAAAGCAGCTACCCTCACTGCTTGCCCCCATGGAGTCTGACCCCAGCAACAGGGAACCTAGTGGAGCATACCCAAAACTACCACTCCCAATTCCAGAAGCTTCTGGATGTGGAGTGCTAAATCTGCCTAGCAACAATGACCCAGACACGACTCACTCTTATTTCCCCACCAATGGGTCTCTTAAAGAGATCTCTCCCTCTTAGGCACATGGGTTACACCTGCATCTCACACTTGCTTTACAATCTCTTCCTGTACCTCCTTGTGCACTAGTTTTCAGACTCTGAAACATAGCTACATACAATACTTTCGCACCACCTCAGGATTTCCACACCACATATCTCCTGCTCCAGTGTCTTTGCAGCAATATCATCATTTATTAAGGTATCTCACACCTCCAAGGACAGAATGTTTAAAAACTGTCTTAGATGAAGGGAATCTCTCATAAATAAGCCCCTGGTTTTTGTTTCCTCACGTGATGTGCATTGTTAATTTTGAGCAGCCTCATCCTTATCATTTGTTGGCTTCCTGCATTTGATTGTGCTTGAAAGTTATCAAAGTGAATGATTAGTACTGATGAGAGTGAGCTCTTCAATTGATGCAAGAGATACATGGGTAGGCTGTTTCCTTCTGTAGTACAAAAATGCTAAGTCTCCCTTTTAATTGTGTAAATAGTTGCCCTTAAGAACTCTGTCTGAAAACTTCCCCGATGAGGCATCACCAGCTTAAAAAAAAAATAGAAACCCTGCTGCCCTTTTATCATTGTCTTCATTAGAGACAAATAAATACATTGTAATAAGTAAAACATCAAATAAGCAAGTAGGATAATTGAGGATACTGTAAATTACTTTATTAACATGGAGGCAACTTCTTCCTTCTGCTTTGAATGTGCACTGACTTAAATGGAAGTTGCACGCACATATCCGAGGACAGAATTTGGTACAAATCAGGTCAGCTACAGAACATTAACATGAACTCACACTCCAAACTTAGTCCTTTAAGTGCATTATTACATTTTTTCCTTCACTTCCTACCCTAAACTGTGTGGTGTT
This sequence comes from Mauremys mutica, assembly GCF_020497125.1. Taxonomy (NCBI): domain Eukaryota; kingdom Metazoa; phylum Chordata; order Testudines; family Geoemydidae; genus Mauremys; species Mauremys mutica. Next base: position 306,894,416 of record NC_059072.1, on the reverse strand, counting down.
GAAAATGCAACTGCTGTGTTTTGCCTCAGAGCAATCCCCTTACATATAGTTTGCATATCTATTTAAAGGCACTTGGGGATCAATAGTGATACTTGCATTTATAAACAGAAAAACAACATTTAACCCTGAGCCGAGGAAATACATGAAAAGACATTTGTAATGAGCCATAAAAGCCACAATTTGTAACACAGCCTACCACCTGCTAACCCTTAATTGCACACTTCAGCACATGTGAACCCCTGATGCCCAACAATCTGTCCCCCCTTGTATTCAGCATTGACACTCTGGTTACCTTCCCCAGACCTGAGGAAGAGCTATGTCTCGCTAAAAAAAAGTTTGTCCCCTCCACCAACAGAAGTTGGTCCAATAACAGATGTTACCTCACCCATCTTATCCCTCTAACTTAATTTTAAACATTTTGAGGGAAGAGTCTGCTTGGGCAGGACAGGAAGATGTAAGGAGGCCAACTAGAACAGCAGTGCCTAGGCTACATTCTCAGAATTTCCCAGCAGTAGAGGAATAATCCTGTATTTAGCAGTGACAGGCCAACTAACCAAATAATTTTTTCATTCCCAAATTATGCATTTGTGGTATACATACATTTCCCTCGGATAGATACATCACTCACAAGCTTATTACACACATAATGAGACTATTACTAAACAAAGGATGTTCAATAGAGATGCTATCTTTTCTGGGGAATCTTCATGGGGACAAAGCAGGGAGGATGTGCAAGTGCAGCCTCTGTCATCCTCATTGTCTCATCCCCATGTAACACAGGTCACCCAGTCTGGGGCCCCTATCCCCATGTAGATTCTAACTCTGTGGAGAGACCTCTAGAGCCTGTGGACCTGTTGGAGGAGGGGTGTGGGGAAAGAGGCTGAGCTGAGCTGTCTGACACCCACCCCTTTCCAGTATGTGAGAACCAAGTACGGGAGTGGGGGGGGTCCCCTCTGTGCATGGAACTTGAGGGCACTATCTGGCCCCTGAGTTTATTAAGTACCAGAAAAAAAGAGACACACAGCTGTTTGGCCTATTTAACGCTAGACAGGTACTTGAGTAGGAGATTTAAAGCTGTAGAGCTGAGCCACAGACAACTTATTTCACGCCAAACCTTTGGGTTTAACTTTAGAGCCCTTTTAAATTAAGAGCTCTATTTGTCATCAGCACTTATTTTCCTTTTTCAGGGTCATAAGAAAAAAAAAAGTGAGATTAGTGGTGGAAACAAGTCAGTCTGACAGCCCTGGAGCTGGAGCAGCTGTTGTAGTCACAAAACAGGCAGCTGCCCAATAGTTATGCAAGTTGCCCATGGACCATCACTTGTGACATGGACACTACTCCCCTGGGAACTGGATGAAGATGTTTTTCCCACTGGCCACCTGTAATCAAGCACAGACTCACCCATGGCACCTCCTGCTGGTTGTCCATGGGAATTAGCTCACCAGTCATCAGAGCACCCTCTGCAGACCAGATGTCCCACCTGTTGTTGGCCCCTATGTCTCTCCCAGACCCCAGTGCCCTTGTCTTGGGTGCTGCCCCACTGGCAGTACCCCACTCTCCAAGTCTTCCCACCCAGGGGAACCCCCCCCCCCATCACCTCACTTGTGGTTACTGCCAGTCACCATCTAGCCCCCACACCCTAGGGTGGACTGCAGTCTATCAGCCAATCATCACAGGCAACAAGGGGTTTAGACTGGCTGCCTTTACCCACCCTCAGGCTGCCCCTCTGCAACCCCAATACCTATGTGGGCCTAGGACCAGGCCCTGCAGCTTGGGGAGTTGCTGGCCTAGGGCTTCCCAGCCCTGCCTCACGCTAGGTCCCTGGGTGAGTTCCCCAGCAGCCCTGCCTGCCTGCCTGCCTGCCTGCCTGCCTGCCTGCCTGCCTGCCTGCCTGCCTGCCTGCCTGCCTGCCTGCCTGCCTGCCTGCCTGCCTGCCTGCCTGTAGTCAAAGTGAGACTCCTGAGCTTCTGGCTGCCCTGGCCTTCTTATAAGGCCTAGTTGCTCAGTTTGGGGCATGGCCCCAGCTGCAGTCACTTCCACCAATCAGCCGGGGTTTTGCTCCCTTCCACAAACCCAGCCCTCTGCAGGGCTTTTCCAACCCCTTCCAGGCTGGAGCGGGTGTTCACCCCCCTACACCACCAAATACTGATGGTGATGACTTTTCATTCTACTGACACTGATCAGATTCATACTGTGACAGATTCCATAATTAACTGCTGACCTCCACCTTTCTGCCTGATTACGCTCATTAGTGGATTACTCAGCTCAGCCCTTGAGGCTCACCAGACTCCCTTTGATTTGGATTACATTGTGCAAGGTGCTAAACACCCACCAGTCCCGTCAGGGCACATTTTGAGAGGTGCTGAACAGCCACAAGTGAATGGGGTTTCCATAATGGGAGTCACTGGTGCTCACTATTGTCAGCACTTGCCCACTGACATCACTTTGAGTTGAAGGTACTCAGCACCATGCATGCCCTACTCTGAGTGTTGAAATGTTAGTGGGCTCAGTTCAGCCCTGGTCTAACTCCACTGAACTCAGTAAGGAATGCGTTAAAATGCATAATTGGGTAGCAGAGATCATTCAGAGACTGTACATTCCAACTAATACCCTTGTTTGCCTTTAAAGTCTACAAGCCAATAGAAGGAAATTTGTTCCAAGGGTAGGTCTTGTGATTGTTAGACCACATCAGTTCTAATACAGCAGTTTTACTAACGTGCTGGGAAGTATTATCACTTTGGCTTTTTTCCCTTTTCACAAAGAGCATCTGTAACTTTTAAAAAACAAACCAAACCACAGTCATATCTGATATTTAATCTCTTCATTTTTCTAGCCTGAATTTCTAGTGGCTAGGAAGGGATAAATTTAGTTTAGTCTCAGTTTGTTGAAAATAATGCAGAACATCCCGAGTCCTGCACAAAGCACACAATACATGTTATGCCTTTCATCTTATTTCTTCTCATATTTGTGAGACAATTACACAAGTGGAAACTGAAGCAATTATCACAGCCTAAATGAACAGAAAAAAGTTTTCTGCTATTCTGGATCTCACGTGACCCACTCAGATGACAGTACCTGGTAACTGCATAACTGTTGGGCAGCTAGCAGCCTAGTTTGTGACCACAACAGCTGCTTTCATACAAGGCCATACATGTTCAAACAGTTTCCCCCCAAATACTTCATCGAGAAATCAGGTTGATATAATTACTAAGAAATAATGGCAGAGGGAAAGAGAAACAAGGTAGAGTGAGATGTAGAAGAGAGAGGAAGGATTTAACTTCAGATATGTCCATCAATGGCTATTAGCCAAGATGATCATGGCTGCAACCCCGTTTTCTAGATCGGGGATAGTCAATTATTTTTTGTCAAGGTCCAAAATTTCTTGGTCCTGTTCCTGACTCCAGAGAAACATTTTTCAAACCACAACAATAACGATAAAAAGATTGTGTGGCTTTGGCATGTGGTTTGCCTATTGACTACCCTTGCCTCTAGGTGTCCCTTAGCTTCTGAGGCCTGGTCTACACTAGGACTTTAATTTGAATTTAGCAGCGTTAATTCGAACTAACCGCTCAACCGTCCACACCAGGAAGCCATTTAATTCGAACTAGAGGGCTCTTTAGTTCGAATTTGGTACTCCACCCCGGCAGGTGGAGTAACGCTAAATTCGACATGGCTAGTTCGAATTAGGCTAGGTGTGGATGCAAATCGAACTTAGTAGCTCCGGGAGCTATCCCACAGTGCACCACTCTGTTGACGCTCTGGACAGCAGCCCGAGCTTGGATTCTCTGCCCAGCCACACAGGAAATGACCCGCGAAAATTTGAATTCATTTTCCTGTCTGGGCGGTTTGAATCTGACGTTCTGGTTGCACATCGGGGCGAGCTCCGCAGCACCGGCAGCAATGCAGAGCTCTCCAGCAGAGGAGTTCATGTAATCTCTGAATAGAAAGAGGGACCCGGCATAGACTGACCGGGAACTCTTCGATCTGATCGGTGTGTGGGGCGAGGAGTCTGTGCTTTCGGAGCTGCGCTCCAACGAACGGAATGCAAAGACCTACGAGAAGGTCTCCAAAGCCATGATCCAGACAGAAGATACAGCCGTCATGCAACGCAGCGCCGCGTGAAAATCAAGGACCCCAGACAAGCCTACCAAAAAATCAAAGCGGCCAACGGACGCTACGGAGCCTGCCACCACTGCCCCACCAGTGACCATGGACTCTGATGATGGGACAGTGTCGACGGACAGTTCCTCGACGATGTTCACGGACGGGGAAGATGAGGAAGGGTTTGTGGAGGACGAGGCAGGCGATAGCGCTTACAACGCTGGTTTCCCCGACAGCCAGGATCTATTCATCACCGTCACGGAGATCCCCTACCAACCCTCCCCGGCCAGGAACCCGGATCCTGAATCAGGGGTAGGATCTGTCGGTAAGTGCTTTAACCATGTTAACTTTTATTCTTAATATAACAGGAATCTGAAGTGTGTGAAAAGGAGGTCTCTGTATATATGGTGATAGAACAGAAATCCTCCTGGGAGAACGCCACGAAGCTCTCCTGCCGTTAATCGATAAGCATCTGCAGGAGGTTCCTGGGGAGAGCTGCCTTATTGGGTGCTCCGTGGTAGCACACTTTTCCGCGCGAGGCTTTCACGCGGTATTCAGGGAGCACTGCCTCCCAGAGCACGGCTGCATAGGTCCGTGGTTCGTGCTAGATTTCACGCAGCATGCGCTCTCTATCTCCTTCAGTGCCCGTCCTCACGGTGATCTCGCTCGGAGACTCCTGCATCTAAGTAGGGGAAGAAATGTTACGTTACGCCTGGTCCAAAGTATTTTTAATAAATAAACGGACAGACGGCATAGCACAGACTCAGCACGCAGCTGCGTGACGAGCGTAACGGAAAGCCAAAGAATCAAATGGACGCTCATGGAGGGAGGGGGGAACGAGGACGCAAGGTATCCCACAGTTCCTGCTGTCTCCGAAAAGCATTTGCATTCTTGGCTGATCTCCAAATGCTTCTAGGGTCAAACACAGTGTCCGCGGTGGGTCGGGGCATAGCTCGGCAATTTACGCAGCCCCCCGACCCCCAGAAGTTAAAGGGAAAACAATCCTCTGTTGACTCTTTTACATGTCACCGTATCTGTACTGAATGCTGCAGATAGACGCGATGGTGCAGCACTCAACACCAACATCCTTGCTCCCCCCACGCTATGGATGGCTGATGGTACAATAAGATGGAAATCCATCCTCATCATCAGCCTATTGGCACATGGGGCAGTGCAAAAGGACTGGTAACCATAACGACCGTACCAACTTGCTTGGAACAGGTCGGTCAAGGCCGCCTGTTGCTAATTTTTCATGGTAGATGGTGCAGTATGGCTGGTAACCGTCCTCATCATTGCAACAGGGGGCTGAGCTCCATCAGCCCCCACCCTTCATTGTAAAGAAAAGATTCAATTGCCCCTGGACTAGCAGAGGGATGAGTGGCTCCCTCCTCCACACCCCTTAATGTCATCTCTGGACTATCATTGCAGCTGGAGGCTTCCTTCCACTCATTTCTCACAAACGACTACCTGTGTCTTATTCATGCATTCTATATTACTTCATCACACAAGTGGGGGGACAATGGTATTGGAACCCAGGAAGGCTGGGGGAAGAACGGAATGAACAGCTGGGGTTGTTTCAGGAGCACACCCTGTGAATAGCGTTCAGCTCAAAATTTATGCAGGATTGGACAGAGAGCAGCTGTGGTCTCTGGTTGTATGATACAGTGGTTCTCTAGTACACTTGCCCATAATCTAGGCAGGACTGATTCTATTTTTAGATACCCAAAAAGGAGGGATTGACTCGGGGAGTCATTCCCAAATTTTGCTTTTGCGCCCCTGGCTGATCGACCAGGGGCACTTATGACAGCACCAAATGGCGCAGTGCAAAAGGACAGGTAACCATGACCATCTTATTACCGTCTTCTTACCAGTTCATGGTATGGTAGACGGTGCAGTATGCCTGGTAACCATCGCTGCTGTCATGCAAAAGCATAAGCATGCTGCTGTGTAGCGCTGCTGGTCCGCCTCTGTCAGCGGCATCCAGTACACATACGGTGACATATACAAAAGGCAAAATAGGGTCCATTGTTGCCACGCTATGGCGTGTGCCAGGGCATTTCATGGAAAACGTGCTCGAAATGATTGTCTGCCATTGCTTTCCCGGAGGAAGGAATGACTGGCGACATGTACCCAGAATCCACCGCGCAAATGATTTGTGCAACAGCAGGCACAGGGGTCTCAACAAAAAATTCACAGAGACAGCCTAGACTCAGTTAATTGTTTGCAAAAAAGTATCATTGCAAGGAATTAACTAACTGTTTCCCATCTCACAGCTTCCACTGTCTCCAGACCTGCCACAGCATCCACCTCGCAGAGGCTGGCGAAGATTAGGCGGCGAAAGAAAAAGACAAGGGACACGATTTTCGATGAATGTGTGGGCTGCTACCTAGCCGAGGCGGACCAGCAGAGGCAGTGGAGGGAGAAAGTCTCTCTGTACCAGCGCTCACACAGCGAATGGGAGGAGAGGTGGCGTGAGGAACACAAGCAGGCGACTCAAGCAATGCTTGTACTACTGAGGGAGCAAACGGACACGCTCCGGCGACTTGTGTATGTTCTGCAGGACCGCTGCAGGACAGAGCCCCCGGCAGTATCTCTGCAACTGCCCTCCCCCGCCACAAAGTCACATTCCCCCCTCACCTCAAATAACCAGGAGGATGCCCGCCCTGGGCCGTGAATACTGTCACTGCACCCCAGCAGAGTGCTCAAGTAACCAAAAGCTCTCCTACCCTACATTTGCATAAGTCCTTCCCTTCCGGACTCAAACAAGTCCCAATCCCAGTCCCATCCCATAACTGTGTACTTAAGTAATAAAAATACTTTGCTGTTAAGTACTGTTTCCGTCATGTTTCTTCACTGAAGACTGTGTTTGAATGGGGTGCGTGGGGAAGTGCGTTGCTAATTGCATAGGACAGGCACCTTTCGCAGGGTACAGACACGGGGGCCGGATCAGCAGCGGGTAACACACACAGTGCAGTCAGCAGGCACCGTGGTCGGTATGGGAGGTGGTTTCCAGGTTCTGTGTGGGCGGTGGGGATGTGACTTTTTAGCGGGGGAGGGCAGGTACAGATCTTATACAGCGGTCCTTGTCGTGGACCGCTGAGTCACGCAGCAGAGGAATCTGTATCCGTCCTCCTCCGCCACAAGGCCACATAGCCCCCCGCACACAGAATCCCAAAAAGGAGGGATGGCAGGCTCCGTTGAAACAAGCAGTCCGGCAATGCGGACCGCTGTAGGAGCAGGAGCCTGTCATTCCTTGAGTTTAGAGGCGGTCTTTACATCAGCGCACACCCTACCCACCGCAGTCTGCGTTCCAGTTTCGACCCTTTAACGAAAAGTCATGAATAAAGAAACCTCTCCTCAGTAACAGTGTGACATGTATTTTATTTTTACACGTGTCTTGGAAGTGGAGGAAACGGGGAGAACGGGGTATTTAACCGAAGAGGAGAGTCAACAGTAACTGGGTAAAGAAACAGGGGCAGGTTCAGCTTCTCTGTAAAGAAACTGAACAGTCACAGGTCACGCTGCTCGCTGGTATTTAAAGAGTTCCTTGTCGCTGTCCCAGGCGCCTGTATAGGGCTTCATGAGCAAGTGCATTAGCGGGCAGGCTGGGTCACCGAGGATCACTATAGGCAAATGCACATCCACAACAGTTATTTCGTGGTACGGGAAGAAACTACCTTCCAGCAGGCGTCTGAGCAGCCCACAGTTCCTGAGAACACACGCATCAGGAACCTTGCCCGGCCATACGACGTTCATGTTGGTAAAACGTCCCCTATGGTCCCCCAGTGCTTGCAGAACCATTGAAAAGTAGCCCAATTTCTCAGCAGCTGAATGTGGAAGAGGTGGACGATAAAGTGCGAGGAGGAGAAAACGGCGAGGATCGCAGCGGGCTCCATGCTTGCAGTGCTGTGGCGTCCACGCTGTCACTGACCAGAAAAGTGCACGAACAGATTGCCCGCAGGCGCTTTCAGGGAGGGAGGGAGTGAGGGCGTGATTGACGGTTCAATGACGACAGTTACCCAAAACCACCCTCGACACATTTTTTCCCCCAGCAGGCATTGGGGGCTCTACCCAGCATTCCAATGGGCAGCGGGGACTGCGGGAACTGTGGGATAGCTTCCCACAGTGCACCGCTTCGAAAGTCGACGCCGGCCCCGTTAATGTGGACTCAGAAGTTCGAATTAGTGTATTTAGTATGGATACACAAATTCGACTTCATAAGGTCGAATCCACAAATTCGAATTAAGTAGATTCGAAATAGTCCTGTAGTGTAGACAAGGCCTGACTGCCAGATGCTAGGACTGGACAAGAGGGGATGGATCACTTGATTGCCCTATTCTGGTCATTCCTTTTGAAGCATCTGGCACTGGCTACTGTCAGAAGACAGGATACTGGGCTGGCTGGACCATTGGTCTGATCCAGTATGGCCATTCTTATATTCCTAAGGTATGTGCTGCAGAGAGATGGCTCTCACACCAGCTATGGCAAAATAAACTCTGTGAAAGGATAGAGGGAAAGTTACCGTTAGCCTAGTAAATAAAGAATAGAGGGTGAAATTCACCCCCAGGCAGAGGGCTAGTGCAAGGGCTGTGCAAGCACCACAAAGTGCTGCCCTTGCACCACATGGACCAGAGTGAGCCTTAAACACCCTCAGAAAGAAAACACACCCAAGAAAAGTGATTTTGAACTGGATCCTGGAATTAGCATGTCAGTTCTTGACATCTCTTCTATGCACTATTCCTTACCTGCTTTTTCCAGCAAGGAGTATCCACAGAGCTTTTCTTTGTACAGTAGAACTTTGTTTTGTGTAGCATCTGTTATACAAAGTATACAAACATGGTATGGGGCCAATAGCATGGAGTCTGTCAATACCCATTGTGCCTGCGCTCCCTATACAACATTAAGAATGAGGAAACCACACAGACATATGTTTCAGATAACTATGTTTACTTATTATATAGAAACATACAAGGCCTAACTACACATGTACAGTGTTAGGTTCTGCTGGCTTCCACAATGGAAGGCAGGAAGAGCTCAAGCTATTTATGGGGATACTATCCAGTTCCTCCTGTATACTACAATACCTGACAGCATCCCAGTTTTACATGTTTCTGAATCTTTTTGCTCTCTATTTGTTTTTTAAATGTCCAGCTGCTTGAGGATTTGGTTACCTTGAAGAAATATGACAAAGTTGATGCTGTACACACAGATCGACTTTTAGTTCCTTGAAAGGGCTTTTTTAAATATACTGAGTCACTCCAACTTATTTCTTCTTGTATTCATTAGACAATTACACAAGTGGAAACTGAAGCAATTATCTCAGCCTAAACTAAAAGAAAAGTTTTCTGCTATTCAGGATCTCACATGACCCACTCAGATGACAGTACCTGGGTAATTAAGTGTTGATTATTACATTGGCTAAATCTGTTAGACACTGAGAACAAGTGTGATCAAACAAAGAGGCCATCAGGACTCTACTCTAGAATATTGCATTCAGATGTGGTTGCCCCATCTCAAAAAAGATATTGGAATTGGAAAAGGTTCAGAAAAGGGCAACAAAAATGATTAGGGGTATGGAACGGCTTCTGTATGAGGAGAGAATAAGAAGAGTGGGACTTTCAGCTTGGAAAAGAGACAAATAAGGGGAGTATGACTGAAGTCTATAAAATCATGACTGGCGTGGAGAAAGTAAATAAGGAAGTGTTATTTACTCCTCATAACACAAGAACTAGGGGTCACCAAATGAAATTAATTGGCAGTAGGTTTAAAACAAACAAAAGGAAGTATTTTTTCACACAACACACAGTCAGTATGTGGAACTCTTTGCCAGAAGATGTTGTGAAGGCTAAGACTATAACAGGGTTCAAAAAAGAACTAAATAAGTTCATGGAGGATTGGTCCCGCAATGCTATTAGCCAGGATGGGCAGGAATGGTGTCCTGAGCCTCTGTTTGCCAGAAGCTGGGAATGGGCAACAGAGGATGGATCACTTGATGATTACCTGTTCTGTTCATTCCCTCTGCGGCAGCTGGCATTGGCCACTGTCAGAAGACAGGATACTGGGCTAGATGGACTTTTGGTCTGAACCAGTACAGCCGTTCTTATGTTCTAAACATGAGCAGGCATAATCATTTCATATTTACCTTCTGATTCATGGGGCTGGACAAAGAGCAAAACTAAGTTGAGAGCAACATAAGGAAAGATTTGTTACTGAGAAATGCACATTAGAATGTGTTACTGAGAAATGCACATTAGATCGCAGAAGAGGCAAGCCAGGAACTGCATTATGTCTTTCCACCCCCTGGGCTATGGGACAGCATAATTCTCCAGTTTTGCAAAACTGCTACATAAATTCCTGCTCATGCTTCAGAAATTAACAGTGATGGGTCTTGGTGGTGAGGAAGCCAAAGAAAAGGCAATGGGTGGTTTCTGGAGGAGGTGCTTTCCTGGGGCAGAGTTATGCTCCACCAGAACTTAGGTGCTGGTCTTCCAGAGCTCCTACCAAGCCAGGAGCTCCCAGTAGAGCCAGTGCAGCATGGCTCTTCTCCTGTATAATATAGGAGCTCTGCTGCTTTGATCTGCTCCTGCAAGCTTTAACTTTAACAGTTCCCTGGCTGCAGTACCTTTCTCTGGCCTATTCCAATTAAGGCCACATTCTCAGGCAACATCTACTTCCTCTTGGCTGCAGCATGTTCCCATACTCCATCTCTGCTGGAATGCAGTAGACACCCCACAGCCTAGACATCTGTTTTGTCTGCTAGAGAGAAATGAAATGAAGCATCCTTTGCTGTTTTGAAAGTGAGCACCATGTGTAGAAGGAAGAGCAGTTGTAGCTAGTTTTATTTATTCCAAAGTCTGTGCCTCTGCTCCTTCTGGAAGAGAAAGGGATCACTCATTTGTTTTACATAGGGACAGCTTCTGTTCTCAGGAACCCCAGTTTAAATCCAGATTAACTCTACTGAAGCTTGATTCTCCATTGCCGTGCACTGATAGTTACTGATACCTGTGCAAGCTGGCTGTAAAACACCAGCAAGGCAGTTTTCCACTCCACATGGCTCAGGGGTAAATGACTACACAAGAGGCAAGGCACTGGTGAATTGGTTCCAATATCTTTTGAATTCAGTGCAATCCCTTTAGTGTTACACAACATGGCTGAGAGCAGCATCTAACCAATGCATCCTCATATGAAGGAAGTGTATTTTTAAATTCTTACCTTTCCAAAAGGCGAGTGCACCTCTTGTGCTTTCCCATTTACCTGCTTCTGAAAGGCTCCCGTTTACATAGGATGAGGTTTGGGGATGCTGGAAATGGGATGCTGAAGGGCAGCACAGTAATTGATGTCTTAGCAAAGATCCAAATGTCAAAGTGCAGGCTACTAGGGGCCTATCTAGGATTGAGGAGATGAAGTGGAGTTTGGCATCAGGGCAATTCAATCCCATAGCTTTATGCTTTGGCCATGTGGGGTTAGTCAGTCCTGCTGTAAATAACCACATGGGCTCCTTCTGGAGGCACAGCATTCAGTGGGGATACAAACCACCTGGAGACTTGGGGTGATAATATTCTAAACTTTGAGAGTTCCATAGATACTACCTGATAAATTGACAGATCTGCAGGGTACAGCCTCAAACTGTGGGACCACTATGCCCCCTTAACTCTCCCACCTGGGCTGTCTCCCATGATGCATTGCTAGTGTCAAGCAGCAAACTCCTCCAGGTGCCTGGATCGCTCAGTCAACAACATGCAGGGACACACCTAGCTAAGTTGCATGAATGCTCTAAGCCATTCATGAACCATACACAGGGAAACACCAGCAAATCCCCCCAGCTTTGCACCCCAGAAATGTACTCTCTTGCACTGCTCATGACCGTCTCTTGAACAATGCAAGCTCATTAATTAGTTCACCGCTTCATCAAAGGCTAGTGGACATGCACCAGCTTTTGTAATCTGAGCAGATTCCCCAAGTGCTTTAGACAGACTCATTGGTAAGGATAAAACATTGTTTATTAACTACAGAAAGATAGATTCAAGTGATTATAAGTGTTAGGCACAGAGATAGAATTGGTTACATAAGAAAGAAGAGGTAAACTCAGTCTAAATCCTGACCTTTATCAGACTAAGCAAAATTTAAATTAAAACAGTTTCTCACCCCACTAGATGTTCCAGGCAGTTTACAGTTCTTATTACACAAGCTGCATTCCCTCCTCAGCCTGGGCCCAATCTTCCCAGTTCAAAGCCTTTTCTTCCAAACATTCTTGTTGCCTTCAGAGTAGAGAGGGGGAGAGAGAGGTGGACTCATGAGGTCACTGTCCTTATTTTATACTCAGTTCATATGCCTGGAAAAATCCTGGCTCAAACGTGGAATCAAGCATCAGGTGTCTTGAGGTGCCTTGTTGAGTCAGAGTTAAGCAATCCGTATTGTGTGGATGTAACACTCTAACTCCCATACTCATTATTCATGTATGGTTGTGATATTTCATACAAAGCATGCCATGTAAGGTATATGAAAGGTCATGATCTGCTGAAATCCTTTATTCTGTCCAAATATGTATATCATTACCGTGTATAAAGCTATGAGATTATGCTGTATGGTTGCTACTAAATATGCTGTAAGTTTGCTAGTGGCATGCAAAGGGTCCTTAAATTTTGAAAGTGTTCCCTACAGTATGCTTAGGTAGTGGAGGGTTGACACACTCTAGGTTTACACATATATTCTGTTATGAATGTATTACATGCAGCTCAGACAAAGGGCAAGTTCTGCCCTCATCTGAAATGAGGGAACCAATAGGGTTAGCTGTATGCAAGCATGGGCAGAATTTGAGCCAGGGAGTCTGCATATACTGGGCCTGATTCTTCCACTCACAGTGGTTTTAAACCACTTAATTCCACTTCTCAATGGAGTTATTCCTGATTCACCCCAGAGAACTGGGCCTATTTTCACCCTGGAATTGTTTGACTTGGTAAAGCTGTTTGTAGAAGCTTTTCACAGACTAAGCATTTGAGTGCCACAACTTGTAGAGTTGGCTTGTGAAACTATGCTGGACATCATAAGATTCACTTAGAAGAAACTGACTTTTATAATGCCATGACATACTGAGGTTAAAGCAGTTTTCCCTCTGCTGACCAGAAGTGGTCTTATGGTTAAGGCAGTGGTCTGGGATTCCAGAGATCTGTGTTTATGGGCATACATGCAGGTACCTATTTTAAGGTCCCATCACATTGACAGAATGGCTCAAAGCGGACTTAATATAGCGAGAATCATTCCTGATGATCTAGTACACTTACCTACACTGGGTGTTTGTACTCAGCTGACCACATCTACACCAGAAGGCCAGCCCCTTTCAGCACTGCAGAGAACATCCTGCTTTCCTTTTGTACCTCCTCCCACCTGCAACACAGGGATCTCCCTGAAGGAACTTATCTGAGGTTTGGGGTAAAGCAGGAGCATGTCACAGAGGCGGAGCACCTCTCCCCATCTACTATCCCACAGACAGAATCACCTTTGCTCATGGAAGCAGAGGAGAAAGCCTGGGTGACAAACTGTGGCTTTCTATATACTGGGTATGAGCTCTAATCCAACCGTACTCCTTGTATTTTGACACATGGTTCTAGAAGATAGGAAACATTCTAAATTAAAAAAAAATCATTTTTTGCATCTTTGCTGCTTTACATTGCCCCCTCACCAAGGCAACAATAGTCTGTGATACGGTGACTGCACAGCATGCCGGTTGGATCTAAGTGCCTTATGTAATAACAGTATCGTCTGTTTTGTTTTTCATTCTATCCCCTGATAAGCACACCTGTTATCTTGTTTGCCTTTTTGTGCTGATGGTTTCAATGACGCCCTGGCCTCTTTTACTACGTCACATTCAAGGTCTTCATTGTCAACTACAAGATGTTCTGGTGGAGACATGAGTCTGGGATCCAGGAGATCTAGGCTCTATTCTTGGCCTTACTTCTTGAGCGACTGTGGGCAAAGCAAATTAGGCCAAATTTTAAGAAGTGGCCTCTGTTTTAGACACAAAAAGGTCTGAGGTGAATTCAAAAGGGTTGAGCATTGACTTAACTGGGGTGGTAGGCGCTCAGACAGCTGGGGTCTGAAACCGAACACTGAAAAATCCAAGTCTGTTTTGACAATTTTAGCACTGAGTCTTTAGTTTGTACATCTCAGGTTCCTCATCAGTAAAATAGGGATAATACAGTCTACCTGCTTTGCACATGCACTAGGGGTGAGGCTTAATTAATTAAAAATTGTATGAATATCTTCAGATCTCCCATGCATACAAGAACAAATTTAATATGATAATACCCAATAACTTCTCCTGATCAGTTTTCTGGTTGATTGTTCAGAGTGGTGTTCTCTAGATTTGTTCCTTTCTCTCAGATTGTTTTACACAATAGACAGGAATTATCTTGCTGAAGAAATGCTATATTAACCAAAGTTACTGTGATCTTAAAGGTCATAGTGCACTTCAAGAATGTACTGCACATCTACAAAAAGTCACCTTTCCAAATATATACAAACTTCAAATCCCAGTAGTCTGCAAAGAATTCTGGTCCAACTATTCATACGTTCAGCATCCCTGAGCATTTGTGAACACCCCCTTCCCCCCCAAAAAACCTTCTGCATTTGCCATCTGATCTCCTAATCAATGAACAAGCATTTGTATCTGATTGTACAATTTCTCACTATTTGTTCTGCCTACAATTTTAGTATCATTTGCAAGTTTGGAGATCTCTTTGCAGTACATCCACACACATCATTTACAGACTACCTAATGCAGTGCTTAGCAGTGAGCGTTACAGGTCCTGAACTAACTCCGAACTGCTCTCCAATCTGTAAGATACCCATGACTAATCATTCCTATGGTTCTTTGCATTAACCATGATGGCCTAAATCCTTCCCCAATGACTTGATGAGCGAAGAGAGCTGGATTTGGCCCCATATTCAATGGGAACCTCATCAAATGCTTTTAGAAAATCCAAGCAGTCGTTAAGTATCACTCATCTATTTTAGCAGTAATTTCTAGAGTACTCCCGCAGGCTGGTTAAGGAGGCCCTTCCCTGTCTTAATGCATACTGCTACCCACTGCAAACAGGGCTGCTCCCACCACATGCCTTCGGATGCTTTCCAATAGTTCCTGTACAACTGTTAAAACTATAGCGCTAGAGTTTTCTGGTTTGTCTTGATTTTATTTGCAGTAGTGGAGCTTGTTTGCCATTTCACGGCCCTTGGGATTTTAGTACATGAATAAGCCATCTAGAAAATGTGTCAATTTGTTACATTGGTGTTGGTGCTTTTGTTTATTTTTACTGCACGATACCTGGTTCCATCGCTGCCAAATGTGGTGAATATGCAGCTAGAACTTTAGGTTCTAAACTAGGGGTTCTCGGGACAAATTTTTTGGTGGTCTCCGAGTGTGGCCACCAACTCTGGCTGGTGGCTGCTCCCTCACTTTTTCCTAAAATACTTAATTAGCTTAGGAAAACCAAATAAATATGCACATATACATCCAAATCACTAATTTATTTATTGCTAGCTAGTAAGTCTGTTGTATGTTCATTAATATCACTTTTCACAAGTATCACTTTTTACAGCAGACTTACTCAGCCTCGGTAAGTCTGGGGACAAATTAAGCCCTGGGGAAGGGCCAGGAGAGATGGGAGTGGGTGGGCGGGCTGGAGCCTGAAGTTCTGTGGCTAGAGCCCAAAGTCCCGCAGCTCGAGGACAGGGCCAGAGGACGGAGCCTGAAGACAACGGGCTGGACTCTGGGCCTGCTGCCCTGCCACCCCGGAGCTAAAGCCCAAAGCCGGAGCCCCACTGCCCCAGGGAAGGTGGGGAACTCACTAGCTGCCTGCTCCTACAGCGTTGTGCCCCAGGTGACTCCAGAGGGTGCAGGGCCCAACCCCTGATGGTGGCCCCAGCAGCCAACATCAAGGCAGTGCATCCAGGAGCAACAGGGGAGGGGCAGGAGGCCCTACTTCACCCTCCCTACCCCTTCCAATCACAGCCCAAGAGGCTGTGGCCACAAGAAAAGCTCCTGGTGGCTGCATTTGAGAAACACACTAAACCCAGCTTCTCTGAATCTACTCTGTGCCCTGCCTTGATTTCAAGGGAGTCAAACCTCGACGCCAACTCTGCCCACATATCTACACCAGCGACACCATCACGGGACCTAACCAGATTAGCCATCACCGGTTCATTCACCTGCACGTCCACCAATGTAATATATGCCATCATATGCCAGCAATGCCCCTCTGCTATGTACATCGGCCAAACTGGACAGTCTCTAAGGAAAAGGATAAATGGACACAAATCAGATATTAGGAATGGCAATATACAAAAACCTGTAGGAGAACACTTCAACCTCCCTGGCCACACAATAGCAGATCTTAAGGTGGCCATTCTGCAGCAAAAAAACTTCAGGACCAGACTTCAAAGAGAAACTGCTGAGCTTCAGTTCATCTGCAAATTTGACACCATCAACTCAGGATTAAACAAAGACTGTGAATGGCTTGCCAACTACAGAACCAGTTTCTCCTCCCTTGGTTTTCACACCTCAACTGCTAGAACAGGGCCTCATCCTCCCTGATTGAACTAACCTCGTTATCTCTAGCTTGCTTCTTGCTTGCATATATATACCTGCCCCTGGAAATTTCCACTACTTGCATCCGACGAAGTGGGTATTCACCCACGAAAGCTCATGCTGCAAAACGTCTGTTAGTCTATAAGGTGCCACAGGATTCTTTGCTGCTTTTACAGACCAGTTTACACTAGCTGAAGTGCTGGTCCTAACTTATTTCCTAACTCCTTGCTATTCACTCTATTGGTTTTTTAGTTGAAGAGGCCTGATTGTTACTGGAGATTTTTAAAGTTCACACTTTGTTTTTATTCCTTCACTGCTCTCATTTCTCTGTTGGCTTATGCACCTTTCCCAGTTTCTCTCCTTCTGTCTGAAGGAATCTTCCCCAGCTGTAGCTTAGGCACATCCTAGTGTTGCACTGTGGATTTCCCAGGTCCTATTGAATTCCAGCCAGTTTTCTTGATCTCATTGTCTTCATTTCCTGCCATTTTATTTTCAAGCCTTTGTGTTTGATCCCACCTGTATCTTTTTCAGCAGCCTCATAAGATTCTCTGTTAGTATTAGTCTGGATATTTCTCTGGCCTTGGGTCCTTAAGTAGTTCCATGGAATCTAGGCTTTGCTATTTATTTTAGCCTTGATGTCCCTTCCAGCCTTACATTTCTATGGTAAACATTAGAGCAGTGAATGGCTTAGCTCAGTGGCTCTCAACCTTTCCAGACTACTGTACTCCTGTCAGGAGTCCCATTTGTCTTGTGTACGCCAAGTTTCACCTCACTTAAAAGTTACTTGCTTATGAAATCAGACATAAATACAAAGAAAGTGCCCCAGCACACTATTACTGACGAATGGTTTACTTTCTCTTTTACCATAGAATTATAAATCAACTGGAATATAAATATTGTACTTACATTTCAGTGTATAGTATGTAGCGCAGTATAAACAAGTCATTGTCCATATGAAATTTGAGTTGGTACTGTCTTTGCTAGTGCTTTTTATGTAGCCTGTTGTAAAACTAGGCAAATATCTAGATGAGTTGATGTGCCCCCTGGAAGACTTCTACATACTTCTGGGGGTACATGTACCCTTGGTTGAGACCCACTGTCTTAGCTAAGTGGATCGTCTTTAAGACATACAGTTAAAGATGACCTGAAGTGCTTTTGGGATAGACTAATGGTGACTTGCTGAGGTCTGTTGGAGAATGACAGTCCATCAATTAGAGAGAGCACTAAGAAGGCCATATTCAGTCCTTGTGAGATCTCTAGCCAGTTTGTTTTAAGGCAGCCAAGGACCAATGGTGCAAGCTGCTAAGCACCAGCAGTTCCCATTGACTCCACTGGTCACACAGCATCAGGCCATTAATGAAAGGCTTGGCATGAGGGAAGGAAGAGGTCAAGGACCAAGTTCCACCCTCAGTTTGACCCAGGAAATCCCATTCATGTCAATAGAGTTACAGGAGTGTAACTAATGGCAACATCTAGCCCATAGCACTATTTTAAAAGTCTAACTCCATTGCAACAGTTAACCTTATTTTAGGTGCTTTTCACACCACTAGCTGGATATTAAAGCGACACTATATGATATTGTTGACAGGGAATATTTGTATACAGAATTTCACAACTGAAAACACACGCCTGGCCATAAAGCTATCAAATTTAATATTTACCAAATCATGTTTTCTTTTTACAGCCTCAGCAGGCACAGAGCACATGGGTTTGATAGAACAGGCATATGAAACAAAAGCCTCCATTTTCTAGCCTATTGAGACTGCCTGTGTTTGTTTCCGCATGGTAGGTGCAAGTCAGAGTGATCAGGGAAGTCTGGACTCCAAGAAAGAGTGGGCTATTTGCTTTTGGAGAGAGTGATGAATGGATAGTAACAAGACAGAGATTATACTAATCAAATTTACAATATGTACAATTTCTTTGGAATATGGCTTTGAATAGAGCCATGAAAGAGCAGGCAGCCCAGCTTGGACCTATGCACTCCTAGACTGAAATACGGGCCTCTCAGCAAGAATTATATGTTTTTTCCTCAGCTAGCACAGGGACATGCTTCCCAGGGGCACCCAGGGTTGTGGGGCACCTTGCTACCACCTGCCCTTACTGAGAGGGAACTTTGTCTGCCTGTTGGGGGCCAGTTCCCTGACTCGCGCAGCCACACGCAACAAAGCACTCCCCTCTCAGCCCATGGGCTTCGCTGTTTCTCAAGCTGGCTAGCAATAATTCTCAAACACCCAAGGCCTCCGAGCATCCCTCCAGCACCCAGCCCCTTATCCACTGGGCAGAGGTTTTCATTGGCAACCTTACATGACATTCTTTGGTGAACTAGTATGTAGATCCTAGACCCAGGGATCCCTGCAACTCTTAGGTACCTCTGTTCCCTCTGGGTCCAACCCTGCACTCATTGACATAACTAAATTGGTGCAAAAGGCTGAGAGGACATTTATTTTTTGTTTTAGTGAAACCTGTTAAACCAAAAAATGACTTATTTTAGATTAGCAGTAAATGTCCACACAGGGCTCTGTACCAGTTTATCTATATTGGTTTAAATTCACTTCTTAATTCGTATCTTTGCAGCTTTCTTGTGTAGATCATACAGTCTCAGTCCCCTCTACTTTACTGTCTGGTGATAGTGTCTCGTAGTTTTCAAACTTCTCCACCTCCTTCAATTGCCTTTGTGCCACATACGGCAATGCTCTAGGGGCTTGTTTTTACACACACACACGCACCCCTCCCCCATTAAACCAGTTTAGTTAAATAGGTACAATGTTGCATGTGGACACACTCACATCAGATTAAACCCAGTTTATAGAAGTTTAGTTGCACAACTCCTTCATTTGAGAGGAAGGAAAATTCGTCAATCTGAACTTATTTCCTTTGTAACTAGTCTAGGCAATGTGCACTCCCATTTTTAGTAAGAGGAGCCATGAAGGAAAAAAAAAAGTCCCTCTGCATCTCAACTTGCTTAGCACTAACAGCAAAATGACTTGAGAAATGGCCATTTAGAAATAAGACATCAAGAGCAAGCAAAGCAGCCTTATCTGAGAAGCACTTATTCATGTGAGAAGCATGTTTGAGTTTGGAGGATTCGACTTTTGCTTGTATTTAAACAAACTATTTCTGCAGAAGTGTATATCAAACAGTTGTACAAAGTGATGATTATGTTTATACAGGTCTCTTCTTGCACTACTTTATAAATTTTAAAAATATTTTTCAGTGCACAAGAATAACCATATTGGGTCAGACCAATGGTCCGCTTAGCCCAGTATCCTGTCTTCTGACAGTGACCAATGCCAGGTGCCCCAGAAGGAATGAAAGGAACAGGCACTCACCAGTGATCCATCCCCAGTCATCCACTCCCAACCTTTGCCAGTCAGCGACTAGGGATAACTGGAGCATGGGGCTGCATCCCCAGCCAACTTAACTAATAGCCATTGATGGACTTATCCTCCATGAACTTGAGTTCTTTTTTGAACACAGTTATACTTTTGGCCTTGACAACATCCCCTGACAATGAGTTCCACAGGTTGACTGTATTGTATGAAGAAATACTTCCTTATGTTTGTTTTGAACCTGCTGCCCATTAGTTTCATGGGGTGATCCCTAGTTCTTGTGTGATGTGATGGAGTAAACAACACTTCCTTATTCACTTTTTCCACAGCAGTCATGATCTTCTAGCACTCTCATCTCTCCCCTTAATCTCTTTCCCAAGATTAAAAAAGACTGGGAGTGTTCATCTCTCCACAGAAGCTGTTCCATACCCTTAATCATTTTTGTTGCCCTTCTCTGTACCTTTTCCAATTCTAGTATATCTTTTTTGAGATGGGGAGACTAGAGCAGCACACAGTATTCAAGATGTGGGTGTACCATGTTTATACAGTGGCATTTGACAGTTTCTTAGTATTTATCCCTTTCATAATATTCAGTTTGGTTTTTTTTTATCATATGGGGCGGATGTTTTTGGAGAACTATTCACCGTGACCACAAGATCGTTGAGTGGTAACAGCTAATTTAGACCCTATCTTTTTAAATATATAGTTGGGATTATGTTTTTCAATGTGTATTACTTTGTATTTAACAATGAACTTCATCTGTCATTTTGTCATCTAGTCTCCCATGTTGGGAGATCCCTTTGTAAGTCTTTGCAATCAGATTTGGGCTTACTATCTGGAGTAACTTTGTATCAGCAGCAAGTTCTGCTACTTATTTACCCCCTTTTCCAAGATAATTTATGAATATGTTGACCACCACTAGTCCCAGTATAGATCCCTGGAGGACAACGCTATTTCACTCTCCTCATTCTGAGAGCTGACAATTTATTCCTACCCTTTGTTTCCTGTCTTTTAACCAGCTACTGTTCCATGAGAGGACCTTCTATCTTATCCAATGACTGCTTTTTTGAAGAGCCTTTTGTGAGGGTCCATGTCAAAGGCTTTCTGAAAGTCCAAGTACACTATATCCACCCAAATCACCCTTCTCCACATTAGTTGTCCCCGTCAAAGAATTCTAATAGATTGGCGAGGCAC
The DNA here is from genome assembly GCF_020497125.1 of Mauremys mutica. Lineage (NCBI taxonomy): Eukaryota > Metazoa > Chordata > Testudines > Geoemydidae > Mauremys > Mauremys mutica. The sequence goes on along the minus strand of NC_059072.1, from coordinate 306,873,209 downwards.
GCTTTCCCTTTACAAAAAACATGTTGACTCTTCCCCAACAAATGGTGTTCATCTCTGTGTTTAATAATTCTGTTCTTTACTATAGTTCCAACCAATTTGCCCCATACTCAGGTTAGGCTTACCAGCCTATAATTGCCAGAATTGCCTCTGTAGACTTTTAAAAATTGGTGTCACATTAGCTATCCTCTAGTATGGAAGTTGATTTAAGTGACAGGATACATACCACAGTTAGTAATTCTGCAATTTCATAGTTGAGTTCCTTCAGAACTCTTGGGTGAATCTCATCTGGTCCTGGTGGCATATTACTGTTTAATTTACCAATTTGTTCCAAAACCTCCTCTATTGACACCTGAATCTAGGACAGTTCCTCAGATTTGTCACCTGAAAACACTGGCTCAAATCTCCATCACATCCTCTGTAGTGAAGACTGATGCGAATAATTCATTTAGCTTAGGGTTATATTTGGGGTTCCCCCAAAGAGGACACTGCCAGTTGGGATGGGGGCAGGGGAAGCTGGAGAGGGAGGGGGTTCAATTGGGGTGTGTACTGGAAGGGATACCTAGGAGGCACTGGAGGGGGGTAGTATCGCTCCCTGTCATGGTGGCAGGAGCAAGCCCAGGATGCAGCACCAGCTATCAGTCAGCATCTCCCTGTGGGATCCCCCTCCTTAGGGCTGGGAGCTGGGGTCTGGCAGCTGTGGCTGCAGGGGAATGGACCAATCAGTTGTGGATACATGAAGGGACCAATCAGGAAGCAGACCAATCAGGGATCTTTCTGAGCTGCAATGACTGCTGTGCAAAAATTCCAGACATGGCCTGTTATTTAAAAAAAATCTGACTAGACAGAAGGCAGAGGATAAAAAAAAAGAGGCAATGTCCGTGAAAACCCAAATGTATAGTAACCCTAATTTAGCTTCTCTGCTAGAGTTATGTTCCTTGAGTGCTCCTTTAGCACCTCATTTGTCCAGTGGCCCCACTGATTGTTTGGCAGTCTTCCTGCTTCTGATGTACTTAAAACTATTGTCTGTTAGTCTTTGGCTAGTTGCTCTTCAAATTATTTTTTGGCCTGCCTACTTATACCTTTACACTTGCCAGAATTCATGCTCCTTTTTGTTATCCTCAGTAGAGTTTGACTTCCAATTTTTAAAGCATGTCTTTTTGTCTCTAACTGCTTCTTTTACTTTCTTATTTAGCCACAGTGGCACTTTTTTGGTCCTCTTATGTGTTTGAATTTGGGTTATGAGTTTAAGCCTGTTTTATGGTCTTTTTAAAGAGTTTCCATGCAGCTTGTAGGCATTTCACTTTTGTGACTGCACCTTTTAATTTCCATTTAACTAGCTTCCTCATTTTTGTGAAGTTCCTTTCCTTAAGTTAAATGTGATGGGTATGTTCAGTGTCTTCCCACACCCCAGAGATGTTAAATTCAATTACATTATGGTCGCTGTTACCAAGTAGTTCAGCTATAGTCACCTCTTGGACCAGATCCTGTGCGCCACTTAGGAGCAAGTCAAGAATTGTCTCTCCCCTTGGGGGGTTCCAGGACTAGTGCTCCAAGAAGCAGTCCCTAATGGGGTCTAGAAACTTTCTGTGCATACTGTTCTGAGGTGACAAGTACCCAGTCAATATGGGGATAGTTGAAATCCCCCATTAGAGATGCTATAAAAATAGAAAATGCAATAATAATCTCCAAGAGCATTTCACACTCACCATCCTGGTCAGGTTGTTGGTAGTATATTCCTACTGATATATTCTTGTTATTCAAGCATGGAATTTCTATCCATAGAGGTTCTATGGTATAGTTTGATTCATGAGATTTTTATTATATTTGACTCTTTCACACAGAGTGCCACTCACCCACCAGCACAACCTACTCTCTAAACCCCTCCCCCTCAGCTGATCTCAGAACTCTAAATCTTCCTCCAGAATGGTCTAGTCTATTGGTCATGGTATTACAATTCCCTGCTCTGCCTTTGTGGGCTAATTAGGAGAAGTCATGTGTCTCTCTGGGTCTCATCCCCCCCATCTGTAAGAGTAGAGATAAGAACACTTGCTGACTTCACACTGGTGTTGTGAGAGAAACTACATTAGAGAGTGAGAGGTGCTCAGATATTACAGGAATGGGGGCTGGTCCTGCCTGAAGTGCCATCCTGTAGCAGGCCATGGCATGATAGACATAATGCCTCAGTTTCCCCCCTTCAGGTGACCCATAAAACTTCACTTCAGTCTCTCCTGTCCCAGTACTACCCCTCCTTGGGGGCAGTTTATTACCCAGGGTGTCAATGATCCATAATATAAATCCATACACATAGGACGTTTGTCACCCCAGTACAAGTAGTCCTCTCATACCTCAGTACCCCCATGTACCACACACCAGTACCTTTGATCACACACACATTCCCTGTTAGCCCTCTCTTCTTCCTGTTCCAGGACAGCCACACTAGCCCCTCCAGGTAGAGCATAATCCCACTCATCCCAGAATCTCTCTGCTACATGCACCCTCGGCAAGGGAGCATCCTTCACCCCACACCCTCAGTTCCTCTTGGTCTAGCTCTCCAGCCCTGGAGATGTCAGCAGGTAATAGCCCTACTGCCCCATTGCCTTCAGCCTTCTCCAGCCCTTGGCTCTGGCTCTCCAGCTTAGAGTTAACAGGCAGCTCCCTCTGCTGCTTTTCCTCTTACCTTCAGCCCTCTGGCCCTGGCCCAGGGAGGCCAGCAAACCTCTCTTAGTGCACCTCTACCTTCAGCTTCCTTCTTGGCCCTGCCACAGTCCCTTGGTCTCTAGCAGCTCATACCTGCCCTTCCAGATTGAAGCAGCCTACTTTGGCACAGTGGGACTCCGATTCTTTATAGCCCAAAGATGCTGCCCTGCTCTCTTAATTAGCCAAGTTTGGAGCAACTTCATTTACTGGGGCCAGCCACCTGTGATAGACATGATAGCCAAGTGATAGACATGAAGAGATTCTATCTGCTATGACTAGATATAATCCTAGTAATTTAGGCCCCTATTCAGGACTGCACTTCATCTTCAAGTTAAACACATGCTTCAAGTGTTGTCCTGAGCTGGGAACTTAGTTTCAAAAGTGTCTTTCCCCAACTGCAGAAAAAGAGTGTTTAAAACACCTCTGAATGAGGGGCTGCCGCCAGGCCCAAAATACCTTCAGAAAATGGGTTGAAAATGCCTTTGATAAGAAGAATTGGCTGAGACAGATGTCAATGGGGAATGAGTGCCTCTCGCTAGGCTCCACTACAACAAAGACACAATTGCCTGCTGCCCTGAGACAGCAGATGGCAAATGCCAGCCAGGACTGGCTCCGGGTGGAAGACAGAAGTATCACTAAAGCTTACATTAGTGAAGGCTTTTAAAAAAGACGTAAACCCCAGCCAGCATACTAGACTATACAACTCTGGGGGAGAATTTTTGCCATCAATAGAGTGAACATATCTGAGCTAATTTACTTTTCAGCATAATTCTTTTGCCCATAGCTGTGTCTCCATAGAGATTGGTGGAGAAAGAATGGAACATTCACAGTTCTCCATAGAAAACACAGGTTAGCCAGCCAGGCAATCTAATCACGTCTCAAATGAACCCCTCCAGTCCATTAAAAACACTATTTTTTTCTGATTGGAACAATCCATTAAATACTGCTCAGCCTGGATTTTCACATTTACTAGAGTTATCGGAATTGTAATGTTCTGAAAGGATATTTTAAAGTTCCAATCCTCATAGAAAATGCCTTAGGAGCAAATCCCGCTTGCCTTTCTCATATGACTTCCAAGGGGCTACTCACATGAAGGCGGCAAGCAGGATTTGGGTTTATTGTATTATGACAAAAATAAAAGTAGGAATTCCATAAGGACCAGAGAAAAACACAGTTGTTTCCCAGCCTGAAAGAAAGATGGCTTTGTGGATAAGGCACTGCATGGGCACACAGATTTGGGATCAGTGCCTGTCTCTGCCACAGACATCCTGTGTAATCTTGGGCATGTCACATCACCTATCCGTACCTCAGTTTCCCCATCTGTAAAATGGGGCTAATGATATTCACCACCATTGAAGTGTTCTGAGATCTACTGATGAAAAGTGCTGTGAAAGAGCAGCTGTAAAATGGGGCCTATAGTTGTTCTTTTGTCATAAGAATGGCCATACTAGGTCATACCAAAGGTCCATCTAGCCCATCTTGTCTCCTGACAGTGATCAACGCCAGGTGCCCCAGAGGGAATGAACAGAACAGGCAAGCATCAAGTGATCCATCCCCTGTCGCCCATTGCCAGCTTCTGGCAAACAGAGGCTAGGGACACCACCCCTGCTCATCCCAGCTAAGAGCCATTGATGGACCTCTCCTCCATGAATGTATATAGATCTTTTTAAAACCCTGTTAGTATCTTGGCCTTCACAACATCCTCTGGCAAAGATTTCCACAGGTTGACTGTGCATTATTTATCTGTCTTATGTACTTAGCCTGTAAAGCCTTTCTGGCAGGGACTGTCTCTTATGTACCTAGCACAATGGGGCCCTGGATGTCAGCTGGGGCATTGATACTACCATAATGTAAACAATACAAAAACCAAACAGCTCTCTGGACCCAACTGCCACAGCGAGCTCACAGACATTACCTTGCTCCAGAAAAAGAGAAGGGCTGCATGGGATTTTGGAGTGTAACTGTTCACCCTTCTGCACCATTGACTAACGAGCCTTTTTCTGTGGGAATACGGGCCTTACCCAAAACCACACGTGTCTTTTGGCTGCCTTCAGTGGCCTTTGGCTCAAGCCCTGATACTTTCCCCATTATTCACCTTACTGGTGCATATCTAAACTGGTGAGTAGTCAGTAAAAATCAGTGGCCAGAGCCGCTGTGTTTTGCAGAATGTACAGATCTGGTTAGACAGGCCACAAATAAACTGCCAAGGCATATCTCAGGCAGGTCTGTTGGGGGAGAGGCACAAAATACATTTATTTAAAGAAACACCTAAGGCCTAATATTTTGTTGAAACCTAAAAGGAATATGGAAACTGCCATCCTGGGTAAGAGCAGTGGGTCATCTAGGGCTCAATCCTGCATCATTGAAGCCAATGGGAGTTTTGCCATTGACTTCAATGGGAGCGGGCGCAGGCCCCAAGTCCACTTTCTGTCTCTGGCAGAGGCTTCTACCCAATGCCTGAATAAGGTGAGAAACACCAAAGTGGACAGTTTGGGAGTAACTTACTCCCCGGGGCGGGGGGGAGGGGGGGGAGGGAGTTTCTTCCCAGTCCCTTCAATTACATTGGTTTATACCTTGGAGCATGAAGTGTTTTAGCCTTTTCAAATGTTAGGTGCTTAAAAAACCAACCAACCAAAAAACAATAGGGTATGTGACTGTGGGGTGCTTTGTTAGTCAGAGAAATGGCCAATTGATAACTCCAGCTAAGCAAATCACCACACCAATCTCTTGTAACAATGAGTTCCATAGACTAATCATAAGTTGTGCAAAATTGTTTCCCTCTGTCACTTTTTTGATTTGCTGCCTTTCAGTTTTTAATCAACTGTCCCCTTATTCTTGTATTTCAAGTGGGTAAATCGGAGCGCCCTGACATACCTCCTCTTTACCATTCATTATTTGTGCACCCAGTGCTATGTCCTTCCTTATCTGTCTCCTCATTAGATAATCTCAATAGTTTCATATGGAAGGCTTTCCATGCTGCTGATTAGTGTCGTTTTCCATCTTGGAATGTAGTTGGAATCTATTTCTGATCTATCTTGTTTTTATGGTGGGGTGGCCAGAGCTGACAACAGTGAGGATGAAGTAGCGATTTATAGCTCAGCATTACAATATTTCTAATATTATTCGCCATCCCAGTCCTTAACATTGTACGGTTTGACTGCCAAGGCAATGCAATGTCAGACCCAGCATTTCTGTACAACCACTCTAAGATCTGGTTAGTTTATGTGCGTATGGATTTGTTTTCAAGTAAAGCGCATCACAAGCTTACATTTGTGGTTTTCTGAATATATTTATTCTGTGATGCTTGGAAAAGGGATATTTACAATGGGGGCTCAAATGATCTTCCTACCAAACAGGGCAGATTTCATGCCATCACGGTAACCAGAAACTAATTTGCTTCTGGCATTTTGTGTTGATCAGCAGCGATGCATTATCTCCCAATCATAATATCCAGCCCAAGGTGTACCATGAGTAAGAAACAAGGCAACTTCTAAATAGCTTGCCAGCAGCTAATATGGAGCAGGAATGCAGTGTCCCAGCACTAACGGGTTATGCTGACATTACAGTGGCTGGGGTGCCATAAATGCTACAGATCAGACAGAACGGAGCTGCTGCCACTTCTTCAAAGTGAGGAGCACATTTTATATAGGGTGTGTCTGGTGGATGGTTTTCCATTCTATTCATAATCACGTGGGGGACCTCCCCTCTTGTTTGTGTTCAGCAGGGCCTCTCCTCCTCCTACCTATGATCATGTAATATCCCTGTGGAAGCTACAGGAATTGCTCACAAGGAAAAGTAACACCGAGGAAGCATTTAAAGTGCTTTTAGCAGGTCTTTCAATAACATTTAGCAAGTGGAAATGGAAAGGAGGCGCCAGCACCATGTAACCCGCCAGCTCTCAGCAGGCCACAATGTGGGATTATCCGATCTAGATTAGACAAATTAGTATCATCTTGTGAAGCTCACAAATCAGTGTCACAAGGCTTTGTTTTATATACCTCTATTTATTTACAAAGTTCACAGGACAAAATGACGTGTTCTATCAAACCCACAAACTAGCAACTATTCTTTGTTCTGTTGTTAATTTAACATTTTGAAGGGCAAAAAATCCAGCCTTGCAGGGGTGCGAAGTTGCTGCAAGGCAAAGGCTGTATGTGTATGGCATGCCATGAGCTAACTGGCTCCTCTGCCCCGTGGCCTTTCCTCTAGCCAGCCAGTGCTCCCTTTCGTTAAACTAACTGTTTTGTCTGAGAATTTTAACGCCTGGGAAGGGTTTGAGTCAAACGCTGCTTTCTGGGGAAGTCTGTGCTGGAATTTTTGAGTCATGTTTTAACATGTCCACTCATACCATTGTAAACATTAGTGTAGACAGGACACACACATGTTACTACACTAAGGATACACAACCACGGTAGTTAACATGGGTTAACTAACGTGTTAAAACATAACTTAAAGTATAGCCATGTGATCAATTACGCTGATGTGAATGCAGCTTAACTCCATTGGTTTCAGTGGAGTTGTTCCACATTTACATCAATGTAACTGAAAGAAGAATTTGGCTCTTCATGTATAAGCAATATGCTTTGACTTTCCGTAGATAACGATACCTTGTCTTCCTACAGCTTTGCCTGACTCCACCACATTCCTCACTAAAGCATCTTGTTTTAGTCTGGGTTTAAAATTTGTGGTCTCAGTCACAAGTAGAAAGTTAACCTAATGTGAGCTAATTATTGTATATATTTAATAAGGAACAACACTGCTATTAAAATTATTACAGAGGATTGGTCCATATTATATATATTAGAGACGCCTTAAATTGTACAGGTCATGCCTAAGGGACTGATCCTAGAAACAAGCATGCACATGAGCAACTTTACTTGGGGGAGCTTGGTGACACTAGTCATGTGAGTAAAATTACTCAGGTTTGCACAATTAGACCCTAAAATCTTAAACTCCAATCTTGCAGGACACTCATATGGATGGACCCCTGCACCTGCACAAACCTCCTTGCAGTTGGGCCTTATAATTTGTAAGATCTTGTTAATGAGAAATCAATTTCAAAAGGGCAAGGGTGTTCTTGGAGGTTCCTTGGCTATCAAACCCAAACAGAAGAACCTCAATATTTGGCACTGTCTCTCACAGACCGTCCTAAACATTGCACATAGCAATTTTTACCGATTGACATGTAATAAGTTAACAATGGGGTTTTCTAGGTAATTGATGTCACCTTGCCCTTTGCTATTTTGTTGCCTTTCACTAGTTCTAGGCCAGTCTCACGATTCTAAGTTGCCTAGTCATTTTCTCTGTTAACAGAACAATACAAGTAGTAAGAAAAAATACAGTACAAAGAATTATAAAACTCCACAAATAGCAAAACAAAAATCTAGTCTCTTATGACTATAATGCTAGAAATTACTGCCCTTCCTTTATAGATTCTCTCTCTAGAAGTCCATCCGTGAAGCAGTCTCAGAAGTGGGTTACATACTCTTTTTTTATGCTAGTGCTGGTCTCAGTGTAACCACCAGTATCTCGGGTAGCACTGAAAGCCCTTTCTCCAGATCTGCGTGGGAGCAGTAGTTTGTAGACGGCTGCCCTGTATTTCTTTGAAATGAGGTTGTAGAGGATTGGGTTGATGGATGCGCTCAGATAGAAAAGCTGCAAAGCGAATATATTAAAGTACTGGGAGAAAAGCATCATGCTGGTATCCAGAGTGTTTATAAATATGATCCTGCCCACATGGAATGGCAACCAGCAAATTATAAACGCCAGAACCACCACAGCTGTAAGACAAAACAACACACACAAAATAGTTAAGGGTCAGGATTCAGACTCATTAAACCACTAACATTCTGAATGTCTAGGTACCAAAACATATAATATATTATAAGTCTGATTCTGCTCTCATTACTTCCTCTTCTTACACTAGTGTAGATCAGGAGTAACACCAGTGAAGTAATATTGGTGTAAGGAAATGGGAACAGCATCTCATCCATTAATTACTTTTCAGAACAAAATAAGGTAATTGGGACTCTATCCAGCAAAATTCCTAGAGATTATTTAAACAGGGGGGAAAGTACATACTTTAGTGAATATGAAATTGTAAACTATTGTATCTTCCCTGTAATAGCAAACACAGTAAAAATGAATTTATGTAACATTTTCAACTTCATTTATGTAGTATGAAAACTAAGAGGAAAACCAGAATGAGGGGTGTTTTTGTAAAAGTGCACAGCAAATCTATTTTTGTCATCGATTTATTCTTTAACGTGGATATGTTGAAAAGGGCTGTACTGTTATGCCTGCTCTAACACGCTGCATAGTTAATGTGTTCTCTCTACTGGGCTCTTACTGTAATCTACCGTGTGCATTATTTTTAATTATTTCTATTTACAAGTTCACGAAACACATACAATTCCTTTGTATTACTTGTGACTTTTCAAAAGGTAACATATGGCCAGTCAATTATAGAAAAAGTTTAATGGTCTAAATTCATCCCTTGCGAAATTCCACTAGCTTCAAAGGAATAACCAAGGATCAGTTTGACCCATATGTCAAAAGACACTATCAACTTGAAATTCACATTTCTGTCAGAAAACTTGGTCCTACTCTAGTAAAAAGAAATATCTAAGTTTACTACACTTGAAAGAAGTTCGCAAACAGGTATTTTTCTCTAGTGGTTTTAATTTCTTTGCTTTGTGCAACTGACAACGCTCTGTATGTAGTCAGTTTCTTTCTTGTTAAAAGAGCTTGACATATGGCAACAGAGGCAGAAAAACCTTCTGAAAAACATTGGCCATAATGTATAAATGATGCTCAATCAACAACTGGAATCTTTTAAAATTAGCCAAAAATTAACACTGGCAATGTTAACAGTTATAGAGTTGAATTAAGAACCTAAAACTAATTGTGTCAATGCATGTAAATAACTGAATTGTTTAACAAGATCTTGTTAATGAGAAATCAATTTCATAAGGGCAAAGTCTAAAATCTATTGCATACATTTTTCTCTAAGCACTTATATCACAGTTATCACAGAGTATTTTAGTATCTCCTCTGCTTGCAAATAAATGTTCTGCATTCCTGCAAGCATGGCTTTGTGGTCTAATCAATATTTTCTAAATACATAGACAGCTGGGAGCCACACGTTCAAATACAGGCAGGGTCCGTTCAGCCCTTTGTATTTCTCCCGTAACTCTCTCATACAAAATCAGTGTGTCAGATGAAGCCTTAGACGTTAAGGAATGAAAATCAGTGCCATTGAAGTAAATGGGAGTATCACCATTGACATCAATGGAGCCAGGGTTTCATCACAAGTCTTCTTTGCTGCATGGACCCATAATGATTTGTTAGCCCCTTTCATAAACATACACCTGACCCCGATTCTCCATTCCTTTGCTGCCAGCCTGGTTATCCACCTCTGAGACGGCTGAATTTCAGTGGTGCTGACGATTATGGTGCATGCAAATGTATGAAAGCAAGATTTAGCAAGTACACCAGAAAAATCTGCTAACAGGGAAACCTATTAGGCAAGGGAAAAAATCTCCCCAAGGAAGAGGCAGAAGCCTCATTATTAGAGTAATTTTAAACTGGGCAAAGCTTTGGAGAGAGCATGAACCTCACCTACTGCTAGAAATTGGCCGAGTACATCTATAGGGACCAGTGGTGGCTTGCTGAGGTCAGAGGTCACCAGGCCCCACTGAGCAGTTTGACCTAAGGGATTTTTCCACCTCTGATGTCGCTGCTCTCAGACACATCCCTGCTGAAATCAGTGGGGTGCAGACACTGGCCGAATTGTGCCCTATGAGGTTCTCAGTCCTTTTCACCCTGCAGTTCACCCTGGAGCCACCTAGGGTGACCAGAAAGCAAGTGTGAAAAATCGCGACAGGGGGTGGGGGGTAATAGGGGTAATAGGTAATAAGAATAAAAAAAAAGCCCCAAATATCGGGACAGTCCCTATAAAATCGGGACATCTGGTCACCCTAGAGCCACCCTGCAGAGATGGGCTGTGGGGAGAGTGCCAGGTTGCCTTGGTCTGTACACGGCTGATCGAGCCCAGCCTGGGGGGAGCTGGGCGGTACCTGGGGACCGAGTGAGGGAAGGGGCCGATTCCCTGGGACTCACCCAGGATCCTGATGGTCTGTCTGTGCCCCTTCTCCCTGAGGGCTGCGTTGGGGCCCTGGGGCCGGACCTTGCTCCTCCACAGCGCCCTGCCGATGAGGCCGTAGAGCACGTTGAGGCAGAGGACAGGCAGGATGAAGTAGCTGGTGGTGACCCACAACATGATGCCCAGCAGGCCGGACTCGGTGGCCAGCGGCGTGAGCCGGCACTCGCGGCTGAAGTCGGTCTGGTTGTCCCGCTGCTCCACGCCCACCAGGAAGAAGAAGGGCCCGGCCGAGAGCAGGGCGAAGGCCCACAGGGCCCCGATCACCGCCTTGACGCGGCGCTTGGTGATCACCACCTTGGCCTTGAGCGGGAAGCAGATGGCCAGGTAGCGCTCCACGGTGAGCGCCGTGATGTGCAGGATGGTGCAGTAGGTGCAGGCCTCGCTCAGGTAGTAGGAGAGGCGGCAGAGCAGCTGGCCGAAGATCCAGGGCCGGGAGCGCCAGAGGCGGTAGAGGTCGAAGGGCAGCCCCAGCAGGATGAGCAGGTCGGACACGGCCATGCTGCCCAGGTACAGGTTGGTGGTGGTCTTCAGCTCCCGGCAGCGCCGCAGGATCAGCACGGTCAGCACGTTCCCCGCCACCCCCACCGCGAAGAGGCCGAGGCACACGGCGGTGACCGGGATGAGCGCGGGCAGCGGCAGGGAGCTGCAGAGGCGCTCGTCGCACGGGGACCCCGCCCACGCCTCGCCCTCCCCGCTGGGCGCGCTGCTGTTCTCGCAGCCGCCCCCCATGGCGCCGGCTAAGCGCGGGGCTGGGGCCGGGGCCGGGGCCGGGGCTCGGGCGCGCTGCCCGCAGGAGCCGGGAGAGAGGCGCCCTGGCCGCAGCCCATGGTGGGCGGCGAGCGAGGCGGGGGCAGCAGGAGCCTCCGCTCGGGCTGTTCTGCGGCCGGGGGCAGAGCCGGGAGCTGCCGCTGCTCCGAGGCGTGAGCCGGGCTGAGCTCGGCTCCACTGGCCCCTGCGCTCCCCGCGGAGCTTATATGGCCCCTGTTCAGAGCAGCCGTTTTTCAAAGTCTAATCGAATGACTGGCCCCGGCACATCGGAAGCCCATTTCTCACCGCTGGCAAGTGAGCACGAAAGCCAGGCCAGCCCCAGGCGTGCACCTGTCGCCAGCTCCGTCCGTGTTCACGGGCGGGGACCAGCGCCCCGCCTAGGCGCAAAGGGAAAAGTGCTAGTCAGGACTGGGCAGTGGTGCTTTAACCACCGAACCGAGCCGTGGCTTTAAGGGAGAGTTTTTCGTTCTTTCTTTTCAACTCAGCATGAATCGAACATCGCGTGGTTAACAAATCTCAAAACAAGCCGAGTGGAAACCATCGATTTTCTCCTGCTCTCAGCCCAAACCTTGAATGTTGGATGCGGTCACCCACTGAGCAACCGTAACGTGCGTTATTTGCCTGAAAGTTCTCACCGCCGAGCTCACCCTTCAAGGAATATGACCTCAGCTTCCAATTTGTAATGAAACTCAAAACTATAGCTTGGGAGTATCATCCAGCTTCTGTTGTGACTGTTTCACACAGATCTATTTTCCCAGCCATGCTACATTTAAAATGTAGTTCTTCAAGTAGAAAACGTGCACAATTTACAAGACAATGTTGCGCTGGTAGACACAACTGCATTTTAGAATCTGAAATATCCGGTTAAAAGCTGCAGTCCCTGCTTTGACCGTACTCACACAAAATCCCCGGTGGAAGTTTTGCCTAAACAGGGGCTGCAGTTCCGTATGACAAAAATAGATGTAAAAGAGCTTGTATGAATGGATCATGTGGAAAAATTGATAATTTTCTTCTGGGCAACACTTAGCTTTTTTGTACTGTAACTGCTATTTTAAATCACTGCTTCTTGCACTAACTTCTTGTACTGCATAAAGTAGGACTTTTGCAATATTTAGGAACTACAGAATATTGTTCAATGAAATTGAATTTCAAATTGTTTACATTTAATACGCATTCCTTTCTTCACTAACAAAACAATATGGTTATGAAAGCAATAAGGAAAAATAATTTACAGGAGAGCAAAGCTAAGTTTTAAGAAAGACACTTAGTATAGCAATGAGGAATTTTCCTAATCTTCCTATCAGACTGATGCTTGAGACAGTGTCTGGTCACACTCATTTTGTCATAGAATAGACAGAATGCTTAAAACCTTGCAAAAGGAGAATACTATTTTACATGAATTGTTGTCTCATTAAAAACTATGTCTGTCTGCCAGAAAAGTGGGGAAGTCCAGGAATAGTTCAGTTATATCCAAAGATCAATTAGCAAACATGGAAAAAGAATGATACTTTTATTTTCCACACATTTTAAAGATACTTTTGCTACATAGTTTGTGTATATTTCTATGAGATTATACATTTTTCATCTGTATGAAGTCCAACATTATACAAGTTTAAAGTGATATGTTTGGTACTGTATCTATAACGTTTTAAAAAGTTTAGAGTTTTTTTGGAATGTACAGTATATGAGGTAAAATTAAGATTACATTAAAAACCGTCTTCACTGCAGTAATCTGCACTGAGGTTCAAATGGCAAATACACTATTAAATGACATTTACTATCAAAAATAGGAGTTCATTTGAATTTTACTATGAAAAACATAAGCCACTGCAGTTTAGCTGTAGTGACAAATCTTACCATTTTAGACATTCAACCATATAGAAATCTCTGGGCTATTACACTCAATCTCATTTGTACTGCCGAACATGGCACTTTTAAGAAGGTTCTAGAAAACATCGGCTGTCACTGTATTTTGTGGGAAGATATTAGCCTCTACATAAAAGTGACAAATTTAAAACAAAATGTAAACATACAGTACATTTTAAAGACAGATCATTCTTACCACTTGAGGGCCAAGTTCTTATCCATTTCTTTTTTAAAACAAAACTCAACAACATTATTCTACAGCACAGATCATTGGACGTAGAAACAATTACAATACATGCCCGTTCTAATATAAGAGAAATTCTTCAGAGATCTTCAAAACACAAGACAGAGGTTCTTTTTATTATTATTTTAAGTCTGACAGAAGTGCTTAATACCATTAAAAATGCTAAATCCAACACAAGTAGAAGTCATTAGTGATCCACTATCTTGTAACTGAAATAAATTAAAGCTAATTACAAAATGGATAACAGATAATGTAAGTGTGATGAGACAAGAATTTTTTTAAGATAGTTTCACTACAAGCTTTATGTAATTGGCAGTCATTGACATCTGACAAGATGTTCAATGGGCTACTTGATAAAGTTAAGTCTGATCATTCAAGAACTCACAAATGCAAGCTCACAAAACATTGATGAATTATGCAATTGCAAAGTGCTCTAATGCAACATTAACTACATGCAATCAACAATTTGGTACAGTATCCGAAGAGACATTACATTAAATGTTAGGTTCTCAGGAAAAAGAAGGCTGAAGTTTTCTGGTGCAAATTATTACACTCCCACCTTCCCCCGATTTGGTGCCCCAAAGTTCAAAGGCAGTACTTCATTCCGGTGGCCACGGCAAGTGAATGTAGGGGTAACAGCAAAAATTATGGTTATCCAAGAAAATTTATACACATTATCAATAGAGGGCACATATATCTATATAAACAACACCCAATCAAATAAAGGTCTTATTTAAAAAATGATTTTTAACTTAGTTCTTTATAGTGTTAGATCAAAAAAGCTCTCTTTCTTCCATGTTTGTAGGAAGCTAAAGAGGCATTTTTATGAGTAAACATATCGGGGCCAAGATAAACCACTTGTGCCATATCTTTTTAGTCTTACAAAATGTATACTTGCAGTGGAAAACTCTACATTTTGATAAGAATCTTCTTTCATGCATTCACTTCCATCCAGTTTACTGCCTGCGAAAAGCCCGTTCTATTTTCATCATAATCCTGCTTCCCAAATAATTAAGAGAAATGAGGAGGTAGAAATACAGCGCTAGATTGCTTTCACAGCATCAGACTAACATTTTATACAGCACAAGTTTGTTAGTGTAACTTTTAAATGCATTTTACTCGTTTCCCCCTCCCCCCTTATGGTACTAATCCTTAAAAATATGGACCAGGTTACCATTATTACATTCCTGCTTATTGGTCATAACCTTATAATGATACATTGCCTGCCTTACATAAAGTTTGTACTGCAAGAAGGCATGTTAAAGGAAATATTTCTGTGGCTTGCATTCTATAATCTGTGCCAGCGTCTACTTAATAAGCATTTTAAGTGGCTGAAAAGATGTGCTACAGTCCCAATGCTGATGCTAAATGCCTGTTTTTGTAAAAGCAAGAGAACAGAAATATTTTTAGAATATGAGAATGTAAAATGTAATTGGCAGCATTCTAAAAGAAAATGTTTTTTCTCACTTTATTACAAAGTACTGAATGATAAAGGCAATCAGAATGGAAAAGGTAGCAAAGAGCAGAAGGATGACAGCAGCACACTGTTCATCACTTAGTGTCTGTTGTGTCCTTGAGATTTCCACAGTGTCTTTGTTGGTGCTGGTTGGTGGTTCAGTTCTCTGAGAGATGAATAGTACTGTGGTACTGTAGGGGCCTATTAGGTCCTGATGACCTACTGTTTCTTGGCACTGTCGAATGGCACACACACGAAAACGATATTCACAGTTCAGTTGGAGGCCTGAATACCGGAATGACCAGTCAGGCCCTTTATAAATCTGTCAAGAAAAAAAATAAAAATAAACAAAAACACTTCTAGCAAACTGGCACATTGTGTTTACTGTAAAAATTTAAACAAAATGTCATACCTATAGTTTAATACAGGGATTGGTAACCTTTGGCATGCAGCTAGCCAGGTTAAGCTGGTTTGTTTACCTGCCGCGTCCGCAGGTTTGGCCGATTGTGGCTCTCACTGGCCGTGGTTTGCCGTCCCAGGCCAATGGGGGTGGCGGGAAGCGGCGGCCAGCCCCCATTGGCCTGGGACGGCGAACCACTGCCAGTGAGAGTCGCAATCGGCCGAACCTGTGGACGTGGCAGGTAAACAAACCAGCCCGGCCCGCCAGGGTGCTTACCCTGGCGAGCTGCGTGCCAAAGGTTGCCAATCCCTGGTTTAATATGTCTCTATGTTTACTGTTGAAGTTATTGTGAAAATAGCAAGTGCTACTGAATCACCTGTGTTTTCAATGACATTCTTCTAGCTATATAGGCAGAAAAAATTAACAAAGATTAATGGAAAATAACTTTAATGCCTAATTAAATTTATTTTCAGTCTTTTGGTAAAATATGTAGCATTACAAACTCCACTAGATCATAACTTGCAAAGCACCAAATTTAGCTCCTGTAAGAAGCCTTCACTTTAAGTAAACATTTTAAGTGTCAAATCTGATGTAAATCTCATTGTCTCACAATGGGTTTCTAGGTGATTAATTAGATGTCAGATTGTACGCAGTGTTGTTGTAGCCGTGTCAGTTCCAGGATATTAGAGAGAAGAGGCAGGTGAGATAATTGGTCTTTTATTGGACCAACTTCTGTTGGTGGATATTAGAGACAAGCTTTTGAGCTACTCGAAGCTCTTCCTCAGCTCTTCATTCATACTGTTCCTTAATCTGAGGAAGAACTCTGAGTAGCTCAAAAGCTTGTCTCCCTAATAGCCACCAACAGAAGTTGGTCCAATAAAAGATATTATCTCACCCGTCTTGTCTCTAGATGTCAGATTACCATATTCATCAATTCTAACCAAATCCAACACATTTTTGCTGTACTTAAGCTACACTCTCTTAAAAAGACCACCACAAATTCTCCCAGCAAACTTTGGATCCAATAAAGAGCCTTGAATAGAGCTGGATTTAGGGGCAGGAAACCGCCATTTTTGTTGTTATCATGAATAAATACAGATTTACAGATCCTAGCATGCATATTTATCATCTTATATGTGAGGGCTAAATCGTGCATCAAAGTCGTAAAATGGGCTACGAATGCAATAAAAAAATAAGGTATTCAGAAGTTTAACAAATGGAGGGTGGGGGCGCTGAAGACGGTCCTTGCCTGGGACTCCATTTGGTCAAGGGCTGGCCCTGCCTTGAAAAGCCCTCTTTGTGATTCTTTTTAACCTCACCAATTCAGTGGTCCCAACACTCTGTTCCTTAATCTATCTGTTGGGTGACTAGGCCCTATCTTTCACTGAACTCACTGCTGCTTCAACATTCTGAATGCCTGCCTCACTGAAAGCTGAGGCCTGATCTCCTACGGATCCATGTCTGTAGATCCATTTATGTCTGTGGAAGTCTCACTGAAACCAATGAGACTCCATGTAGGCATAATGGTCTGGGTGAGTGGATTTATATGCTGTGCGGATGCCCATCACAAACACAGCATATGTTAATTTCTCTCTTTAAATGCTTTTATCCTTTTCTCTCCCATTATTCGATCTCATATTTAAGTGGAGTACTGGTAGCAGTAAACGAACATCAAATAATCCAAAACCTTCTCCTATAGTTGATTTCATAGTATTGAACATCGTCTAGCAAATAAATGCATGCAACTACTCATCTGTTTAGTGGTGGAAGAAAAAAATCAAAACCTGTTTTCTACATTTAGGTCTGGATGCTGTTGCTCATTTATACTTACAGGGTTAATTTAGTTGCATAAATACCTGCTTTCTTTCACAGGTTAATAAATCTAAATAACTCTATGTAACCCTGTTTTGCTTGTCTTGATGCAAAATCTGATTTAAAGATGTTTTATGAACTAATATAATTAATTAGCTGTACAGTCAGATTTCATATAGGTATAATACATTTTCAGAGGAAATACAGTACATTAGGTGTATGTTATCAAAGTAATAAACTTCTCAAACTGAATTTGCTTGACGATTGTAGAAATAGTACACGAGAGCTCTTTCTACTACTTGCTACATAAAGTGTTACAATAAACAAAATTGCACATCACATTAAGGGCAGATCTTCTGGTCTGGTCCAGCTATACTGACAGCTGCCCTACTTTACACCTGGCTGCCCATGGCCCCAAGGGACCATTCTGACAGCTAGGGATTGCTAGAATATATAGACACCTTGGAGACCCCCTTCTTCCTAGACACAGTTCCTACACCAAGGGATGGGAGACAGGTTGTATAGGAAACCCTACGGCAGATCTATGCCACAAGAGGATTCCCCTACACAAAGGGCACCCTCCACTAGTAGGTCTTAAGGCTGGCCATGTCTATACTACAGGCTCTATAGTAGCAGAGCTACAGTGTTGTAGCTCTGCTGGCATAACCCCAGAGTGTATGCACAGCCTATGGAAATGGTAGAGGTTTTTCTGTTGCTGTCACCCCCCCTAAGTGCTGGTAGCTAGGTTGATGGAAGCAGTCGTCCGTCAACCTAGCTGCATCTATGCCGGGGATTAGGGCTGCTTAATTATGGCGCCAGGGATGTGCATTATTGCACTCAGCTGTGTTGACCTAAAATTTAAGGGTAGACCAGACCGCTTTTTTGTATTGCTGGAGTAGCAAAAAGCAGCCTTAATGGACAAGAGAATCTGGTTCTAAGGCCATGTCTACACTGTAGATCAGCACTGCTGCAATCGAAGCAGCGGGTATCGATTTAGCAGGTCTAGTGAAGACATGCTAAACTGATGGGAGAGTGCTCTCCCATCGATTGTGTACTCCACCTCTCCAAGAAGAGTAAGGAAAGTCGGCAGGAGAGTGTCTCCCATCGACCTAGCGCAGTGTAGACACCACGGTAAGTGGATATAGCTACGTCGACTTCAGTTGTGTTATTCACGTAACTAAGTTACGCTACTTCAGATCCATTTACTGCGGTAGTATAGACCAGCCCTTAGTGGTTTAACCTAATGTATGTGCTCATTTACACGTTACAGGCCAGTTCCCCAGCTGATGTAAATCAGCGTAGCTCCACTGAAGCTCTGCTAACGTGCACCACCTGAAGGTCTATCACTATACATTTTGTAATGAGCAGTTAAGTACACAGTTTCTATCTTGGCTATTTCAAAAGGGCTTCTCACCCTAGTATCCACACACCTTTAATATTCTGTTTCCATTCAGTACCCTGCTTTAATTTCCAGTGATAGTTTTTACAAACTTAATGCTATCTTTTTAAATCTACCTCAATTTACTGTGCTAAATAATTAGTGAGGCACATGTGATCACACAGATTGTTCTTTCAGTGTCAGGCTTTAAGAGTAATCTTCATTTTCTTTTACAGTATATTGGCAACATGAATCACTTATCAAAAAACAGTCCAACTCTGTCTCTAGAGGCAATTACACAGCATTTAATGAATTCTACTGACATACTGAACGCTGCATTTGCAACTTAAAAGCTACAAAATCAATAAGTAAAATACGTAACACTACAATGTAGGTACTGATTAATGAGATTAGTAATGTGCATAATCTATCAAAACACAGGGCTACACTTATTTAATTTGGGCCCATAATAAAATCACAGTATCTCAAAATTAATTGTGCTTCCTCTTTGGAAGGAAACCTGCTTGCTTAATAGTGTGAAACAGAGCTCACAAGTCTAATTATGTGTCAATTTTCTGAGAGTTTATAGTGAAAGACATCAGAAGCTAAGGTGGTATTGTACATCCTCTGTTAAAAGCAGCCTATTTTGTTATTTGGCATCTCAAACTGCATATCTACATGGTAAAAACAGAAATTAACTGAAAAAAATTCTTAACTGTTTGGCACTGGTGGCCTGTCTGCTCTACTGTGCTTTCCATACACCACAGACAATACAGTGAAACTTTCTAGAATATCAATAGCTATCCTTGAACAGTTCATGATGTGCAGTGAACATCAAGTTTGTTTACTTTTTCTTCATAAATCTTGCTTCCATTCCTTTAATTAGTTTGCTTCCCTTTTCTCAATTCCTCCCATTTGTGGACATTTTCCTGACCCTCAGGTGCAAAGAACTGTACGTAGTATTCAAGATGACTCATCAGTACAATGTAGATTCATAGATTCAAAGGCCCAAAGGGACCACGGTGATCATCTAGTCTGATCTCCTGTATAACAGAGGCCATAGAACTTCCATAAAATAATTCCCAGAGCGTATCTTATAGAAAAACATCCAATCTTAGTTTAAAAATGGTCAGTGATGGGAGAATCTACCACAACTCTTGGTGAATTGTTCCAGTGGTTAATTACCTCACTGTTAAAAATGTACACCTCGTTTCCAGTCTGAAACTATAACATCCTTTCCTTCTGTAAACATTTTAGAAGAAGAAACCTGGAGGATTAGCTTTTAACACAAAATCAGCAAGGGTAATAAATATAACATTTGACCTGCACATTTTTTAATTGCAATTAACCTTCACCAATACATTTCACATAAACATATTATACTTTTTTAATGAACTATACCTGTTTGAATTCTGAGTCTTTTCCCGCCATGACTTGAAGACTATAAATAATTGGATCACCTTTCATTGGTTGCAAAACCTCCCATGTGATTTCACAAGTGTGATCATTTACTCTCTCTATTCTTGGCGCTGTTGGAAAAAAGCAAATGCATTAGTTAACTGGGTATTGTGTCCAGTTAGTGGTTTTCACTAATTTATAAACTGTAGCCTCTATGGTGTTTTATTTTGTTTCTGAAACACAGAAACAAAAGATTTAAGTGCAAAGATATTTTTCTTATCCACTTCTCATGTTGACTAACACTACATAAATAAGGATGTTAGCACACTGCTTACATGTTTTGTGTCCTTCACAAGGAAGCAAGGACAATTATGATTTTCATGAATGAATATCATAAGAAAGGTTAGTTGCTATGAAGAAAGTAGTCTGAAAGAACTTTATTGCAGAGACGTGTTATGGAATATATGTAGATAAAGAATTGCAGTTTAAGATCAACTGACCGAGTCTGAACACAGAAATTGCCATACTCAACCACCAGACAGTGGAAAGAACCAGATGCTTCAGATGATAGCATAAGAACCCTGCAGCAGGCAGAGACAGGATAATCTGATACCTCCCCACCCACCAAATACAGAAAGAAGAATCTGTACAGTGAGTGAGGGCTAGATGAGTCTGAGACTACATGAGAGACTATGGAAGAGATTGGGTGCCAGGTTATGTGTAGTAGTCATTTTATACATTCCTCAACAATACAAGGGAAGGAAGGAACAAGTGATGACATAGGAAGGGGCCTCAAATGAGTTGGTCTGTAGGTGTTCTGGATGGATCTGACCCAGCCCTGCTACCAGGACACCAAAAATGCTAGACTCCAAGAAACATTTCCAAAAGGAATACTACTACAAATGCCTAGGCAAACTTATTTCTGACGTCACAGGAAGTTAAATCTGTACCCTAAGTTTATGGAAGGAGATGTGTAGTTTTGGTGATTGTGTTCAAGCTTGACAAAAGGCTGCCAACCCTGTTTTAATTGAAAAATTACATGTCCCATTAAGTATGGAGCTGCTGCTGATACTTTCATAATCTATGTATTTTAATGCACCCATTATGGAGTCTCTGGATGCCACAATGTATCGTGTTTGTTTAGAGCACATTAAAGAGGAATTGTTTAAACTCCATCAAAAATAATTAATTGAATAAAATATGATCACAAAGTCCTTTCTATTCAGTTGAGTTCTAATGTTTTTTAAAAAAACCCGTTAACTTGGATTTGGGACTTAAACTACTCAGCACTGTCCCTTAACTGCAAGCTTGTTTATACTGAATAGGACTAGTAGTACTGATTTAATAAGTCGTGAGAAAAATGACATTATAGTTAAATGACAACTGAAAATACAATGCTTACCTTTCAAGGCAGCTGGAACAGATTTGGGAGTCGTGAAAATGTATTCTTGAGAAAGTGGACCTTCGCCAGCTTCATTACAAGCCTGAATACAAAATTTGTAGGATGTTGACTCAATGAGTCTTTGTACTTTGTATGTATGACATGGTCCTCTGTATAAGGATATAAACCTGAAAGTAGAAATAGTGATTATGTAAACAGACTACATAGATTCCAAAGTAATCTGCATTATTTCTATTTTTGTTTTAAATTCACTCATCTTTTTTTAATTGCTGGAACTTAATGAGAAACTCACAAATACCAATTTCCAAGTTAATTTATGATCTTTCAGTAATACAGAACAATGAGCTCACTTTTCAATAAGCAGTAACTGCTACTGGTCTTATTTCGTCTTGGATGGGAAAGGGGGAGAGTTTAGTATGTGGTGCTTTCATTATCATTGCTCCCCTATAATCTTCCTACTTTTCAAAAGTGAGTGGGCCTGGATTTTAGCTACCTGCACCTCAGCAATACTCCTCATTAGTTCCAAGAAATGGTCAAGTCTCTGTGGTTCCCATTGCTCTTCCACATTTTTGTGGGGAAGGTGTGCTATGGCCCAAATGTCACATCTGTGCGGGAGGGATCTGTCACAGATGCAACATACGTTGTTGTTCTGATGGGTTTTTCTAGACTGGCCACACTCTCTTGTGTCATGATGCTGGAGCAGGTTAGTTTCACTGGCCCGTCTATTTGCTTTTCAGTCTTGGGGGTTCTAATACATAGCCCAGGTTTTGTCTCAGAGAGAGTGGAGGGGTTTTGTTACCATATTCTACTCCTGTTCATTTCTGAGTTGGGGTGCAGGCATGAATTACTTTTTGGTGGCGATGGCGAATTCCCTGCTTTGTGGATCTCCATTTCTGTTTCTCCCTATGTCAGGACAGGTTCCACTTGGTAGACCCCTACTTTTGTCCAGTTCTCAAGCTATCATATACTCATACTAGGGTAGTGTATGTGCTGCAGTGGTACTGTGTGTTTTGCTATCTAGGGAAAGGTGGTGCAAGTAAAAAATTAATGAATTTAAATCCTTAAGCTCCTCACCCTATAAAGGAAGTGTCAACAAGGTGAGAACTCACCCCTCATCCCCCAAGAGGCACATCAAGTTAAAAGAATTAGATCAGACTTAAACATAAATACTTAACAAAACCATAGCAAACAGAAGAGCATGGTGGCACAAGCCATCTCATCTCCACATCAAGCTCCTCACGTTGAACCTTCACTATGAAAACTGTTCAGTTTTAATTTCTTGCACCTGTTAATGCTGAACATCAGAGTCTCCCCTTTTCTTCCCTAGATAGACAACTTCTTAAATTCATTTTAAATTAAACCAAAGGTATGGTGTCTTCTTCCATTATGCCTTTCTGATACTTCCTTATCCATTAAACAACACCATGTGTAACGCAGAGCACATACAAAAGGAAGTGATATTAGTGCTAACCTTCCATTCTTATCTTCCATTTGAAGGTGATACTGAATGGAGTCAGTTAATGCTTTTGAAGTTCCCTCTCCCCATTTTAGCTTGAGAGTCTGAGAACTGTATACAGCACATTCCAGGCGAGGTGGATCAGGAGGGAGTGGCTTTGTTTTCAGTTTTATTGTGTGGCTGAAAGGACCTGGTCCAAGACTATTTAGGGCTTGAATTCGTATTCTAATAATTAAAAAGAAAAAAATTATCCATGTAAATATGAATACAGATTTAAAAGGGTAATTAATTCCAGCACTCACATTCAAGAGTGTTACAGTAGAGAATAATAAGGTCATTGAATAGATACTACTTTTTATGATATACATGTCCCTTACCACTAAGAGCCGTTGGATTTAGTCATAAATATTAATGAATGTGCATTCATCTTGCAGTACTTTAAACAATCTGTTCTATTAAAAATAAAGAATATTAACGCAAGGGTCATCATATAATGACAAGCAATAAAAGTTCTAATGTCTGTGTCCTGGGACATCAAGTGATCGTAGTTCAGCACAAGAACTTATATTTATAGAAAGCCATGATCTTCTGAGTCCCTTCCAATTACTGCATATTTTCATTATACCTGATAAATGAAGTAGTAAGCAACAGACAAACATTCAGCTTTCTCTGATAATAAACATCCATGTTAGGACCAGCCTTAAAAGAGTTGGGGTGGCCAGCGAGAAGTTTTGAGAGCCTCCTAGAACTGAACTAATTCATTAAAAATGGAAGGGAATATTTGGGCTGCCACCAGTTTTTTCTCTTGCAGGTAGTTTGCAGTGATGCTGGTATCACTGGTAGTGGCGCAGTTGGTCAATCCCAACAATGAATTATCAAGGGGTCCACAAGAAAAGAGGGAAAGAAAACAATAAATCAGAGGACTAGCAGCTGTGAACTTTGCAGGCCATTGTGATTGTGGTAGGGACTAGGAATAATGTATAATTTTCAGGAAGTCAATGTTGCAAACTTTCAATCTCAGGAACAGGTTTACAGTTTGAAGGTCTGTGACTCAACAAAGAAGATTAGAAACTTATTTTTACAAAACAAAAGCAGAAAATAGCCCAGAGATTTAAAGAGCATAGAAATCAGGGGGACACAGCTGCAGGCTTTATGGATTTCAAAGGTAGCCTTGATTAGACCAACACTCCATGACTCTAAGCCACCTCATTTTCCATTAAAATATCATACATTAATGTCTGTGTGTTTTGAAAAAAAATCAGTGTTTGAGTAACTGCAACAAATAATCCAAGCTCTAAACATTCAAAGGTCACAGTTGCAAAATGTTGGGGTCCCTTTGTATGCATGTATTTAATTCCTTATATATCTATCACTATAGAACTGTTTAATTTTGAGTATGTTAATTTATTAGCACAGTGTAGCCCTGGCGACCATATATTTGAGTTTTGTTTATTTTCACAAGAAGCTGGCAGAGTTTATCAAATCTATAATAAAAAAGTACTTTTGTGTGTCCAAGTGCAAAAATGTCTTTGCAATGTCAATTTCCAATTCTTCAGTAATATATATATTTTACAATTTCTCATAATGTGGCAGGCAGTAGTTCTTCAATTACTAATATAACAGTTTTAAAAGTAATAACACAAAAGTATCTTATTTCTAAAAAAATATTAAGGGTTACCCTGGCAGTCTATAATGAACATCATACACATGGGGTGAAACCCTGGCCCCAATGAAGTCAATGTGAGCTTTGCCATTGACTTCAATGGAGTCAAGATTTCACCCAATATATTTTAATGCAGAGGATCTGTGTTTGTAACATGAGCATAGAATGCTATTCTACTGTAAAAGTGACTAAAGTGGAACAGTGGAATTCTGTGTCCATCATCTTTTAATAACTGCCATATTAAATTTAACCGATTTACAAGGAAAAGGATGTTTTCTGTAACCATCACTTTTGCAGACACCACCTGGGATCTCAAAGTTATGCTCTTTGTGCCTAGATGTATCACCACCAGCAATAAAGGTTCTGCAGAAATTGCATCACACTCTGTAACAACCAGGCACTGGATCAGAAATGGAACATAATGACAAATGGACACAGCAGATCAAATGATGTACAGTCCTACCATGGACAGTTCTTACCTAATTTGACAGATACCTTAGGAGTCTGTCTTTTTTTCAATACTTTGGCAACATCTATATAGCTTGTTTCATGACAACAAAGTCTCATTGAATTTGAATTTACAATCAGAACTTTGTTAAGCAATATGAAGCTGATGCATGAATGGAATTAGGTTCTCTTTTTCCAGAACTGTATTGGTTCTGCCATGCTAACAGGAGCAAAAACTTGGTAGACACAACTAAATGCCCATAGTGACCAGATCTGTTGAGTTCATTACATAGTCTCTTTTCTGACCATAGCTACATACTAATACTTTGATAGGGTGGTAGTGATTTGAAGCAATGTGGGAACAAAGACAACAGATTATTTTCCTTCTATGTAAAATGCTAAGGAAGCCACACCACTTTGCACAGCATACCTGTATGTTGTGTCTGGCTGCAAATTGTCTATGAAATAGCTTGAAACCTTCCCAACAGTTACAGGCTGCTTTTCTCCATAGTCTATGCTGTAGCCAAGGATTTCAGAACCATGGTCACAGGGCTTTTCCCAGCTTATGGCAAGGCATGTGGAAGGTGAATAGTGTGGACTCTCCACTTCATCTTCACTTCTTCCCTGAAGACAGGTCACAACTGCAGGCACAGAGGCTGGCGTCATGCATACAACTACTTCACTGAAAGGTCCTGCACCTGCAACATTCATGGCCTGCAAATGCAAAGTAACATAAGAATGGCAATACTGGGTCAGATCAATGGTCCATCAACTCAGTATCCTATCTTCCCACATTAGCCAATGCCAGGTGCTTCAGAGGGAATAAACAGAACAGGTAATCGGCAACTGATCCATCCCCTGTTGTCCATTTCCAGCTTCTGGAAATCAGAGGCTAGGGACACTCAGTGCATGGGGTTGCATCTGACTGTCTTGGCTAATAGCCATTCGATGGATCTACCCTCCACAAACTTATCTAATTTTCTTTTGAACCCCGTTATAGTTTGGCTTTCACAATGTCCCCAGGCAATGAGTTCCACAGGCTAACTGTTCTCTGTGAAGAAGTACTTCCTTATGTCTGTTTGAAACCTGCTGCCTATTAGTTTCATTAGGTGACCCCTGGTTTCTTGTGTTATGTGAAGGAGTAAATATTTCCTTATTCACTTTCTCCACACGGGTCACTATTTTATAGAGCTCTATTATATCCCCTCTTAGTCATCTCTTTTCCAACCTGAAAAGTCCTAGTCTTTTTAATCTCTCCTCATACTCTTCCCTTCCCTTAAATCATTTTTGTTGCCCTTCTCTGTATCTTTTCAAATTCTAATATATCTTTTTTGAGATAGGGTGACCAGAACTGCATGCAGTATTCAAGGTGTGGGTGTACATATAGTGGCATTATGATATTTTCTGTCTTATTATCTATCCTTTTCCTAATGGTTCCTAATATTCTATTGGCTTTTTTGACTACCACTGCACACTGAGTGGATATTTTCAGAGAGCTATCCACGATGATTCTGAGATCTCTTTCTTGAGTGGTAAGAGCTATTTTAGACTCCATCATATTGTAAGTATAGTTGGGATTATGTTTTCCAATGTGCATTACTTTGCATTTATCAACATAGAATTTCATGTGCCATTTTGTTGCTCAGTCCCCCAGTTTTGTGAGATTGCTTTGTAACTCTTCACAGTCTGATTTGAATGTAACTATGTTGAGTAATTTTGCATTGTCTGAAAATTTGCCACCTCACTGTTTACCCCTTTTTCCAGATCATGTATGAATATGTTGACCAGCACTGATCCCAGTACAGATCCCTGGGGGACACCACTATTTATCCCTATCCATCGTGAAAATTGACCATTTATTCCTACCCATCGTTTTCTATCTTTTAACAAGTTACTTATCCATGAGAGGAGGTCCCTTTTATCCCATGACTGCTTACTTTGCTTAAGAGCCCTCTGTGAGGGATCTTATCAAAGGCTTTCTGAAAGTCCAAGTACACTATATCCACTGGATCACCCTTGTCCACGTTTGTCGATCCCCTCAAAGAATTCTAATAGATTGGTGAGGCATGACTTCCCTTTACAAAAGCCATGTTGACTTTTCCCCAACAAATGGTGTTCATCTATGCGTTTGATAATTCTGTTCTTCACTATAGTTTCAACCAATTTGCCTGGTACTGAAGTTAAGCTTACCAGTCTATAACTGCCAGGATCACCACTTGAGCCTTTTAAAAAAATTGGTGTCACATTAGCTATCTTCCAGTCAACTGGTACAGAAGCTGATTTAAATGACAGGTTTCATACCACAGTCAGTGGTTCTACAATTTCATATCTGAGTTCCTTCAGAACTCTTGGGTGAATCTCATCTGGTACTGGTGGCATATTACTGTTTAATTTATCAGTTTGTTCCAAAATCTCCTCTATTGACACCTCAATCTGGAATAGTTCCTCAGGTCTGTCACCTAAAAAGAATGGCTCAAGTGTGGGACTCTCCTTCACATCCTCTGCAGTGAAGACCAATGCAAAGAACTAATTTTGCTTCTCCGCAATGGCCTTATTTTCCTTAAGTGCTCCTTTAGCACATCAGTTGTCCAGTGGCCCCACTGATTGTTTGGCAGGCTTCCTGCTTCCTTCTTCCTGTGTGTCTTCTTACTGTGTTTTTTAATTTGGGGCATACATTTAATTTGAGCTTCTATTATGGTTTTTTTCAAAAGTTTCCATGCAGCTTGCAGGCATTTCAGTTTTGTGACTGCACCTTTTAATTTCCATTTAACTAGCTTCTTCATTTTTGTGTTGTTGCCCTTTCTGAAGTTAAATGATACCGTGGTGGGCTTCTTTGGAGTCCCCATCCCACCCAAGGATGTTAACTTTAATTATATTATGGTAGCTATTATCAAGGAGTTCAGCTATATATTCTTTTCTTTGACCAGATCCTGTGCTCCATGTAGGACTAAATCAAGAATTGCCTCTCCTCTTGTGGGTTCCAGGACTAGCTAGCAGTCATTTATAGTGTCAAGAAACTTTATCTATGCATCCCATCCTGAGATGACATGTACCCAGTAAATATAGGTATAGCTGAAATCCCCCATTATTATTTAGCTTTCTATTTATATTGCTTCTCTAATCTCCTGAAGCATTTCCTAGTTGGGTGGTTGGTGGTAGATCCCTACTGCTTTATTCTTATTATTCAAGCATGGAATTTCTATCCATAGAGATTCTATGGTACAGTTTGAGTCATTTACGATTTTTACTATATTTGACTCTATTCTTTCTTTCACATACAGTGCCACTCTCCCACCAGCATGACCTACTCTGTCATTCCTATATATTTTGTCTCCTGATATTACCGTGTCCCATTGCTTATCATTGTTCTACCATGTTTCTGTGATGCCTATTATATCAATATCCTCATTTAATATGAGGCGCAAAGTTCACCCATCTTAGTATTTAGACTTCTAACATCTGTATACAAGCACTTAAAAATTGTCACTTTTTAACTGTCTGCCATTATGTGATGTAACTGAATGGGACTCATCCCATTAGTCTGGGCCATGTTCAGGTCCCACACCAGGAATGACTGTCTAACCTGTGGGTACAGCTTGTCCAGCCCCTTTAGGAAACAGCCAACCACGGGGTTGGCGAAGATGGAACGCCCAGCCACTCCTGGGTGGGTGGTCGAGATGGCTGCCAGGTGTACCTTGATGAATGATGTCACCAGCCCTTGGTATTTCAAGTGCAGTAGGTAGTCCAGGATAAGAAGTATGGGTGCCTGCACTGGAGGTCTGTGGCTCTGAGAGCACCAGGCTGTAAACCTTTTCCACTTGGCAAGGTAGGTGGCCCTGCTGGAGGGTTTCCTGCTACCAAGTAAAATCTCCCTAACAGGATCCGAGCACCTGAGTTCCATGGGGTTTAGCCATGGAGCTTACAAGCCGCGAGGTGAAGGGACTGGAGATCTGGGTGGTGAAGGCGACCATAGTATTGGGTGATCAGTTCCGGGACCAGGGGCAGTGCGATTGGGATATCCACCAACAGCTCCAGGAGCGTGGTGTACAAGTGCCGATGAGGCCAAGTCATTGCTACCAGTATGACCGCTGCCTGTCTCTGCGGATCTTGAGAAGAACCTTGTGGATGAATGGGAACGCAGATGGTCCATCCAGGGGAGGAGAAACATGTCAGCGAGTGAGCCCAGACTGTGATTCTGGAAGGAACAGAATCACAAGCACTTTCTGTTGCCCCGCGTGGCAAACAGGTCAATCTAGGGAATTCCCCACCTCTGGAAAACGCTGTGTATCATGTCCAGGCGGATGGACGACTCATGATTGTGGAAGGATCTGCTGAGGTAGTCCACTGACTCATTCTGGGACCCTGGGAGGTAAGATGCTTCCACGTGAATAGACTGGGCTATGCAGAAGACCCACAGCTCGAGGGCTTCCCGACATAGGGGAGAGGAACAAGCCCCACCCTGCTTTTTTGTGTAAAACATTGCAGTTCTGTTATCTGTCATGACTCCCACACATTTCCCTTGCAATTGGGCTTGGAAGGTTTGGCATGCTCATCAGACCACCCTCAACTCCTTGATGTTGATGTGGAGCGAGAACTCATCCTGTGACCAGAGGCCTTGCGTCCATAGTTCTCTCAGGTGAGCACCCCATCCCAGCACTGACGCAACTGTTACTAGAGACAGAGAGGGCTGGGGTTTGTCGAAAAGGACTCCCTCGTACACCTCCTGTGGGTTGAGCCACCAGCAGAGGGACTCAAGGACCTGCACCGGAAGAGTGACCACTGTGTCCAGGCGGTCTCGCCTCGGATGGTAGGCTGACACTAACCAAGCTTGTAGAGGTGTGAGCCTCAGCCTGGCATGCTGTACCACATAAGTAGATGCTGCCATGTGGCCGTGGAGCCTCAAGCAACCCCTTGTTGTGGTCATAGGGTGCTGTCTGAGGCTTTGAATGATGTCCGTCATTGCTTGTCCAATAAACTGAGCTGATAAACTCTATCCTTTGAGTTGGTGATAGGGTTGATTTGTGTTAGTTGAGGAGGAATCCCAACCTGTCGAAGGTGGATCTCACAAGGTGGACCTGAGCCTCCACTTGATCCCTGAAAATGTCCCCTAAGCAGCCAGTTGTCAAGGTATGGATATATCTGCACTTGCCTCCAATGCAGGAAGATGGCCACGACCGACATGCACTTGGTGAACACTCATGGGCTCTGGATAGGCTGAAAGGGAGGACTGTGAATTGGTAACAGTTGTTGTAGACCACAAACGTGAGGAAATGTCTGTGAGCAGGATGTATTGAGATGTGGAAGTACACATCCTTGAGGTCGAGGGCAGCGTACCAGTCTCCTGGATCTAGAGAGGTGATGATCGAACTTAGGGAGACCATGCAAAACTTCAGCTTTTTCATGAAGCTGTTGAGGCCTCGCAGGTTGAGGATGGGTCTGAGACCCTCCTTGGCCTTGGGGATGAGGAAATAACAGGAGCAGAATCTCTTGCCCCATAGCTCCTGAGGAACCTCCTCCATTGCCCC
The DNA here is from genome assembly GCF_020497125.1 of Mauremys mutica. Taxonomy (NCBI): domain Eukaryota; kingdom Metazoa; phylum Chordata; order Testudines; family Geoemydidae; genus Mauremys; species Mauremys mutica. The sequence continues at coordinate 306,842,533 of NC_059072.1, read as the reverse complement.
TGAGGTGAGGAGTGTTCGGACCTCCTAAGTAAGGAGATGCTCATGAGAAGGGTCCCTGAAGAGGGATGGGGAACGGGAGTGGGAGGGAGAGGAGGAGCAGAACTGGAGAGAATATCCCAATTCTACCGTATGAAGGACCCAGCGGTCTGATGTTATTTGTGACCAAACACGGTAAAAGTCGGACAGACGGTTCAGGAAACAGGGATGAGGATCCGGTCCATTGACTGGTGCACTGTCCTCGGACGCACCTTCATAAGGCCTGTTTAGTGCCTAATGAAGACTGCGCCTGGCCTTGGCCTAGGCTAGGCAGGGGCTGGGAAGGCTTGCGCCTGCCATTCTTGCCACACTTCCTCAAGAAGTCCTGCCTAGGCTGGGAAGGGTAGAAATGCTGCTGGGGTCGGGGCTTAAAATATTTGCGCTGAGTGTCTGGTGTATGCATGCCCAGCGATTTCATCGTTGCCCGAGAATCTTTTAGGCTGTGAAGCCTGGAGTCCGTTTGCTCCACAAACAGGCCCATGTCATCGAACAGCAGGTCCTGCAGAGTTTGTTGCACTTCTGGGGGAAGCCCAGACACCATGAGCTTCTCCTCATGTCTGCAGCATCCAATGAGGCTTGCAACAAGGTCCGTGCCACTGCCTTGCCCTCATTCACTATGGCCCCAAACTCTTCCCTGGACTCCCTGGGTAGTAACTCCTTGAACTTTAACATGGAGCTCCAGGAGTTAAAGTTGTACCTACTCAGGATTGCCTACTGGTTGGCAATCCTGAGCTGGAGCCCCCTGGTCCAGTAGACCTTCTGGCCAAATAGGTCCAGCTTTTTAGAGTCCTTAGACTTTGGGTTCAGACCCTGCTGCCCCTGCCTTTCATTCTTGTTTACTGCGGCCACCATCAACGTACCCCTTAGAGGGGATGAAGTACTTTCTTTCCACTCCCTTTGTAGTTAGGGGAATGGAAGCAGGATTTTGGTGTTAGCCTGAATCGTCTTAATGAGGGGCAAAGCCATCCTCGATGACCCCTCCAGAGCCAGGATGTCCACCATCGGGTCCTCTTGCTCGACAACCTCCTTGGCTTGCAGCCCCATGTTGTGAGCCACTCTGCACAGCAGGTCCTGGTGTGCCTGACTGTCGATTGGGGGCGGCCTGGAGGAGGAAGACCATGCTACTGCTTTGTCCGGGGAGGACAAAGGCGATGCTGGGGGGACACAGGGCCCTGCTGGCCATCTGGAGCCCTGGAGACGTCCTGCTTGGTGCCAGGCTCCTCTGCGACGACTGCAGGTTTGGTGCTGGTGGTGGGCACAGGATTGGGAGGCGGCTGTGCGGCCCGCACCGATGTAGTCTTGGAGCCTCGAGGGGTGGGACAAACCACAGCTGCCGGGGGCATTCATGGTTCCAATACCATCGAGTGGGGGCCCCTGGAGTGAGTGCCCTGGGTCTGGTGGTAGGCCCTCAGAGTCCAAAAGGGCCTCTGCCACTGCACCTGCTATGGCACTGCACCCACGTCCTTCTTGTGGAGGCCCGACCTGCGCCAGCTGTGCTGCGAATAGTGGGACTCTGCCTCCGACAATGTGGACGTGGAGCGCAAAGGCCACGGTGGTGCCGAGCGGAGCGGTGCTGGGGATTGATGCCATGAGTACGGTGCTGGGGAGCGGTGCTGCGATGGGGAACGGTGCCGTGATGAGTGGTGCCAGGATGGAAAGCGGTGCTGGGATGTAGAGCAGCACTGCGACTCAGAGCAGTGCAGGGGACAGGTGCCGCGTTGTCGGCGGTGACCAGTGCCTCGAAGACTGAGTTGGGGACCATCGTCGGGAGCGATGGCACAGGGAGCGAAGCCCGGGGCATGGTGATCTCCTCAGCATTGACGGCTTGCCTCTAGAAGATGCCTTGTGCTGAGGCACCAGGGGCCTTATCCTGACTGGCTGGGGACCGAGGAGCTGTCATGGCAATTAAGTTCTGAGCGGCCTCAAAGGTGTCCCAGTTGGATGGGAGTTCTACGTCCTCCACCCGGCACTCTTGATCAGAAGAGTCCAGAGGTACAGGACTCAACAGCTCCCCCTGCGGGGCCAAAGTCGACGGAGCCATCTCCTCTGCCGTCGGCACCAGGTGCTCCTCCGTTGGATGCACTCCAGCAGCGCTATCCGATGCAGTGGTTCTTGGCGTGGGCGAACGCCCCATGTCCGTTTTCCTGTGCTGCTTATGCGGCACCAAGGAATAAGAGCAGTGCCAGGGAGACCCTCCACTGACTTTGGTGCCGGGGAGCGCCAGTTCTGAGGGCCAGAGTCCTTCCTCAGCACTGTCTCATGCACAGAGGCCAGGGCACTCTGCACGGAGGAGCTCGGTGCCAGATCCTGCCAGCCCTAAGCCAGTTGCGGACAAAGGGCTGCCTCTGTCAGGAGTTGTTTGAGCCTGAAGTCCCGCTCCTTCTTTGTCCTGGGATGGAACACCTTGCAGATTTTGCACTGGTCTATTTGGTGCGTCTCCTTCAAAAACTTGAGGCAAGAGCCATGGGGGTTGCCCGTTGGCATGGGCTTATGGTAGGTTCCGCAAGGCTTAAACCCTTGGGATCGAGGCATACCCCACAACCCCAAAGGGGAACAGGAAAATTGGGGTGGAGGAGCGCCCCCACTCCTACAACAACTAACACTAACTATCTGAGAACTTTTAAAAAACTATTTACACACTAAACTAGCTGAGACTAGAACTAGGGGAGCGCTTGCGAGAGCAAGCAACCACAGTTCCAATGATCGTCACTGGCGATAAGAAGGAACTGAGGAGGCGCCAGGTCGGCAGGGTCCTATATTCACCGCCATGGAGGGGCCACTCCAGGGGGCTCCACAGCTGACTTGATGCATGCTGCTAGTGGAAAAACCTTCCCATGACTGTGCACATGGCACGCACACACCTAACTGGAATCGATATGAGCAAGCACTCGAAGAAGAACCTGCAGTTCTGCCTGTCTTACTGACTCTTCGCATGGAACTGGAAGCATTTCAGCGAATGCTACCATGGAGGTCCTGGACTTCAATCTCTTACATAGCAACCTACTTTGGCCTCCAGGACCTCCTTGCTACCTTTCCCTATGTCATTGGTACCTACATGTACCACGACCACTGGCTCTCCTCAGCACTGCACATAAATCTGTCTAGATTTCTTGAGAGATCTGCAATATTCACACCAGGCAGGCAATTCACCATCACAAACCCATATCTATATTTCTAATGATCGAATCCCCCATTATTATTACTTGTCTCTTCCTAATAACTGGGATTCCCTTCCCCAGAGAGGTATCCTCAGTGTGAGAGGATACTATGACATCATCTGGAGAGAGGGACCGTTTCTCTCCGCTCCACTTTGATGTTCTCCTTCCCTGAGAAAGTAAAATAAATATTCATGGAAACACTGAGAACTGTGAATACCAGGATACCAACAGTAGGTCTTCCTCTTTACCTGAACCCTGCAGTAATATATAGTTGCAGGCAAAAGTCCTTTCATTTCATAATTGAGTCCAGTCCCACAGTAACAGATCTGCATGCATCCTTCCACACTGCCCCACTCCAAACGGTATTCTGTGATGTCGGCTCCATTATTTACTGGGACCTTTAAAGTTAACAGAAATAATTATGACTTAAATTCATTGTCTAAAAATCAGACCAAACTCACCAAATCTTGACTACCTTCTCTATAAAACAGTAAGATAATGAATGTAGCATTTTAAGCCATAAAAGTAGGCCAGAAAGCTGTAGAAACTGCATTTCCACAGGAAAGTCACCCTATGGTAGCGTCAGCAATCTCCAGTTTATTACAGTACATGCAAAACACTGCATTATTTTATTGGTCTTGAGCACATTAAAATACTAATGGATAATGTTCATGGTGGCAGAGTATTATATGTGGAGCAGTAACTGCTTTTTCAGTTGCTTAAATACTGAAGTGACACTAAGTGATAATCATAAAATCTATTAAATGTGGATATACTTCAAAGTGATTTCTCTAAAAGGACTAGATTACAAATAATGAAATAAAAATTATTCTCTTCTTTCATGGAGGACTTACCAGTGTAAGATACTGCTTCTCACTGAGGATATGCTATTATGAATCATTGCTCCAGGGCATTTTTTTTAAAAAAAGAATCATTAGTTTAAGAAGTGGACTATATGAAAAAGGAATGTGATTGAACATAAACAACATTTGAGAGAATTATGTTTGATGTCCTGTAGCTATGATTTGCGGAAATCTTTCTCTTCTATAATTTACAATAAATTGTGGCATATTCTGGACTATTTTATAGATTACATTAAAATTGTTAAAACACATTTAGGTTGCAAAGTCAAACACTAGAAAGTTAGGATGCACCAGAAGCTAGGTTGGCTATGTAAACTTTAATTCTGCTCCCTTGTGTGTATGCATCACAATACAGTATTTAAATATATAATTATATACTACTGTTTCCAGAGGACCCCTGCTCATTCAGGACACAGAATGGACAATCGAGGAATGAGGCAGCTGTCCAAATATTTTTATTCTCATTTTTTAATTAGTGGCTCCATGCCTTACTTACTCCACAGTGTTCAAAGCCTATGAGCAACACAGAATTATTTCTCTCATGATATTTTTGATCATGGTACTTATAATTGTATCTGTGTTGCACAGCCATTAATTAATTTATCTCAACTACAAGATGACAGAATTACTTTTCCCATTTTATAGATGGGGAAATCAAGGCAAAGAGGCTTGGCTGAGGCCACACAGTGATTCAGTGGCAGGGCCAGGATTAAAATTCAGGACCTCCTGATTCCCAGTGCTATGCACAATCCTGCAGACCAAACTGCCTTAGGGGCTAAGCAGCCACAGCTCCCAATATTGTTGGTTGCATTTGTGAATGCTCAGCACTTCTGTGTCTCAGTTTGCGGGTATCTTAAGTTGGGCACCAGTAAATGAGGAACACACAATTAAAATGTTGGTTTAAATGGCTTGTTTGAAATCATATAGGAAGACTGCGGCAGAAGCACGGACAGAACAGAGTTCTCCTGTGAAGCAGTCACAGCAGTAAGAAGGAACTGAGAGGGCATAGGGCTAGCGGCGCCTGATATACAGGCGCATGAGTGCGGCACTCAAGGGGGTGCCACTGCCTACTCTACGGATACCGCTAAGGCAAAAATCTCTGACGATCGCACCCATGGACATGCACAACTAGAATGGAACTGACATGAGCAAGCACTCGAAGAAGAATTAATGACATTAGCTGTCAGAAGAATCATAGAATATCAGAGTTGGAAGGGATCTAAGGAGGTCACCTAGTCCGAACTCCCTGCTCAACGCAGGACCAATCCCCAACTAAACCATCCCAGCCAGGGCTTTGTCAAGCCTGACCTTAAAAACCCCTAAGAAAGGAGATTCCACCACCTCCCTAGGTAACCCATTTGAGTGCTTCACCACCCTCCTAGTGAAAAAGTTTTTCCTAATATCCAACCTAAACCTCCCCCACTGCAACTTGACACCATTACTCCTTGTTCTGTCATCTGCTACCACTGAGAACAGCCTAGATCCATCCTCTTTCGAACCCTCTTTCAGGTGGTTGAAAGCAGCTATCAAATCCCCCCTCATTCTTCTCTTCTGTAGAATAAATAATCCCAGTTCCCTCAGCCTCTCCTCATAAATCATGTGCTCCAGCCCCCTAATAATTTTTGTTGCCCTCCGCTGGACTCTTTCCAATTTTTCCACATCTTTTTTGTAGTGTGGGGCCCAAAACTGGATACAGTACTCCAGATGAGGCCTCACCAATGCCGAATAGAGGGGAATGATCACGTCCCTCAATCTGCTAGCAATGCCCCTACTTATACAGCCCAAAATGCCGTTAGCCTTCTTGGCAACAAGGGCACACTCTTGACTCATATCCAGCTTCTTGTCCACTGTAACCCCTAGGTCCTTTTCTGCAGAACTGCTGCCTAGCCACTCGGTCCCTAGTCTGCAGCAGTGCATGGGATTCTTACTTCCTAAGTGCGGGACTCTGCACTTGTCCTTGTTGAACCTCATCAGATTTCTTTTGGCCCAAACCTCTAATTTGTCTAGGTTCCTCTGTATCCTATCCCTACCTTCCAGAGTATCTACCACTCGTCCCAGTTTAGTGTCATCTGGAAACTTGCTGAGGGTGCAGTCCACGCCATCCTCCAGCTCATTAATGAAGATATTGAACAAAACCAGCCCCAGGACTGACCTTTGAGGTACTCCGCTTGATACTGGCTGCCAACTAGATATGGAGCCATTGATCACTACCCGTTGAGACTGATGATCTAGCCAGCTTTCTATCCACCTTATAGTCCATTCATCCAGCCCATATTTCTTTAACTTGCTGGCAAGAATACTGTAGGAGACTGTGTCAAAAGCTTTGCTAAAGTTAAGGAATAACACATCCACTGCTGTCCCCTCATCCACAGAGCCAGTTATCTCGTCATAGAAGGCAATTAGGTTAGTCAGGCATGACTTGCCCTTGGTGAATCCATGCCGACTGTTCCTGATCACTTTCCTCTCCTCTAAGTGCTTCAAAATTGATTCCTTGAGGACCTGCTCCATGATTTTTCCAGGGACTGAGGTGAGGCTGACTGGCCTGTAGTTCCCCGGATCCTTCTTCTTCCCTTTTTTAAAGATGGACACTACATTAGCCTTTTTCCAGTCATCCGGGACTTCCCCCAATCGCCATGAGTTTTCAAAGATAATGGCCAATGGCTCTGCAATCACATCCACCAACTCCTTTAGTACGCTGGGATGCAATAGAAGGCCATTATCCCTGGAGTGTGGAAGTAGGAAAGAGGACACATGCTGGGTTCAGGGATGGTCAGTCTGGCTCTTTCCTCCCCTCCTCTCCCATGATATCTGAGGAGCTCATTCCCCACTGGGGCCATGCCCTAGGTCCAGCAAAGGTTGTCGGAGACTGGGGGTACCCTCTCCTGAGGAGGGTGCCTGCTCCCCGAGTCCACAGGGAAACATGCTGCTGCTGCATTGTTCCCAGTGCAGTGTGGGCATCTTAGATTACAATGTTCTTATGCAGTTATTATTTTGATATGCTGCCAACATTTTGCTGACAATGCAAATGACAGAAGAGAATGGTGATTCTCTGGCCCCAAGACTTTCGTCCTGCTGAATTTTAAAGTCCTGTTGCAAACAATGAAAGTATTAGAGATTCTTTTTAAAAAAAGTTTCAAAACTCTTTTTCATGAAAAGTGTTAGGCAGCCTAAATATAAAGGTTTCTACCAGCTCTCTCTTGTAATGTGGGATTCCATCCAACACTTAATTTGTTTGTTATTTATGCTCACTGAGACCATGTTACATAATATGAACTTTCCATGTGGGCTTGTGCAAAAGTATATATATATATATTTGCTTTTTAAAAGTGAACATTTTATAGGTGCAAAAATGCAGCTGAAAAGTCTTCAGCCTTTTTGCATTCATCTACAATGCTAACTCCCCATCCCATAGAAAGCAGTTTTTTTTTAAAGTTAAGAGTCCTCCCCCACCCTGCAGTGACAATCTTTTTCAAATTTAATCTTGATGAGATTTATTTTGCTTACTAAAAATCACGCACCTGAAAACTGGGAGGTTAACAGACAGACCCTTTGCTACATTATTACTGATGTGATGATATAAAGTACAAATCAGCTTAGAAAAGAAAGTGGTGAGTGTAAAACCATCATTTGTATTGTGTGGCTGTCTGGGTTTTCTGCAAAGGAAGAAAAAATGGTCTTTAAAAAATTTAAAAAGAATCTGCATCAAATTCATACTCACAGTGTAGCACTAGTGGAAAAACCCATAAGAAAAACAAAGGAATGAGGATATTGTGTGTTGAAGTTTGAATATGAGTAGATCATTTAGCTACAAATATTGTATAAAGGAAACGGCAAATGATGCTTTGAGGACTTTCAAATTCTGTGTTTAAGTTTCAATGTAAAGATAACCCATAATCAGGCAGCTTGTTTCTGTTTTGGCTTTTTAAAATTGACAAAAGAATGTAAAAGGTAACAACCGTAAGACATAAATAAGCCTAAAATACACAGCATAACAAAAATATTCCTACCTCCCAATACACCTGTGCACATGTTGCTGATCTACATGTCACTTGAGGGGGTTTGCACTGATCCGGTGGTCCAGGGGCTGTAGTAATTTCACATTTTTCTGAATAGGGTCCAAACTATTAAAAATAGGTTGACATAATTACTACCATGTTTTTAAACAGAAGTTTTGCCCACAGTAGCTGTATATACTGTTAGTGTTTGACAGTCAGCATCAAATATTGTGTGACTGTAATTTGTAAGATGACTTTTCATGACTTCAGGGTTCATTTCAATGTTTGAGCATTCTTCAGAACTACTATAGTATTCTTCCTCTATTGGAGATGTAGTGAGAATAAACATGACAATTTACACTCTGTAACTTAGAAGAGCACATGACTCTGTAAGTCACAGTTGCCAGGCTATATATGACAGCTAACCTATAACAGAGAATATTGTACAACTGTGTATTTATTTAAATCTAAATGAAACAGAAGACTCCAAATAATAGGCTACAACTACAATTCTTCCTCTGGATGTTAGAAAGTAATTAAGCATTCATGACCATTCTGCCCTTCGCTTCTCTGCCAATATTGACAACTAGTGACAATTGTAATAAAGGTTTCTGTGAGGTGGACTTCTGTACATTAACTGAACTGAGATGCCCACTCATTTTACTTTTAAATTAGGGTATTGGCTATTTAATAAAATCAAATATTTTAAAGCAATGGTTGATTTTAAAGCAGTTAATGTAAGGTTAATGTTCAAAATATAAGGAACCAAAGAACATTTTCTTACACTTTGTGAAGTACACACTAATAGATAAAAAACAGAAAAGAAGAAAATGCTAGTTGCTGTGCTCCAGAAAGCCTTCAGCTGTGGAATGCACACACAACAATCAATGTGCAAAACTAGAGTATATAAAATCATTTACCTACTTACTTCACAAGATGTTATGATAATTTATTAAAGTTTGTACAGTGCTTTGAATAAATGTTATATCATCATTATCATTTAGATTTAAGTAGTAATCAGATGTTTGCTCTTTCCTTCATCCAAACAATCCAGGCTTATTCAAATTGGTCTTTAACTGTTGGGTACTACAGTGCTGCAGCAAATCATCGGAACCAATTAAATCTACATTAAGAATTTGCATGACAAAACTTCTTAATACACCTCTACCCGGATATAACGCTGTCCTCGGGAGCCAAAGAATCTTACCGTGTTATAAGTGAAACCGTGTTATATCGAACTTGCTTTGATCCACTGGAGTGCGCAGGTCCCGTCCCCCCCCAGAGCACTACTTTACCGTGTTATATCCGAATTCGTGTTATATCGGGTCGCTTTATATCGGGGTAGAGGTGTATCTAAAACTTTTGAAAACAATAATATGCATAAAAATGACTGCACTCTATGTAACTCGTTTGATTTCAGACTGCCTCCTTACCCCAGCTTTGTTAGCTGCTCGCAGCCTAAAGCTGTACGTCTTTCCAGGAAGAAGGTTGCTTACGGTGCATTCAACATCAGAGCCTTGATAAACCTCTCTGTGTTCATCTGTTTCCACAGAAGACATTTCCAGACCATAACAGGTAATAGGTGATCCACCATCTGCTTGAGGTGGTCCTAAAAAACAGGAAAAGGATTATATGGTTTTAAAAATATATCAACACATTTTGATTTCTCAGGCTATATCTACACCAGGGGGTCAACAACCTCTGGCACGCAGCTTGCCCGGGTAAGCACCTTGGTGGGCTGGGCCAGTTTGTTTACCTGCCGCGTTGGCAGGTTCGGCCGACCATGGCTCCCAGTGGCCGCGGTTTGCCGTCCCACGCCAATGGGGGTGACAGGAAGCTGCATCCCTCGCCACTTCCCGCCGCCCCCATTGGCCTGGGACGGTGAACCACAGCCAGTGGGAGCCGCAGTCGGCCGAACCTGCCGATGCAGCAGGTAAACAAAGTGGCCCGGCCCGCCAGGGTGCTTACCCTGGCGAGCCATGTGCCAGAGGCTGCCGACCCCTGATCTACACTATAGACTTCTGCCAGCTTTGCTATGTCAGTCAGGGGTGTGATCTCTGACTGACACAGTTGTGCCGACAGAAGTCATTAGCGTAGATGCAGCTATACTGGCAAAGCTGTACTTTTACCTCTACAGTTTGTTTTACTCGTGGGGGGTGGTTTTACTATACTAGTACAAAACACACCTTTGTTGATATAGCTGCATCCACACTTGGAGAACTTGGCTGGCATACTATACTGATATATCAACATTGGTAAAGCACTCCTAGCCTACACTTGGCCTTAGATGATAGTCACAATAACAATTACCCCATCTCAGCTGAATTTCTTTTGCTCTTGGTCTACCCTGTAGTCTGGGAGGTTGGCCTGGACCAGGAAGCACTGCTGGTGTCTGCACCAATAAAGAATCAGATGCCTGTAAAGGAAAAATTGACAAAAGCCGTAATATAATCAGGTGCATTTTGACCTTACTTCATAAAGAAAATGAGAATACTTTGAACTACAACTAAATATCATAAATGTCATAAAAATCAGTGAGGTAAAATATTGATAAATATTTCCATGCAGATCCCAGTTTAGGAGAAGGATCTATAAAAAGAGATCAATAACCAGGGACAGTAGGAAATACAATTTTTGCACTGCTGTAACTATGTCAATTAGGGATGTGATTTTTAATTGATATAGTTATACTGGTACAAACCTAGTGTAAATACAGGTATGCAAGTATAAAGGTGCCTTGCACAAGTATAGCTTATTCCCCATCCCATAGGGGAATACGCTGTATCAGTATAAACATTTTTATATGGCTATAACTGTGTCCATACTAGAGGTTGTACCACTAACTATCCCGGTAGAGGTTTTGCTGTAAACAAGGCCTGAGAGAGAAGATAAGTAAAAATTGTTACCAAAAAAGTAGCAATGCTTTTTTTGACAGCGAAGTTGAATTGTCCACTTTTGCACTGCTTTTTATAATTAAATATGCAGTAAATATCCACCTCCAATTTGGGGATGTGCACAGGAATGCACAGCATACCCCTTGTGTAGCACGGAGTCCCATTCCACAAGGGTTCCCTGCATATGCTCAGGCCAGGGCAGGCTAGAGGATCAGAGGTTGTGCCGATCTGCCAATGCACACTGTTGCACAGGGATCAGAGGTGACTGCAGCGCACTATTCTGTGGCCTGAGGAAACATTCATTCCCTGCCCCACCTTCACATGTATTCAGCCCAGCTATTTAGACTGAGTGCTAGAATGATGATTTGGCTCTTGGAGAAATGAATATTCACATTGCTGTGCTGAGTTAAACAGATACTGCTTTAAGAAAGTTTTATTATTTCCAATAAATCACATCAGAAAAGTAGCGCAATTATATTGTCATGTTTTCTGTAAATTTGAATAGCAGCTGGAATAAGTAAAACATTTGTACAGAGAAATGTTCACATTTTATTTCTCTAAGAAATGGGAGCAGAAACTCTAAACTTTGGGAAAAAATTTCTGAAAATTTCTTGAGTCCCCAATTATAGATACTGTATTACACAGTGGTTGTATGATTATTCTACAACATTCAATGTTCCTAGCTGGACCATCAGATTTTCTTAAAGCTAAAGAGGTTTTCCTCAAGTGTCACATCTATATATAAAATATCAGATAATATTACCGCACTCTGCCCTCCTTCCCCAGTACAGTATACATGTAATCGATAAGAGCAGCCTGGATGTAGTCGATCACACAAATGTTCCCTAGCAGCTCCACTGTATATTACGTCCCAGTTGTTTCCTGAAAGGTTAAGAATTAGTGTGCAATGAACCAAGATGCAATTTTCAGCATTTCAGTATCAGACATAGCACATATCCTAATTTCACTAAACAAACGTGTGTGTCATTTGTCAGACAAATTCAAAGCTTGCTTCGAATTTCCTGGAAATGATCTAATTATCTCATGACTATAGTTTCCTAGACAAATTTGTGTAGATTTGCTGAAGTGAAATATCTCCCTTATCTGGCATACCCAATAACTAAAATGTACAATTTGTATTTAATAAAGCAGTTTAAATGTGCTTACTGGTCTAGTAATAATGTTATAACTAAATAGATGGAAGAAAAATAAGCCCATGGAAAAGATACTTTAATTAAATCATATGTATTCATTTTACACAGCAAGTCTATACTTCCTAAAATTAAAGTCTGATAAAGCCAGCCTGATGCTTGAGCAGTAGGCAGGGGCTTGCAGCACCTGAGATAAAAGGAAGTTACCTACCCTTTGTAACTGGAGTTCTTTGAGATTTTTTATGAATCTGTAGACTCAGGGGTTGCACTCTATGACTGGAGAATTTGCTAACATAGTTCCTATTTTTAAGAAAGGGAAAAGAGGCGACCTGGGAAACTACAGGCCTGTTAGTTTAACCTCAATTGTATGCAAGGTCTTGGAACAAATTTTGAAAGAGGAAGTCATTAAGGACATAGAGATAAACGGTAATTGCGATAAAATATAACATGGTTTTACAAAAAGTAGATTGTGCCAGACCAACCTAATCTCCTTCTTTGAGAATATAACTGCTTTTTTAGACAAAGGAAATGCAGTAGGTCTAATCTACCTGGATTTCAGTAAGGCATTTGATACAGTTCCACATGGGAAATTATTAATTTAATTGGAGAAGATGCGGATTAATATGAGAATTGAAGGGTGGAGAAGGAACTGGTTAAAGGTGAGACTACAACAGGTCATATTGAAAGGTGAACTGCCAGGCTGGAGGGAGGTTATTAAATGGAGTTCCTCAGGGATCGGTCTTGGAATCTATCTTATTTAATATTTTTCTTATGGACCTTGGCACAAAAGGTGGGAGGGTGCTAATCAAATCTGTGGATGACACAAAGTTGGGAGGTATTGCCAATATGGAGGAGGACCAGAATATCATACAAGAAGATCTGGATTACCTTGAAAACTGGAGTAATAGAAATGGGATGAAATTTAATAGTGCAAAATGCAAGGTCATGCACTTAGGGACTAAGAACAAGAATTTTTGCTATAAGCTAGGGACATATCAGTTGGAAGTGACAGAGGAGGAGACAGACCTGGGGTGTATTGGTTGATCGCAGGATGACTATGAGCTGCTAATGTGATATAGCTGTGAAAAAAGGCTAATGTAGTCCTAGGATGCATCAGGGTGTGGTATTTCTACTAGGGTCAGGGGAGTGTTTATACTATTATATGAAGCACTGGTGAGACCTTATCTGGAATACCGTGTGCAGTTCTGGTCTCCCATGTTTAAGAAAGATGAATTCAAACTGGAACAGGTGTAGGGAAGTGCTACTAGGATGATCCAAGGAATGGAAAACCTGTCTTATGAGAGGAAACTCAAAGAGCCTGGCTTGTTTAGCCTAACCAATAGAAGGCTGAAGAGAGATATGATTGCTCTCTATAAATACACCAGAGGGGTAAATACCAGGGTGAGAGAAGGAGTTATTTAAGTTAAGCATCAATGTGGACACAAGAACAAATGGATATAAACTGCCATCAAGTTTAAGCTTGAAATTAGACAAAGGTTTCTAACCATCAGAGGAGTGAAGTTCTAGAACAGCCTTCAAAGGGAAGCAGTGGGGGCAAAAATCCTAACTGGCTTCAAGACTGAGCTTGTGAAGTTTATGGAGGGGATGGTATGATGAGACTGCCCACAATGGCACATGACCGATCTGCAACTGCTAGCAGGAAATACCTCCAGCGACAGGTGATGAGACACTAGACAAGGAAGGATCTTAGTTACCACAGAGAATTCTTTCCTAGGTGCCTGGCTGGTGTGTCTTGTTCACATGCTGAGGCTCAGTTTGCCATATTTGGGGTCAGAAAGGAATTTCCCCCCAGGGCAGATTGGCAGATTCCCCCCCTGGGGTTTTTTCGCCCTCCTCTGCAGCATGGGGTATGAGTGACTTGCAGGTTTAAACTAGTGTAAATGGTGGATTCTCTGCAACTTGAAGTCTTTAAATCATGATTTGAGTACTTCAGTAACTTAGCCAGAGGTTATGAGTCTATTACAGGAGTGGGTGGGTGAGGTTCTGTGGCCTGCAATGCACAGGAGGTCAGACTAGATTAGTCTATGAGATGTGTGGTCCCGATCTGTATTCCACTGTGGGTACGCATGTGCTCCATATACCTAGGACCAGGAATTCTAGCAAGTAGTGTCCGTTGGTCTGTGCCTGCAACCTCAGTCTCCTTGTGTCCTTGCTGATGGTATAAAGGGTGGTGCGGACTGATGGCTTCTCCAGTTCCTCTTCTGACCGCGAATCAGAGATGATCCAAAGCAGAGGAGAAGGAGGGCAGGTAGTGGAATACAGACAGGGACCCAACATCTCGAAGAATTCTAGTTACAAAGGGTAAGCAACTTCCCTTTCATTTTGAGTGCTGGTCCCTATGTGTATTCCACTGTGGGTGACTGACAAGCAGTACTCATAGAGGAGGAGGGTGCAAGAATGGAGGTAGTATGGCTGCTTGTAGAACCACTGTCGTGGAGGCTTGGACCAAGGCATAATGTCTTGTGAATGTGCAGATGGACCTCCACATTACTATCTTACAAATATCAGGCAAATATCTATTTGGTATACGCAATCCGGTCGAGTCAAACCACAACATTTTATAAATGATGTTCAAGGCACAAAGACCTCCAGGAAGTTGAGTCATTTTGGAGTCCTCAACAATGTGTGTCATGGGCTGTGGATGCCCACATTGACACAGTGGGATGTCTCTTAAACACCACCGAAATTCCGCTGCAGCACAAGTTCCAGGTGTGACACTACACCCCCTATTCATCATAGTGATATTATGATATGATTACGGCATAATTGTGACGCATTTTGTACAAGATGGGCCATGTAAGGTGTCATTGGAAAAGTTGATTTGCTAAATATGATGATCCTATGTGTGTACATATATAATTTTTGTATCTGAAGTTGTGAATATTGACTATGTATCTGTATTTCAAATGTGGTTACACCTGGGTGACACCCGCTAGGCAAGTCCTTGCCCAGACCCTGTAGGGAACAGAAGCAATGACATTTCCTGTTATTCTCGTGGCGAACAGGTCTACTTAGGGAGTTCCCCACCTCTGGAAGAGTGTTCGGGCTACCTCCAGATGGAGCGACCACTCGTGATGAGAGAAAAAGGATCTGCTGAGAAGATCTGCCAGCGTGTTCCTGACACTGGGGAGGTGTCAGACCTTCAGGTGGATCGTATGCTCGATGCAGAAACCCCATCATCTGAGAGCCTCCTGACAGAGAGCCAATGAGCATGCTCCCCCTTGCCTGTTAATGTAGAACATAGAGGCCGTATTGTATGTCAGCACTCTCACCACCTTGTCTGCCAGGTGCAGCAGAAAGACTCCGCAGGCAAAACATACCACTCTGAGCTCTTTGACATTTATGTGCAACATCATCTCCTCTGGGGACCACGTGACCTGGGTCTGGAGTTCGCTGAGATGTGCTCCCCAGCCTAGGTGTGAAGCGTCCAATATCAACTTGATGGAGTGACAAGGGCTGTCGAATGGAACTCCTTCCAAGACTGCCCTGGGGTCAGTCCACCATTGCAGCGAGGTAAGTATTGTTGGCAGGATGGTAACGACTTTTTTCAGGTGATCTCTGGAGTGGGAACAGACGGTTGCCAGCCAGGCTGTAAGGGCCGCATCTGGAGCCTGGCATGACAGACGAGATATGTACATACTGCCATGTGTCCCAGCAGGCATAGACAAACCCTGGCCGTGGTCAGGGGGAATGTGGAGATGCCTGCAATGAGGTCCACCAACACTTGGAACCTTTCCTGTGGTAGAAACGCTCTGGTGCAGGTGGAGTTGAGAATCTCTCCGATTAACTCTATCCTCTGTACTGGAACTAACATTGACTTCTTGTTGTTTACCAGCAGGCCCAGGGATCAGCACGTGTCCTGCAACACCACGACATCTCTTTGGACTTGGGACCTGGATCGACCTTTGACTAGCCAGTCGTTGAGGTATGGGTAGATCTGGATACCCTGATATCTGAAGTAAGCCGCTACTACTGACATGCACTTGGTAAACACCCTCCGTGCTGTCGCTAGGCCGAAAGGGAGAGCCGCAAACTGGTAGTGGTCTGATCCCACCATGAAGCATAGGAAGTGTCTGTGTCTTTAGAATCATAGAATATCAGGGTTGGAAGGGATCTAAGGAGGTCATCTAGTCCAACCCCTTGCTCAAAGCAGGACCAATCCCCAACTAAATCATCCCAGCCAGGGCTTTGTCAAGCCTGACTTTAAAAGCTCTAAGGAAGGAGATTCCACCACTTCCCTAGGTAACCCATTTGAGTGCTTCACCTCCCTCCTAGTGAAAAAGTTTTTCCTAATATCCAACCTAAACCTCCCCCACTGCAACTTGACACCATTACTCCTTGTTCTGTCATCTGGTACCACTGAGAACAGTCTAGATCCATCCTCTTTCGAACCCCCTTTCAGGTAGTTGAAAGCAGCTATCAAATCCCCCCTCATTCTTCTCTCCTGCAGACTAAATAATCCCAGTTCCCTCAGCCTCTCCTCATAAATCATGTGCTCCAGCCCCCTAATCATTTTTGTTGCCTTCTGCAGGACCCTTTCCAATTTTTCCACATCCTTTTTGTGGTGTGGGGCCCAAAACTGGATACAGTACTCCAGATGAGGCCTCACCAATGTCTAATAGAGGGGAATGATCACATCCCTCGATCTGCTGGCAATGCCCTTACTTATACAGTCCAAAATGCCATTAGCCTTCTTGGCAACAAGGGCACACTGTTGACTCAGCTTCTCGTCCATTGTAACCCCTAGGTCCTTTTCTGCAGAACTGCTGCCTAGCCACTCGGTCCCTTGTCTGTAGCAGTGCATGGGATTCTGCTGTCCTAAGTGCGGGACTCTGCACTTGTCCTTGTTGAACCTCATCAGATTTCTTTTGGCCCAATCCTCTAATTTGTCTAGGTCCCTCTGTATCCTATCCCTACCCTCCAGCGTATCTACCACTCCTCCCAGCTTAGTGTCATCTGCAAACTTGCTGAGAGTGCAATCCACGCCATCCTCCAGATTATTAATGAAGATATTGAACAAAACCGGCCCCAGGACTGACCCTTGGGGCACTCCGCTTGATACCGGCTGCCAACTAGTCATGGAGCCATTGATCACTACCCGTTGAGACTGATGATCTAGCCAGCTTTCTATCCAGCATCCAGCCCATACTTCTTTAACTTGCCGGCAAGAATACTGTGGGAGACCGTATCAAAAGCTTTGCTAAAGTCAAGGAATAACACGTCCACTGCTTTCCCCCTCATCCACAGAGCCAGTTATCTCATCATAGAAGGCAATTAGATCAGTCAGGCATGACTTGCCCTTGGTGAATCCATGCTGACTGTTCCTTACCACTTTCCTCTCCTCTAAGATCGCTATATGAAAGTATGCGTCCTTCAAGTTGAGGACGGCATACCAGTCTCCTGGATCCAGAGAGGGGATGATGGAGGCCAGGAAGACCATGTGGAACTTCAATTTCTTTAGGTATTTATTGAGGTCTCACAGGTCTAGGATGGGCCATAGACCGCCCTTGGCCTTTGAGATTAAGAAATACCGGGAATAGAACCCCTTGTGCCTGTACATGTGAGGAACCTCTTCCACCGCACCCTGCTACAGCAACCCTTCTACCTCCTGCACGAGAAGACTCTTGTGAGAGGCATCCCTGAAGAGGGATGGGGAAGGAGGGTGGGCGAGGGGGGTAGAATGAAACTGGAGGGTATAATCCTGTGCCACTGTATTGAGGACCCAGCAGTCCAAAGTTATGGTGGTCCATGCCAGGAGGAAAAAAGAAAGGCAGTTGGAGAAAGGCAGGTAAGATAGATCCAGGGTATAGTCTGGTAGGTAGGCCTTGGGTGCACTCTCAAAATGCCCACTTGCTCCCATGCTTAGTACGTGTCAAGCCCACTTGGGCAGAGGCAGGTGGCGTTTGTAGCCACTGCTCTTTTTGTGGGATGGCTCCTGCCGGGGTTGGCTCCCTTGGTCCTGAGATGGCTGTGGTTTGAACTGCTTACGGACTGGACCAGGGACGTACAGTCCTAGAGTTTTCAAGGTAGCGCGGGAGTCTTTTAGCCCATGCAGCTTGCTGTCCATCTGCTCCGCAAACAGGGCCCAGTCATTGAAGGGGAGGTCCCGCATAGACTGCTGAGCCTCAATCAACAGGCCAGAGAGGAGCAGCCAGGATGCCCGCCACATGGAGATGGCTGAGGCCACGGTGCGAGCCGCGGAGTCCGCCGCATCTGAAGCTGCTTGGAGGGCCGCTCTGGATGCAGCCGTGCCCTCTTCGAGGATCACCCAGAATTCCTTCCCGGACCCTTCGGGAAGCGAAACCTCAAACTTGGCCATGGCCTGTCACATGTTGTAATCATCCCGGCCGAGGAGGGCTTGGTGGTTGGTCACTCTCAACTGAAGGCTGGAAGACAAATAAATTTGTAGCTCAAACAGATCCAATCTCTTTGAGTCTTTATTTTTGGGCTTGGGCCTGGGTTGCCCCGCCTCTCCCTTTGATTAACAGCCTCAACTACGAGAGAGTTTGGGGCCAGGTGGGTGTAAAGATACTCGTGCCTTTAGCTGGCACAAAGTATTTACATTCAGCCCTTTTAGAAATGTGGGGCAGGGAAATGTTAGCCACAGGGCATTAATAATTTTGATACCCGTTTGTGCAGGGGCAAAGCCACCCCAGCAGGTGCGGTGGAGCAGACGACGTCAAATAGGGAGTACGATGGCTCCTCTGCCTGAAGCCCCAGGTTGGAGGCAACCCTCTTCAATAGTTCCTGATGAGTTTTAGCATCATCTTGTGGAACTGGGTGAGGGGGACCCGTGATGGCTTTGTCCAGCGACAATGAGGACAAAGCCGGTGCTGTGGGAGCCACATGTCTCCCCACCAGCAGGCTGTTCCCCTGTCTCTTCATAGGCCTGGGGGGGTCCTGCCTTCCGGGGCCTCTACCTCCGGTGGAGGGAGGGATGCTGAGGCTGATGGCCTATCTGAGGCCCCCTGTCACCGTCTGGACTGTCTGCGAGGGCTGGGGAAACCCTCAACGGTTCAAGGGATACCAGGCCGCTGCCGGCCACTGGCCTTGGGGCCATAGGGTTGGTTGCGGTGCTGACGATGTAGACAGTACTGCTGGTGCCAGGGCTTGTCCCACTGTCAAGGACTCCTGCTCAGTTCCAGAGTCGCTGCCAGGGGACCACGATCGAACGGACCAACGTTCCTTCACCATGTGGTGCTGGCCGCTACGCCTTGACATAGACCTGATCAACCAAGATGAGTCCCTCGTGCAGGAACTTGGGGACCATCGGTGTTTGGCGGATCGGCATCAGTAATCTGTCGATCTACACCTCACGCTGCTTGACCGGTACTGGGACATGGAATGGGATTGGGTGCTGGAGCGGGTCAGTCGTCAGGAGGATCTCCCTGATTGTGGGAATCCGAGTCTTGGTGACAGGTGTTGGTGACCATGTTCAAACGATGGTTCACGTGACCAGTGCTGCAGCCTTGGAGACACAAAAGGCTGGTCCTGCTGCTCTTGCATGAGCCTCGGTAGGTCTGCGCGCCAGGTTACCGGCAAGCCACGCCTCGAATCCCACTGTTGGTGCCCAGGGTCCGGAGACCGAAGAGGGCTCTGTTGAGCCTGCCTCCCTGCTTCTGAGACTTGACAGCTCTGAGCGAGTGAGCACTGGCAGAACGTTCCCCGCAGTGGGGAACAGTACTGCTGAGGTCCCAAAGTGGGTTTACCCTTAGACTGGGGTACCGCTGGAACCAGTGTGGGCGTCAGGATCTCCCAGCTTTGCGAACAGGGGCTGCTAACAGGGAGTTTCGCAAGGGAGTTCTCCAGGTGAAGGAGGAGCTAATACAGCATCTGTGGGGTAAGTGACTGTCTGTAGTGTGTATTTGTTTGTGTTTGGGGGTTACTTGCTGTGTGCTGAGCTTGTGTTTGTCAGTCTGTTTGTTTGTTTGGTTGTTTGAGGGACCGTGTGCTCTGGCTGGCAGTTGGAGGCAGGTTTGAAAGCTCGAAGCCTCTGGTAATTGGCTGAGCCTTAATCAGTGGGCGGGGCATTCACTCAGGCCAGGGCTTTATAAAGCCGCGCACAAGCGACCAGGGAGCTTTGCGACCAGGGGCTGCTAACAGGGAGTTTCGCAAGGGAGTTTAGAAGGGGAGTGGGAAGGGAGTGGGAGCCCCTCGCCAGCCCTAACCCCTTCCCCGTGGCCCCCCCCTAAAATCCTAAAACCTATATACCAAACTACATTCTAAAACTACTTTCCGTAAACCACCCTTTCACTAACTAGGAGACAATGCAGGCAGAAGCCCAGCAGCAGAGTGGGGGCTATCCAGTTTATTGCACTGACTGTCGCATGTATGATTACCTGCCCTGTGGGCGGGTGGCGTATGTGTGCAGTCGGTGCAAGCAGCTCCTGGCCCTCAGAGACCATGTACGGACTTTGGAGGCCAGGGTGGCGGAACTGGAGGAGCTGAGAGAGGCAGAGAGGTATGTTGATGAGGCTTTCCGGGACACTGTAGAATTGTCCCACCTCCACTTAGACAGCTCCTGTGCTGTTGAGGAGGAAGAAGGGCCCAGGGAAGTAGAGCAGTCAATGGGAGCAGAGGGAAACCTTCCCGTAGTTGGGACCCTCCTTCCAGATGGTGCTGGGGTTACCTCTCGCACTGAGGTTGCCTCTCCGGGGGAGGGAACTCGAGTTTCTAGGAAAAGGCAGGTGTTAGTAATGGGAGATTCGATTATTAGAAATGTAGATAGCTGGGTCTGTGATGACCGGGAGAACCGTATGGTGACTTGCCTGCCTGGTACGAAGGTTGCGGATCTCTCGAGGCATCTAGATAGACTTATGTGTAGTGCTGGGGAGGAGCCGGTGGTCGTGGTACATGTAGGTACCAATGACATAGGGAAGGGTAGGAGAGATGTCCTGGAAGCCAAATTTAGGCTGCTAGGGAAGAGACTGAAATCCAGGACCTCTATGGTGGCATTTTCAGAAATGCTCCCAGTTCCACGCGCAGGGCCAGGTAGGCAGGCAGAGCTTCAGAGTCTCAATGCGTGGATGAGACGATGGTGTAGAGAGGAGGGGTTCACGTTCATTAGGAACTGGGGAAACTTCTGGGATGGGAGGAGCCTATACAGGAGAGATGGGCTCCACCTAAACCAAAGTGGAACCAGACTGCTGGCACTAAACATTAAAAAGGTTGTAGAGCAGTTTTTAAACTAGGAGATGGGGGAAAGCCGACTGCTGCAGAGGAGCGTGTGGATCGGACACAGACTTCTCTTAGGGGAGAGTCTGATGATAGAGAATCTCCAGGTTATAGTCAGGAGCAGAGGAATGAGAAGTATAATGTAAGGGCCAGATCAGATGATAAACAGTCACATAAAAAAGAATCTGGCACATCAGAAAAAGGTAGGCTAATAAACAGGGACAAGTTTTTAAAGTGCTTGTACACAAATGCCAGAAGTCTAAATAATAATATGGGTGAACTAGAGTGTCTTGTGATAAAGGAGGATATAGATATAATAGGCATCACAGAAACCTGGTGGACTGAGAGCAATCAATGGGACACAATCATTCCGGGGTACAAAATATATCGGAAGGACAGAACAGGCCGTGCAGGGGGAGGAGTGGCACTATATGTTAAAGAAAGTGTAGATTCAAATGAAGTAAAAATCTTAAGCGAATCCACAGGTTCCATAGAGTCTCTATGGATAGAAATTTCATGCTCTAGTAAAAATATAACAGTAGGGATCTATTATCGACCACCTGACCAGGACAGTAATAGTGATGATGAAATGCTAAGGGAAATTAGAGAGGCTATCAAAATTAAGAACCCAATAATAGTGGGGGATTTCAATTATCCCCATATTGACTGGGAACATTTCACTTCAGGACGAAATGCTGAGATAAAATTTCTCGATACTTTAAATGACTGCTTCATGGAGCAGCTGGTACGGGAACCCACAAGGGGAGAGGCGACTCTAGATTTAATCCTGAGTGGAGCGCAGGAGCTGGTCCAAGAGGTAACTATAGCAGGACCGCTTGGAAATAGTGACCATAATACAATAGCATTCAACATCCCTGTGATGGGAAGAACATCTCAACTGCCCAACACTGTGGCCTTTAATTTCAAAAGGGGGAACTATACAAAAATGAGGGGGTTAGTTAGACAAAAGTTAAAAGGTACAGTGACTAAAGTGAAATCCCTGCAAGTTGCGTGGGCCCTTTTTAAAGACACCATAATAGAGGCCCAACTTCAATGTATACCCCAAATTAAGAAAAACAGTAAAAGAACTAAAAAAGAGCCACCGTGGCTTAACAACCATGTAAAAGAAGCAGTGAGAGATAAAAAGACTTCCTTTAAAAAGTGGAAGTCAAATCCTAGTGAGGCAAATAGAAAGGAGCACAAACACTGCCAACTTAAGTGCAAGAGTGTAATAAGAAAAGCCAAAGAGGAGTTTGAAGAACGGCTAGCCAAAAACTCCAAAGGTAATAACAAAATGTTTTTTAAGTACATCAGAAGCAGGAAGCCTGCTAAACAACCAGTGGGGCCCCTTGATGATCAAAATTCAAAAGGAGCGCTTAAAGATGATAAAGTCATTGCGGAGAAACTAAATGGATTCTTTGCTTCAGTCTTCACAGATGAGGATGTTAGGGAGATTCCCAAACCTGAGCTGGCTTTTGTAGGTGACAAATCTGAGGAACTGTCACAGATTAAAGTGTCACTAGAGGAGGTTTTGGAATTAATTGATAAACTCAACATTAACAAGTCACCGGGACCAGATGGCATTCACCCAAGAGTTCTGAAAGAACTCAAATGTGAAGTTGCGGAACTATTAACTAAGGTTTGTAACCTGTCCTTTAAATCGGCTTCGGTACCCAATGACTGGAAGTTAGCTAATGTAATGCCAATATTTAAAAAGGGCTCTAGGGGTGATCCCGGCAATTACAGACCGGTAAGTCTAACGTTGGTACCGGGCAAATTAGTTGAAACAATAGTAAAGAATAAAATTGTCAGACACATAGAAAAACATAAACTCTTGAGCAATAGTCAACATGGTTTCTGTAAAGGGAAATCGTGTCTTACTAATCTATTAGAGTTCTTTGAAGGGGTCAACAAACATGTGGACAAGGGGGATCCGGTGGACATAGTGTACTTAGATTTCAGAAAGCCTTTGACAAGGTCCCTCACCAAAGGCTCTTACGTAAATTAAGCTGTCATGGGATAAAAGGAAAGGTCCTTTCATGGATTGAGAACTGGTTAATGGACAGGGAACAAAGGGTAGGAATTAATGGTAAATTCTCAGAATGGAGAGGGGTAACTAGTGGTGTTCCCCAAGGGTCAGTCCTAGGACCAATCCTATTCAATTTATTCATAAATGATCTGGAGAAAGGGGTAAACAGTGAGGTGGCAAAGTTTGCAGATGATACTAAACTACTCAAGATAGTTAAGACCAAAGCAGATTGTGAAGAACTTCAAAAAGATCTCACAAAACTAAGTGATTGGGCAACAAAATGGCAAATGAAATTTAATGTGGATAAATGTAAAGTAATGCACATTTGAAAAAATAACCCCAACTATACATACAACATGATGGGGGCTAATTTAGCTACAACGAGTCAGGAAAAAGATCTTGGAGTTATCGTGGATAGTTCTCTGAAGATGTCCACGCAGTGTGCAGAGGCGGTCAAAAAAGCAAACAGGATGTTAGGAATCATTAAAAAGGGGATAGAGAATAAGACTGAGAATATATTATTGCCCTTATATAAATCCATGGTACACCCACATCTCGAATACTGTGTACAGATGTGGTCTCCTCACCTCAAAAAAGATATTCTAGCACTAGAAAAGGTTCAGAAAAGAGCAACTAAAATGATTAGGGGTTTAGAGAGGGTCCCATATGAGGAAAGATTAAAGAGGCTAGGACTCTTCAGTTTGGAAAAGAGAAGACTAAGGGGGGACATGATAGAGGTATATAAAATCATGAGTGATGTTGAGAAAGTGGATAAGGAAAAGTTATTTACTTATTCCCATAATACAAGAACTAGGGGTCACCAAATGAAATTAATAGGCAGCAGGTTTAAAACAAATAAAAGGAAGTTCTTCTTCACGCAGCGCACAGTCAACTTGTGGAACTCCTTACCTGAGGAGGTTGTGAAGGCTAGGACTATAACAATGTTTAAAAGGGGACTGGATAAATTCATGGTGGCTAAGTCCATAAATGGCTATTAGCCAGGATGGGTAAGAATGGTGTCCCTAGCCTCTGTTCGTCAGAGGATAGAGATGGATGGCAGGAGAGAGATCACTTGATCATTGCCTGTTAGGTTCACTCCCTCAGGGGCACCTGGCATTGGCCACTGTCGGTAGACAGATACTGGGCTAGATGGACTTTTGGTCTGACCCGGTATGGCCTTTCTTATGTTCTTATGTTCTTTGTTGCCTGCAGGGCCTCGGCTGTCAACAGGACATCTAGGTAATGGATGCCCTCGTCACTGTCTGGGGTGACAGGCATGGTAGGGGAAGGGATGGACCAGTCAACCTGAGCTGGGGCCTGACTCCCTGACGGAGGTGTTGAGCCGCCCAGCATGGGTCTTGGCTCTCCTCCGGCCCTGTCCTTTCCCTTACGGGAAATGGGAGATCTTCCCCTTGTGGTTATCTTTGGCTTCTTGGCGGAGCTGGGGAGGGGGAACAGTGCTGGTTCGAAGACGGCGCCGTGGCGTGCTCCACACCAACGCTGTGTTGCTCAGGGCTGACTCAGACCTCTGCTCCGGTGCCAGGGTCAGCACTGACTCCATCAGGAGTGCCCTGATATGGATGTCTCTCCCACTTTTTGTTCAGGGTTTGAAGGATTTACAGATGTGACACTTGTTGCTTATGTGTCCTTCACCTAGACCCTCAAACAACTAGCATGTGGGTTGCTGATGGGCATAGGCATAGGCCACTTACAATGAACGCAGGGCTTAAAGCCTAGGGACTGGGGCATGCCCCATCCCTAGGCTGAGTCCCGTCTGCGACCGACTAAACTAGAACTAATACTAAGGAAACTACTAACTATTATACAACTATTTTATAGGAAACGTTCAGAAGAAACACTGAAAGAAATGGTGTCAAGTATCAGAGGGGTAACCGTGTTAGTCTGGATCTGTAAAAAGCAACAAAGAGTCCTGTGGTGCCTTATAGACTAACAGACGTATTGGAGCATAAGCTTTTGTGGGTGAATACCCACTTCGTCAGACGCATGTGGTGGAAATTTCCAGGGACAGGTATAAATATGCAGGCAAGAATCAGTCTAGAGATAACGAAGTTAGTTCAGTCAGGGAGGATGAGGCCCTCTTCTAGCAGTTGAGGTGTGAACACCAAGGGAGGAGAAACTGCTTTTGTAGTTGGCTAGCCATTCACAGTCTTTGTTTAATCCTGAGCTGATGGTGTCAAATTTGCAAATGAACTTTTAAAGGTAGCCATCCTGCAGCAAAAAAACGTCAGGACCAGACTCCAAAGAGAAACGGCTGAACTTCAGTTCATTAGCAGTTGACTACAATGGAACTTAAAAGCCATGCTTCAGTACCCTTCCAGAACAGGGATGCTTTCCTGAACTGGGACCATAGCGCTGTTTTAGCCTGAACCACACTACACACAACTAGCTATAAACTAAGGGCAAAACCAGTTGTTATTCCAAAAGTGCTCAGCATCATTTTTCCCATTTAATGATGGTAAGCACAACAGTAATGTTATTAACTAAAAGCTTAGCCACAAGAAAAGTGTCAACTCTGGTTGATCTCTGCCATGAACCAAGGGTACTATGTGGTCTTATCTGTAATTTGGCCATCCACATAGAATGCCTGTAATACGAGGATTAAATTTGGGCCATCTCTTTAGACAGAATAGGATACAACCTAGTAATTACAACTTGCAAGAGTATTCTTTATACATACATTCAGAAAAACAGAATGCCTTTTAGTGCCTTTCATTTTTCTATTATAGCAGTTCCCAGAGGTGCCAATCATCTAAGCATACAAAAACAGTCCCTGCCTCATAGAATTTACAATGTATATCAGAGATATAACGAAATGCCAAAATCAGGGAACACCGTGCTGCATTTGAAAAGTTCCTACATTAATTCTTACCATTTGAGCCTTCAGAAATCTCCACGACATATTTAGTTATTGCTGCCCCTCCATTGTCTTTTGGTGGATCTACCAAATATGAACAAAAAGTCAGGCAAAACACACTGTTCTGGACACTATTGTATTTACATGACATAGATAAAAAACTTTCTGTGGAATATTTAAGGAAGTTAAGCTAGTGTCTAAGACCCAGATTTTTAAAGGTATTTAGACATTGCTCTGGTCAGCACTGCAAGGCCTAAATGACTTAGAAGCAGGACATAGGCTCTTAAGCACCTATGTCACTTTTAAAAATGAGAGTTGGGCTCCTAAATCACTTGGTTTTACAATGCTGAGTGAAGCAATACTTTTAAAAGTTTGGGCCTAAGTGCTTTTCTGATTGGGGAGGGACTTAAGCACATATTTAAGTACTTCACTGAATTGGGGCCTTGTTGGGTTCCAGAAGAAGTTGCTTTTTTTTTTTTAAATGGAAAAACCAGATGTTAAGCAGATTTATTTTAATGACTAGGTCAGAGATTTAATTACTTATATGTAGGGCTGTCAATTAATTGCAGTTAACTCAGGTGATTAACTCAAAAAATTAATAGTGATTAAAAAAATTAATCGCAATTAATCGCAGTTTTAAGCGCACTATTGAATAGTAGAATACTAACTGAAATTTATTAAATATTTTAGTTGTTTTTCTACATTTTTAAATATATTGATTTCAATTACAACACAGAATACAAAGTGTACAGTGCTCGCTTTATATTATTATTTTTTATTACAAATATTTGCACTGTAAAAATGAAAAACAAAAGAAATAGTATTTTTCAATTCAGCTCATACAAGTACTGTAGTATGATCTCTTTATCGTGAAAATGCAACTTACAAATGTTAATTTTTTTTGTTACATAACTGCACTCAAAAAGAAAATAATGTAAAACTTTAGAGCCTACAAATCCACTCAGTCCTACTTCTTGTTCAACCATGCTAAGAGAAACGAGTTTGTTTACATTTATAGGAGATAATGCTGCCCGCTTCTTATTTACAATGTCACCTGAAAATGAGAACCGGCATTCACGTGGAACTTTTGTAGCTGGCACTGCAAGGTATTTATGTACCCGATATGCTAAACATTCATATGCCCCTTCATGCTTTGGCCACCATTCCAGAGGACATGCTTCCATGCTGATGATGCTTGTTAAAAAAATAATGCATTAAACAACCTAGTGACTGAACTTCCTGGGGGAGAACTGTATGTCTCCTGTTCTGTTTTACCTGCATTCTGCCAAATATTTCATGTTATAGCAGTCTTGGATGATGACCCAGCACATGTTCGTTTTAAGAACACTTTCACTGCAGATTTGACAAAACGCAAAGAAGGTACCAATGTGAGATTTCTAAAGATAGCTACAGCACTCGACCCAAGGGTTAGGAATCTTAAGTGCCTTCCAAAATCTGAGAGGATTGAGGTGAGAAGCATGTTTTCAAAAGTCTTAAAAGAGCAACACTCTGATGCAGAAACTACAGAACCTGAACCACCGAAAAAGAAAATCAACCTTCTGCAGATGGCATCTGACTCAGATGATGAAAATGAATATGCATCAGTCCGCACTGATTTGGATCGTTATCAGGCAGAACCCGTCATGCATGCATGATGTCCTCTGGAATGGTAACTGAAGCATAAAGGGACATATGAATCTTTAGCACATCTGGCACATCTTGTGATGCCAGCTATAACATTGCCACGCGAACACCTGTTCTCACTTTCAGGTGACATTGTACACAAGAAGAGGGCAGCATTATCTTCTGCAAATGTAAACAAACTTGTCTGAGCGATTGGCTGAACAAGAAGTAGGACTGAGTGGACTTGTAGGCTCTAAAGCAGGGGTCAGCAACCTTTCAGAAGTGGTGTGCCGAATCTTCATTTATTCACTCTAATTTAAGGTTTCGCATGCCAATAATACATTTTAACATTTTTAGAAGGTCTCTTTCTATAAGTCTATAATATATAACTAAACTATTGTTGTATGTAAAGTAAATAAGGATTTTAAAATGTTTAAGAAGCTTCATTTAAAATTAAATTAAAATACAGAGCTCCCCGGGCAGTGTGCGTGCCACTGAAAATCAGCTCGCGTGCCAACTTCGGCACCCGTGCCAAAGGTTGCCTACCCCTGCTCTAAAGTTTTACTTTGTTTTGTTTTTGAATGCAGATTTTTTTTGTACATAATTCTACATTTGTAAGTTCCACTTCCCTGACAAAGAGAGATTGCACTACAGTACTTGTATTAGGTGAATAGAAAAATACTATTTCTTTGTTGTTATTATTCACGATTAATCACCTGATTAATCACGCTGTTAAACAATAATAGAATACCATTTATTTAAATATGTTGGATGTTTTCTACATTTTCAAATATATTGATTTCAATTACAACACAGAATACAAAGTGTACAGTGCTCACTTGATATTTATTTTTATTACAAATATTTGCACTGTAAAAAACAAAAGAAATAGTATTTTTCTATTCACCTAATACTCATAGGTTGACAGATTGTGTGGGAATTTGTACCTGGACTTCAGGAAGCATATATATTTCAAACTAGAGCTGTGTGAAGCTCTCATTAGAAAACCTGAAAGTATTCTTCACTCTGCTGGTTTCATTATAAACCCAAAGCTCAGACCAGGTTCATCCAAAGGTTTGTGAACCTAGGTCCAGTTGTAAGCGAATCTAGGCCAATTTATAGTTCTGCAATGAAACACATTCACTCATACATTTTCAACAGAAACCAGGAAAAATTGTAGTTTTGGCAAAGTTTCCCTTTAAGTCAGCTCAAATATAGAAACTCTAAGTTAAACTCATGGACAGTAGTAGAGTGAGCCCAGGCAAACTGAAACCAAAAAAAAAGTTTCTCATGAACCCCTGTGAACCAAAAAGGCTAAATTTCCCATAGCTCTTTTTCACACCTGATAGTTAGACTACTGTGGCATCCTCCTAAGTACCCTGAAGTCACTAGGTCAATATTCTGCTCTTGGTTACACTAGTGTTAATCCAGAAAAACTGCTGACTGCAGTAGTACTGAGAGCAGAATTGGTCATTCTTCACATACGAATGTACATAAATACAGAAGAAAGTATCAAAATAGAACTGAACAAAAACTTTACCCCAAATTATTTTAAAACTTTGTGCATGAATTTTTCCTTTAACTGATGGTTTTGAAGGTACTCCAGGCTTGTCTGGGCAAGTAGTAAAGTCAACTACCTCACTTGGACTGCTTTTGCCTTCCAAGTTATAGGCAATAACCTGTAAAAAAAAAATTATATATATATATAAAAGTATTCTATAAACAGCACATGTACACTATTGGTACTCTACAAGCTGCTAATGCTGTGTGTGTCTAAATCATTTATATACATGTTTAATTCATAGGTTATAAATCAGCAAAGGAAAGAAAATTATCACACATTTTTGTATATTATACCATTTTAGTAGTCAACCACTTTACTGAAATGAAAAATGGCAGAGAATTGCCAGCAGTGAAATTTTAATATTTTAAAAAATGAAAATTAAAAAATTAGCATTTTATAACAGTTGTAAAGAAAACAAAAAACAAACGAACAAACCCCCCCAACATTTTCAAATCTACCTGACTAAAGTTAGGCTCCTAAATCTATATTCAAGGCATGTAAAAGTAGCCTGATGATAAGACACACTCAGGAAGCTGCAGCTCCCAATGACTTTAATGGAATTTGTGGGCACTTAGTACTTTTGAAAGTCTCGCTACTTTTATTTATGTGCCCAAGTATGAATTTAGGAATCTAATTATAAGTACAAGGGTTTGAAAATTTGGCCATAGTATTTTTGGTAGTCTTAAATACTTAGCGGTATTTTTAAAATAAATGATCCTTAAATACAAATACACCGCTACCTCGATATAACGCCACCTGATATAACATGAATTTGGATATAACGCGGTAAAGCATTGTTCCGGGGGGGTGGGGCTGCACACTCCGGTGGATCAAAGCAAATTCAATATAGCACAGTTTCACCTATAACGCGGTACGATTTTTTGGCTCCCAAGGACAGCGTTATATCGAGGTAGAGGTGTATAAACTGCACATGCACAGAGGCAAATTTTTAAACTGCAGATACATCAGTCAGTTAGTATTCAACTACATTAAACATAAAAAGCAGTTAGATCACATTATGGTTGCTGGTCAAATTTTATATCTGAAAAAAAAATCAAAATTAGAGCTACACAAAACTATATTAAACTACTCACTTCACCTTTTGCAACCCATTAGTTTGAAAATAGCCTTCAAGCCCACCCTTCTCATTCTTCCCCCATGACTTTCAGGACACCAGAAAAACTTACATATATATTATATACCCTCAAAAATAAAACTACATTGGAAGCATCCATACAATAGCAATACAGAAGTTTGGACATTACACAAAATTTTACTTATTCTACTGAAGGAAACTGAAGTTCTAAAATTTGGATCACATATGTTCCTCACTGTGGTAAAAATAATTTTGTATGATTAGTTTAATAAAATATTGAAAAAATGTGACATTTTAATAAAAGCAAAACATTATAAAATAGAATACTTGAGACAATATAGTCCTCGTCTTTTTAAACTTTTTTCTTTTAAGAAAATAGCTACAGAAATACAAAGTAGGAAATGTAAAAAGTGACTGCACTAATAACTGGTGCCAACAAAAGCAAAGAAGTTATTAAATAAATCTGTCACACCATCTTTCCACAATCTTAAGGAATGCTGCTACTACTCCTCCTAAACCTCTCCCATCTATAATGAAATGAGAGAGTTGATTAACACAGCATTTATTCTTTGTACTATGTGGGAGAACAAGAGCCTCTTCTACTTAAAAATGGTTCAGTTAAACAAAATAGCATCTGAAATTTGTGTCATGTAATATGTTCTTGGAGCAATATTGTGCTATCAAATCCCCACAGATCTATCTCCAAGAAGTATTTTAAGTGTTGCCAGCTTAAATACATATGCAACTGCTGAGGCCCCAATTTTACACTATGTTGGGGATATCCTGCTCAAAACAATGCACGACTAATGCATTCCCACACCTGGTCCTTCATAATTTTTTTTTAACTGTTGTAGCATCACTACTTAAAATCAGGCCAACATATTCTACAATGAGTACCCTGAAGTTTGCGTTCTAAAATCTTTTCAGGTTCCTAAATAAGGGGCCTAATTTTCAGCAGTCTCAAGCAACAAGCAGCTGTTACTGTAATCAAGGGAATGCCCTATGTAAATTATAAAATGGAGATTTCAAAATGTATTGAAAAAGTATTACTTTTGCTAAAAGATCAAATAGCTTTCTCTCTGATATTACAGAGAAGGTATGCTCTCCTTGGGCAGCTCTCGTTTCTTACCAATAAATGTATGAAGTGATATTTTAAGTTTATCCAAACAGTACTTTAGAAAAGTATCAGTAAGTGTGTTACCAGTTTGTTTCATCACAGAAACCAACTGTAAAAAACAACTGCTAACACTGAGCAACTCTGCAATGAATAAAACCAAAAGAATCTGAAGAATCTTACCCTAAATTTATACTTTGTACTACGTCTAAGATTCTTCACTGTGCAGGTGAGATCATCTCCATCGTATTTTGGTTTGAAACCATATCCCTATAGAAGGAATAAAATATTAATACTTGAAATATATTTATAAACCAGACTATATATAGCAGAACTCATAAAATCTGAAACATAGATACTTGTTAGGCTGCTTTGAGTGAAGTTTTTATTCTGTAAACAAATATTTTTGAGTCACCCATCACCATTTGGGATGGTGTACAATGGAAATAAGAGAATTATGATCAAAACAATATGATAAAATCAAAATAAACCCATCATTTTCTGACTATAAAACAGAAGTTCTAATGCAACAAAAGGAGAAAATATGTAGCTGATATTGGTCATACTAACGTATCTTTTGCGGGGAGTAGGGGAAATCATAGCAGGATTAATTGAAAAATGAAGGCAGATAAGCTGAAATGATTGTCAAGGGGAGCAAGTTCCACACCACAGGGACTTTTGCCAAGATCCTTCAAGGATTTACGCATGTACTTGACTTTCTATTCAAGAATACTACTCATGTGTACAAAGTTAAACAATGTGTGCGTCTTTCCAGGATCAGGGCTTAACAGCAAAAGCATAACTGATAAGGATGATTGTTTGACATAACAAAAGAAAGGAAAACAATATGGTTTTGTCTCAGTAAAAGCAAGTCATAATTTTCATTTAAGAGGAGGGAAAAGTCATGACAAATGATGTTTCAATATTAACAGTTTTTCCTTGGAAATTATGGGAAATCAAGTAAATAACCTTAATTTACAATAAAATTTGTTTAATTTTAAAATGATTGTTGAAAATTATTTAAAAGCCCATAATCTACTACATAGAGTCAAAATTAATGAAGGTGGCTTATTCAGAAGGGGACTGATGGGAGTGGCAAATGCCATAACTTTTTTATTTAACAGTCCTTTGAAAGACCGTAAGCCCAAGATTCTTTTATGTAAGGTTCCTTACTGCTCTGGCTGTGTAAAGGGGCCTTGAAGTGGGCATAAATGCAATTTCCTTTGTGGCCTTCTTACACTGCCAGAAAGGCAAAAAGGGGGCCTTACTGTAAATGAAAATCAGGTTCATAATTTGTATAAAAATAATCACAGAAGTCATATAGATGAGGCTAAAACTGACGACTGCAAACACAGACAAAGAGAACTGCATGGGCAGATCTCTATGCCTGTGTGGTTCTCTTTCCAGGGCTTGGGCCTTAGTCAGGAGCTACAACTATTAAGGGACTTAAAACCAGAAGGGTCAACTTAATCTGCTACTTTATCTATAGTCTTGATAAATGCAATGCAAGGGATGCTGAAGTGTAAGACAGTGATCAAATGTGCTGAATATGTTAATGAAAAGCACTTCTGGGAAAAAGAAAATAACCAACTGCCTCATGGTCAAGACTGTATGATTAGCTGTTGCAGTCGTCATGGTATAAGTAGGATACAGCCTGTATGAATTGCACAAACTCAGACACTTTCATACCATCTCTGACATGGTTTTCCACAGAAAGGATGTGCTCAAAATTGACACCAATTACTTGCTCATTGTTTACAAATACATCCCTTTAACAAACAGGGACACACAGAAAGTGAGAACATCCTTCCAACAATGCCCTCTTACTTGCTAGCAAGACTCATCCCTTTACAGGATTGAGGATGAGGTATATTCTTGCCAAGGCCAAAGCCTAATTTGCAGTGTCCGTAAGGCAAGAGATACATGAACGTTTAATATTAGAATATAATTTCATTAAAATGGAAGGACATTATTAAACATTTCAATTTTATTTACTGATATCACCTAACCATTACTAAAAAACCTTGCTGATTACAAAAATCACAACAGCACACTAATTTCTGTAGTGAATTTTTTTGCAGATATTTTCCCAATTTTGATTTTATGATATGAAATTTACCATCTCCCTCTACATGTCATGTATATGTAATAAAAGCACCCATAAGTCTCATTAGAACAGCATCACATCCCCAACAGAAAATCCTGTCAATGGCAAGTGTTGTTACTACACTGAGATACTATTAAGTGTGCTAAAACATTCATTTATGGTCTCTTCTCTTATTTAGAATATTTATTTCACACTTACTGAGGTCTCATCCTCCATCTCTAAAATATAAGAGATTCCTTCATCTGTTGGTGTTCCTGAGGGTTTAGTCCACTGTAAGGATAACCACGTAACTCCAGCTTTAATCAGCATAGGACTGGCTGGCATTGATGGGGCAGTGCCTGAGGTATGATACAGGACTTCTTCACTAAAACCACTGTTTTGAAACAAACAGTACGTAAACTAAATAGGATGAAGCAGGAACAAGAATAATACGGAATTGCTATACAACAGTTTCAGGCCAATTTGTCAGACGCGCACATCACTGGTAATTGCATGCTGGTACACGCAGTTGACCATCCTGTACAAACAAATTGTACCTGTGTGTGTAACTCATGCTAATACAGGTTATACATGCCCATATTTGAACGTTTGGCCTGGAATTAATATACATATTTGTTAATCAAATAGACCAAGAACACAATTTGTTTTTTAAAATCCAGTTTGAACAGTCGTCATTTGCACAGCAGTAAGTCTCTAAAACACTTGTACGTTTATGTACTTTATCCAACTAATGCCAAAGCTTGTTCTTTCCACCTCTGCCCTGTACTGTTTTCCTTTGTCCAAGATTTAATAAAAAAACAACCAATTCATTCTGCTCCCTAACCAGCTACCTGTGCAAACACTTGTACACTTCTAAGTGAGCCTACTACTTATCAAGTGTTAATTTTTCAGGAGTCCAAAAAAATGGGACAAGTAAAGCCTCTCTGAAAGCTAAGTTTCCTGTGGAGTTGCCAATATAAAATTTGAATTTTGTAGTAAATGAAAATACAGTGTAGACCACTGACTAATCTGGCAAAGCCTGATTTGTCAGCCTTACCTGATATATCTTTGGGTAGCCTTATTTGGAGACAAAAGGCAAGTAAAGGGTACTGGAAAGAACGAGAGACATTACGAAACAGAATCATTAGGGAAGGAAGCAAGAGTGAATGAGGGACTATTGGGAGCCTGGAAAATATAGTTCTCTGTATGGCTTATGCAACAAAGGTAGCAACCTAACAACTTTGATTTCAAAACTTGGATTTCTTCTACACTGTCTGGACTATCTGGGTCTTTTTAAAGTGGAATCCATCATGATACCATTTAATTTCCCTGCACATGTCTATTTACTTTTATTTTGTATGTTTTCAAACACATTATAATAATGTGACTACTATAACACAAAAGTTGTGATCTTTAAGTATAACAGATGGGCCATAATTTCACTATGTTTTCTTTTTTAACAATTAAAAACTAAAAGACAACATGTTATAAAGGCTTCCACAAAGGCAACATGCAAATCAGACCTTGAGAATTACTATATAATGAGCACAAAAAACGATGGAACTTTCCTAATTTTGGGGACGGTATTAATTTTTGTACTTGCACTAAATCACTAGTAAGAACGACTCAGGAACAGAGATGCAGAGATGTGTATATCATGATGTTAGTTACTTCAAACAAACAAACAAACCAACAAACAAACAAACCCAAATATACATTTAGGTATGCTAAATGCATGGAGTGAATGGAAAGGCGTCATGACCCTGCAGGCCTTGAGACTGGGTCCACAGGATTGCCAGTTGACAGTCGTCTCCCTGCTCCCACCCAGCAAATTGCTACTAACAAACCAAGCAGAGAAACCATGAAAACAAAAGCTACATCAGGGAGACCTCCCAGGCCCTGATTGGAGGAACACCAGGATCTCTGATTGGTCAGGACTTCCTATTTAAACCCAAAGAGAGGCACAGGAAGTTGTCCACACAACTGGGCTCTACCTGGCTGTTACATCAGACCTGGTTCCTGCCTCTCTGCCTGGACTCCAGGTTCCTGCCTTGTTACTGATTCTTGCCTCTTGTCTCCAACTCTGGCTCTGACCCTTTGCTTGACCCCCAACCCCAACTCTTGCTCCAAGCAGATTACCCAGCCACCTACATCCCGGCCCCAACAACAGGCAGATAACAGACCTGTCTACCCCCCACTAATGCCAAAATACCTAAGCATTCACCCAGTGAGTAGATCTAACTAATGGGTACGTTAACACAAAATAAAGTGTCAATTTAAAAAAAATGTTCTTAATTTATTATTTTTACTCTGTGGGCCCAATCAAAAGCACACTGAAATCAATGGAAAGAGTCACACTGATTCCAGTGGGCAATGGATCAGGCCCCCGACAATTCACTCAGAAACTTTCTTTTAGCTATTTCTCTCTGCTTCATTTTTGTACTTTTCCAATTTAGCAAATATTTTTGTGCTGTATTTCATATGTGCCTGAAACTAATAATGGTTAATAACTTAAACACATATAGGACTTATAAAAACAGAACATTTATTTTTGGTCAGTAACATCATCTAGATGAAATTCTGCTCTCAGATGCCTAAAGTTCCCAACAATGTTAATAAAAGACATCCTCAATCATACCTAGCGCAAAATTTGGCCCCTCCTCTTGTAAGAGCGCTCCTTAAACATTGTTTATTACTTAAATGGAATTATAAAGTCAGTAGTGTATTTTTATGTCTATAAAATATGTGATTTAAAAAATGTTTAGAGAGTGATTAGTTTTAAAATGATATACGACCATACAGAGTAATGCCCTCCACTAGCTTACAATACAGGAAATGTGAGCTATATGTCCAGATATTCACAGATGGACTAGGAGGTGTTTTGTCTGTTTTTATTTTAATTTTCAAGATTTTATCGTAACTGTTTATGTGTAATGTTACCTATTAAAATTACTTCAAAATAAAGATTTCTGTTTTAAATCTTTTAAAATCAAAATGGTTTAATAACAGGAGCAATATATCGTATGTAGTGGTAAGAAGCTCTAGGAGGCTTAAGAGCATTCAATGATATGTCTTGTGCCTTATCGTGTATATTAGGTGGGCATATAATATTATTTAATTACAGCAGTATTCTGTTATATGTTGTTCCTACATATACATGCACGTGGACGTAGACACACTGCACTGTTTATGTATATAACATGGTAATACTCACCTCATGCCCATGTCATTTTTGGCTGCCAGTCTAAAGGTGTACCCCATTGCTGGTGATAGTTTAGTAATTCTATACTGCTTCTGTTGGCCATAGTAACACTGACAAAACTCTCCATTTCCTTTTCCCTAAAAGGAATAATTAAAACTCATATTATTTACACTGTTCATTAAACAAGCACATCTACTGATTAAAACAGTTTGCTAAATCTTGAAGAATGTTCACCCAATTAAACTCAAAACAAGCCAAGGATACCAAAAGAAGGTAAGTGTTATGTCACATGGTTATGAATACTGAACTCAAAATGCTGTTTTCTCAGTCCTTAGCTCCACAGGGCTGATGAAGGAGGCTGTGCATGTTCCGCACCACAGCCCACCTAACTCCTCTCCTGATAAGCTCTTAAGTGTCTAAGGGGATGGGTTGGGAGAC
The DNA here is from genome assembly GCF_020497125.1 of Mauremys mutica. Classification (NCBI taxonomy): domain Eukaryota; kingdom Metazoa; phylum Chordata; order Testudines; family Geoemydidae; genus Mauremys; species Mauremys mutica. Next base: position 306,805,214 of record NC_059072.1, on the reverse strand, counting down.
AGCTGAGCCATCCTTACACAAGGAAGGAGATCTTCACATGGAAATGACTCTCAGCTCACAGATCCTGGGAGGAAGAACGGGGCCACCAGAAAGGAAAAAGCCACCCTAAACAGTGACCCCAATAACGTAAGTTTTAAGAGCCACCTGATAATACTGCCATTTTCTGTTCAGCAAGCAAAATTTGAGGAAATATAGCTGTATTTTTGACACCTTCTTAGGAATGAATTGTATATTACCAACACTTGCCTCAAAGATATAGGTCACAATTAAGGATACAATTTGGTCACAGATTCTGTGACTTTAACAGACCTCCGTCCGTGACTTCTGCTTTCACCCCGCAGTGGCCTGTGGGGCTCCAGCTGTCAGCCCCACCCTGCAGCTGGCAGGGCTCCAGCTGTCAGTGCCTCCCTATCCCCTGTGCAGGGCTTCAGGTTCAGCCCCGTGGTGCTGAGCTCTCGATTCCATGATTTATGGTTTATTGCCTGCATCCTGCCCGTGAATTTTAATAAAAATCCCCTTGCCAAAATCTTAACCTTAGTCATAGTTTTCCTCTGAAAATATGTTCACATTCACACAAAGCTATTTTTAAAAAAATACAAAGAGAAAAATAGTATAAACACAGCAAAGCTGCTTACCTCATCCCATTCTAAAAGATAATTGTGTATTTTAGAACCATTGTCACATGATGTCTGCAACAAGAAAAGAATAAAATTAGGACACAATAGCATCAGGACAAGATCACTTTAGAAAAATGGCAATGGGCTAGAGACATTCATTTATAGGTCACCTGTTCCAATCAAGTCAAGATCAGAGGTGACCAACTGCTCCCTGATGCTGGCTGTTTGAGGTTTCCCTCAACTCTCCTTTTATTGGCAACACACACCTCTGAAAAATATTCTGGCAACAGTGTCAAATATCATCCTATAGCAATTTTCTGAGGAGGGTTAGATAGTTAAAGGGTATAAAGGGTTACGTTAGCTTATCTTAATGAAGGAAAATATATGTGTTTTGTAGTTTAAGCCATGGGTTTTTAGCAGCTATGGGAAGGTCTTGAGGAAAAAAATGTAACTGGCAAGGTAAGTTGTAAAAATGTTGAGCTCAAAATGTGGCTAATAAGAGAAGAGAAGCATCTAATTATCAGAATTGGTTCTAACAGACAAAGAAAAGTTGTTTTGTGATATGATTAACTTATAATGATGCCTAATACAGCAATGTTATCTTGAAGAAAGAGGCCCACTCATAAACTCTTGTCTACAGGCTTAAGGGTCAATCCCAAACTAGCCAAAAACTGTTTTTTAAGATAAGATAACAGTCATCATGACATCACTTGTTTCTTACACTGTATAAAAGAATCAGGCTTCCTAGGGGTATTTATCAGATCCTACCTAATGATGCTGAAGTAAATCAGGATGAGAGGGTTATCCCTGGGACTGATCCTTTTGTGAATATTCTCATCAAATGCTTATGAATGTTTGTTATTGTGTGGATGTGGTAATTGCTTATTATGTAGGCATTTTAGACATGTTTAGAGCAACTGTACAAATACCATTTGGCCTTCAGATTTGGTGAATTGGCGATGTGGCAATACTATGTATTAATAATAATAATTCCAACAAGAGCCAAACTACAGCCACAGGGATTTTCTTAGTGTGATGGCTGATGACCTTGCCTATTACATTTTCTTTACTACATTAAAAAAAACACCCTATAGATTATGACGGCCTTAACTTGTTCTTTTTCTGATTTTTGTGCATTTATCTTTGAATCCTGAAAAATAGCGAAAATACTCCTCCAGGCCTACAAAAGTCCATAGGACAGGAACTCTTTTCCATAAGTGACTTACTCCTACAAAAATAGATTGTACACCCCATTTTCTGCTGAAAACAGAGAATCAACATAAACTCAGTTAAATGCACAATAGTCTTTGTAAAATACATTTTGTAACAAATTAATTTGACAAAAATATACTGTACAGACCTTGAAGTGCAAAAAGAAATGGTTTTGACAGTTTTAATAAACAAAAATACTGCATATCAATGTCATTTTAAAAATAGTCCATGTTTTAGATTTTGAAATAATCTGCAAATGACGAGACAAGTTCTTACTTAAATTTTAAAAGCTGAAACTTTAAGTGACATATCTATTTGTCCTCAACTCCACTTTTTACTTTAGCTGGATGTTACTGCTAAAATGATCAGCAGTGATTTAGTTAGCTATGTTGACACTTAAGTTGGCCATCTTGAAGTTTCAGAGTGTGAACAATTCAACTGAGATGAACAGAGCAATTTATGTTTCTTTAGGCTATTGGTTCGGAATGTCTGCAGTCTCACAAAGATAACAGTTTATACCTGGGTTCATGTTTTTAGGAGTCTCTTAACACCAAAATTAACACATTTCTTTATTAAACGCAAAAGTTTAGATACTGAAGCATTCATTTGATAACAAATATTTTACAATGTAAATAGTTGCTGATGGTCACTGTGAAACAGACAGAAAAAAATAACACATAAAAATGAATGCAGTAATAAACTTTGAAAACATCCTTTGGGGTTGATTCAATACTGCATTACTCCCAACTACTGTAATTCCACTCTTAAGTTATACTGAGATTTGCACTTAAAGCAGGTATTAAATCTCATCCTGGGGTCATTTAAAACAAGTCTTACCTTCCATTGCAGAGTGAGAGAATTTTTGGTCCGGTTAGTTATCCTTGGAGGATTTGGAGTATCAGGTTCACAGCTCATTGTTGTAAAACTCTCAGCTTCTGAAGGGCTTCCCTTTATGCAGTTGCATTCTGCTTGGACTCTAGAGTAGTAAAAGAGGTCAATAACATTTTGTTTCAGAATGTAAAGATACAATTTCTGTAGAACCTGAACAATATTTTGAGTTCACAACATTCAAAAAACAGCATATTCTCATCCCCTCCAAATGTTATAGTTAAAAGTAAATAATAAAAAAAGGTGGAAAATTTCTGCTCAATACAATTTATGCAAAGGGGAAATGCAATACACTGCTTTGGATATACATACATAGTGGTTCCCATCAGTCAACAATTACCCTCCCTATAGTTATATATGAGAAACCACAGTTATCCTCTTGCAGTATACTGGATACCACTATGTGATAACCACAGGTAAAGGTAGACTTTTAATGGTGACCAATGTATTAAAAAAAAATTATCCAAAGGTAAAAGTGTACAAAAACACTGAAATTTATCGGTCAACCTCCATATTTTGTTTTCAGATATTAGCAGATTAATATTGTACACACTCCATAAATATGCAGTAAACTACATGAACACTAAAAGCCAATTATTTTAAAAAGAGACATTATGAGATGTATTGATATGCAGAGTATCAGATACATGAAAGAATTTAAGCAACTTCCACCAATTTTCACAATTTGTGCAACACCAGAAAGAAAAACATAACATATCATAACTTCAAGTTTGGTCTTTATTATTGACCACCTACCTGCATTAATTAGAGAAAAACCTAAAAACCATTGTGGTTTAAGGACTTCATGTTTCATACTTAGGCCAAAATGTTCATGCCTGGATACCTAATGTTAGGCACTTAAATACATATTTATCCAGTTAAATGTGTATTCTCCACCTCCTTTTGTTAGTCTGAAGTCTCATTAACTAGCATCTAAATTAGAAACAAGAGAGAGAGATAGAGAGAGAGGAAAAGGAACCAAGCATGGCATCTTCTCCCCACCCTCTGCCATTTCTTCCATGGGCCATGAATTGTGCAGCAGTTCTTTCTGGAGCTGCAGAATTATAATGAACTAGGGACCCTTGTAACAGTGCATAATCGGTCAGTTTCTCTTGCCTGCTACTGTGTTAATTGTACAAAGTGGCCTTAAAATGTCCAGAAATAACCAGTGGAGAATTCCCCTTGTGTAGGTGAGCTCTCCATTGGTGGAAACCTGGCAGAAATGGCTCCTTCACCTCCTGTGCCGACGTTGCCATAAGAAGAAGGAAGGGAGAGTGTCAGGGGCGTTCTGGTAGCATGAAGTGAGAAGGAGGGAGCATGGTGTAGTGAGCGCCACAACTGGCTTCCAGAGTCTGCCAGTCCTGGACCTCAGGGAGAAAGAGTTCACTACTCTTCATTTGAGAGTATCAACATTTCAACTGTGGCTAGTTCATAAATTACAATGATCATCAGGGGAAGAGCAGCATGTCTGGTGGTAAAGACTGAAGATATCAAAGTCAGTTACTGTGTTCATACTGTTATACATACTAATTACAATGAATAGTTTCAAATTTGGAAAGTTACTCTAAAAATTTCCATTGCATTTAATAGATAAAAAGAAGGGTACTTACCTTGCATGGTAATCAGTTGCTGGCCTGAGATCATTTATTGTAACACTAGTTTTTTCGCCACTGGAAAGAAGTACAATTTTGTTTAAAATATTGTCTCAGAATAATAGAAACTAAAGATGGAAAGAATTTAATCAATCCACCTTGCAGTGCAGGATTGTTCCCTGCTATTTCCTAATGCTTTGTTGTTCTAGTATATTTAGTGGTGCTTTATTAAAGATGTATCTATCTTTTGGTTTCCAGTTCTTTTATATAAAAAAGATTGTCCTCCACTTTACTTGGTCACCCAATGTGTGAGATATCATTTGAGTCCCATCCTTAGGTGGACACTATATGACAATAATATTTTAAAATACTAAACATGTACATAAACGCTTTATAAACACTGATTTTCACACCTCCCTGAGGTAAATAAAATCATTACTTAAAATAGTAATTGATTCTTCAAGAGAGCTGCCACTGTATATTCACATTTGTGGGAACACCAGAGATGGGAATACCAGCACACCTGGAGTAGTTCTTACTGGGGCTGAATAAGCCCCAATTACTTCAATTTATACAACTAGTTCTCACACCATTGTACATTCAGAATGAGGCTTTAAAAGGGCTGTGTAGCCCTAGCCACATTCCTTCCATTAAACCCAAAAGTCCTATGAGTATAGAACTTTGCGGAAGAAGGGATGGTGGCAGGTAGCGTGCATATGCAGAGACAACACACTTGAATAACCACAATTACTATGGTAAATAATTATTTTTATTCTTTGAGGTGGCCTCTGCATATTCCTACTTGTGAGAGGCAAGCAAGAAGTGCAGCCCCCAGGAAGGCGTCCATTAGCCTGGTTTGCGTAGCTTTTAGATTACATTGTGAAGGCTCATCTCTTGTCCCTTTGTTTTAGGGAAAGAGTTGCAAGGGTCTACGACTCTGTTGGTGAGGCTTAAGTTTTGCTTACATTTCACTGTTGCCAGGGTATTGTGTTCTGGAAGTAATAAAAAGTTAAAAGACTGTCATGGGGTCTGTAGCGGGGTGATCCCCCGCTCCTGCCTGGGAGGGCTGCAGTGGTAAAAGCAGCCCTGGAGAGGGCTGCAGTTCTAAAAGCTGGGCTGATTAGGGAAGCGGCTGCAGCTGGGCCACAACCCAGTCAGGCCACAGCTGGCTTGTATAAAAAGGCTGGGAGACAGGCACTCAGCAGTCTCTCTCTGCGTTCAGAGAGAGAAGGGCCTGGCTGCAGGGAGGTTAATCAGGTATCTAGAGTGGAGCAGGGCTGGGGAAATGCCAAGGGAGCTCCAGCCTAGGAAAGCCCCAGGCTGCAGGCCTGGTAAGGCCTATTAGGTACTGGGTTGCAGGGGCAGCCCATGGGTAGCCAGAGGCAGCAGGTCCAAAATCCTTTGCCTGTGATGAGTAGCTTATACACTGCAGTCTGCCCCAGTGAACGGGGGCTAGATGAGGACTGCCAGTAGCCAAGACTGAGGCAAGTGGGGATAGTGGGTGGGGGTTCCCCTGGGAGGCGGAGACCCAGACTGTGGGGGTACTTCTAGGGGGCAGCACCCAGTTAAAGGGGCACTGGGGTCCTGGGAGGTACATGGGGGCTAGCAAGCGCTAGTGGGACACCGACCTGCAGGCGCGCCAACGGCTGGAGAGCTAATTCCCGAAGATGACCAGCAGGAGGCACCGCAGGGGTGAGGCCCGCATGTTTACAGGGTCCCAGAACCTTGGAAAAGTACCTTTGTTTTGGTGGTGGTAGTAGTAGTACAAATTGAAGTAAGTAAATAAAAAAGATTTTGATCTGATCCTGTATCATTTCAGAAACCTTAACTTCCATTGTAGTCAACCGAAGTACAGTCAGTGGAAGATGAAGGCATTCTGTTCCTTAAAGGGTCAAGCTTTTACATAGTAAATTATTGGTAAAGATTTGGGAAATAAAGCAGTTTCATCTTACTGATTAAAACAATTTGCCTCAAAAGTGAAGTTGTGTGAGACATCTCATTATCTCACTCTGTAGATAAAAGGCAGTTTTTAAAATAGGCTTTTATGTACAAAGTTCAGGACATCAGTAATCTAATAAAGATAACAAATACCTACGTATATACAGTTTTGTATTTTCCATCTTTTCCGGTGTTTGAAATCAGAACTTCATAAACATACACCTTCGGCACATTATTCTTGTCAGCGTCCCCATTGATGACACTGGATGGAGGGGACCATGCAAGTACTACTGTCCGTGCCTGAATGTCTGATATCTACAGAAACATAACATTTAAGAACTCTGTCATATAACTTCAATTGTGGGCCAATACTGATAACTAAACAGTATGAATAAAACAGAACAGAAAGTGTGACTTTTTCAGAATATTTGTTCAATTACAATAACTCACTGGTTAGGCTACAAGTGGGACCAAACTACCGTATGTATTTGGAAATACAGGAAATGGCATGATCACTTCCATCCTCAGACACAAAGCTATTTGCAACCAAAGAACATAGATAAGTAACCAGAGCCATCTAGTGGCAAAATACAACTGAACAGTGTGGTTACATTTGTTTGACATTCTTGTGTATAATAAATTCTGGGAATAATTGTTTTTTATTTAACACGGCTCTAAAATTTTTTATTAAACTTGTTAAGACATGAAGTTAAAGGGACACCATGAACAACAACAAAATCACACCTCTGTCTGAACATTTATTATCTATTGTTATATGTAACATTTAAGATTACTAAAACTGAAAAAGCTTCTTTTATATTCAAGATTGTGTATTGTGCCTATCACCATAGTATCTGAGTGCCTTCCAAACGCACATTAAGTGACATGACTAACATTTATTGTGTGGTGCTCTTTCTTCCTTCCTCTCCCCAAGGGGACATTTGTGCATGGATTTCTTTTCATTTTATTTTTTTAAGCATATGTATGCTGTGTTATTATTAATGAAGGTAAGTTTAAAGCGCATTTGAACTTTAGAATGGAAAGTGGTGAGGTTTGCAATGGTTCTTTGATCCTGCAGGAATTTCTTCTGCAATCTTGAATCAGTCCTCTGAGAAAGCTCTGTCTTCTGCATAAACAAGTCTCCCCCTTGCAGTACACAGCTATGTTGTGCCACAGAAGCAGAGTTGTTGACTGAACTCCAGTTCTTGTCGCAGAGCTCTAGATGGTCTTTTAGGTATCCCGGTCCCAGACCATTAAAAGCTTCCTAAATAGAGACCAAGAGTTTGAATTTGATGTGACATTCTAGGGGGAACCAAAGTAGCAAGTAAAAGACATCTCTGATGAGCTCATGGTAATCCTTGTTGTGCAAGAGGCATGCTACTGTATTTTGTACTATGTACTCCTGGGGGAATTCTGCACCACTGCGCAATGCAGAATTTGTGCAGAACCTTCCCCGCAGAAAAGATGGTTACTTACCTCTTGTAACTGTTGTTCTTCAAGATGTGTCGTTCAGGTCCATTGCAATTAGGTGTGCACGTGCCATGTGCACGGACGTCGGAAACTTTTTCCCTTAGCAGCTCCCGTCGGGACAGCAGGGGAGCCTCCTAGAGTGGCGCCCTTATGGCAGTGTATATATTACCCTGCTGGCCTGACCCCCCTTTGGTTCCTTCTTGCCGTTAACTCCGACAGAGGAGAAGGGGGGTGGGTATTATAATGGACATGAACAACACATCTCGAAGAACAAGAGTTATGAGAGGTAAGTAACTCTCTTTTCTTCTTCGAGTGATTGTTCACGTCCATTCCAATTAGGTGACTTCCAAGCTTACCATTGGAGGAGGGTAGGAGTCATGGAATGATTGATTGAAGAACAGCTCTGCCAACCACCACATCATCTCTGGCCTGTTGGTTGACAGCACAGTGGGCTGTAAACGTATGCACTGAAGACCAGGTAGCTGCTTTACAGATCTCTTGGATAGGGACCTGAGCCAGAAAGGCTGTCGAAGATGCCTGCGCTCTGGTTGAATGAGATGTAATTGCTGGGGCTGGGACCTTGGCCAGCTCATAGCATGTGCAAATGCAGTCTGTAATCCAGGATGATATGCGTTGCGCAGACACAGGAAGGCCCCTCATTCTGTCGGCTATGGCGATGAACCATTGGATCGACTTGCGGAAAAATTTTGTGCGCTCTATGTAGAACTCCAAAGCTCTCCGTACATCTAGCGTGTGTAGGCTGCAGTGTCTCGGGCTCGTGTGAGGTTTTGGAAAGAACACTGGTAAGCAAATGTCCTGACCCATGTGGAATTGGGAGACCACCTTGGGGAGAAATTTGGGGTGTGATCTAAGCTGTACCTTGTCCTTATGAAACACCGTGTAAGGTGTTTCGGAGGTGAGGGCTCTCAGCTTGGACACCCTCCTTGCCGATGTAATGGCCACCAGGAACGCCACCTTCCAAGAAAGGTAGAGGAGGGAACAAGTGGCCAGGGGATCAAATGGTGGGCTCATGAGTTTGGAGAGGACCAAGTTCAGATTCCATGCTGGGACTGGTGGGTGAGAATATGGGAACACCCTCTCCAGCCCTTTGAGGAATCGCCCCACGATGGGATTTAAAAACACTGACCGCCCAGACTCCCCTGGATGGAAAGCTGAAATGGCTGCCAGGATGGAGGAAAGAGATAGACCCTGTTGCTTAAGGTGTAGGATGTAGTCTTAAATAACTGTGATAGGACCCTGGAGCGGTTGAAGGTGCTTGGGTTCAATTCAACAGGAATACCTTTTCCATTTTGCCAGGTAGGCAGCCCTAGTGGAAGCTTTCCCACTACCGAGAAGAATTTGTCTCACCGACTGAGAGCACTGGCTCTCCATGGGATTTAGCCAGAGAGTTCCAAGCCATGAGATGTAGAGATTGCAGGTGGAGGTGGCATCCATGGTCCTGCGTGATCAGATCCAGGTGGCGGGTCAGGGCTATCGGGGCATCTACAGACAGCTCTAGGAGGGTTGTGTACCCATGCTGCTGGGGCCAAGACGGGGTGATCATGATTACTGTTGCCCTGTCCCTGCAAATTTTGAGGAGGACCCAGTGGACGAACGGGATACGAGGAAAGGCATACTTCAGACCCTTGCCCCATGGTTTTAGGAATGCATCGGTGATTGAGTCGGACTGTGGTTTTGGAATGAGCAGAACTGAGGGCACTGTCTGTTGCTCTTGGTGTGAAGAGGTCTACTTGGGGATAACCCCACTTTTGGAAGACTAACGGTATGATGTCCAATCTGATTGACCCCTGGTGCATGTGGTATGACCTGCTGAGGCAATCCTCCAGCTTGTTCCTTACCCCTGGAAGGTACGATGCTTTGAGCTGAATGGATTGGGCTATATAGATGTCCCAGAGAAGAAGAGCCTTGCGGCAGAAAGGTGAGGGGCGGGCTCCGCCTTGTTTGTTTATATAGAACATGACGGTGGTGTTGTCTGTCAGGACTGTCATGCTGTGACCTTGCAATGTGGCATGAATGGTTTGGCAGGCCAGATGAAACGCCCTGAGATCCTTCAGGCTGATATGGAGAGATATCTTGTCCCTCGACCCCAAGCCTTGTGTCCTCAGATCTCCTAAGTGTGCGCCCCAGCCCACATCTGATGTGTCTGTTACTAATGTCAGAGAAGGTTGGGGCTTGGCGAAGGGGACCCCTGCACAGACCACTGGTTGGTCCAGCCACCAACCCAGGGATTCTAGAACCTGTTCCGGAATCATCACCAGAAGGTGGTAAGACAGTGCGAGCCACGCTTGTATGGGCCTGAGTCTCAGTCAGGCATGCTTGACCATGTACGTATATGCTGCCATATGCCCTATTAGATGCAGACAACACCTGACTATCGTGGTGGGGTACTGAAGCATTGATTTGACAATCTGCTCTATGGCTTGGAACCTGGGCTCTGGAAGCTTGCTTTCGCCTGTACCAAATCCAGGATTGCCCCTATAAACTCTATCCTTTGGGTAGGTATGAGTGACGATTTGGGTACACTGGAGCCCCAGTCTGTGAAATGTGTCCATGACCATCATCACGTGGGACTGGATCTCGTCCTTGGAATGACCTGTCAGTAGTCAGTCATCGAGGTATGGATACACTCAAACTTGCCTTTTCTTCAGGGAGGCCGCCACCACCGCCATGCATTTTGTGAACACCTGGGGGGCTGTGGACAGGCCAAACAGGAGAACCGTGACCTGGTAGTGATATTGGTTTACGACAAACCAGAGGAAGTGTCGGTGCACCGGATGAATGGCAATATGGAAGTATGTGTCTTTCATGTCGAGGGCAGCATACCAATCCCCTGGACCAACTATGGAATGATACTGCTTAGGAAGACCATATGGAATCGGAGTTTGACCATAAATTTGTTGAGTCTGTGAAGGTCTAAAATGGGTCGAAGACCCCCCCTTTGCCTTGGGGATTAGAAAGTAATGGGAGTAAAACCCCTTTCCCCTTAATTCCTGTGGAACCTCCTCCACTGCACCTATCTCGAGGAGCGAACAAACCTCCTGCATAAGGAGTTGCTCGTGAGAGGGGTCCCTGAAGAGGAATGGGGAAGGTGGGTGGGACGGAGGGAAGGAGGAGGAGAACTGGAGGGAGTATCCCACCTGTACCATACATAGGACTCAGTGGTCCGATGTTATATGGGACCACACATGGTAGAAGTGGGATAGCCGGTTTAAAAACCGTGGGGATGGATCCGGGAAGTGGGTTGGTACACTGTTCTCGGGCGCACCTTCAAAACCCTTGCTTGTTTCCGGGTTGGGGTTTATTCTGGCCTTGGTTAGGCGCATTATTCTGCTGTCTGTGCCTATTATTTCTGCCCCTCCTGCAATATGGCTCCTGTTTGGGGTGGTGTTGATACTGCCAATGCTGCGGAGGCTGAGGTCTGAAGGGCTTTTTCTGAGTTGCCGGCGTATGCATCCCTGGCGACTTCAGGGTAGCCCTAGGATCCTTAAGGCCGTGCAGCCTGGAGTCTGTTTGCTCCGAGAAAAGGCCCAAGCCCTCAAAGGGAAGGTCTTGGAGGGTATTCTGGACCTCTGGAGAGAGGCCTGATGCCTGGAGCCACACTGAACGTTGCATGACTACCCCCGAGGCAATGGTTCTGGCCGCAGAGTCAGCTGAATTGAGGGAAGCTTGTAGCGAAGTCTTAGCCACCGCCTTTTTTCCCCGCGATTAACACCGCAAGCTCAGAGTGTGAGTCCTGGGGCAGGTGATCCTTAAACTTGGACAGTGATGTCCAAGAGTTGAAGTTATGTCTATAAGGATCGCTGCTGGTTGGCTATGCGTAGCTGGAGGCTACCAAAGAGGTCCAAACGCTTCGACTCCTTGGCCTTTGGGGCCGAGGCTTGTTGGCCCTGTTGTTCCTTCTCACTGACTGCTGAAACAACTAGGGAACAGGGAGACAGATGGCAGAACAGGAACTCGTAGCCCTTGGAAGGGGCGAAGTATTTCCTTTCTACGTCCCTGGCCATTGGCATGATGGAGGCCGGGGTCTGCCATATAGCATTGTAATTCATCTGTATGATCTTTATGAGAGGAAGTGCGACTCAGGAGGGACCCTTGAGCATCAGGATGTCCACCATCGGATCCCCTTGCTCGACTGTTTCTTCTGCCTGGAGTCCCATATTGAGGGCAATCCTGTGGAGTAGCTCCTGGTGAGCCCCGTGATCGATCAGTGGTGGTCCTGAGACAGATGTGCCCGCCACCACTTCGTCTGGGGAAGAGGAGGAAGTGAGGTGCTGCTGGTTGCCCTCATCTAGACTCTCCTGTGTGTCCCCATATACCTGGGTCACGTCAGGGCCTGGCGGGGCTGACACCTCTTGAGGTGTCGCAGTGCTTGGCACTGCCTCGGGCATTGGGCCTGGTAGTGCTGGTTGCTCTTGGGAATCCGGGGGCAGCCTGGAGAGAGTGGCCTCCCTTGTCCTTGATGCATGCCTGTGTGGCAACCTGGAATGGTGTTGCATGGATTACCCGGACCTAGAGGCTCTGGAGGTGATGCCCTGCTGCTGGTGGTAGGCCCATGGGGTCCAGCAGGTGCCATGGACCCAGAGGAAGCCATTGTGGCTGCCATGCTGAGTGGGATTCTCTGCTGGCCACGGTTTGATGTCTGCTATAGCTGGAGCGACCGGAGTCGGCCTTGGAGCCAGAGGTTGTCGACGGAGAGGACCAGGGCAGTGCTGAACGTTGAGCGGCCGCAGGGTGCCATGGAGCTGGGGAGCAGTGTATGGCTGACCGGGACCGCGAATGGTACTGGGAGTCTTGGGACTGGGACCGGTGCCTCCCACTTGACACCGGTGAGGTTGTCGGTGCTGCACTCTAGTGCCCGGTGACCAATGGCATCATGGACTGGCAAGCAGTCTTCGCGGGCGCTGCTGTTGGGTTCGCTTCTGGTGCCGTAACCTAGCGCTGGGTCGAGGGTACCGGGGAATAACAGGACGCCAAGCTTGAACGGGAGCGGTGCCGAGACAGTGACCTCGAGTGGCGCACCATTGCCGGATTCCTTCTGGGAGACACCCTCTTGGGCTTCTTCCTGCACGGGAGGGGATTTGGCGCCAACAACTCAATGAGGTCTTTTGCTACCTCGAAAGTGTTGGGCGTGGCGGGGTGTTCAAGGACCTCCTCCAGACATTCGTTGGCACTGAATCCGCTGGGTACTGGACTCAACGGGACCTGTGGCGCCGGAGTCAATGGTGCCAGTTCTTGGCTCGGGCCTGCAATCTGTCTTAACGTGCCGGGAGCTTCTTTGAGCAGCTAGTAGCTCTTTGGGGAGAGCGCCCTCTTTCCCCTTTCTTGTGACGCTTAGTTGGTGCCAGAGAGGTCGACTGGTGCTGAGGTTGGTCATCCTGTCTCGGTGCCTGCGCAGTACTGGGTCGCGCACGGATGCCGGGGCACTTCACACCAAGGAAGCTGCGGCCAGTGCCGGTTGGTCAGGGGCCGGTGGTTGTAACGCGGCCTCCATGAGCAACTGCTTAAGGTGAAAGTCTTTCTTTCTTAATGCGTGGCTTGAAGGCCTTGCAGATTTTGCAGCACTCTGCCTGATGAGACGCTCCCAGACACCGGAGACAGGAGTCATGGGGGGTTGCTGTTAGGCATAGACTTGCAGCATGTGGCGCAAGCTTTGAAACCCCGGGCAGCAGCAGAGCCCCGGGCATGGGGGCAGCAGAGGGGATCCCAGGATGTGGGGTGGTAGCAGAGCCCCTTGTAAAACATGGGGGTGCTGCAGCATCCCCCGCAACCCTAGTTCCCTGGGTAAATGTTTAACCATGTAACCGACAGAATTTTAATCGGTTACACGGTTACTGTTTTTACATGTTATTTACATCCCTAGTTTTGACTATCCCAGCAGGGGAAAACCTTGGACTGAACTGGCCTCAGGTGGGCGAGATAGGAAGTGGCCCAGAGAGGGCAGTCTTAAGCAGCCTCAGTTGCCAGACCACTGGTGGCCCCAAAGGACTCTAGGCTGGAGCCTGGTGGAGTGGGAGGGCCTTGGGTCCCCTAACAACAACTCCCCTGCCTTTCATGGGTCATGTCCCTGACCACTAGGCCATGCTTCCTGACCAATCCTTGAGTGAGGACCATTACACTCTGCCAACCAGAAGCATCTCTTTGTCGAGCAGGTTTAACTTAACCCAGCTTTTCTTCATGTATGAGCTGATCCATGTCAAGCATTGGGCTAGGATGATGGAAATGGTTTTGCCATATGTTTTGAAGGATACAAAGAGATCTCATCTGCATATTGTTGGCATATGAGCTCATTAGGTCTCAGTAGTTCTGCTAATGGCTTCATTTTGATGTTGAATAGGAACTGAGAGAGAACTGATCCTTATGGAACTCAGCAAATACAGATCTGGAGGTGAACAAGCAGTTACAGACTAAAAAAAATATTTTCCCCATTTGTTTACTTTGTGCATTTGACAGTACTTTATTCAGGGTGAGTCCTACTTTTTTCACTGCATAGTAAATTAGTCGAATTTCCATGTCCAAGGCCCTATTTTCACCCAGGAATTGGGAAAATGGACATCATGCCATTCGACTTCAATTAAAAGGTGTAGTAAAGCTGCAGCTCAGCCAGCATACTGATAGCACTTCAAGCTACAAAGACTATTCCCCTCAGCGATCCACATACACCTGCCTAAGTTCTGAATTAGCAAATTTCTGCTTGTAATATACTGAATAATTATTTGAAAATTTACTGAAAATTTTTACTTTTGAAACTGATTTTGAATGTTAACAAACATTTCCCTGATTCCTTTAATGATAAATTGCCTATTATAAGAGAGAGTTTTACCTGTATAGTTATTATGTCAGCTGCATTAATGCCACATACACAGAACAGAAACAACAAAATAACAGGATTCTGTGTGTGTCTGAATGATTTTAACCTTGACGAGTTTACAGTGGGTAAAATTCTCTTCTTAATTACACTGGGACTGTATCAGGGCGAGCAAGAAAAGAATTCAGCTTAGTAAGTCTTAAAAAGTCAGTTTCTCTAAAATTTATGAAATGACCACTTTAAGTAATTTGAACTTCAGTGACTGACGAGCCCTCAGTCTGGTGATTTTTCATTACTGTTGCTATCTAAAGGTCGTCCAGACCTGGACAACAGAAAACCAAGTGTTACTACAGGGTAAAACATGAATAGCTCAATTCTGATTTTGTGGAAAGTAGCATTTACTTACCACTGGCTTGGTAATATTCGAAAGAAGTGCTTCGAGTGCTTTTGTTTCTTCATCATTTTCTTAAAAAACAAAACAAACAAAAGTCAAGGAATAACTGTTTAACATTTTTACAATAAAGCATCTTTTTAAATCCAGACAATACACACACATTTAGATGTGTGCAAGTGGAACTTCCTTATCAATTTAAGCTACATTGATATAAGGCACTCTAAAACTGAAAGAAGAGTACCTAAACAAGGGGGCTGTATAAATTTCATAGATTATAGAGGCATGACCATCTCCTAAAAATATATTTATTAGAGTTTAAATAACCCACTGCTTTGGAGGGCTTAGGAGACATCTTAGATATCTCAGTTACCTACCCTATTTTTTCGTAATATATTTAAAAAAGTGTTTACACTAACTAAACACTTATTTAAGATGCTTCATACGTTTTCTCATATGTACTACTGAGTGAACTGATCCAACCTGGCTTAGGTAGATTAGAGGTTAGATGGGAGTTGTAGGGTATTTTTCCTTCATTTCTTTTTTAAAAAATGAGCAAATTTCAAGTGAACCTTCCTGACTTGCTAAATTTCCCACCAGAAAGTGAGATCAAGTTAATTCACTATTTTATATTCATAAGATTTTTCTTGTTAAAGTTGATTAAAAAATATCTGTGACCTGTTATGTCCTTGTTACTGCAATTCTAGGTGACATTATAAAGTGTTTCCTCTTTTTAAATCAACTTTAAATTTGACATAAAATCCACTGAAATAAAGTAGATTTGCAAAGAAGACCTGCTCTGTGTGTGTATTTATTTATTTATGATTTTTAGTCATAACAGAGTAAAACCGAACTTCATAATAATTGCATTTGAATCAATGATAAACAAGTGCAACTGTGAACATTAAAACCAAAAAGAGAAGGAAAGAAGCGAAGATGAAAGTAGAAAGAAAAAATTTTGGAACACAGAGCTGCAATGCTGTTAGGAGAAAAACAGCAATTACAGTTTATAAGTGATTACATAGAAATACCTTTAGTGTTAAGATTCTCAATTGTTAGACAATAAAATTTTGGATGCTGCCTCAAAGAGAAACATCTATTATATATACATGTACAACAGAGGTATGATGTCTATTAAAAGTGTGTATGATGAAATGAGATGATGTGCAAATTGATAGCTCAGCGGTTTGAACATTGCCCTGCTAAACCCAGGGTTGTGAGTTCAATCCTTGAGGGGGCCACTTAGGGATCTGGGGCAAAAATTGGTCCTGCCTAGTGAAGGCAGGGGGCTGGACTCGATGACCTTTCAAGGTCCCTTCCAGTTCTAGGAGATTGGTAAAACAACAACGGTAAAGTCAAGCCAAAGTTTGAACAGTCTCTGTTTTCTTACTCTAAAAAGTTTGGCTACTTTAAATATACAGCACATATTTAAGGTTTATAACTGTACTGTAAAATGCTTCACTGATTTATTTTGTAACCTTCCAAATAAAACTGCTCGACATCTCTGAGTGAAAGGGTGAGAACTGCATTTTTCTTAGTATTCCACGTAGATTATTGACAGCTAAGAAGTCTATCCTTACTAATACGCTATTTTGTTTTTAAGTTTACTAAAAAGCTGCAACATAGTGTACATTAAGAGCAATACTATTCACACACACAACAGTCATATAGCCACAGATCAGTCCAGCAACAACCCCGCCCCTTCCAGTAGGGAGAACACAGAAGTGATGTAGCCAGCCAACCTGTGGGTGGTCAGCCCTAGAGGTTGAGACAACAGTTCAGCCTACTGGTTAGAGCTGGGTTGGGGGTAGGGATAGAGTTCAGGAACTAGTCGAGGGTAAGTACTAGAGGGACAGAAGCAGAATGCCAGAGCCAGAGGGTAAACCAGAATCGTAAACCAGAGGCTGAGCTGAGGACTGAAGCCGAAGGCTGGAGCAGAACAGGGGCTGGCTTGAGAGCGGACAGCAAGTAGATCAGGAGCAGATTCGAAAACAAGGCTAGAGCAGGATAGGAACCAGGTAGGAGCAGGTACTGGAATGAATGGCTGGAGCAAGGACTGGAAACAGGATCTGGGCAAGCGCAGCTGTCAGCGTGGTATGTGTTGAGCAGCTGCTGATCTGCTGTGGGTGCTAAGCTTAAAAGATGGCTGCTAAACCATCAGCCAATCAGGTGCTGTGGCTACTCTGTCAGTTCCAAGGCAATGCAGCTGGGCTAATTGGATGCCTAGCAGCAAAGTTAGTCAGGGAGTAGGTTAGCAACTGGCCTGGCCCCTGACAAGTGATGATGAGGGGATACCCTCTCCTGTGCAGCAGCATGACTGCTTTCTTTCTTCACTGGCTCAGTCCTGCACTAGCAAATATTGATGACATCCTAACTAGATATGGGTGCAAGGTTGTAATGAGCCATAAAACCAGCATCTCTGTTAAATCCATGGTTTTTAGCATCCAGCAGAAGTATGAATTTAAGTTCCCAGGTTTGTCTTTTGAAGTTGTTGTGCCGGTTTTCTTTGAGGAAGAGGACTGAGTGATCAGATGTGCAGTGAAAACTTTGTCAAAAGTGTTTGCTGAGGGGTGACAGGGTGTTTTTGCCTTTTATCATTTTTCTGTGTTAGTTCATTTGAGAGAGCAGTGATTGTCTGGTTTCACCCACATAGTTGTTGTTAGGCATTTGATACATTGGATGAGATATATCACACGTTGTGAAATGCAGTGTAGTTGTAGCTGTGTCAGTCCCAAGACATTAGAGAGACAAGGTGGGTGAAGTAATATCTTTTATTGGACCAACTTCTGAAAAGCTTGTCTCTCTCACCAACAGAAGTTAGTCCAATAAAAGATATTACCTCACCCACCTTGTCTCTCTAACACGTTGTGACAGGCATGCATAGAACCCACGGATCTTGAAAGGTGTGCTGTGTTGGTATTGATCATTGTAGCAGTGGTGATATGTCTCCAGGTTTTGCATCTGTTCTAGCAGGGTATGGTGCTGCTTTGAGTTGGTGTGTCCTGGTCTACGGGGAGCTTGAGTCTGATGATGAGGTGGGGTGGGAGGAGGGGAGTTGTTTGAAGGCCAGAAGAGGAGGCTTAGGAAAGATTTCGTTCAGGATGTGGTCCCCATCAAGAATGGGTTGTATCTGTTTGATACCCCTTAGAGATCTAGTGTGGGGTGGTAGGTGACAAGTAGGGCTGTGTGATCAATGGTTGTTTTTCCCCTAGCATATCTGATTGGCCCATTCCATGATGTGATCTATTTCTCTAGTGGATTGTCCATGTGTATCCTGGACTTTCTTTTCAGAGCAAATACTGTGCCTGTCTGCAGGTAATAGATTTTTTTTTGGTATGTCTGGGGTGGTTGCTGGATCTGTAGAGGTAAGTGTGGTGATCTGTGGGGATTTTTTATATAGGTGTTTGTAGGGTTCCATTGCTGAAGCTGATTGCGATGTCAAGGCATTTGATGCTGGTGTGGGAGTGTTCTAGAAGGAGCTTGATGTATGGTTAGTGGCTGTGGAGGAAATGTAAAGCAGCAGGGATACAGACTTTGGGCTGAGTGCAGCTGACGGGGATGTGCCTGGGAAAGGCACCAGCAACTAGTGCTCCCACTGAACCCTGCTAGGACGTGCCCAGAGCAGAGAAGAGAGATGGGGCTGGCAGTGCAGCTCCACCAGAGGTGGTGCGGGGAAGCCCTCTGAGTCCCGTCCCTTACTCACCCACAGCCACAGTTACCTGCTTGGCAGTAGGTTTCTAGTGCCCACTCTGGCCTGAGCCATGCCTGCAGTGGGGAGGTGATGGGAGAAGTAAGTGGGGAAGGAGCTGTGGGGAGGGTGGGAGCAAGGTGGTGCCAGATTGGAGCAGGTGTAGAAGGTGCACGGGGAATGGAAAAGGGGCCAGAGGTAAATGAGTGGGGAAGTCACATGCCCCCCCACAACCTTTAAATTGTGCCCCCCAACCATCAAGAGTTACAGGTCATCTCTGGCAGGGACTGTTTCCCTCCATGTCCTTTACAGTGCCAAGCAGACTGTTTGCACTCAATAGGCACATCAACATGCAGTACCAAGAACATCAAAGAGAGAAACCACAATGGTGGACAAAGTGCAGACCTTTATCTAAATGGAATTATATGATGTGACCTACAAAACTTGCTCAGATCAATCAAGATGCATCTAGCAGCTGCAATCTCTTAGGGCTGTCCCTCACTTTAATAACAAAGATGGTTGTAATCTCCATTTTATTAGATTATGTGAAATCAACAGGCTGCTGTCCAACTCCAACCTAGTCAGTGTGGGAGCTCCACTTCTACAGACAATTCACAGAATAAGAGGTAGCATTTATGTTAATTTTTTGCTAACACTTACCTTCTACTTCTGTATCCACTTGAGAATTACTTTTTCCTTTCCCCAAAGACTTGCTCTTTGTAGATCCTGTGCTGACACTACTTGCGTCCTGTCCTTTCACAAGTCCATTATGTTCATTTGTGGGAGAAGGACATTTCTGAGGTGATGGTGGCGGACTGTTCAATTTATCTTTCTGTGTTCCATGCCGATCTTTTAATTTTTTCTGTAAACGTTCGTATGTTTTACTAGACCTTTCGTCTCTAAAGTTGGACCTTCCATGGGTAGAGAGAGCATCTAAATTAAAGCAAAAACATGAAATGCTCAGAAAATATCATAATGTATAAAATATATTTACAATCTCATTTGAAGAGACTCCATATATATCTTGAAATTATATCTGTTCTTTTCTCATTGTGAACCTAATTAGCATAAAAGTTTATCTACTTAGCATTTCAGTCAAACGTTAACTGTTGCATATAATTTTTTTTAAGGATAAAAATGTAACCCTCTTCCTGTTTTAGTTAATACAATAGATCTTAAATATTCCAAATTCTGCTTTGCCCTCTTTGATACTATTAAATCCTGCACCTTTGTGGAAAAATTAGTGCTTGCCAATATGACATGTGTCTCCCTCCACCAATGAATTAGAGGCCAAGTAGTCTCAACAAGGTCCTGTTGGTGCAACAGACATAGTAATACCTATTCTGATTTATTAACAGAGTGCTGTAAAGAAGTATTAAAACAGAAAATGGAGAAACCACAGTGAAACCATATAACTCTTATAAATTCACTTACCACAGTGTTTGAAAATCTCATTTCAGGGCAGCTGAAACACCACATATTGAGCAAACAAAATGAATCAGCACTTAAGCCCTGATTAAGCAGACCACACTCATTCAGCAAAGCAAACTGAAGAATAGGCTTTGTTTAATTGGGACTAGAGAGCATTTTACTATAGCAGTAAGGCACAGCAGGGGATGGACATTGTACCCTAATGGAGGTTCCAGTCAAAAATGTTCACCTATCTCCTACTGGCTGCAACTGGTAACTAAGTTTTGGAACAGAATAATGAATTACTATTCTAATGGTCTTTCAGCAGAAACCAACAGAGATCAGTAGAAACCACCCCCAGCAGCTGAAGGATACTAATGGAATGAAACTAGTATAGCCAGGCACGCTCAGCACATTATTAATCTCTGTTTAAAAATTAACAGTAGATTTCTATATATTTATAATATCATGGGCAAAGCTATTCTCCTAATCTGTTTGATGAGGCGGTCAAAACAGTGAACAGCGGTGAACTGGTGGACAGCTGTGACTTCACCAAAAAAGCCCAACCACCCAAACAGAGCATGGCTTTGGACAAATAATGACTAACAACAAGAAAGAACTGTTCATTCTTGTCAAATTTTGTACTAAAGATTCTACTTCCTTTCCCAGCGCTAACATTTTCATTCTTTTTTAACATCACATACAGAAGTGCTTTAATTACACAGTGCAGCCTTTTAAAAGGTACACACCACAGCACCAGCTCTGTTTTCTCAGTGTAATCCTATCTGTCATTAGTAAAGGAAACAGCTGGTGTTTGTTATACTTATGGGAAAAGGAGATTCCTCTCAGGGTGAACAATCTGTCACTTTACTTTCTCAATTTATGCACTGGTTGCATTTAGATTAAAAGTTTAGAAATGGGAAGACAGGTATCAGATGGACGAGATGGTTGACTTATCAACTTTTGGTAGCAAAGACATTTTATTAAGACAGATTACTTAAAATGAAAAAGCTTTTTAAAATGTATTCTTTGCATAATATACATGACATACATATGTATACACACTTTATAATAATACTAATTACAATATATATAAACAATCTAACTATGAGGGAATAAACCTTCTGGATATTTTGATTTATCACTAACGTTTTAAATGGGCAGAAGTAACACATCAGCATCTTAGCTTGTGTAGATGTAACATATCGTTGCTCATAATCTGAAAAGATAACTGTGAAGTTCACTTACAAATATAAATATTAATTCAATTCTCAAATATGAAGAAAAAAGAAGAGCTAGCTCCTGTTCTAGTCTGAAAATTTTAAAAGTGAGAGATATTTTCTTTCAATATTTACCACTTTATTCAGAACAATCTGTGGGTGGAATGCTAGCTTAGTTAAAAATATAAAAATGACTGCCATTAACTATATCTTTCTACTGTGTGAAATAATCTACATATAATAAGTAAACCAATTATGATCAGAGCTACATATGTCCTACAATTCTGAAGTCATGGAATTGGCTGCAGTATCAATTCCTTACCATAGACCTGTGCAGCAGAATTAAAGGCCTTAAATATATGAGAAAGTTTTAGTTGTTTAAACTGGTTTCTAAACAGACTTAGTTAAATGAGTACAAACCACTTGTGTAGACACTCTTGTTTTATTTTAAAAAGAGTCTTATATTGGATTTAGTATAAGCTGGTAGGGAATCAACTGAGCTAAATCCAACATAAGACACTTTTAAACCAAAATAAGATTGTGTCCACAGGGGGTGGGGATGGGAGGGAGAGTTGTACTAATTTAACTAAAATGCTTTAGAAACTGATTTTTAGTTTAATCAATACAACTTTTTAGTGTAGTCAAGGCCTAACATTTTATTTAAAAAAATAAATTTTGAGCCATTATTGGGCAATGAAATACTATCCTCTAGAGTCTGAAAACAGCCTGAAAGAGCAGACCCGAAGAGGGCAAACTCATTCATTGCAACTGAGAGTTGACTTTGAAGTGTACTGATGACATTTTGAATCTCAACTTTATTAACCAGTTTATTACCAATCATTTTAGTAGAAAAATCCTGCTAATGTGCTTATTTATGGCTGATGCACTGGTGGATATTTGAGAAGCGGCCAATTGGGTGATCAGATTACTGGGGTGGTAACCTAGGAGTTCAAGCTCTCCCCCAAATTCCAAGTCACTTTTGTTTCTGCACAAAAGGGGAAGGAAAGAGAAGATGAATACTCTTCCTTTTCCACTTCCCACCCACATCTTCTCAGTGCCTAAGCCTCTGCTAGCTCCTGGCTGCCAAAAACCCAAGCCACATTCCATACTGGATCCCAGGAAGCAAAACTCCAACAACCCCAAACCCAGCAGTCACAACCTGCAGCTACCACTCCTGACGTCTTCTGGAATGCAGTTTGCTGCTGTTAATACAAAAATGTGCAACTTTGCTAAGAACCATAAATACTGGAACAGTGCAAAATTTAAAAAAATTCAAAAATTCAGGTATACATTGAATTTAGCGTAAAATAAACAAGGAATAATGTACTGTTTTATTTTTCACATATTTAATTCAATACAGATGCTCTGGTTTTGAATTTACTTGAAGTAACCATGGAAATTTCAACATGTCACAGATTTCTACACTGCTTATGTGGTAGAAATTCACAGAATTTGGATCCAGTGTCCCATAGAGAACAAAGGGCCTACCTATAATGCTGAGGCAATGGATTTAAATACTGAGTCAGAGGAAAAAGTGACACTTACTGAATCACTAAAATCATATCATATAATGCCTTGCCTTTTCCAGTGTGTGAGGCTCCCTTCTAGAACTCACCAGGCCTAATTCTGCTTAGACTGGGATATCAGACAATTTTCTGAAACAAAATACTTAACGTACTTTAATAAAAACATATATGGTTCCCTGATACTGTCTTTATTTGTACTGCAGGATGCCTAGCTAACAGCTCGAATTTAGGCTATAGTACGGCTTAAAGCTAACAGTTACACAACAGAAGAATACTGAATGGACTAGAGACGCCAGAAGAACACGAACACATTGCTTTGATAGGATATGTAACTCTTTGACAATTTACTTACCCAGATCTCCATATACCTGTGAAGTGTGATACTGTGGTATATACTGCGAAGCCATATCACCTGCTCCAGTCACTGTTGAATATATATGTCGTGGTGGGGGGGGCATCATGGCTTGAAGAGGAATGAAACCAGGCAACGGATGATGCGGAGGCCGATGTATTACTGCATGACTGCCAGGGTGAAATTCTGGAGCCTGGGGAACCACCACAACCCTTCGAACACCATTGTCTTCAATAACCTTAAGCCAAGAGAACAAACATTGATCAGGTAAAGGACTGCTTCTTAGATAGCAAACAGCTCGTTTCAAATATATGCCACAAAGAGGAAATGGAGTCTGGAACTATGCAGTCTGAAAGATAACAAATCAATAAATCTTTTTAAAAGAGAATTTTTCGTTTTGAATATAAGAGCAAAAGAATCTTCAGTAGTACAAGTAGAACAAAATGGAGATGATAAGACAAAAAAAAAGAATGCGGGCGAGGAAAATGAGGGATACGTAGTAGTGTGTTTCAGTAGGTTTCTTGTAGGAAAGTGTAAAAGTGCAATTGATTTCTGGGTGGGAAAATAATGGGGAGAAAATACTTCTCCCCCCTCTTAAAATGAAAGCTGCATGTAACAAAATTTTATAAACAGTTTTTAATCCTTTTAGGCCATTTTGAGGTTCACCAGTGTAGTTAATCCATTTAAAAAAAAAGTGGAAAACTAAATATGATTCAGTTGGTAGTATAACCTACTACCTAAAAGGGGATCTGGCTTGGAGTAACCATAGCTTCAAGTATTGTGGGGGCAGTAACCTCAGCCTCCAGAGTGCCAAAAAGAAAAAAAAATTACACAGACTTCAAGACCCCAATAACAAGTGTTACAGAATACCTCAAAGGAAGTTGCCAGGCCTCTCAGCTGGCAGGTTTGCATGCTGATGAATTTGTAGTTGATATGTAATAGGGTGTGATAGATGTAAAATGGGTGTGGGGGGGAGGGTGGAAATAGCCATTCAGAAAAAAAGGAAAACCTATGTGCCCACTGTAATATCCTAAATAGCTTCCTAAAATAGGGGACAGACCACTTGGAATATATTGTTATTTGCAATGATGTTTGGTGAGATGACCACCTACTGCAATGTAGGTGTGGGAACAGGAATACACAACAATTAAGATAAAGAAGTTAAAATCTATTTAAGGTTGGATTGATCAATTACAGAAATACTTATCTTGAATTTAAGATTAATTTTTAAGCCATAACATAGCTTTAAAATAAATACCATGTGACTTTCCAAAGGATTTGGTACTTTGAAACTGTCCCTTCCTGTAAAAGAAGAGTATTTTTAAACTAAAACAACGTTCCTCAAAGCTACCAAAACTGAAGAAGTCCTATTCTTGCAATTCGAATATAACAACAACAGTATAGGCAACTATAGAGTTGGCCAGTTTAATTCCCCAAACATAAAGATGTAATTTTAATTATTTAAGTCCCTTATGTTTGTAGCAAGGATAGTCATACGAGTTATGCTTTCTAAGGGCTTGTCTACATTACCCGCAGGATCAACAGGCAGAAATCGATCCAGCAGGGGTCGATTTACCCCATCTAGTCTAGATGCGATAAATCGACTGCTGAGCGCTCTCTCATCAACTCCGGTACTCCACCGGAGCGAGAGGCGCAGGCGGAGTCGAAGGGGGAACATCAGCGTTAACTCACTGCAGTGAAGACACCGCGGTGAGTAGAATTAAGTACGTCGACCTTAGCTACGTTATTCACGTAGCTGAAGTTGCTTAACTTAGATCGATCCCCTGCTCCCCAGTGTAGACCAGGCCTTACATACAAAAATTATACTACATATTACAGCAACATTTGGAGTCTGACAAACTGAAAAAAAAAGAATTAAAGATATCACTTCGTCCTTACTCTTCCCTGCTGCGCTTCGTTATTGAGGCACACATGGTGTTTAACATTATACCTAGTTCACAGACTCCTGTGGTATCTCAGCATGTCCGAGTAAGTGAAGGATAAGGCAATGGATTTAAATGAAGACCTTTACATTAAAGGTGAACTTCAAGTGTGTATACATATATATATTTCAAAGTTAAACTGCAAAATGCAGCAAATCATAAGGCTACGAAAGGTATTCAGCACAGCATAATTTATTAAAATCTCGCTTTTCAGGTTCTGCCACATCTGGACCTGTGCCAGCTCCTATTTTCCATGATGCTCCAGCACAGTTTCTACAGCAAATCTTACTTAACATATAATCTGCTGGAAAATGTAGACAACCTAGACGGTAGTGTTGTCAAACACCCAGCCTGGAGGTTGGATCTAGCCTGTTTAAGGCATTTATCCAGCCTAATAACAGATTCAAATTCTGTAGAAAGCAAGATTTCATTAAAATAATGTTTCTTGCTCTTAGGGCTTTAAAAAAATGCCAAATGTGATCTGATGGTAAACAAAGCGCAAACCAATATAATGCTGTCCTCCTGGGTAACTTCCCCATTCATGACATTAGGTTCTGAAAGTCCAATTATTAAAAGTTAGGAGTTTCAAATAATTTACATGCACAACTGTGTGTCTCATTTAAACATTAACTGCAATAGTGTGTGCAAATCAGATAACTGCACATGTATAAAAATCAAACAAAAATAGTGCCCAAGTATGATTTTTTTTCCGCACAGCACTGAGGGATGCTGAATGCAACAATAACCTTACAAGCGAAACATTTAATTCTGGCGTAAGGCCCATACTCTCTATCTTTGTGCAAAGCCATCATCATCACTGGGAAACCAATTACAGATCAATGAATGTAGACAGACTTAACTCTGTAGAACAGGCAGGCTCACACACAGTAACTAAAAGTGTAATTTTACTCTCTTCACAGAATGAATTTCACTCCCACGATATTGGGGGTAAAGCAAGCCCTGTTTTTTTTAAACAGTATATCACGTTTTCTGAAACACTTAGTAGTTTTATATAATGTGTGAAAACCAAGACATGTCTTATCCTATATGTTGGCTCTAATCTCCAGCAGCAGAAAGTATGGTGTAAAATCACCAAATTCAGGAGCTAGGGCAAATCCAGGCATAAGAGACCTAAACTAAAATGATACATAAATGATAGATATATTGAATAGCCTTCCTAGCCTGGTGGTTTTGGTCATTTAGCATATATTTCTGCAGGTTTTCAACTTCTCTTAATATATACACATTTGCAGGGCACCTTCAGGGTTTTTTTTTCTTTTTAATGTTAAGTATAAAGAAACAATTACACACATACAAAATGGGAAATGACTGCCTAGGAAGGAGTACTGCAGAAGGGGATCTGGGGGTCATAGTGGATCACAAGCTAAATATGAGTCAACAGTGTAACGCTGTTGCACAAAAAGAAAACATCATCCTGGGATGTATTAGCAGGACTGTTGTAAGCAAGACAAAAGAAGGAATTCTTCTGCTCTACTCCACGCTGATTAGGCCTCAATTGGAGTATTGTGTCCAGTTCTGGGTGCCACACTTCAGGAAAGATGTGGGCAAATTGGAGAAAGTCCAGAGGAGAGCAACAAAAATGATTAAAGGTCTAGAAAACATGGCCTATGAGGAAAGATTGAAAACATTGGTGTTTTTTAGTCTGGAGAAGAGAAGACTGAGGGGGGACATGATAACAATTTTCAAGTACATAAAAGATTATTACAAGGAGAAAGGTGAAAAAAATGTTCTCTTTAACCTCTGAGGATAGGACAAGAAGCAATGGGCTTAAATTGCAGCAAGGGCGGTTTAGGTTGGACACTGGAAAACACTTTCTGCCAAGGTGGTTAAGCACTGGAACAAACTGCCTAGGGAGGGTGTGGAATCTGCATCACTGGAGGTTTTTTAGAACAGGTTAGACAAACACTTATCACTGGAGGTTTTTAAGAACACGTTAGACAAAGGCCTGTCAGGAATGGTCTAGTTTTTCCATAGTCTTGCCTTGAGTGCTGGGGACTGGACTAGAATACCCACTGAGGTCCCTTCCAGTCCTACACTTCTATAATTCTAAATTAAAATCTCTTGTTGGGACTTTATTTGTTTTGGGATAACTATGAGCTTGGTACTGGTTGCTTCCACTGGCAGCAAGTTATCTATTTGTTGTCAATTTTTTTTTATTTGCTACAGAATCTTTTCGTATAAATCACTACACAATGGTATGCTTTGTTAGCAATAAGCATTTCAGAACTCTTACAACATAAAGGTTTTACCAGGATTTGATAACTCTGAGTTCTGGGTGACAGCTGAGAGAGGCTCTCTGCCCTCAATGGAAGCAAACAGTATATATTAATTTCACTAAACTTATTTAGCCTTTCATGTATTTTATAATGTTTTAGCATTAAGTAACCCACTTGAAATTAAAAAAAAATACAGAAGAAACTAGCTCATAGCAAAGATGTAAGGATTTTTATTTTTCCTAATGATAAAACATGAATTTTAACAGGAAACATGCCTTTCTGTAATGATCTAAAACAAAATGAAACAATTAAAAAACACAAAATCCATTTTGCTGCCAGATTCGGTATTCTAATATTCAAGATTTAAGAACCAACCAAGGGCTTGTCGGTTAGCACGTGGCAAGACAGGTTATGAATATACAGCAGGGGTCGGCAACCTTTCAGAAGTGGTGTGCCGAGTCTTCATTTATTCACTCTAATTTAAGGTTTCGCATGCCAGTAATACATTTTAACGTTTTTAGAAGGTCTCTTTCTATAAGTCTATAATATATAACTAAACTATTGTTGTATATAAAGTAAATAAGGCTTTTAAAATGTTTAAGAAGCTTTGTTTAAAATTAAATTAAAATGCAGAGTCCCCCGGACTGGTGGCCAGGACCTGGGCAGTGTGAGTGCCACTGAAAATCAGCTTGCATGCCGCCTTCGGCACCCGTGCCATAGGTTGCTTACCCCTGATATATAGCATGTGAGCCTGCCATGCGGATCATGCTACTGCACACTAACAATTCTGACTATGGTATATTTAGTGTGCAGTAGCAGAGTCCACATGGCCAATTAGGGTGTGGCAAGCTAGAGCACGGTACATTCACCCGAATTGCTGCACATTAAATGACCATGCAGACAAGCCTTTATACACAAACTTTCCCCAGCAGAGAGTAAGTGAAAGTAGGTGAGCCTCCTGCCCTGTATGCAAGCACTCTGCTGGCGGACAGAATTTTATACTCTTTCATTAACATATGCACCATCTGACTGGCTTTGGTTATTTGGGTTGCATTTTGTGTTGTTTGTTCGTTCCTTATTCTATACCACAGGCTGTGAACATTGGATCAGCAAAGGCAGAGTAGGTTGGCTGTAGATCCAGTACAGCGGCAAGAGAAAAAATTGTATGGTTTGTGGGAAGTTTTAATTAAGACAATACACTGACAATTATCAAAGATTTGTATTGCACTAGTGCCTAAAGACCACAACCAGGTTGGTTCTCCATTCGGCTAGGCATTGTAGAAACAAATAATAAATGACAATATATCCCAAAAAGCTACTTAGTACTTGGTCTTACATGTTCTATGTCCATTACTGTTTGTCTATCTTGTCCATTTAAGTTCCAGTTCTCCAGGGAGCTCCTTGGTGGCAGAACACTTAACCAGATGGCGCCCCCCAGAAGTCTGTGGGGCTTTGCACAGATGAAGGGGGTCTACCAACATGAAGCTCAGTGCAGGATTGGGGTCTTGGAAGGTAGACTAGAATAGGGAACCACGTCTTCCTTATATGTTTGTACAATGCCTAGCACAAGGGTTCCCTGATCCCGCTTGGGAACTTCGCATTCTATTACAATACAAATAACTGGGAGTAACATAAATATTATACACATACATCAAAAAGGAGGCTCATAAAAACATACAAGGAGACTCCTACTGAAGAGACTTTATGGGACACCACATTTACTTGTGCAAATCACTGTAATTCTGAAACTTACCATGTCATGTTACCAGGTTAGACATGTCAGCTTATTGTTATGTTAGTCCCAGGATTTTATGTATGTTTTATTTAACTGCAAATGTAATGTGAATATATGAAGCCATATGAATCAGATGTTTGGACATACCTGTGGGGCATATCCAGGAGGCACATAAATAGGAGGCACTGAACCATTTGGGGACATCATTGGAACCTGAGCAGGACCTAAATGGGTTACAGAAGTATTTCAGTACAGCACGGTTTAACAAACTTTAAAAGTTCTAAGTCCATTCTGAATTTCAATATCTCTGCAAAGAAATAAACAAGATAACATGGACAACAGAGTACATGGGCTGTAAAGATAAAATTATAGTGAAGGGTACTCAATTCATGTGAACAACAGATATGGCGCATAAAAACAATATTTCCCTGTAAATATTTCCCTCTTTCTGGAAATAAAGCTTCTTTTTTTAAATACACAAAGCTATAATCACCAACAGTAATAATTAAAAGGAAGAGAAATCCATGTGTATTCTTCCTAGGAAAATATTTGAGAAGGATGGTTTTGTGGCAAAAGCACAGGATTGGGAGCGTGGAGCTCTGTGTTCTATTCTCAACTTTGCAACAGACTTCCTGGGTAATCTTAGGGAAAGTAAAATGCGTAGGCTGATTTTCAGAGGTGCTGAGCACCCAGAACTCCCAACTATTTCAAAGGAGTTACAAAAGGAATGAATTTGATTCTTTATCTGTAAAACCAGGATAATACTTTTCTGCCCCAAAAGAGTGTTCTTATTCTTAGACTTAGGACATTAATGCTTCTAAACTGTGTTCAGATCAGCAAATGCAAGGTGCTAAGTAAATGCCAAGTATTATCTGTATAAGAAGATTAATCCATCCTATTGTTGGTAAGCAAAGATGCTAGAAGAAAAATCAAGGTAATTCTGCCTGAATGCGAAAAACTGGGCCAGAGCAACAAAAATATTTCTGAACTTAGTGTCTGATCAAATTTGAAAACGTTATACAATATCCTCAACATAAAACATGCAATGCTATAAATGTTTTAATCTGCAAAGAAGCTCAGTTTTACTTTCTGTGTAATTGGTAGTCCATGACTTTGACAGCAAAGAAAAATTATCTAATTTCAAGAGCAAGGTCTTTAGTTGCAGATGGGAAAAGATGGGTTAAAAGCCAACTTTAATGTAGCCTTTTCCATATTTTGTTTAACTTGGAATTACAAATTTTCTTCAGCAACTGAAGCAGTGGGAGTTCTGCTGGAGTAAGGAGTGTTGAAGAGGACCATAAATAAATATAACAAATATATAAGCCTACAATGGGTTGCTACTGTCCCTAACCTTAAAACAGTCTGTCTTAAACAGAATATTTCAGAAGAAAAACAAGGATGGAACTACTTAAAAAATAAAGTCAATAGCAAAAGCTGCAGGCATATTAAATGTATCATCAGCCTAAAACAGAATATACTTTACATTTTTAAATAAAAATAAGGGGTCTTTTCTTTGCTGCTTGTATCTTGTAGCCATTTATACCCAAGAAAAATGTTTTCAAAGTGGATACAAAATGATATCACTCTGCTTTAAACCACTCACTTTAAACAAATATAAATGACTACACAAGTTATAAGTCAGTTGAGAATCATGCCCACAGTTCTTCATGCTGCTCATGTCTAATTAAAACCCTTCCATCCTAGTTGCTCCAGAAACTCTGGTGATGCACATCTGTGAAGAAAGATATATAGTATGCATATAGATGGTAAGCACATCAATGGATGTTTACTTTTGCTGCATCTGGCCAAATTGAGTGTTCTGAACAGCAAATTATACTTCATTCGGAAGACCACCATATTTTGTGTATTTAATGCCTTTCTGTCTTGACTGATATAAGCAGCAGTTTTCTCCAAAGCCAATACAAAAGTTGCCATATGGTGGCATTAACACATTGCTCCCAACACAGCCACGTTCACAAACCACCTACTCCCCCAGCAGTCAGAAAATAAGAGACTCAAGGCAATTTATTAACTTGAATGAGTCCCACTTGTGGTGTTAGCATTAAGACAAGGTGCTAACTTTGAAATATTTATATCCTGACTTTAAAATTCAGAAGATTTAAAAATAGAGAAAAGATGGTTTCTTCTCACTCAGGCTGTAACAGTGAACTCCATTATACTTCTGATTAGGTTTTTAAATCATTGTAAAATGTAATAAATGGTAGATAAAATTAAAAAAAAAAAAGAGCTTGGCAGAGTTCCTTGCTGTGATGTTTTTGCCAGAAATCATGGTACTGGTAGCATGACTTGAGAAAAAAAAAAGGTTTTTTTTGTGAGAGCTTAAGATAAAATGCTAACGCCAGATTTTAAAAAATATAAAACTGGTTTTTTTTTTTGTTTTTACAACTAACGTGAAGATCTTGGTTTTATTTAGGCATAATACATTGTAAAAGGAACTCTTATGTTTCTATTTGTTATTGCTTCAAGTTACTTGTTAGACTGTTGATAAGTATAGATGACAAATTTACTGTTCCTAGCCATGAAATACAGTAATGATGTCACATTATCAGCCAATAATGACATTATTAGGATGTGTTAACATTTTAATTTTTTAGAGTGTATACAAATGAAATTCTGTTTTAGAAAGTGTTTCCTTAATATGATTATATTTGATTATTAATGTTAAAGGTTTGTATTATCTAAATTGCTAGTCTGGAATCTTCTATATATTGCAACATGCTGAATCTCATTATGAAAGTAAAATTGAAGGACACAAAGAAAAAAATCGGATAGAAATATTCTATAGTTTAAAACAGTGGTGCCCAACCTTATCACATAGTAGGCCCACAGAAACCTACACACAAACTTGTGTGGCCCAAACAGATTCTACATATTTTAATATGATTTAAAGTCACCTGTATTGATTTATATTTTAAGTTCAGCTTGTTTTGTATGTATTTAGACAGAAACAATGTATGTATAGTATTGTCTATTTACACGCTTGTGTAAACTAAAATTATGTAAACATGACGACAAACTGCTAATAAATTGTACGTTAGTATATTGTGTTGAAGCAGGCTGCAGGCCTTATGAAATGCTCTGGTGGACTGTGTACAGCTGCAGGCCGTAGGTTGGATACTCCTGGTTTAAAATATAATTGCCTGAAAAATGCGTTACCACACACTAAAAATATCATATTAAAACAGAAGACACATGTTTTCCCATACTTTCAATAGTGCCATTGTATCAGAATGTCTACATTTCCCTTAAATTATTATGGCAGACGTAGCTTGTAATTTTTTTTTTGGTGTGCATTTTACCCCAAGGGGAAATGAAGAGATGGTGGTAGGGAAAAAGTCTCCTGAGACATTTGTTACAGAGTTCGTGAAAATTAAGAACACTTGCAAGAAGCAGTGAAACCTAAACACAACAGCTTAGGTCATATCAACTGTAGCAGGCTGCTTAAAATCTTGAGTGTGTCTATTTAAACATAATGTAAAAGAAAATGTATCATGACTCTTACAATCACTATAAAGAGGGAAACAAAATTAATATGATGTATGCTTTCTACTGTCCCAGACATAATTTAATCGTATGGCAATACATTTCAAACCTGTAAACTTCAAAATATTGAAAAAAACTTATTTAATCAGATATGCAATCAGTTTTCTTAGTTTTTAAATCTCACCTTCTCATTCAATTTTGAATTCAGTAAAGAAATTGTAAACTTAAATGGACTGAATTTTCAACATAAAAACCAAACATTTTATCAGTCTATAAACAAAGATTCTTTCTGGACAGTAACTGTATATAATAGTGCTCTTATAAAACTAGTATTCATAAAGTCCTCAAAATGCAATACTTGCTTCTAATTTTATGTTCTGACAGACAGGGAGGTCCTTAAAACAGGATACACAGTGATACACATTGATCTACTGAACCCACATAATAATAAAGACAATTCATAATTTTACATACCACCAGATCTATGTTTAAATGTACCAACCCTTTTCTACCTTTTGTAGCTATTATATATCTGGCATCTGCTGAAAACACAGGCTGGGTTTAGATTTATGTAATGCTTTTCATGTTTTAACACAAAAGCAGAACTCTCTTTCAAAATACAGTCAGCAAATCTTACCACTCATTTTGTTTTTACTGTAATAGCAGAAGAGTAAACAAGATCCAGTGATCCAAGGTTGGACACGTTAGCAGCTTTAATTGGGAGAATGCTTTCGTTTTTGTGCTGGTTGAGGAAAAGCTCCTTTGACCGAGTCACATGATCATCACATGACTTACTGAGAAAGGAAAAAAGGGAAGCTTCAGGTATGCAGCAGAGTGATTTGTTCTTGTAAAGACTACACTTCTTTTTCTGTGATAAGATTTTTATCTTTTAAAGTATGTACTAAAAGTGGATCCAAAAAGCTTGTCAAAACAAGTGGTAAACGTAGCTCATTTTAAAGAAGATGACAACTGTTCTCAGTGGAATACCCCTCAGAGAAACACTTCATTTACTGTTTTACATGATGTATACTCTGATTTTTTTTTGCAATCTATTAAGTACTACATAATCTGATGTGATTATTTACAGAAGTTCTTATAATTGAAAGATTTTTACATTTTAATTAACAGAATTAAGTTTTAAAGAATTACTTTAACCACATATTTTCTGATTAGGAGGGTTTACCTTTAGCTGATAATCAGTGAACCCTTGGGGAAGCAGGTACATACAAATACATCTTTTTAAACAAACACTATTTTGACACCATGTTTAGCAAGCTGCAGTAGTTGTGATACTAATCTGTGTGGATGCTGCAGGTCATGAACACTGCTATACTTAGCATTAGTCTAATGTGAACAAGGATGAATCACTCTCTCTTTGTTATTCCCAGGAGGAAATAGTGTTCAGGATTTACTGCAGCACATTAGTTTAACTATGTCTTAGTAACTGAACACCCACACTTTGACATCACACAGGCAATGATATGCATCACTGACGCAAGCACTGCCAGGATCAAATACAAAGGCCACAGCAGTTGAAACAATACAGTGCACCACTGACGTAGCAGCATGCCCATCTAACATTGACAGACTGCAGTAAATCAATAGTCCCCGATGCCAGGAATAGTTGCACCACTCTTTCTTTATATAATAGCTAAGACTTGGAAGTTTTATTTTAGGCTTCCAGCAGCTACAGTAATTACAAGAGACAGCAGCAGCAACAACAAAAAACAAGAAGTCTATATCTCTTTAAATTCTGTCTGTAAGATACCATGAAGAATCATCTCTAAGTGACAGACACTAGAAAGTGCTACAAAGAAAGAACTGAGAATTTTACTTATAATAAGCAGATAATATAATCCAAGTTTTGGACTTGAGCTGAGAAAGAGGCACCAGTAGGAGCTGTGAGCACTACAAGGATGTGGATAAACAGTGCTGTCAATCTAACACTTTCCATTAGCCCTAAATTCACACTGACAAAACACCTCCCTCCCCCCATCAGTCTAGCTTTGGCATCAAGGCTATGTAATAGCTGCTCGTAAACTGGGGTGGCCAATTTAAATATATACTTTTAAACTGAGTGTTAAATCTACCCATGAGTATATTGCAGCGAACAGGGAAGCTTATCTTATAAAAGAATAGTAGAAAGAATGCAAGGGGAAAACGCTCAAACAAAGCAGATACCTTCAGAATTGGAAAAACCCCATCAGCTTCATCCAAAGAGACTGAGGAATAATGGATCAAAGGACAGAGAGCTGTGAAGCGTGATCATCTCCAACCACTCCTGAAGAGTCCCTTCCAAAAACATCCCAGGCTTTTCCATGGGGGAGTACACACCCATTCAAACTGAGAAAATAAAAGGAGGCCATCAAATCCCCTCACAGAGGCAAATTGCCTGGAAAGGACAGATTCCTTGTAGGGTTTTACAATCAATAAACCAATCAACTCTGTCCTATATGGGCCCAAACCTTTGAGAAAACAGAAGATACAGGCTTCCTTGCCCAAAACATCAAATATACTTTTATTTCAATTATTTCTGCGACCATAATGCAATCTTTTTTTGCCAGTTACAGGCCTACTCTTTAATCAATATAATCTTCAAAATATAAAATAAAATCTTGGACTTTGCAGCAGATGATCAGCCTCTAACTAGGGACATGTATGCCATCCAAGGTGCTTAGACAGATCTGTCGCACATCAGAGACTAATATCACTCTACCCCATCAAGCGCTACATCTGAATGAGGAGGTATTCAATTAAATGGAATTATTATACAGTCTCTGTTCCAAACTCTCAAAATGTTCAGTTTGGGTCCTTTCTTTTATGGATAGTATCAAACTTGTCTTGAGTAACTATTGTGTGTCTATGCTAAACCCAGGGTTGTGAGTTCAATCCTTAAAGGGGCCATTTAGGGATTTGGGGCAAAAATCTGTCTGGGGATTAGTCCTGCTTTGAGCAGGGGGTTGGACTAGATGACCTCCTGATGTCCCTTCCAACCCCGATATTCTATGATTCACTATGATTTACCACTTCCAATAAATTTATGTTAAATGTCTCCAGTCCTCTTATATCTTGTCCTGATCCAAATACCTGGCTATCCATAAGTCACCAGGCATCACAAGGAGACAAATACAGTATATTAGACTGAACACAAGGAATTTTTCCATTTTAATGTTCTTATCCTCAGTTGTAAAAATCCAACTATGTTCACTGGCTCTTTAAAGTGATTAAACAGCAGTGTTTGTCTTACAGTTTGTTCTAACATAAAAAACTAACTGGGGAAAAAATGAAAGACTCTCAGTTTCCCAAGATCACCTTTGTGTAGTGCTTACATGATAGGACTTTCACCATTTGCACATAATATTCAATAGGTGCATGTACAATAAGACTGAGGTGATTCCAAATTAATTAAACAACCAACCTGGCCACCTGATGGGATTTAAAATAGCTCTTGCTAGGGAATATATATACATCATCTAAAAGATTTTAGCCACATAGTCCAGCATTTTTTTCCATGTTTCCTCTTTCAGTCCTTCAAAAGAAAAAAGTTTTATTACCTGAAAAGGTCTTTTCTGTACCTTTATATCCAACTCTCTGCACTAAAGAGTTATTTCTTTCTGTCACAGCTTAGCAGGCTGCACTAATACCTAACTAAAGTTCAGATTTTTTCCGCATCTTCTGCTTTCTCAGGAAATAAGGGAATTTATTAATAATTAAATAAAGAGATTTTGGGGTCCGTTCAAAAGCATCTGGCAGTCCAGATTTGGCCTGCAGTCCACAATTAACTAACCCTGATCTAAGGAAACCTCTTTCTCCAGTTGTGAATTTCTTAATACTCCAAAAAAAACCAACAACAACCCAGAATAAAATCTGCATATAGGTAGGTCATGACTAAACAAATCAATTATACACATTATTGCTTGTATCCAAAATACTTATTTTCAGGGTGGGACATTCCAGAGTTATGACTGAAATTATATGGAAGATGCCTTTGGGAGGTAATGAATTTCTATTTTCTGTATTTTAATGTCTGATGGTATTTGACTATTAAACCACATATCTAGCTAGGAGGATAGGAGAAAGTCAGGAAGGCATCACTGCTCCAAGAAAGCAACACCCATAGGGTATGTCCAGAAAGTAGAAGGCATACAAGTTGTGATACTTTGGTGAATAACCGCAGGAAAAGCCAAATATCTACCCTACAGATCTTTTCTTCAAAGGACATGTTTTCTCCTCTTTCTGTTCATAAGAATGTTATACATTTAAGTGAATTCACTTTGAATTGGGATCTGTTGAACTGTGTAGGTTTCAGAGATATACAAGAAAATCTAATGGTAGATTTGTATGCCCTATCTCCATTTTAATGACAATAAAGTACCACCAGTACTTCCCCTTCCTAGTAAACAGACTAGGGCAGAAACTGGGAAGACCATTTTCTGAGGTAAGTTGGAACAGAGGCAAAACTTACATAGCAGGAGGTGACAGGATAAGGATCTGTTTTTCATCAAGACAGAGTGTAGAAAAATTTGTAGGACAGAGCAGCTGGTTTACTAAGTGATCTATCAGAAAAAGAGTGACAACTAGGTAATTGACATCATGAGTCTTGAATATTAAGGTGGCCTCCACTGATGAAGTTCTGGGACCAAAATGGCTGCTATCTAGTTCCCATTAAAAACAAAAAGGTTTAATGACAGCTGTCCCTATTTTTTTAAAACAAATAGCTCAATGTTCCTGTAAAATCTATTTCATTGAATGTATAGACATCATTCTCTTTCCATTAGCCAGTGAGTTTGCTTTTCTGACCAGATGAAAAGGTCTTTTGTTACAGCTGACAGAAGTGGAGATAAGTCCTTAAGAACTGATCTCATCCCCCTCCTCTGATCATAGACACTACATGGAATTACAGTTTAGCCCTCTAATGACAAAAGCAGATGGAATTTCCTGAATTCCAGTAAGCTGATGTGAAGATTCTACCTGTGTTCAGAACATTTGCTTTGCACTAGAAAGTGTTCAATGTGCACCTCTGAACTCTGCAGATTTGTATCTACAAGAACCTTTCATGTGTGTTCTTGAAGTCACATGTTTCTGAAAATAGTCTTTACTCCACCATTTGAAGGAGGATGAAAACTGTCTGAAACAAATGGGATAAAACAGAAGAAGTTGTCCCAGATGCAAGCTCCCTCTGAGGCAACTCAAGCTGCACACAACAAGCTCAAAACCAGATCAAACAACATCCACGTATGACATTAAAAAACAAACAAACTAGGAGATGATGGGCTCTCCACCCCCTCCTCTGTCCTTCCACAACAAGACAATTATATGAATACAACTATAGTATGCAACCCTTCCGAAGACAGAATGGAGAATGAAGTCTGGCTAAAACACTGCTGATCTTAACATTTATTTTATTTGGCACCTGTATAACATGGTGATTGGTGTACTATTCATACTTATACAGCTAGATGAAATTCCTGATTCTGGCAATCACTTTTAAAGTAAACAGAGAGGAGTATAGTTTTCACAGATCAAACAACTTTATGGAACTCTTGTCCCAGGTCAATCAGCCCCAGGCTTTGGAACATCTGAAGAATCCAGGACATTGCTTTTTTGGTTAGACTTAAAAATTATGCTTCAACTAAACATTGAGAGGTACTATAATCTACATCACACACCTGACCTTTTCCCTAATGAAGTGGTTTCTACAATATCATTTAGGTCACAAAACTACCGCTGTTCCTTCCACTCCCCCAGGGGCAAACTTCAAATTCTGATGTTGACCCTGCAAAACCAGGGTTCCTGGGGATCTACGGATGCAAGAAAATCCCCTGGATTGACTGCCAAAAGCACTTTTAAAATCTATTTTTAACAGGTTTTACCATTTCAAGTCCAGAATTGGTTCTCCCCTTTCATCTTTTTTGGTTCTATAATGAAAAGGGAAAAGACTTCCTGATTCTATCATAGAATCAGAAAAGAGATAATAGAATCCTTTGCTTGTCATAAAAAAATAATTTCCTTACACAAAGGCTCCACCTACCACGAATCAAATAACTAACAGAGACATTATAGAGGCACCAACCTGCCCTTTTCAATCTCAGTTCTACATCTTTTCAAACAAACTAATACAGACAGAAGTACAATTGTGGAAAGAAAGCAGATTTGCTACCTATAAATCAATCCTCAAGGTAAAGTGGGAAAGAAGTAGGATGGGGAAGAGAAAAATTACTGCTAGGGCTGTTGATTAATCGCAGTTAACTCTCGTGCTCAACTCACAAAAATTAATCATGATTAATTGGTTTTAATTGCACTGTTAAACAATAGAATACCAATTGAAATTTATTAAATATTTTGGCTGTTTTTCTACATTTTCATATATATTATATTCTGTGTTGTAATTGAAATCAAAGTGTATATTATTTTTATTACAAATATTTGCACTGTTAAAATGATATACAAAAGATAGTATTTTTCACTTCACCTTATACAAGTACTGAAGTGCAATCTCTTTGTCGTGAAAGTGCAATTTACAAATATAGATTTTTTTTGTTACATAACTGCACTCAAAAACAAAACAATGTAAAACTTCAGAGCCTACAAGTCCACTCAGTCCTACTTCTTGTTCAGCCAATCGCTAAGACCAACAAGTAGGTTTACATTTGCTGCCTGCTTCTTATTCACAATGTCACCTGAAAGTGAGAACAAGAGTTTGAATGGCACTGTTGTAGTCGCTGTTGCAAGGTATTTACATGCCAGATATGCTAAACAGTATGCCCCTTCAGGCTTTGGCCATAATTCCAGAGGACATGCTTCCATGCGGATGACGCTCATTAAAAAAATAATGTGTTAATTAAATTTGTGATTGAACTCCTTGGGGGAGAATTGTATGTCCCCTGCTCTGCTTTACCCGCATTCTGTCATATACAGTATTTCATGTTATAGCAGTCTCGGATGATGACCCAGCACATGTTGTTCATTTTAAGAACACTTTCACTGCAGATTTGACAAAAAGCAAAGAAGGTACCAATGTGAGATTTCTAAAGATACCTACAGCACTCGACCCAAGGTTTAAGAATCTGAAGTGCCTTCCAAAATCTGAGAGGGATGAGGTGTAGAGCATGTTTTCAGAAGTCTTAAAAGAGCAACACTCCAATACAGAAACTACAGAGCCTGAACTACCAAAAAAGAAATCAACCTTGTGTTGGTGGCATCTGACTCAGATAATGAAAAGGAACATGTGTCGGTCTGCACTGCTTTGGATTGTTATCGAGCAGAACCCATCATCAGCATGGACGCATGTCCCCTGGAATGCTGGTTGAAGCACGAAGAGGTATAAGAATCTTTAGTGCATCTGGCATGTAAACATCTTGCAATTCTGGCTACAACAGTGCCATGAGAACGCCTGTTCTCACTATCAGGTGACACTGTAAACAAGAACCAGGCAATATTATCTCCTGCAAATGTAAGCAAACTTGTTTGTCTTAGCGATTGGCTGAACAAGGAGGAGGACTGCATGGACTTGCAGGCTCTAAAATTTTACATTGTTTTATTTTTGAATGCATTTTTTGTACATAATTCTACATTTGTAAGTTCAACTTTCATGATAAAGAGTTTGCATTACTGTACTTGTATTACGTGAATTGAAAAATTTCTGTTTTTTTACAGTGCAAATGCTTGTAATAAATATATTTAAATATAAATATAAAATAAATATAAAGTGTGCACTGTACACTTTGTATTCTGTGTTGTAATTGAAATCAATATATTTGAAAATGTAGAAAAAATATTTAAATAAATGGTATTCTATTAACAGTGCGATTAATCGCGTGATTAATTTTTTTAATTGCTTGATAGCCCTAATTACTACTAACAAAAGTATTACTAAGTAATTTTCCTCTCAACTATATCTCCTTTTCTTCCTTTGTACAACTGATTATTTTTATTAAGCAGATGTAAGCAGTGTAACTCTGACCATGCTTACACAGGGAGTCTAGTTCTCATTGAGTTGACTCAGACTAGTTGGTGCATAATACGTAAGCCATACTAATAACGTGCACACAGGATGGTTGTGCCCACTTTCAATTTGCATCACTGTGTATATACAGCAGGGGCTTTGTATGAACCAAGCTCGTGGCATTGTGCGAGGATATCCCATCGTCCTTGGCTTTGCTGGTGAGCTGTGTGCATACTGGGATTTTTCTCACCACACACTGTGGAATGCATAATGTAAGCCAGGCAGAAGCCAGTGGCGAATTCTGGACTTCGGGTCAACTTAAAAAATTCCCATGATTCTGCTCCCTTTGTCCCATGCGTCTTCTCTTTCTGGGCAGGCTAGCACCATTTTCGATTTTCAGCAGTGACTCCTGCAGCAGCAGCAGTGGCAGCGGAGGAAGGATGAGGAAGCCAAGAAACCCACTGAGCAATTGCTACTACGTGAGCTCGTCCTGGAGCCACTTCAAACAATGCAGCACTGTTTCTGGGCTTGGGAAACCACTGATAATGTGTGAGAAAGGATCGTTCTGCAGACCTGAGATAATTAGCAGTGACAAAAGAATTTCAGGATGGCAAAGGCAACCTTTTTGGAGATCAGTGCTGAAGTAGCCCTGGAACTGCAGCAGAAGCATACCAATGTATGGTGCCCCATTCTCACTGAGAAGCAGGTCACCATTGTTCTCTGGAATCTGGCCATCCCTGAATGTTGCCAGTCTGTAAACAACCAATTTGCCTAAGGAGATCAACCGTTGGGACCACTGTCATGCAGGTGTGTGATACCATGCATAAGGCACTGTTGCATCAGGTTACAAAACTTGTTAATGCTCAGATTTTTGATGGCTTTGCACGCATGAGGTTCCCAAACTGTATTGAGGTAATAGATGGGACCATGTGCCTCTAATTTATCTCCCATATCAGGCCTTTAAGTATATAAAGAGAAAGGGGTATTTCTCCATGGTGCTCCAAGGGCTGGTTGACCACCAGAGCAGGTTCACAAACATAAATGCAGAGTGATCTGGAAAGGTCCACAGTCTTTTGGAACTCACCTCTATTTGCCTGAATGAATAAAGGAGACTGCCCCCAGGATCACCGTGGACATTAATGGTAGGGAAACTGCTCCATTTATCCTGAAAGACCTGGCTTATCCTCTGCTTCCCTGGCTAAGGAAGCCATTCACAGGCTACCGAGAGAACGAAGGAATTGTTTAACTATCGTTATAGTAGCTGCAGAATGACAGTGGAGTGTGCGCTGGCCACCTTAAAGGCAGATGGCACTATTTATGGGCTAGGTTGGAAGCTGCAGAGTTTTTTGTTTAAAATTATAGCTGCATGTTGTATTTTGCACAATATTTTTGAAAGTAAGGGAGAAGGTCTTAATGATGGGCGGGAGGCTGAGGTGCAGAGACTTGCTCAGCAGTTTAAGCAGCCAGCAAGGAACCCATGAGAAAATGGAAACAGCCAGAATAATACTGTCAGGGATGCTACCAAAGGCTGGCTGGCCCTTTAAGGCAGGTGGGCTCAGACTTGCCCATAGCTACTTGGGGCAATTAGTGATGCCAGCTGGGTGTAATGGAGTTAGTGACTGACTCCAGCTTCAGAGGACTACTTAAATAGAGCGGGGAACAGTCTATGGGGAAAAGATTCTGGAGAAGACAGGACTCTCCTGCAGGAAGAACCCACAGGATAGGCTCCTGGGGATGAGGGTGGGGAAAGCACCAAGACAGGGATCATAGGGTATGTCAACACAGAAATTAAACACCCTCGGCTGCCCTGGGTCGCTGATTCAGGCTTGGGCTGTGGGGCTGTAAAACTGCAGTGCAGACATTTGGGCTCAGGCTGGAGCCTGAGCTCTGGAGTCCCACAAGGGGTGAGGATCCCAGAGCCCTGGCTCCAGCCAAATCCCGGGTGTCTACACAGCAATATTTAGACCTGCAAGCCTGACTCAGCTGACCTGGGCCAGCTGTGGCTGTACCACTGGCCTTTTATTCCAGTGTAAACATACCTATAAAGGTTGGAAGTCAGGTAGGAGAACCCACATAAAGCAGAGTAGGCTCCTGTGGAGGAGCCCTAAGACAGGGCCTACAAAGATCAGGGAGATTCCTAAGGAAAGCTGCCAGAGTCCCTGGGAGAAGAGAGGCAGTAGGGGAAGAAGGAAGATAAGAGAAGCTCTGCATGGGCCAAGAGAAGGGACCACAAAAGCAGAGTACTTTAGTGGAACCTGAGAGGGGCAGAAGAACCTGCATTTGATTTGGATTTTCAGTTGGATCTCATTATCCCAGAAAGGGATTGAGCTTTGTGTGATTTGACTGGAGGTCTGAGCCAAGGAAGACCCAGCAAGAGGCAGATGGCAGGAGAAAGTGCCAGAAACGGTGATGCCCTGCAGCACTGAATGCTGACGCAAGGGGGTATTACAGGTGGTGAGTACACTACCTTACAGATGCCTATTGCTCTTAATTTGAGTTTCAGGCCTGAAAATGTCCTGCTGTATATCCAGCTGTTATCCAGGGGGAGGCAGGGGGCATGGAATGTGAGCACTGCAGTGTCTTTTAGGGGTGGTAGAAGTGGCACGTTGTGCTGCTCCTTGTTATCTTGTGTCTGCTGTTATACTTTTGTAAAAATCTCTGACTTATGCAAAATTTACAGTTTTTCTGTCTACCATGCACTGCAGATCCTTTATGAATGATTTTTAAAGGTTTTTATTATTAAACAATGATTTATTATGTAACAACCAGAAACATTTAATTAAAACATCAGTGAAACACAGGTTTAAAGTGACACAGTGAAGTGGAGAGCAATGCACAACAATGGGGTGGCGGGTGGAGCTCCAGTTCACAGGCAAGTATATGTCTTGCCTCTGCCTCTTGTTCTTGTTCTTGGACCTTCTTGTGTTGAGTGTCGGGCTCAAAGTTATCAGGGTGTTAAAGGGCCTGAAAGAGCAGGGCTCCCGGGTGTAATTCTTGCTGCCCTCAACTTGGGCTAGGGAGGGGAATGGCATCTGGGAGCACAGCTGTGGGGGTACAGTGGGAAACACATGCTGGTGTTCCCAGGACCTTGTATTGTCCATGGGCTTCAGCATAGAGCTTCGACTGTCTGTGTGCCCGCTAGCAGCATGCACTGCAGCAGAGCATTCTACTTCTGTATTGCCTCCAGGAGTTGCCTCTGCGTATCTCTGTCAGAGGCCTAGCTGGCCCTCCACCTTGTGGAGCTTGTCAACCCTCCTGGTTTCGCTGGGAGTCTTCCAGAATCGGGCTCTATCTCCCAGAGCTACTGAAACCAAACTGGAAGACTTTGGGTTGCTAAAAGTCCGGCCGCGCAGCTGGACTAAGGCAGGCTCCCTACCTGCCCTGGCCCCGTGCAACTCCCAGAAGCAGCTGACATGTCCCTGCGGCCCCTGAGGGGGAGCCATGGGGTCTCCACGCGCTGCCCCAAGCGCCGATTCCATAGCTCCCATTGGCTGGAAACTGTGGCCAAAGGGAGCTGTCGGGGTGGTGCCTGCAGGCAGGGCAGTGCACAGAGATCCTGCCTCCCTCCGCAGGGATGTGTCGGCCGCTTCCACAAGCGGCGTAGGGTCAGAGCAGGCAGGGAGCCTGCCTTAGCCCTGCTGCGTCACCAAGCGGGAGCTGCCCAAGGTAAGTGCCGCCTGGCTGGAGCCCACACCCCCTCCTGCACCCTAACCCCCTCCTGCCTCAGTCTGGAGCCCCTCATGCACCCAAACTCCCTCCCAGAGCTCGCATCCCACACCCCTTCCTGCACCCGATTCCCTGCCTCAGCCCAGAGTCCCCTCCTGCACTCAAATTTCCTCCCGGAGCCTGCATCCCTCCCGCACCCCAACCTCTTGCCCCAGCCCAGTGAAAGAGTGTGTGTGTGTGTGGGGGGGGGAAGCAAGCGACAAGGGAGGGGGGGATGGAGTGAGCTGGGTGGGGCCTTGGAAAAGGGGTGGAGCCGGGGTGGGGCCTTGGGGAAGGGGAGGGGCAGGAGGTGGGACCAGGGTGTTTGGGTTTGTGTTATTAAACAGTTGGCAATCCTGAAGGGAATGGGAGTAGTTAATTCACAGAGTAACTGGGAATAGTTAATTAGACAGGGAAGCATCTGAACATGGCTAAGGATTTTAGTTAGACAAGGAGAAAGGAAAGGAGAGGAACTGCCAGTGAGCC
This sequence comes from Mauremys mutica, assembly GCF_020497125.1. Taxonomy (NCBI): domain Eukaryota; kingdom Metazoa; phylum Chordata; order Testudines; family Geoemydidae; genus Mauremys; species Mauremys mutica. The sequence goes on along the minus strand of NC_059072.1, from coordinate 306,760,529 downwards.
CAAATTAAGCAAATGCTCTCCAAACAGCGAGGCCTGGGAGAATCCCTCAACAAGCAGGGGAAAGACTTCAGAGCTCTCTAGGCAGTGGAGAAACCTGACGCCTTACAGCTGAAGTAGCTGCTGCTGGCACCTACAGACTTTTGGTTTGGAACTAAAGTTTTATCTGGGCTCTTAGATAGGAGCCTTTAAATCACTGTATATGTGCTCATTTCAGAAGGTTTTATTAAAGGGAGACATTCTACTGTAAAGCAGAGTGGCTTCTCCTCAACCTAACTGTTTCTGACCTCACTGAGGGTGGAAACTGAGGCAGGCTATAGCAAGCCACACTCAGTGTCTTTTGCCATGGCAATGCTGTCTCTAGCCATTTCAATGCTCTCTCCCCAAGCTCTTTGGATAGTTCCCTGGTTTCTTCCCCCTCTCCAACCTCAAATACAATCTCCAGCTCTCCATTATCTTTATTTTTGGGAAGTGGGGGTAGGGGAGTCTGAAAGGAGGTCTGCAAACGTTCATTCCAAGTTCTCTGTTTCTTCCCCCTCAAGTTACCCAACTGCTCATTCATTGATAAAGGCCCTGTCCTTGAGAATCTGGCCAGTGCAGGTGCTCTGGCTGTGGGAGTAGGGGAAAACACCCAAGTGGTGGTGGTTCATATTTCAGAGAGGCTATGATAGTATTTTTCTAATATGTATTTCTCATTTCCCCTCCCTGAGATTCTTCCCACTCCGGGGGAACTCCAGATGGTAAGCGGTGGATGCCTGGGGCTAGATTAGGATTTTTTGGTGTGCTGTAGATGCTGTTGGAGTTTGCAGTTGTACCTCGGCGGCTGTGGGTGTTGGGAATATGTTCAGGGTTTGGCTTTGCAGTTTAGGCTATGCCTTGGAAGTGCTGATCAGGTGTTGGAGGGACTAGCAGGGGGTTTCTGGGGGCAAACTAGATACTAAACCCCCTCTACATCCCTTTTAGGCTGCCCTGACTCTCAGTGATGTTATACTGAGGTGAGTGACTACAAGGCAAAGAACAGCCTTATTCAGAAAAGCAAAGGGCAGATCAGCAAGATACACTGTGAAGTTATTCACCAAGACAGTCCCTTCAGAAGTAGTGAAGGAGTGGAAGGGAGTTGTGAGATATGCTGGGAGCAATAACCGTAGAGCGATTCCCCATAATGTCCAAACCAAAAGTGAGCAATGTCTCAATTAGTTTCTGCTCTGTCTCCCCTGCAGACATGCTGAAAGTACAGAGAAAAACAGATTGGCTTTTGCGCTGATTGTTTGAAGCCTGAACTGCTCCTAGTCTTTTTCTGTATAAGTCTGTGAAAAGTCATTTGGATCTGTACAACTATGCTATTGCTAAGGTAAACTTATTTTTGTACGAATACCTGTTACAAAGCATATACAACTCAGCAGGAAGCTGCAGTCTTAGTACCTTTATGGGCATGCAATGCCCATGTCTACTTCATGTAAACTGAGAATACTGACCAAACTTTTTTTCCTGTAATGATTGTCTCAAACTGTTGAATTTAGCACAGCTGAATGTCTTGACTATTCGAATACACAACAGGAGGGGAAGGAAGGAGACTGTTGTAGTAATAATAAGGTCTACAAATTTACCCTAATTGTAAGATCAACTGTAAAATGTATATGACAGTGTAGTTCATAAACTGTTACAATAAATGATAACAAATGTTAATTAAAGTAGGTAAAGTTGTTTATGATAATAAATGTTATAAACAAATGTAAGAAAACCAGAGAGACTAAATTAGTCCAAACAACAAAAAGGACCTGCTGATAAGATTCAAGAACTGTTGAAATCGTGATTGGTAAAAACAGAATATGTGGAACCAGAAGCTAATGGACCAAAATTGGTGTGAAGGATATTAGGTCTAATTGGTAGACAAAATAATGAGGGGGATGAACTATAATATCACCCTATTTCCCCATTTTGGGTTTCTTAAAAAGAAACTGAATAAAAAATTCATTGCTCCACCCCACTTTGCATGCCAGCTTGTCTTGTCTCGTCTCATCTCATCTTCTCTGACCCCAAGATAAAAGAAGCAGACCAGACTAAAAGATTTTTTTCTAGGAGGAAGGCCAACTGGCCTTAACCTTGTTTAAGGAACTTTTATTTTCATCTGAGAGTATTGAAAATCATGACGACATCCAGCCATTAGTGGGACTACCCAATTGCCAGCATCGCAGTCAGGTAAAATCTTGTTTTGCCTCCCTTTCCTGTTGTGTTACTTTCTGCCCCACTAATTCTTTTCTACTACACCTCTACCTCGATATAACGCGACCCGATATAACAAAAATTCAGATATAACGTGGTAAATCAGTGCTCTGGGGGGGCGGGGCTTCGCACTCTGGTAGATCAAAGCAAGTTCGATATAACACAATTTCACCTATAACGCGGTAAGATTTTTTGGCTCCCGAGGACAGCGTTATATCAGAAGATACACCTCTACCTTATCTCAGCTTTCCATTGAACCCTGAAATCAACTAAACTGCATCTACCCAAACCTGCTCTGTCTAAGGAAAACAAACCCAACCAGATGATGTCCCTGACTGGAATATAAACCAGCATCCAAGCAGCAGGTGCCATAGTTGATCTGTCAGACAAAGCATCCATTTATGATTGACCAGCCCAGCCACCCAGTGTTCCAAAGACATCAACAAATGTTGTATTTGCCGCACCTTTTCTATCTTATCTCTCCCCAATTGTATGTCTGTCTATTAGAAACAGGAGAAGTGAATACAGTAACTCCTCACTTAAAGTTGTCCTGGTTAACACTGTTTTGTTATTAGGTCGCTGATCTATTGGAAAACATACTAGTTTAAAGTCATGCAATGTTCCATTACAAGGTTGTCTGCCTTGCCCCACTCCGCCTAGTGCTCCTGCCTAGTGCTCCCAGACCCCTGCAGCTCTCCCCGATTCCCTGCAGTGCTCCCTGATCTCACTCCCTGGCAGGAGCGCCAGGCAGGCAGAACGGGGCAAGCCCCCATGCCCTGACCCTGCTCCCCAGCAGGAGTGCCAGGTGGGTGCAGCAGTGCAAGCCGCTGCGCCCTGAGCCCGCTACACCCCTGCCTCAACCAAGCTTCACAATCATTATTGGTGAGTACAGTATTAAATTGTTTGTTTAAAATTATTTAAAACATACTGTATATGTATATAATATCTTTTGTCTAGCGAAAAAAAATTCCCTGCAACCTGACCCCCTCCACCCCATTTACATTAATTCTTACGGGGAAATTGGATTCGCTTAACATCATTTCGCTTACAGTAGCATTTTCCAGGAACATAACTACAATGTTAAGTGAGGAGTTACTGTATAACAATAAATTGTACAGACAGATACTTATATGTTGAGGAGGATCTACCTCCAGAATCTGGGGCTGGGTTTCTGGGTGGAAAAAGAACTTGCTTCCTACACGATCGCCCTCAAGGTTCTGAGTCCAAGGGAGATCCTGACTTTCTGGGAAGAGCTCTTCACTGACCTCCTCATGTTCCTCCTTCATTGACCCTTGTTGCTTGTCCTCTGAGGTTGGGAAGAAGGGCACAGAGTCCACAATGTCCTTGGATCTGGCAGTGGTGTAATTGCTCAAAATTCGATCCAGCTCCTCAAGAATTGGACAGATTACATTTCCATGGCTGGACTGTTTCCTGACTCCCTGGTTTTAATGTAAGTTATTCCTGAGCTGATTGCGCTTTATCTGGCACTGGTCAGCATCCCAGTTGTGACCCCTTGTGGATATCTGACTAGCAATATCCAAACCCACAACTTTATAGCAGTGGCTGGCCCCAAGGGCATGCTGAAGTCATGTTTCTCCCCAGATGGCGATGAAATCTAGGGTTTCAGCATGGCTCCAAGCAGCTGCTCAAGGCATATTGTAAAGGCTGCTGGAGTAATATTGCTGTAATGCCAGTATATTGGAATCCAGGACCAAGTGCGCCGATCCTGGCACTGTGCCAGTTTTTAAATGGACAAGGGGACATCCAGTGAACTTGACTCCAGAACAGTGGCGGGCACCCAGGTAAACAGACAGGTCAGTAATAGACATCCACAAAGCAGTGTGGCATAGCAGTTGGAGTACAGACAAAGTAGTGCACAGCAGCATTGTGTGCCAATGAACAATCAACTGCACTAACTCAATTCATACTGAACTTCATACACTTTGAAAAAGGACTACAGAGTTTGCAATAAATGCACCGTTAGTGCACTCTAAGGAATTGCATCATGTGTATGCAAGGATTTTCAGACTGGACTAACTCAAATTAGTGCAGACCAAAGCCCCTATACAGACAAGCCCTCAGGGGAGATACTCATCAGATGATTAAACTGAGGAAAAAAGTTTTTCTGCTCAGTAAAAAGGAAGATATATTATCTTTGTTTTTAAACAATCTCATATAAATGAGATTTAATTATATGATGCCATAAGAAATACTATGAGAGTAAAGTGTTCTCAATGTAACATACCTTAAGTGAAAACACCAAATAAGAATTTTAAAAAATCTGATTGCAACTTTTTTTTCATGTGTGCACATGTAAATCAGTTAAGTGGAAGTCCACTGGCATGGTATCTTTGATCTAGATTTAATAAAAAAATCCCAATCACATTCCTATTTGGATCAATTTCACTTCTTAATTTCTATTTCACTTTTGCCTCTTTAGCTCCACAATGAGAAATGTGTTGGGCTGCTTCCTTTCCAGCAGTGGGGTCATAACAAGGATGAAATGGGCTGGACACACAATTGGAAGTATCAGTACTGTAAGACACATGTCAAGGACATAATCATGAAAGTTTGTACGTGCATAGTACGCACACAGTAATGGAATGTATGTGACCCAACATTGGTATTTCAGTCACGTGCCCCAAAAGTGCATGGTATAGTGGGGGGATGGGATGGGAGGGTAAGGGAGAAGAGCAGATTGGGTGAAGCTAGAGAGAGAAAAGCTAGACAACAGGGTATGTCTACAACAGCAAAGAAATACCCGCGGCTGGCCCATGCCAGTTGACTTGGGCTCACAGGGCTAAGGCTGCAGGGCTGTTTCACTGCTGTGTAGACTTCTGGGCTTGGGCTGGAACCGGGCTATAGTACACTGTGGAGTGCCCAGAATTCTACCCAGCAATGAAACAGCTCCGCAGCTCGAGCCCCGTAAGCCCAAGTTGGCTGGCATGGGCCAGCCACGGGTTTTTCTTTGCTATGTAGACATACCCACAGACACTAACAAAAACCGAGTACACTGTAGATACCTAAAGAAAAAATGAGGTGATTGCTTCATATTATATTGAGTAAATACAGAGAATCATAATCTCATGTTAATTTTTATTTTATTTCACAGATTCCTAAAACATCCATCGCCACAATATTTTAACAGCTAGGATGAATAAATCTGAATTCTGTTTAATTTCTTAGCTTTTAGATCTGTCCATTTATGCTGTAATACTGTTAATTATGCACATGCTTTAAACAGAAATCAGTGATTGGAAAATCATTCATCTCTCCTTCCAACATTAATCTATAGCCAACTTATTATTCTTTTAGTGAGAAAGTGGTTTGATAGAATACACATTTCATTTCCTCTCTTAGCCATCTGATTTTAAGATGTTGCTAGAAAGATGGATAAAACAGGTATTTTATAAAACCTTTATCCAAAGTTTAATTGTTTAGTTTCTATTTAGAATGCAATAGGGAAACTTACAGTGTACACACACACACACACTCTCTCTCTCTCTCTCTCTCTCTCTCTCTCTCTCTCTCTCTCTCTCTCTCTCTCACACTCACAGCTGGAAAGGCATAAGAAGGAATGGTTCACCCTGTGCAGTAACAGTGGTGGATTAGCCACTGGGCCAATAGGGCCTGTGCCCAGAGGCCCCAGCCAATGGGGGCCCCCCATAAAAATGGGCATCCATGCGCCCCTACCTGCTCCGCCTGGTGCTCCTGCTGGGGAGCTGGGTCGGGACACGGGGGCTTGCCCTGCTCCGCTCGGCGCTCCTGCTGGGGAGCAGGGGAAGCCCCCAAGCTCCAACCCTGCTCCCCAGCAGGAATGCCGGGTGGAGTGGAGCAAGACCTCGCGCCCTGACCTAGCTCCCCAGTAGGAGCGCCAGGGTGGGGGAAGCCCCTGTGTCCCGACCCAGATCCCCAGCAGGATAGCCAAGTGTGGGGGGGAGCGAGGCAAGCCCCCCTACCCCGACCCCATTTCCTCTGCAGGAGCATGGGGAGGAGGGGTGAGGGGACTGCAGGCGGAAGGGGTGGGGAGGGCCTCACCCATGCGCTGGCCCAGGGCCACACGGTCCCACAAACCCCTAATCCGCCTCTGGCAGTAACTGTAGTTTTTCAAGATATGGGTTTCTATGGGTGCTCCACTTCAGATGCATATGCTCCTCTTGAGCCCTTGATCAGCAATTTCTAGTTAGCAATGTTCCTTCAGTCCGTGCATGCACCCTATGCCTCCTCTTGGCAGACATCGAGGCTATATATACGCATTTGGAATGCCCATCACTTAATGGTTTAGCATCCTGGCAAGAGAGGCAGCATTTGAAGCCTGGCGAACCAAGCATAACTTGCCAGGAGAAGACAAGTCTCCCGGGGGAAAAGAGAGTGGAAAAACAGTCCTCTCACCCAAAAGTAATCAGCCATACTAAACACCACACAACAACCTACTACCATAAACTAACACTGAAGAAAAGAGAAAAGGCTGAGTATGCTCTAGACGGATATGCTAATGTTCCATCTCGGGACAAGGCAGTAGAGAAGGGGCTGAGGGTAGTTTGCCCAAGCACCCGTATATAGCCTTGGTGTCTGCCACAAGGAGGCATAGGGCGCATGCATGGGCCAAACGGACACTACTAGCTAGAAATCTCTGATCAAGGGCTTTACAGGTGCATGTGCACCTGAAGTGGAGCACCCATACGGACACTACTCGAAATAAAAATCAGATTTTCCCCAAAAAAGCAAAAAGTTCTGATCAGTTACCTTCAGAATTCAGAAATGCCTTGTTTCATTAATTTACCACGTTCTTAAAAAAATTCTCCACTGGCAGGAGCCCACACATATGAAATGGGAGTCAGAGAAGGGGTTTGTTTTATTTATTTAACTCTGTGGATACTGGACAGGGCTGCGGCTGGGGACTCAAAATTAAACTAACAATGGAAAGAAAGTTACACTTCTAACTATAGCATCATATTACCGTTGCTTCATAATGGATGTAAACTTCCTCACCCTTTCAACTCTTAAAAACACATTTTAATGGATATTTTATTCCTTATTTTAAACTAAATTAAACCAAAGCAAGGTTGCTTATTCTTCTTCTTTCCAGAGACTTGCCTTACACTGATATTATATTCATTTCAAAACATGAAGTATTTATGATCCATTCTAATTTGCACACATTCTCATTTTATGAATACGGCAATTTTCCTTTTGCAGAGCCATATATAACATGGTCTCTCTTATTATGTCAAGTAACATTTAATAGCCCTTAGCTGCAACTTGTGACTGTTATAAAATGTGCTCAGGATGAGTCATCTTCATTCACATATTCTGCAGTGGAAAGAATTCATGAATGGACGATCTGCTGTAATTCACTTCTACAAAGAGAACCCATTCATACATTTTAAACCCAGTTTTATGAATCACTCTAATGTAGCTTATAATTCCACTTTAGAATAAGAAAATTTTGGCTTAAGGAAGGTTTCACAAAAGCCCATAAACACTACTACTATCAAAAATGGCTATATAGATTTACAAGCACTCTTTCCTTTTAAAAAATATACATTTCAGTACAGCAAACTGACAAACGAAGATAGAAGTCCTGTTACCTAACTAACAAACAAAAAATAAGTTCTCTCTGGAAAGCAGATGCTCATGGGATGGTACTGCTAGTCTTTCCCCAATAGTTTGCTGGTTTAAGCTGAGCTCAGATCAGTGGTGACCAGAGGTCATTACTATCTGATGACTGTTTGGTAGTCAAAGAGAGTAATTTATTTTTTTTAATAAACATATAGAGAGCTGTTCACTAATGTATCTAGGTGCTCATTTTAAAATATATGTTCTTAAATAAAACTATCTACAATGGGTTGCAACTAAGAACCCATGGCTGTTATCTGCAGAAATGTTAGTAGCCATGCTGTCATTTTTTTAGGAATAAAAAGACGAATATAAAAAACCTGAAGAAAATCTAAGAAATATATTTTATTTTGTCTTGAAGCTCATTAGTACTCTGATGGACCATCAAAGGGATTGAATTGCCAAGGTAGGGCCCTTCAGTTAAGACTGTTCTTCTGCCGTCCCTGGAGATTTCAAACCCAGGAAATGATCACAAGGACCTTTCATCCAATCTTAACTCCATGAAAAAGGCATTAACTGAAATTACTTCTCACCTAATGTACTTCCACATCATCCAGGGCTTTCCAGATCACCAGCCTAAATTACATTTGGAAACAACCTGGAAGTCATGACAGGGACTTGAGTACAAATGTACTTGCAATACCTTACCCCTCACAAAAAATGGGCAGCACATTTTTCATCAGCTAGTGCTTCAGGGTAAATTCAAGGATATTCCTTAAAACATCTACCCTGACACACCCTTTCGTCTGGTAGGAGATTCACTCAAATTTGTTTTCAAACTTAATTAGAGTGTTTTTAAGTGTTTTTTTACCTTTATCTAGTACAGCATCCCAAGTCATGAGAGCACTCATTTGAAATAAAAACCAACAGCAAAAAATTATGAAGTGTCCCATCTCTTAACGTGCCATGGTCTCTAGATAACACCACAAGAAAATGCAATTAATATTCTAATTATTACATACACAAATAACATATGGTGACTTCACTAGATGGTGCAGATGATCAAATTGTGCCTTGAAGTCCAGAATCTGGCCTCTGGAATATCGACAAGGCATTAAGAAACCCAAGAAACTGACACATGGTGATCTGCTAAATCCCCCATGCAATACTACACTCTCTATTTCTACTCCATAAGCTCAGCTCCTTCTAGAAAAAAGATGGCGGCTCATTACTGCAGTCTAAGATTGTAAATATATTAAGAAAATAGCACCCTTGGAGTAGTTAGCATATACTGTTTCAAACAGGTATCAGAGGCCCAAGGAAACAGAGGAAGAGCTTTTGGTATAAAAAGTTGAGTTTAAACAGACTCATGACATTCCTTCAGATCCAGCAAATGCACATGAACTTTTGTCCAAGGGAGGGCCAGGCCCCCACCCTTGCTGCATGGTTGGAAGGACTTTGATTTGCCAGGGCCCCACAGCATTGATGGGCGACTGTTGGTATGTTTAATACGTGTGTAGATCTGTTTACTGTTTTCTTGTACTGTTTTCTGTATTCTTTTGTCCTTAAATAAATGTATTCTGCTTAAGAAGGCTGTTTGGCCACTGGTAAAGACAATATCATTGTTCTTGGTGAGAACCTAAGGAGCACAAACTGCAGAGCTGCTTGGGATAAACACACTGAAAAAAAGGAGGCTGCAGCTTAAAACCTCAGTCAGAAGGGAAAGGGCTGCAGGTCTCTGCTCAGGCAGGTGAAGTGGAGAGACCTGAGACCGCATTTCTTGAGCAGACCACAGAGGGGAGTTAAAGGGACAATTACCCTGACATTATGACAATTTCCTCCAGCTATCAGAAATCATAAAATGTGTCCCATAAAACATAACAACAAAAAACGCCTGCCTAACCCAGAGAAAGGAGAAAATTGGCATCATGCTATGTAGAAACCTGCCACTGGATCCAGAATGGAATGGTTTGTAATGATAAATGGCCAAATACTATGTAACACTCTCCTGGATGGTCACACCCTCCTCTACAAGATGAGGGGTTTGTCTTTTTTTTTCCTTAGCACACACTTTGGCAACAATTGTATTGCTTGTCATGATAATAAAGTCTCAATGAACTGAGTCGTTACTCCAAGTGGTGTACTGGAATGGAATTTGTCCCCCTTTTCCCTTAAAGACTTCGTATTTAATTGGAGGTGGTTTTATTATGCCAACTGGAGTGTCTTCACCAGATGCGCTACAATGGTGCAGCTGCACCACTGTATCATTTCTAGTGTAGACTGGCCCTTAGTCTAGCTGGACCACATTGCTGATGAGAAAGAATTATGAACTGGGATAAGTAAAACTTTAAAGTTTGATTGTGTATATTTTATAAATTACTAGTAGTTCAGCAGCCATCAATTTAATTATACATCTTATGAAAATAGCCTGGCCAGCACCAGTCAGATTTGAATCTTTCTACCCTTGGACAAAGATGCATTGTCAAAGATTTGCAATTTTTTTATTTAGCTCTCAACAATTTTCTCCTTTATGTTACGGATCCCTTTCTGTTTACAGGACTTTACTACCAAAAGACAGGTAGCAGTGATGACAAATACTAGCAAACTGCCACATTGATAAGTATAAATCTGGTGTGTATGCTTAGAACTCTAAAAGTGCACAAACATTCTCAAACCTTTTCTTAAAGCAACCCCCTTGTATGTTTAAATTTATTTTTATTTCTCTGACCTTGCAATTAGGTATATTATTTGTAGTGTGCTGAAAGCACTACAAAGCATGAAGCAACAAATCTCCTTGACTCATGAGCTTCTGATCTAAGACAAACGATAGAGGACAACACAGTCACAGAGTTCTGGGTGATCAGCAGATGAATTTATCACAATTAAGTAAATAGGGTGGTGAATGAAAACACAGGGTGCACAAAAGCATGTTTTGAGGAGAATTTTAACAAAGACAAGGGGAGTGCTTGCTGCGTATTGTTAGGAAGGTCATCTTGAGTGCAGGGGTAGCAGGGAAGAAAGTACTCAGCCAGCACATAACTTCCCTCCAGTTGGATTTAGAATGTCTGAATAAATCTCAAGGAGATAGATTTGATGCAGATAATGCTGTTATAAGCATTTGATAAATTATGTGGGCATATAATATATTTATTACATGCTTGCACAATGTATCATGTGGCTATTACTTCCAAATATATGATGGGTGTGTTTGTATGTGCGTGTGCATGCATGCACAATTTTTATGAATACGGAGAACATTCCCTCCTTTATACAAAGAACTTCACAGAAAAAGCATAACTGAAAAATTTACAGAGCTGACTCAGCAGCTTCCATTGCAGGCAGAAAAAGAAGACTACAGAAAATGAATGAAGTAGAATACAAAAGAAAACTAACACTAGAAAACAGAAAAAGTTTTAGCAGGTATTCTGGTGAACTAGGTAGTGAGGAGAGGATAGAAAAGATGCACTAATGAAGAAAAGGGAAGATGAGTGGAGTTTACTATAAACCATTGACTAAAGAAAGTAAGTGACTCAATAGCTCTTAAGGGCTTGTCTACATGGGAAAGTCAGTGTGCAGCAAGTACATTAACAACTCTGCAGTCACTCCCCATATGGATGCTTATTATGCATGAAGAGGATGCTTGAGTGGTTGAGCTGAATGCACTTCCAAAGTGCATTAAGCTAATAAGCACAAAGGCATTCTTAAGTAAGAGTGTCCACACATGGAGTTAGTGCAGAGTAGCTAGTATGCATCAGCTACTGTGGGCTTTCCCCCCATGTAGACAAGCCCTGAGTGAGGGACAAAGGAAAAAATTCCAGATCTGATTTTTGAAACTTTCTGCCAACTCTTTCAAAGTTTGAATGATGGATAGAATAAATTGGTATGTCTTGCTGACATCTCAGTATTAAAAGTTCAGATCAGTTCTTTAGATTTTATTTTCTTTCTTTATTCCAAATTCTTGTTTCAATAATCTACCCTCCATGTCCATGTTTCCCCAAATCAAACCTCCTTAGTATTGTCATATCTTTAACATTAATGTCACCCAATTGTTGAAAGGATAGGTTTAAAACTTTATCTGGGAGTGCACCTATGAGGCCTACACCTAGGAACAGTGATCAGTCACTACCCAGACTTGGGGGTTTAGAAGCACGTGGGAAACAGCAGTTGGATCCAATCACAACAGACTGGTATCCATCCAGAGATTGGGATGAGGAGCTTGTGAAAACTGGCAAGGATTAAATCATTTGTTTAACTACTGTTGTTTAACTACTGTTATCACAGATTGCCGTGGTATTTATACAGAGACAATAGTAATATTTTTGCATGTAAACTTGATAGATGACAATTTACCATATGACTGGAACACTTTAAAGGTTATAATGTGTTAGGATATAGATATTCAAGCCTGTCTGGCCTATACTTTAAGAATTTAGGTGTATTCTTATCACTTAGCTAGTTATAGAAGTATAAAAGAAAGAATCAAAATCATTGTCTATCTATGTAAGGGCCTTCTCTCACTGTGACAGTCTGAGGCCCTGTTTAGTCATATTGAAATAAGGCAATCTGGGGCTGTTAGGAAGGCGATCCGATCTATCACCTCCAGAGAAAGGAAAAAGCCTAGAACATGTAAAAGGAAATTTAGTTTGATAGTTTTCTGTCTGGTAAGAACTCACTTATCAATAGACACAGCTGGAAAACCCTTATGTCTGTATAGATGTAGTTGTGAAATCCTCACTTCTGTATTGTTTTGTATGTTTATTTGCATGGTCTCTGTCTGATTCTGTGATTGTTTCTGTCTGCTGTATAATTTTGCTGGGTGTAAACCAATTAAGGTGGTGGGATATAATTGGTTAAATAACCATGTTACAGTATGTTAGGATTGGTTAGTTAAATTTCAGTAAAGTAATTGGTTAAGGTATAGTAAAGCAGAACTCAAGTTTTACTATATAGTCTGCAGTCAATCAGGACGTGGAGGGGGGGAATGGGAACAGGGACTGGGGGTGGGGGAACTGGGATCATGTTTTGCTAAAGGGGGGGATGGGAACAGGGGATGGGAACAGGAAAAGGGACACAGGCAAGGCTCGGTGGTGTCAGAGCTGGGAAGGGGGACACTAAGGAAGGAAACTGGAATCATGCTTGTTGGAAGTTCACCCCAATAAACATCAAATTGTTTGCGCCTTTGGACTTCGGGTATTGTTGCTCTCTGTTCATGCGAGAAGGACCAAGGAAGGGAGAGGGTGAAGGAATAAACCCCCTAACACAGTGCATGAAAATGCAGTATCTGTTCATCTTAGATTCAATCCCCTTATTTAGTCTGTTGATAATTTAAGATTACAATAAAATGATTGAGTTGTTATACTGATGAGTTCAATACCTTGAATAAAAAGAATGAACATTTAGTCTCATGTTCATTATGTTTTTTTCACTTTTGCCTGAATATCAAGGTATAAAAGTACTATGTTCCCCACAGAAATTGTGCAGTAATTACTACACTGACATGTTTCAAATAAATCTCAGAAAACCATCGGTTGCAAGGTTGACCAATTTGTGGTTCAAAAAGGGGAAAAGAATAAAAGGTAACAAACAAATTTCTGAAAAGGTTTGAATCCTCTTTAGGGTCATGTTAGAATCTTCAATACAAATCTGATTATAACACTATTCTGAAATAATTTAGTTGCTAAACATTCTGCAGAATCACGAAAACTAATAATGAAAGGGAAAATAGTTTTCACTGTCTGTTAATTTACTTCCTTTGAGATTTTTTAACACTCCAGACAGCTAAAATATAATTTCCCCCAGCCAGCAGAGGGAGACAGAATAACTAAGTTTTGAGAGCACCATCCTCCCCTTATATAAGGGATTTGTCATCCCACAGTTCTCAGTCGAAACTTTAAAAGCCATACTATCAAAACATATATCTAGGAATAATTACAAAACAAACTATTAGCATTAAACAAATTATTTCAGGGACAAGTTCTAGACTTGTATACAAGCCCTCGAAGAAAGGAAATTAACAGCTAAGGATAATTTTCCGTTTCTCTCTTCAATGTTCTATACCAGTCCATATGTTTTTGACCTCCCATAATAGTACAAGAAATCCAACATACAGGATGGATTAATATTTTACAGTTGACTGCATGACCCACAAAAGCTGCATCCAATTATGTTTGCAGATAGCAACAAATCTAGTTCTTGGCCAAGTTGTACATGAACAAACAGTAGTGGTCTTTCATCTGGGCAATAAGCTCAGGTATTGCAGGCTCTTCCTGAAGGTTTGAGAGTTATACTATATGAATGGCGTTTGGAAAAGAGGGGGAAAGGAAGAGGCACCTGTTCTCCTCCCCAGGAAGCCCCTGGGTCTTTTTTATTAGTCAGTGACTGCTCAAACTTTTTTAATTCCTCCAAGACAAGAATTTTCATTGAAGGAGACAGCTGCTAGTCTGACTTTAGAGTGACTTTTTTTAGACAGATGATTCGAACCCAAAGAACCCTTTAGCTATCTAAGAATTTATATAGTGATGAATAGTAGTATCTAAATAGGGGGTACCTAATTAATACCCCCAAAGCTTTAGAGCTCAGACAGCGGAGATAATAGAACAAAAAGACATCCTGATAATATAGAATGTACCATCACTAAAGAAAGAGACTAAGATAGGATGAGGTCTTGGCAATGTATGACTACTTATTTTTGGCAGCCAGAGATCTGCTCAATTATTGCAGCCATCTAATAGATCTTAGACTGCATGGCCTGTGGAGAAGATCTGAACATTCTCTTTAGAGAAGCTTGCATTTTCTTGTGTAAGAGGACCTTGAGTACTGCTTCAGGTTTCAAGGAGATGCTAGTTCCCTTATCCACTTTGCAAAAAGATGTATCCCCTCTTGGATTCTCTATGAAAATTTCTGCATTTTCTCCCCAAATCAGATATAACAACTTTAGCAATATGTGTAGTGCTAATTTTCTTTCAGAGACATATTACTGTCCAACAACTATATCCTTCACAGGTTGGTTGCTCCTGGGGGAATTCTGTGCCACTGTGCATGTGCAGAATTTATGTTTCCCACAGATTTCTTTGCTTCTCTGCAGAAAAATGACTTTGTAATGTGGAAGCCACAAAAGTGGTCATGCAACCTTCTCCAGAAGTATGTTTCGGCTACCCAAGGCAGCTGGCAGAGAGGTAAATCACTATGGGGCAGGGGGCGGGACTGGGGAATACCCAGCTGGTGGCTTCCAGCTGCTAGTCCCGGGTGGGCTGGGGAGGATGGGACTTCCTCTTCCCCTGCATGGTATCCGGGGCCAGGTCAGACCCACCCCCAGATTTTTCCCCCAATTGCAGGAAGCTCTGCAAACTCCCTCCCTCCCTGCCACTTCCTGCACCCATTGCTCCTCAGCTGCAGGGGGAGGGATCCATATACAGGGAGCTGCTCCCCCATCCGCCCAACCCCCATGCATCCAGACCCCCTCATACCCAGACCCTCCCGCCAAGCCCCCACCCTGCACTCAGAAACCCCTCCCCCTATGAGCCCCACTTCCCCTGCACCTGGACCATCCCGAGAAGCCACCCGCACCCGGATTACCACCCCACGAAGCCCCAACCAGCTGCACGTGGATCCCCACCCAACTGAGTCCCACTCCCCCAGCATCTGGACCCCCCCACTGAGCATGCCAAACCCTGACTCCCCTGCCGAGCTCTATCCCCCCCCACCCAGACCCCCTCCTCCTGAGCCCCAACAACCTTCACCTGGACTCCCTTACAGAGTCCCATTACCATTGCACCTAAAATCCCCTAACAAGCCTTTGTGTATCCAGATCTCCCACTGAGCCGCCTGCACCCAGATTGCCCGACACAGAACCCTCTCAACCCACATCTGGATCCCCCCCACACTAAGCCCCTCCACACTTACATCCTGCCTTGCTGAGCCTGCCTGCCCATACCTGGTACACCTGGCACAGAGGGGAAGGGCCCTGGGGTATTTCTGGGGCAGGCCTGGTCCTTATGTTGTGTCAGGGTTGGGTGCGGCCTCACCGCTGAGTCCATGTCCTGGGGGGGAGCTTTACAGTAATCTCTCACCTCTGTGCAGCCAGTGGCCTGTGCTCCCCACTGCCATGCTTATTTGACAAATAAAATCTGCAGAATTTTGCAGAATGTTAAAATATTTGCACAGAATTTTTATTTTTTTTGGCACAGAATGTCCTCAAGAGTAGTTGGTGCATGGAAAGAGCTTAGAGGGCCTTGTAAGAAATAGAAAGTAACAGATCTCAGAAAACTAGTTCTGCTGCTTTTAACCCCTCCACTGTTAGTATCTGGAAAGCAGAAAAACCTTCTCCATCCTTTTTATGCAATTGAGGATCTGAAATCCTGCCCATTCCCTGGATTGCCTCCTGTGACGCTTCCCAGAGGTACCTAGGGTTGTGAGGTACCTTGATGCCATCTGCCCTTAGCGTGAGGAAATCTTATCTGCCCCCACAGGTAAGACAAACAATATAATAATAATAATAATAATAATAATTGGAGATATACCAATCTTCTAGAACTGGAAGGGACCTTGAAAGGTCATTTTTAAAAAAAAGTTCATTGCTACATTTCCTTCTCTACCTTAAAAATCCCTAGGATTAATTTTACAGTTACCTTCAAATGACTGCCAAACAAACCGTTTCCAGAGTCAGTAAGTAACTTTCAAGAACTGAATTACAGCTTTAAATTCTAAAATTGAGATGTGCATTTAATAAATAAGCAAAACCATAATTGTTCCTATAGTACTTCTTCATCTGCACTGTAGACTTTACAATAATTTCCTTTGCAGAATCTAATTTCATGATACATGTAAAAATGCACTGGTTATGGTTATGATAGTGAAAAGGAAAAAAATCTATACACTAGCATTAACTGGAATTTTCTATAAAACTATTTTAAAATCATATCCTCCTCAACCCTCTTCCTACAACTTCAAAAACCACACATTTACACAATGAAATAATTCCTTGCAATACCTTTTGTTTATACTGAAATTAAATGAGAATATCAAGGAAATACATTATTAACTTTACCTGTAATGCACTGAAACTGCCCATCTTCTCTTCTTATTGTAAAAGCCTCCCCTGGATTAACTTGCACCAGTATAACCTTAAAAATAAAAAGGTGTTTGAAACTGTTACGTAGGAATGCGTCACATAACCCAGTGCACCCAACAGGCCATCTTTCTTCCATTTAATGTATACATTCCTTTCCATAGCACGCTGCTTGCTACCTTCTTCCTGGACAGAAATGAATTAAGTTAACATAAAGGTACACCCATGACTTAAATATAAATCTTTATGTAAAACATTTTGAAAGTTCAAAGATTAAACCAACAAATGGTTGAGGCAATAACTTTACATAATTTACTTTCTGGACTGCTGGCGAAATTTAAAGAGGTACTTCATTTTATATTATTCCAACTACAAATGTGACCTATTAACTTGGACATTAATCAAAACATTATAGATAGCTTCATAAAGAAGGCTTATAATTCCTAATATTTGAATATTAATCATAACTGCTTGGCAAATAGCTTTCAGCATGAGGGAAATATTGTGCAATTTCTTTCCTTTCACAGTACTAGTATGTTTGTACTTTCATTAATAGATAAAGCATTACATAAATAATGACAGAGTAAGAGCACCAGATGTGCAGCTTCAAACACTGTATGTATATTTTTTATCATGGAAATCTGTTTATCCTCCTAATGTTGCAGAACCAACTTGCTTTTCTATCAATTGTACATTACTTGATAACTGAAATAAACAGAGGAAGACTGATCTGTACCAAAACCAGAAATCTGCAATCTCTTCAGCCTTTTGTGTTTTAATTATTAGCCCGCCTTTCTGTGTGGGAAAGGGCTTTATAATTACTAAAAGAACCTAATTATAATTAAAAACAAACAAAAAAAGAACAGAGTCAGTATCCTCCATGATTCCCTATTTGGACAGAATCTTTGTCTTGTTCAGTCTAGTTCAGACATTTGGGTCTGTCCAAACATGGTATGTGTCCTTTGTCTCATGTAAACTACAATGCAATATATCTTAATACATATCATCCACCAGTGTCCTGAACATTAAAAATTAACATGCTAAGGAAAATAAATTGGGTTTGTGCTTTTTTATGGTGTCCTAAATAAAGGCAGGACAAAAATTTGAAGCGTTTCCGCCCCCCACCCCCTGCGCCTGTTTATTCACTTTAGGAATAATAAACCACAATTTCCTGTTTTGCTGGAGGACACCTTGGAGGACCAGAAACTGGAGAAATAACTTTCTTAGCCTTCCATTGAAGAGGCAACAGTACTGAAACTTTCACAAAGATCTTAACTCCCAACTGTTTGCTGGACATTTAAATTAAGGGGTGAATAAACTGAAATCCTTCCCTGCACAATTGCTAAAGGCTCACATTCTTGGTACTTAACAATTCATAATCCTGCCAGTTCTCAAGCAGGGCAGAGTATTCCAAATAAAATAAAGTCTGACTTTCTAACTTAAACTAAGAAAAAAGTATTTTAAAACAATTAATAATCCTCCTCTTCCAAAAAACTCCGAAAGAAAACACAATTCAGGCCACCTTTTTAATACCTCATTGAGAAGAAAGAGGATGGGAAGGGACAAAAGCATTTCCTTTTCCTCGTTTTGCTGATTATCATTACAAATTAAACAAACAAACAAAATAAAATAAAAATAAAAATCACAGTTTGTATCTCGATTTAATAGTGACTTGATGGGAGTTACTAGATACTCAGCATTCAAAGTCAGGCCACTTATTTCAGTGCCTAAATACTGATTTGGCTTAACTTTAAGTATCTGTTTTTTTTAAAAATCCAAGTTCATATTTTCACACACTGTGCAACTCTCCATTTGTTACCGGTGTTACTTGCCTTTGAAAAACTCCCAGACTGCTGGAACCAAATGGCTACATGTTTGTTTTTTTAAAAAGTGAATGCCGTTTTATCAATGTGTGATACATTAAATCTATGAATGTTTTATATAAAATATACAAATGAAAACAGCACACCGTATTCTAGAATTTTTTTCATGAATGTCTCTGACCTATTTTATATTTGAGATGGAGAGCCAAATTCTGCTCTCAGTTAAGTTTATGGAATTATTCCAAATTTATATATATTCAAAAGAGCAGAATTTGGCCTGGAGTGTACAGGTCCGGCATCTAAGTGCCAATTCCATAGAAAAACCTTGTGTATGTTGCTACACTTGTACAAAAAAAAGTGACAAGTAGAAGGAAATCCACTAAAGGGCTCCTGGTGATCTACAACATCTGACATATGCAATCAAGGTAAATAATTATTCTCTCACTAAATTTTTTGCATTGTTAGTTTATAGATTTTAAAATTGTTATTTCAGGGCTTTTCTAAAAACTGCCTAGACATATGTTTATAAAGCATTTGAATTCCATGGTTTATTTTATTTCATCCTAGTGAAGTCTTAGCCTAGAGGAGGGCAAACTACGGCCCATGGGCCACATCTGGCCCGGTGGACCCTCTTGCCCGGCCCCTGAGCTCCTGGCCCGGGAGGCTAGCCCCCGGCCCCTCCCCTACTGTTCCCCCTCCCCCGCAGTCTCAGCTCGGTGGCGGGGCTGCGAGCTCTTGTCAGGCCGTAGCTCTGCAGCTGTGCTGCTCAACCTGGTACTTTGTGCCGCGCAGTGGCATGGCTGGTTCCTGTCCTGGTGCTCTGGGCAGCGCAGCTGAAGTGCCGCCAGCCGCTGGTGCTCCAAGCAGCACGGTAAGGGGGCAGGAAGCAGGGGTGGTTGGATAGAGGGCAGGGGAGTTTGGGGTGGTGGTCAGGGTGTGGGGGTGTGGATAGGGGTCGAGGGGTCAGAAGGCGGGGAACAGGGGTCCCGGGGGGGCAGTCAGGAAGGAGAAGGGAGGTTGGATGGGGCAGCAGGGGGCAGGGGTTCCAGGGGCAGTCAGGGGACAGGAAGAAGGGGTGGTTGCATGGGGCAGGGGTCTCAGGGGGAAGTCAGGAAGGAGGGGGGGTTGGATAGGGTGGCAGGGGGCAGCGAGGGGACAGGGAGGGAGGGATGGATGGGGCAGGGTCCCCGGGGGGGGACATCAGGGGACAGGGAACAGGGTGGGTGGGATGAGGCAGGAATCCCAGGGGAGTCATCAGGGGGTGAGAAGCAGGGAGGGAGTTGGATGGGGGGGGCAGGCCACGCCTCCCCTAACCAGCCCTCCATACAATTTTTGCCCACCCAGGGCCACCCGGGGGAGGGAGCAAGTGGGGCAATTTGCCCCAGGCCCCGCAGGGGCCCCGCAAGCCCTGGCCCGGCGGCGGTCCGGGTCTTCAGCAGCGGGGGGGCCTTCAGTGCTGCCGAAGACGTGGAGTGACTGAAGGGCCCCCCGCTGCCGAAATGCCGCCGAAGACCCGGATTGCACCCCCGCTTTGCCCCAGGCCCCCTGAATCCTCTGGGCGGCCCTGTGGCCACTCCTGTCTTAGCCTCTCTACTTCATTCTCACTCCCACCCCTTAACCTTTCCAGCTGCCTCTGACACTATTTTTCATTCGTTGTATAGCCCAGGGGTCCCCAACCCCCGGTCCGCGGCCCGGTACTGGTCCGCGGCCTCTTACAAACCGGGCCGCGAACCGACCCAGTGGACCTCCCGCAGGCGTGCCTGCGGGAGGTCTACCCGAGCCGCGGGACGAGCGCTCCCTCCGCAGTCATGCCTGCGGGAGGTCCGCTGCTCCCGGGGCTCTGGTGGACCTCCCGCAGGCATGCCTGCGGACGGTTCGCTGGTCGCGCGGCTCAGCTGGACCGCCCGCAGGCACGCCTGCGGGAGGTCCACCGGCTCCGGTTGAGCTGCCGCAGGCATGCCTGCGGGCGGTCCAGCTGAGCCGCGTGACCAGCGAACCGTCCGCAGTCATGCCTGCGGCAGCTCAACCAGAGCCAGTGGACCTCCCGCAGGCACGCCTGCGGGAGGTCTACCCGAGCCGCGGGACGAGCGCTCCCTCCGCAGGCATGACCGGTCCCTGGTCCTGAAAAGGTTGGGGACCCCTGGTATAGCCCATTCACCCTCAGCTTTTGAGATAATACTATCTTTGCCTCGTTCTCCACTCTCCTGCTAACCCTGTGACCACTCTTTCAATGGCTGCTTTTCTGTCTCACTTTTCCAGTGTATAGGGATTACCAAAGAACTATGTTCTTGGGATACTTTTTTCCTTCTACACTTTATCATTAGATAACCATATCTGCTCATTTGGAGTTAACTACATCTCTATACAGATTACATTAAAAAGCACAAACCAAAAACTAAGGTAAAAGAAAGTTATTGAAGTTGCAGGTCAAGAACTCAAAAGCTTGTAAAAGCCACATTTACAGTTGACTGTGCAACCTTAATTCTGCCCCTCTGTGTGCCAATATGCTCTGAGTGAGGGAGGAGTATTATCGAAAAATAGCATGTTATCAAAGACCATTATAATGCAGAAGGAGGCTGAATTAAGGTTGCAAGGATGACAATAAATCTGGCATTTCCTAACTTCTGAGTACTTGATTTTGTAACCTAAGTAGCGTTCTTTTAACAGTGTTTTTTGTTGTTGTTGGGGTTTTTTTGGATGTAATATCCTAGGGGTTTTTTTCCCCAAAAGGAGAAAGGTAAAAACAAATTCTACTATGTGCAACTATATCCCTCCTTCACCCCCCCCCCTTTGGACCCGGAATCTTCAGCATTACTGTATAGACTTCTGCTACGTGAGCTAAAGGACTAACAACATTAGCGGGTATCATGGGAACATTGTTTTCTCAGATTGGGAAATGGGGTGCTGGGTCTAGTTAGTGGTTGGGGTGGGGGAATTTAGCTTGGTCTGGCTCTCTCTCCTCTAGCAACGGGAGTTGGGTGAGCTCTGAACTAGCTGGCCATCTACACTACAATTTTTTAACCCCACAGTCTGAGTCAGATGACATGGGCCATCCGCGGGTGTTTTACTGCAGTGTAGACATACCCTAATGGTACATCTACACAGCAGCTGGGAAGAGTAATTCTGGGCTCAGGTAGATGTACATGTACTAGCTCTGCTTGAGCTAGAGCCTAAAAACAGCAATGTTGCCACAGATTAAAAAACATTTTAATATCCAACAAATATTTGAAATGTTTTTTCTGACATTCAGAAGTTTACTTTGTGATCCATTTGCTATCATGTCAAGGAACATAAACTGTAACTAAGTGATAAATGCCAGTTTCCTAACAAGACTGAATCATATCACATATTAAAAAGCTCACTAGGTTTTTACTGAAAAGAAAATGGTTACTAACTTTTCTGGAACTGTTGTTCTTCGAGTTGTGTTGCTCATATCCATTCCCATGTAGATGTGCCCATGCCATGTTCACTGTAGCCGGAAGGTTTTTCCCTCAGTGGTATCCGTTGGGTCGGCTCTAGTGTCCCCAGAGTCAAACCCCCATGGCGCTATATATAGGGGCCTGCTGCCCCACCGCTCCCTCAGTTCCTTCTTGCCAACAACTCTGACAGAGAGGTAGGAGGGCAGGTTTTGGAATGGACATGAGAAACACATCTCAAAGAACAACAGATGCACAAGGTTAGTAACTGTTTTTTCTTCTTCGTGTGCTTGCTCATGTCCATTCCCATGTAGGTTACTACCAATCAGATGCAGGAGATGGGTTCAGAGTTCAATGACAAGCAGACTGTAGCACTGCTCTGCAAATCCAGAATCATCCCTAGCCTGCTGCGTGATGGCGTAGGGTGTTGCGAAGGTGTGGACTGAAGACTATGTTTCCACCCTACAGATATCCTGGATGGGAACCTGTGCCACAAATGTGGCTGAAGACGCTTGCACTCTTGTGGAATGTGCCGTCAGTGCCAGAGCAGAGACTTTTGCCTTGTCATAGCACATGCAAATAGGAGAAGTACAGAGCACGTTAGCGAAAATGGACCTTCTGCTCACCCCGGGTGAAAAGCCGAGATAGCCATTAGGTGTACTTTAATCAGACACACCCACATCCCTTGCCGCTTCAGATGTAGCAAATATTCCAGAATACATGCTATTGATGCTCAGATGGGTGAGACCCCTTTCTGTACTGACCAGATCGAGAACCTTTTCCATTTTGCCTGGTAAGTGGCTCTGGTGGATGGCTTTCTGCTACCTAACACAACCTCTTGAACCATCCCTGAGCACATTCATTCCAAAGGATTCAGCCATGGAGATTCCAGGCTGTCAGATAGAGGGATTTGAAGTTTAGATGATGTAGGCATCCATAATCCTGAGAGATTAGATCTAGAAACACAGGTAGGGTGATTTCTATTGCCACCAAGAGCTCCAGGAGAGTGGTGAGCCAGTGCTGACAGGCCGGTGATATCAGAGGTTGCCAACCCCTGATATAGAACATTGCTGTCATGTTGTTTGTAATTGTTGCATCATTGCCGGCTTCCCTTTCAATGACACTTGCGGTCTCGGTGCTGTAGCCACTCTTGCCTCCTGTGCCGAATCGCACCTGGTTGGTGATGGCAGTACCAATAGGGATATTAAGTCCCGTGCTGCCTGGAACGCCTCATGGCATTGATGGAAGCTTCAGTCTTGCACTGCTGTGGCTCTCCCTCGAAGGAGAGTTCAATGGCACTGTATTTGATGGCCCACTCACTGGGCTGGAGTCAATAGTACCAAACTGGCACCTTTTGAGCCTGAGTGGCCCTGCACGGGTCTCACTCTGCCAGTTTCCTTATGACTGGTGGGCTTTGGAGTAGGGGAGCTTACCTTGTCCATTTTGCATTTTCTTTTGCGGCATCAATGAATGGGATCAGTGCCATGTGAGCAGACCTCCTCTGCATGGGCGAACTTTGGTGGGGTCAGGAGTCCCAGGATGCAGATGAGGAGTCCCTCCTTGGCGCCGGAGAGGCCAGGCTGTGATGCCTCTCTCTTAAAGAAGCTGGCACGCTTCTTATGGAGGCAGAGGTGCTCGGTGCCGAGTCGGCATGACTTGGCTCCGAGGGAGGGCAAAGAGCCACCTCCATCAGAAGGAACTTGAGTCTCTGGTCTCCTTCTTTCTGGGTCTGGGGTTTGAAACCTTTACAAATCCTGCAGCAGTCACACAGATGGGATTCACCCAATCCGAGTGGGCATTGCTAATGGGCATAGGCTTGTGGCAAGCCTCACACGGCTTATACCCCAAAGACCGAGGCATGTCCCGGTGCCAGGGAAGAACCCCATTAAGTGGGGTCCTACTCTATTACTACTAACTAGGCTGGCTGTAGCAACTAACTGCTAAAATTTTAACTATTTACTGGAGAAAAAGACAAAAGTCCACTGGGGAGAGTACTTGCAAAGCAAGGACGAGCAGTTCCAGCGACCATCACAGGCGGAAAGAAGGAAATCAAGGGGTGGCGGGGCAGCAGGCCCTTATATACAGCGCCACAAGGGCGTGACTCCAGAGGGCACCAGAGCTGATCTCACAGATGCCACTGAGGGAAAAACCTTACGGTGACTGCATGTGGCGCGTGCACACCTACATGGGAATGGATATGAGCAAGTACTCGAAGAATCATTGTTCAGACCAGGGATCGGCAATCTTTGGCACGGGGCCAGTCAGGGAAATCTGCTAGTGGGCCAGGATGGTTTGCTTACCTGCAGCGTCCACTGGTTTGGGATCAAAGCTACCACTGGCCGCGGTTCGCTGTTCCAGGCCAATGGAAGCGGCAGCCAGCACATCCTTTGGCCCATGCTGCTTTCTGCAGCACCCATTGGCCTGGAATGGCAAACTGCGGCCAGTGGGAGCTGTGATTGGCTGAACCTGCAGACTCTGCAGGTAAACAAACTGGCCTGGCCCGCCAGCAGATTTCCCTGATGGGCCATGTGTCAAAGGTTGCCAATCTCTGGTTCAGACTCATGCAGCTGTTCAAAGCAAGCAAAACAGTACTTAACATTAAGACCCAAGAACCACATAGATCACAGAATATCAGGAGGTCAACTAGTCCAACCCCCTGCTCAAAGCAGGACCAATCCCCAGACAGATTTTTACCCCTGTTCCCTAAATGGGCCCCTCAAGGATTGAACTCATAACCCTGGGTTTAGCAGGCCAATACTTGAACCACTGAGCTATCCCTCCACCCCAAAAAAATATATGGAGATATACCTATCTCATAGAGGTGGAAAGGACCCTGAAAGGCCATTGAGTACAGCCCCCTGCTTTCACTAGCAGGACCAAGTACTGATTTTTGCCCCAGATCCCTAAGTGGCCCCCTCAAGGATTGAACTCACAACCCTAGGTTTAGCAGGCCAATGCTCAAACCACTGAGCTCTCTCTCCCGCTATCTAAGCTTCTCTCCCGCTCCCCCAAAAGATCTCAACTATTTCATTTAGACTCATGACACTCCTGTGAGCTAGATAAGTATTATCCCCATTTTGCATGAAAGGAAATTAAGGTAGTACTAGTGCTCAAAGAGAACACAGTGCTCAAAGTAACACAGGAAGTTTACAGCAGAGTTTAGAATAGAAACTCAGGTCTCCTGACTCCTGATGCGTCTAAACTTCAAGATCATCTCTTTCTTCCTTGCCTGACCCTCAGTAGATCAGATCTATGCTCCAACAGGGGGTGCATGGTTGTAGTGACACACATGCTAGGATGTCTAATTAGAGGGGGATTGAACATTGAGACCTGAAGTGAAAGGAAGTTTTAAACTAACAGCGAGCTGTATGCTGAATTGAAGTTAAATATTGGGTTCCATCCTAGATAAAGCAGTATTTCATACCTACAAAGTGCATTTATTGAATTTACTAGTCTTTAATGTTTTGTCCTCTACCAACGTTTCATCACAATATTGTCACAAATAAATTAATGACAGTGGACATACATGCACATTCCTGGTTGGGAAGGGCTCTCTCAGCCCCTTTAATAGCATCCATGTCAAGGTTCTATGACCAGGCATTCACTGCTCTCTTTCTGATATTAAGCAGTGTCCCACACATAATACACCAATTTAAAAAATTATAAATTCAAATATTCAAATTCTTTATCTATCACCATTCACCACAGTAAATTACATAGTAATTATAATGTATGTGTAAATGCATGGTTTAGTTGGATCTTCTGTGTCAGACCTCTGATCATAGGTTGAAGAGCAATGCAACAAGTCTGTGTTAATGTGCCTCAGCTGTAATTTTGAAGTCAAAATAATGGCAAATTACTTATCTAGTAATTTCATAACATGCAATCTTAGCTGACTCTCCTTTTAGTCAGGAGTTCTTTGCAACCTTTTAACTTGGTCTTCTCTTCCTAAGGGTGCCTCTACATTTCAAATTAAGGTGTATTTGTAGCATATGTAGGCATAACTGCACTACTTTTAATTTAGCTTGCATGGGTAACAAAAGCAGTGAAGATGTGGAAGGAAAGATTTCAGCACTGGCTAGCTGCCTCCAGTACAAGCCCACTGGGGACCCAGGGAATATACTCGGGTTGCTAGCCTATTCCAGATATGCCTACCATGCTACAATTACACCTTAATTTGTGGTGTAACCGTACCTTCAGTTTGGCCCCATTTCTCAACTCCCTCCTCTAACCCCTCAGCAGATTCTCTGCTTAGCTCTATGTGTCAAATGAACAAAGTGACACTTTGCTACTTGATTCATATTGCATATTTAGATACAAGATACGTATCATTAATTCATACCATGACACCTGCTCAGTATCAAACTAGCCCTCATATGGATTAATGTCTAAGATGTGGAAAGAGTTTGGCTCAGTTTATCTCTCAGCCATGAGATTTCCAAGAATATGCTGCCAAGTTCACTTTCAGTTCTGATTTTGCTGACATCAACCTACCATCATAATTCCAAAGGAGAGAGACTCCATCCATTTGGAGAGTTTTACTTAGTTAAAATACAGAAAGGAAGGGACTTTAATAGCCAGATAAATTTTGGATGAGTCAGACAACTGGAGATATATAGGAAGAGCATTAAAAATTCTCCTACATTACTTAAACTCACCAAGTATAGGGTCTCCATTACAAAAAAAAAAGACACCTGCGGGAAAACGTTTATTTCCTCAAAACCAGAACAAGAAGGAATTGGATGCCATGGTGACTTTTGGGATGTCCTTGATCTCTGATGGTGCTGTCATGTTTTTTGTTGATTATATTTTCTGAGTTTTTTTGTTTGCTTTTTAAAAGCAGGATCTGACCCATAACTCCAATTTGAAAGAGCACAGTAAATATTTCTTGGATGCTTAATCAAATTGGGAGATGAAAGAAATGGACCTGAGGGACAAAATAAAACAGTGCTGCAAGTGTGAGACTGAGGCTGCAAAGGGAGAAACACACTGCAAGGGACATCTGCCTAGGTCAGGGTTGTTACCATCTTGACTCAAAGGATTGTTGTGGTAAGAAAGGAGCTTTGGAGACCAGAAGCTTTTCCAAGCTCATCATCTGCAGACAGATCTAGAAGTGACCTAACATAGCATACCATGAATAAAGACCGACAGAGACAGATGAAAAAAGATCTTTACATAAGAGGCCTTGGTGAAAATATTTACTTCCTCTTAGCCAGCATGACCATGGCATTGTTTTGTAAATAGAATAGTGAAAGTGACAGAAAATGGTGCTGATTCATGCCTTAAAATTCCCTTCAAATGCTCTGTCTTGATGGGCAAAAAGGCTGTGGTTTTTCAAATGTGTTAGCTTACACAACTAAAAAGTCCCATTAAGATGAAGGCTAACACATTTGTAAGGTTGGGGAGCACAGACCACAGCTAGCTTCAAACATGTCAGTCTGCTTCTTAGCTAAAGATGATGGAAAAGCCCTGTTAAATCAACTGAGCTAACACAACTGAAAATCACACCCTTGTTGCCAATGAAGATATACCCAAAGACAGACTACCTTACCTCAGATATATTGCACTGTAGTTTACATGAAACAAAGGACAAAAACAATATTAGGACAGACCCAAGTGTCTGAACTAGCTTGATCAAGACAAAGATTCTGTCCAAATAAGGAATCATAGAATATACTCTGTTCTTTTTCTTGTTGTTATTGTTTAATTTTACCTCAGTATCCACCATACCTACAACAGGACACATTCATTAATAGGCTGCTAGGCTCAGAACACCATCAGCTACTAAAAAGGAAAGAAAGCAACTAGGGCTGTCAATTAATGCAGTTAACTCATGTGATTATCTCAAAAAAATTAATCGTGATTAAAAAAATTAATCGCGATTAATCACAGTTTTAATTGCACTGTTAAACAATAGAATACCAATTGAAATTTATTAAATATTGTGGACGTTTTTCTACATTTTCATATATATTGTATTCAGTGTTGTAATTAAAATCAAAGTGTATATTATTTTTATTACAAATATTTGCACTGTAAAAATGATAAACAAAAGAAATAGTATTTTTCAATTCACCTCATACAAGTTAGGTAGTGCAATCTCTTTGTCGTGAAAGTGCAATTTACAATTTTTTTTTACATAACTGAACTCAAAAACAAAACAATGTAAAACTTCAGAGCCTACAAGTCCACTCAGTCCTCCTCCTTGTTCAGCAAATCGCTAAGACAAATAAGTTTGTTTACATTTACATGTTGCCCTCTTCTTATTTACAGTGTCACCAGAAAGTGAGAACAGGCATTTGCATGGCACTATTGAAGCTGCATTGCAATGTATTTATGTGCCAGACATCTTAAATATTCATATGCCTCTTCATGCTTTGGCCATCATTCCAGAGACATTTCTGTGCAGATGACGCTTGTTAAAAAAAATGCATTAATTAAATTTGTGACTGAACTCCTTGGGGAAAAATTGTATGTCCCCTGCTCTGTTTTACCTGCATTCTGCCATATATTTCATGTTATAGCAGTCTCGGATGATAACCCAGCACATGTTCATTTTAAGAACACTTTCATTGCAGATTTGACAAAACGCAAAGAAGGCACCAATGTGAGATTTCTAAAGATAGCTACAGCACTCAACCGAAGGTTTAAGAATCTGAAGTGCCCTCCAAAATCTGAGAGGGACGAGGTGTAGAGCATGTTTTCAGACGTCTTAAAAGAGCAACACTCCAATGCAGAAACTATAGAACCCGAACCATCAAAAAAGAAAATCAACCTTGTGTTGGTGGCATCTGATTCAGATAATGAAAATAAACATGTGTTGCTCTGCACTGCTTTCGATTCTTATCAAGAAGAACCCGTCATCAGCATGGACGCATGTCCCCTGGAATGGTGATTGAATCATGAAGGGACATATGAATCTTTAGTGCATCTGGAACGTAAATATCTTGCAATTCCGGCTACAACAGTGCCATGTGAACGCCTGTTCTCACTGTCAGGTGACACTGTAAACAAAAATCAGGCAGTATTATCTCCTGAAAATGTAAACAAACTTGTTTGTCTGAGCGATTGGCTTAACAAGAAGTAGGACTGAGTGGCTCTAAAATGTTACATTGTTTTATTTTTGAATGCAGTTTTTTTGTACAAAATTCTACATTTGTTAGTTCAAGTTTCATGATAAAGAGTTTGCATTACTGTACTTGTATTAGGTGAATTGAAAAATACTATTTCTGTTGTTTTTTTACAAGCAAATGCTTGTAATCAAAAATAAATATAAAGTGAGCACTGTACACTTTGTATTCTGTGTTGTAACTGAAATCAATATATTTGAAAATGTAGAAAACATCCAAAATATTTAAATAAATGATATCTATTATTGTTTAACAGTGCAATTTATCGCAATTCATTTTTTTAATCACTTGACAGCCCTAAAAGCAATGTAAGATTGGTGAAACCACACGGCAGTACGTAAACTTCAGTAGTTGGGGCAACTTTTTCTCAGATGCTCTTGGCCTCCTGGCCACTTAAGGAAAAAAATAGGATAAACCACAATCACAGATCTTCTTTGTACAAAGTACTGTCTGTCAGTTAAAGAGGTGAAAAACCCTGCTACTCACAGGGCACTTCAGTGAGCCAAAAAGAATAAAATATATAGACTTTACTATGAAGCATCCAATACCAAAAGTTGCTAATCCAGGCTTTGGTGGGTGGGAAGGGGAAGAAGAGGCAAAGAGATTGATTCACCATGTCACTCCAGTTTTATGGCAGCATCACTCCATAGTTCAGACTGCACTGAAAGCAGGGATTAAACCTCTTTCTGGGGTTATTTTTAAAAATGCTGACCTTATCTACCAGTGAGATAAAACTGGAGTGACAATAGTGAATCAAGCCTTTTTACTTCAGTAAAATATCTCCCCAATCCTTTGTCAGGATCAGGGGCGGCTCCAGGCCCCAGCACGCCAAGCGCGTGCTTGGGGCGGCATGCCGTGGGGGGCGCTCTGCCGGTCGCCGGGAGGGCGGCAGGCGGCTCCGGTCCCTCCACAGGCACGTCTGCAGGAGGTCCACCGGAGCCACGGGACCGGCGACCGGCAGAGCGCCCCCCGCGGCGTGCCGCCGTGCTTGGGGCGGTGAAATTGCTAGAGCCGCCCCTGGTCAGGATTAACTACTTAGCATAGGAAACTTCATAGTAAAACATATACATTTTCTCTCTTTTGCTCCCCAGAGTACCCTATCAGAGGGAGCTCTCTGAATCAGGCCCAAAGGGTCAAAACAAGAGTCTAGCCAGCCAAAAGAGCTGAAGACAACTGATGGACTCTGGAAAAACAATTAAGCCACCCACTTTCTTTTTTTAAAAAAAAGGGGAAGTGATGTCTCATTTTTTTCTCTCCATCAGCATGCAGGAAGATATATATCTATCACCTTTGCAGCTGTAGAGATATTTGAAAAAAATCTACACAATAAAAAATACACACTATGTGGTGTACTAACAGATCTCTTTCCTGTTTAGAGGGTAGCTCAAAGCAGTTTGAATTCAATTATCTCAGGAAAGGTATCACAACAAACTCATGTATGTTCAAATGGTCAAAAGCAATCAGATCCACAGTTAAGACTACACCTCTAACCTTCTCCAGGCACAACAGCACATGTGATATGAAGATCCACCTGATTTAAAGAGCTCTCTGCAATTCATGGGCTCAACAAGGTGCACTGAAGAGAGAGTTCCTTGCATTGTGGGGTTAAATTGGAGTCTTCATATTATTTGAATTATGTTTTTATTAGGTAACTCTTATTTTGTGACAGGTTTATTTTAAAAAGGGCAGAGTTGAAATATGATGATCATACTAAGGACTAATAACTTAAGCCAACATAAACTTAAATATCAAGGGACCCAATTATGATTTACCCAAATTTTGTTTACTGGTTTGGTATTCATAGCAGCATCTTCAAAATCTTTTACAATGTACAATGGGCTATGTATCTAAAATACAAAGACTCTCAGACAGAAAGTGATTATATGATAAGAACCTAAATATATAGACTCTTGTATCTGCAGTTAAAAGCTTTAATAAAGTAGTTAGTGTAGAACAGAGTAACAACTTTTAAAGGTAGCTTGGGCTTCTGAAGACAATCTACATTGTTGACTTCCAACCAGCAACATTTCACTTTCAAAAATTATGTCTTTATATTTACTGGGGCACAAGACAAAAGGAAAACCCAAAAGACATGAAATATTTTTGAACTTGTATCAATTAAAGGGGACATGGCTGTCAGATTCCTGATCGAACACAGCCCTCCAAAATCAAAAGGATCATCAACCCTTTGAAGAGAAAACTAATAGTTTGTGGATACAGGCTCTAAGTCTGAGCAAACTAAACACATCATTACTACTTATTTCATGTCCTACAGTCTTGCTCATGACACAATTGTACATGTGAATAGCTGGCGCAATCCCTGTTCTCTCCACAAACTAGTACCCTATGTCATCACGCAAACAGCAAATCATGAGGAGTTGTACTTTAGTTTTGGTGGAAGAGGTATTTTCAAAGCAGAAATTATTTTTATATGGGAGAGGAAGAGAATGAGTCAGTTTTGGGATGTTCAGACATGAAGACAATCTACATTTCCCTTATAAAACTAGCTGAATTCATTCTTAGAAATTTTAAAATTTTTGTTTTTAGGAACAAGTTACACCTTGGGATGAATTATTACAGGCAAGTTATTAATCTGTAATGGAAAAGCTGATACATCTATCACTAGAAACATAAATGGCACTGACAAAACAGTGTGGTCTTTAATAGTAATGTGTAAACTCAAATTTTGGCATCACTATTAAAATTATTGGAATATGTGGTGGAATCGGTATAGGGCAATAACAAATTACAATATTTCTTACTAAAGGGAAGAAACCAGAAAATATTCTGTTTTATTACATTAACTTTGCTTATGACTGAAGTCACAGACAATACTGTGAAGAAATATATTTTGATGTAACCCAGCTCTGTGGTCTGAGATATTCAAATGAAAGATACAGTAAGGTAAGAGGTACAGCTACTGTTAATAGGACTGATTACAAATGGGAAAAAAATCATTGTGCTGTTGAAAAGCAAAGCTCTCTCTCTCTCTTTTTTTTTTTTTTTTTACAGGCTGACTAGCTGTAACTGCTAAAGGTAATATGGATCAAGTATATTTCTCTAGAGCTCTGAAACCACAATTTAAAAAGACAAGTCATGACCAAGATCTGCAAAAGCAGAAATAACATTCCTCTCCTAGGTGTTTTACTGCAAAAGTGGAGATAAGGGCTACATTATTTTTTTTTAATATGAAAGCCTCTATATTAAGTATTTCATAAATACAGCTGCTGAGTAACTGGCAAACAGTTGTCAACAGAAATGAACAGATGATGGAAAACATTTTGTATTCAAATTGCATCATCTTTAAATACACTAGTAAAACTGCAGCAATATAAAAATGGTACTCTGTACAGCTTTGTCTAAAAATGCTGCAATTGTAATTAGATCAGCAATATTAATTAGAAGTATTTTAGGCAGACAGTGAAAATGTAAATTAATTTTAAAGCAGTTTACAAATTAGAACAAAGCTATAGCTACTGTGCTTAGTGATTGCAACTGTAAAGATTTTTAAAATGCTCCCCTTATCTTGCTTCACGGGTGATACAGCCAAGTCCTCTATAAAATGCACATAGTGCATCTTTAACAGTCTTGTCCGTGATAAGATGAAATACACCCAGATTTGGCTTCTTTGTTTGATCTTGGGAAAAAAACATAATACATACACACCTCCTTGCAAAGCCATGGTTTACACTCATTGTTATCAGGGCACGCACATATAATAAATAATTTTTTACCACTGTGAAAACCAGCTAACAGCTCCAATCAAGATGTTAGTTACTGACATGCTTAATCTAGTAAACCATTCAAAAGCCTTAGCACTTTCACTTACTGTGGCTCGCATCCTTTTATTTCTCTCATTCAACTGGTGCTACCACACTGACAAAGGGTGAAGGAAGATTCAACAGTCACCACTCCGGATGTTCCAATCTGTTCCATTCACTAAAAACTGAGGTTATCTTCATTGATGTGCCAGACATTGACCTCCCTCTGTTTAACAGAGCAACCTAGCCTAAACTCCATTCCTTAAAGTATCTCTCTTTATCTCTTTCTATTGCTGTGCATCCATAACACATGTAGAGGCAGGATGTTAAAGGTATGACCAATTATCAGTATAGTCAGCAATACCTACCTCAAGCCTTGCTTCCTATCAAATTAGCCAATGTACAGTGAGCTTCCTGCTGTACACGAATGTATCATGTCACCATAGCAACTAAATCAACAAATAGCTGCAGCAGCATCTGCTTCTGGATCATATAACGTCAGTCAACAGAAGGTTAGGATTTAAGGGAGCAAAGCTTCCAAATATATTCCATTTTAGAGTCATATTTTTAATTTAGCCTTCTGATTCCAAGATAGACTCTGCTAGCTGGGAATGCACCAACTTCTGGCTCTGTAGCTGGATATATGATGCAGTGGGTGGCTTCAGTTTGCAAACAAATGAACAGAAATAAAGCAGTTTATTAGGGGATGAGCTTCATAGCAGAAAATAAATCACTATCCAGCTGCTGAGCTCCTCACATTAGTCTCAGATACTCTATATTTTATATGGATAATATGTTAGGTGTTTAATATTTTCTTTTGTCATTTTTTATTTCTCCATCTCCTAATTTTGCTTGAAAATTTTTATGATTTATATATATTTATTTTAAATGCTATCATGTACAGAAACAGAGCTGCATATTTAAGAAATATAATCGGGGCGGAAAAAGATGGTATCCTTCTTTCTCCTACAGCTTTCCCTGTATTTCTTCCCACTCAAGTCTTGATCTGCTACATTCAAATTGGCCACTACTGGTCGCTAACAAGATCCTGTTTCTGTCACCTTTGATCTCTATGGTAACTTGGGTCCACTGTCTCTCTGACCTATTTATGGACATTTGGTTGTGATGATATCCTGATGCAGCACATTTGAACAAACTGACCCTAACAGAACATATACATGAAGCTGAATTTAAGATTTTTAACTCCAGGACTGTATGTACTGTGAGGAACAAAATGTCTTCAACAAGATGTCATAACCACCAGATATCTGGGACATGATAATATTAGATTCAGACATTCTGATAATTTCTAAGTTTTCTATACTTCAGGCAATATTTTAATCATTAATGCCCTCAAAGCTAATAAATATGTAATGCATATTTATGTATGAGAAGACCAAGCCTACAATCAGCTAAAACAAAACAAACAGCTTCACAGTTGTGTAATGTCAAGAGTTAGAAATATGGTATGAACCACCCACAATTTATTTTTAAGCAAAAGTTGTCCAAGCCAAAAGCTTCAGTACATCATGACTACTTTTTTTTTTTAAACACTCAGTTTTAGGATTTAAAGGGTCTGGCCTTCCATCCACGTGCACAGAACTCTATTTAAAAGGAAATTATCCGGTCAAATTTGGCCCAAAGATCTTGGTTTAAAAAATAAAAAGACAAGGACGCTTGTGTGATCCAATGAATACAAACCTGGACTGAGAGTCAAGAGACCAAAATTCTATTGCCATCTCGGCCACTGACATGCTGTGTGATTTTGTGCATGTCACTTCACCTGTCTGTGCCACAGTTTTCCTGTCTGTAAAACTGAAATAATTATATTAGCATTTCTGTTCTTCTGAAGTCTACTGATAAAATCACAACATATAACCTAAATATTATCTATTTGGAACACAGGAATTGCCATACTAGATCATGTTAGTGGTCCATCTTATCCAGCAAGACCAGTGGCCATGACCAGATGTTTCAGAGGAAGTTCCAAGAAATCCTGCAGAACACAGTTACAGGATAATCTCCCCTCAATAAAGCTGTGTACAAACCCCAAATGGTTAGGGGTCTGACTTACACCTTGAAGCATAAGGCTTATTTCTGTTCCAAAATAATAGATTTTTTAAAATAGAAAAAAAAATATAAACATAAGACCAACAGAAGTGTTTCCATGATTTAAAAAAATATTCTAATAGAAATATTTTAAATAAGTAACTCTCCCATTGCAGTATCTACAGTCAAAGCACTGAGACATTAATGCAAAAAGAAAAATAATGAAAAGTAAATTAATTTTTTTAAATGTTCTCTTTCGATCATTTAAGATTTATAAGAAACGAAGGAATGGATTTGTTAAAAATGCATTTAACTTGTCTTTTAATGTAAGTAGGAGTTGCACATGGACACTCATAGCAGAACAGAACCCTTAAGAAATCCTAATAATGAATTTAATTAACAACTTTGACATTCTAATGTGCCTCAGGTTCTCTTTAAAAAGTTTTCTATTTTTAGGAAATTAAGTTCCTATTCTTCAAACCTTCTATTCCTTCCCTTTGCCCTCAACCTTTCCTCCATCTTTGTCCCCCAAAAGCATTATCCTATATTTTAAAACTCAGGATGTGTGGTATAGGGAAAAGGAAAACGTAGTAAAAATAT
The DNA here is from genome assembly GCF_020497125.1 of Mauremys mutica. Taxonomy (NCBI): domain Eukaryota; kingdom Metazoa; phylum Chordata; order Testudines; family Geoemydidae; genus Mauremys; species Mauremys mutica. Next base: position 306,724,904 of record NC_059072.1, on the reverse strand, counting down.
TAGTAAAAAATTGAGGAATAAGATTTACATTGTGGAATAGTCTCTTACAGGAAGTGGTAGATCCTTGAGACCTTTACAGCAAATCTTAACACAAAAGCAGTTGAAAATTTATTATAAGGCAGCAGTTCCCAAATGGAACCACTGAACTGACTAGTCATATTTGCAACCTCGTTTCCAGCTGCTTCTACAGGTGCCCATCCCTTTCACTGTATTCATTTGTGCTGACTGATGATCTCACAGTGGTTGAAGAGAAAACATTTACTGACTTTATTAGATCTGTCAGCTGCCTTTGATACCAATGGCAAGGTAATTACTGGGATACTTGCTGTCACTAGTGAGAATGTATGGGGTCGCTTGGGAGGTTCCCTTCATTCTTTTCCAGAAGAGAGGTTTTGAGCAATTGTTCTGCCACCTCAATAACTCTCTCCTGCAGGATACCACAAGGCTCAACTTCGTCCCCAGTTCAGCACCTGATCACTGGAAGGGTCATCTCTCTGAGGGCTAAAATGTCACAGTCTAAATCAGCTGAGGTGCTCAAGTTGGAGTTCCCTCTATTTGAACAAGAGGAGCTACTAGCAGAGCTTTCCACATGACAGTTCCTTGACTCTGGAATACACATTCCATCTTGGCCCTCCAAAGACCAGATTTGTTAACCTTCTGGACATACTGCCCAGTCCATCTTTTCTTGCAAGCATGTTGTGAGGTTATAAGCTCCACAGGTGGAGGAGTTGAGACTAAAGGATGATTCTGTGAGGTCCTTTGCTATGATTGGATAGAGGGTCTTGGATTTTATTTTTGTGAAAAAAATCTGTGGCTTGGAATCTGTGTAAAGAGAAATTTAAATGAAAAATTCATAATGGTAGATTTTAGAATTTTTAATATATTTCTAATTTAAGAGTTGTGAACAGACTCCAGAAAAACAATTAATAAATAAATACATAGAAACCTGAATGTCTGTAAAAGGAGCTGAAAATGAAGGTGAGCCACCCTCTCACTTCAATCAGAGGTTACACTACATAAAAGGATAAGACTTTAAGAAGCTAAAATTAACTATAAACTTTCTTAACATTACTTTTCGATGTAAGTATTAGGCTACATTTTAGTCAGGGGAATTTTTAGTATAAGTTATAGACAGGTCACAGGCTGTAAACAAAAATTCATGACCTGTGACCTGTCCATGACTTGTACTATATACCCTGACTAAAACTTGGGTGCTCTGGGGTGGGATGGGCGGTGGCCCAGGGACACCGCGGGTGCTGGGGGTGGGATGGGCGGTGACGTGCAGCCCAGGACACTTGCTGCTGCTGGTGAAGGGGAGAGGAGGGCTGGTGGGGCAGGCAGGCTCCCTACCCGGCTCCGTGCGGCTCCCAGAAGCTACTGGCATGTCCTCTAGGCAGACTTGGAGGTGCTGCCAGAGGGGCTCCGCACTCTGCCCCTTCACTGAGCACCTGCTCCACAGCTCCCATTGGCTGGGAACTGCAGCTAACGGGAGCTGTGGGGGGCAGAGCCTGCAGGCCGAGGCAGCACGCAGACCCACCTGCCACGCCTCTGCCTAGGAGCCGAGGAAGGGGCATGTTGCTGCTACCAGGGAGCCCCCGAGGTAAGCGCCACACAGAGTCCTCACCCCGTCCCGCACCCCAAGCCCAACCCCCTGCCTCAGCCTTGAGCCCTCTCCCACACCCAAACTCCTGCTGCTGCTGTGGGGGGAGGTGCGTGGTGGCCCAAGATTGCCCCAGCAGTGGTCAATGCAGCTGGTCCGGGGACCACCCGAGCTGCTCGGGTGGCCCCCAGGCCAGCCACACCAGATGCTGTAGAAGTCCCAGAATCCATGACTTCCATGACCTCCATGACAGACTTGCAGCCTTACTTGTAGTTGCTACAGTGAAATTATGCAATTGTGAATTTCAGTTATCACCAATGGAAATATTTTTATTGGTTTGTTTGTGTATGGTAAAATCAATGTTAACTGACATTTGCTGATAAAAATCTCATCCTTCCATGCAAAATTTTTTATATTATTGTAGCACCTAGGAGCCCTCATCATGGACTAGGACCCCATTGTGCTAGGTGCTGTACTAACAGAACAAAAAGACACTCCCTGCCTCAAAGAGTTTGCAATCTAAACAGACAAGGCAGACAAAGGTTGGGGAAATGTTTAGAACATACAAAGTGAACAATGTGATGGTGGCAAATGTCATGTTAGTTCCATGGCTTTTTTTTAGGAGAAAGTTTAGTTAGGAGGGGATCAGCTAAATGGAAGGGGGAAAGATGATGAGGACAGGGCAGGTGTGAAATGAAGATGAGATAAAAGGACGGTGAGGTAAGGTTGGATCAAACAGCCAATTAGCATAGGGCAGAGAAAGTCCTGTCAAAACAACAGAATGTTCTCCAAACCAATGGTACACTTGTGGCTGTTCCTGCCCATACTGGCTGCAGACTCTGGCTGCCTCTTTTTAATGCACATGGTCGGGGGAGACTCTGCCTGAGTCCAAGGGCCCCCAGAATGAAAATATATATATCTGTGTGTGTGTGTCTCCTTGCACAGTTCTGAGTCCACTGGGTGCTGGGAGGAAGTGTGGCCCCAGCTGGGCCCAATTTCCTCTCCATCCCAGTACAAAAGTCCCTGCTTGCACCTCTACCAGCTTGGATGCTTGCACCCGTACAAGATGGAAACTATGACATAATTCTTCATTGACAGGAGAATGGTTTAGGAGACCTACCAAATTTTTTCCATTTCTAAATTTTTTGAAAGACAAGTTAGAGGAAGAAAAATAGCTAAGCAATGTTATTTTTAAAACTGCTGGTAATTCAAGAGCTCTATTTCATATGGCTGAAAAGAAATGTTAACACAATTTAATCATTATTTTTATGCATACAAAAATCATCACTCTGGTGGAAACAATATTTTAAAAGGTGTGTTTTTTTAAATTTAAACCAGATTTTTTGTATTTACACAGAATCATAGAAGTGTAGGACTGGAATGGACCTTGAGAGGTCACATAGCCCAGTCCCCTGTACCACTACCATTTCTGACAGGTGTTTGTCTAACCTGTTCTTAAAAACCTTCCTGCCTGAGAATGACATTTGCTTTTTTTGCCACCGCATCACATTGACTCAAGTTCAGGTTGGGATCACTTTCACCAGACTTGCCTTCCACCTTCAGAGTCACAACCAGTTCTTCCCTGATAGAATCAAGTCTAAAATGGCTGCGCCCCGGTTACTTCCACCCCACCTCATCTGTCTTCTCATTGAAAAGGTGGGCTTCATCAAAGGGCAAGTTCTCTATGGTGTTTTGCACCTCCCTGTGAAATCCCAAAGCCTGTAGCCACTGACTCATGGTACATTACAATGGCTGTCACCACTGACCTTAATGATGTGTCTGCTGCATTAACAGCTGATTGAAGTGAGGTTCTGGCCACCAACTTACCTTCTTCAATAAAGCTTGGAACTGAGTTCTGTCTTGCTGTGGCACCTTGTCTACAAAGTCTGTGAACTTGGAATAGTTCAGATAGTCATACTTAGCCAACAGCCCTTGATAGTTTGCTATTCTGAACTGAAATCTAGTGGATGTGAAGATCTTCCTTCCCAATAAGCCTATACATTTAGCCTCCCTGTCAGAAGGAATAGATTTTGGATGTTGTTCTGTAGATCTCTCCATGGCAGCCTTTATGACAGAAAGCTAGGTCTGGAATGGGTAAAAAGAAATTCCTTCTCCTGGGCTGGGACAAAATAATGTTTTTCTGCCCTCTTTGAGGGGGTAGGTGCACATGTGCCTTATGTATGCCAGACTCTTCTAGCAGGTTGCAGAATAACATCATTAACTAGAAGTGCTATTTGACTGGATCTGGTAGTTTGCAGTATATTCAAGAGTTTGTGTTGAGGGCCCTGGACCTCCTCTAGGGCAGAGGTTCTCAAACTAGGGTGCATGGAATGTATTCAGAGGAGGGCAGGCATGAGAAACTTTAGGAAAAAAACTTTCTGCACACATTTTACCCACAGCAATGAATAACTAGCAAAGTTGATTCATCCATGCTCCAATACGTCTGTTAGTCTATAAGGTGCCACAGGACTCTTTGCTGCTTTTCCAGAGATATCAGGTCCTCAGATGGTGCTTTGCATTTTGACAGATTTCTGTTAAGCTTGCATAGCATTATACAAAGTTGTTTCAGCATGGAAAAGAGATAACTAAAGGAGAATATGATAGAGGTCTATAAAATCCTGACTAGTGTGGAGAAAGTAAATAAGGAAGTGTTATTTACTCCTTCTCATAACATAAGAACTAAGGGTCACCAAATGAAATTAGTAGGCAGAAGGTTTAAAACAAACAAAAGGAAGTATTTCTTCACACAACACAGACAGACAACGTGTGGAACTCTTTGCCAGAGAATGTTGTGAAGCCCAAAACAATAACAGGGTTCAAAGAAGAACTAGATAAGTTCAGGGAGGATAGGTCTATCAATGACTATAAGCCAGGATGGGCAGGGATGCAAACTATGCTCTCAAGTGTCCCTAACCTCTGTTTGCTAGAAGTTGGGAATGGGCGACAAAGAATGGATCACTTGATGATTACCTTTCTGTTCATTCCCTCTGAAGAACCTGGCATTGGCCACTGTTGGAAGACAGCATATTGGGCTAGATGGACCATTGGTCTGACACAGTATGGCCATTCTCATGTTGCCATCTATATGTTAATCCATTTTCTATGATACAGTATGCACATTTAATTGTAAGTGTGAAACACAATCACAGTTTTGCTTTTGCTCTTATTACAATTGATCGTTGGCTCATTCATGAAACAGAAAAAACCCCTACTCAACTGGAAAACAAAGAAGCCGAAACTGATTCAAATGAAGCTCCACTGCCACTGTTTATACTGGTATAGGTACTAGTGTGGTAGGAGGAAGCGGGGTGTAAACTACTACAGACAAATAGGGGGGCACGATCAAAGAAGTTTAAGAACCTCTGCTCTAGGGAGATCTGGAGTTCTTCTGCCGCTCTATGCAAAAATTCTTGGAACTGTTTATAGTCATCTGGAGAGGACAGAGACACTGTGGTGACTGCCTCATTGTGAGATCTTGTTTGTACCGATGGAACCAGCTCTGGCTGTATCCTTAGAGGAGAAAAGTGGAGTGATTCCCTAGAAGAATGTATAAGCTCTGCATCTCTTGTATATGGGTCCCATGATCTCCAGTATGGTCAGAAAGCTGGGGCAGGAGAGGGCTGTGGAGGTGCCCAAGGCAGGGACTATGAGGGTGTGTGTGTAAATCACTCTTGATCCCAAGGTAAATGCCAAGGTGCACGTTGGTACTGGGAGATTCTGAATCACCTGTCTGAGCTAGAATTTCTTGGAAAAACAGATGATGGTTCCTCTGGTGGTGAGATTCTCCAAAGGAAGAAAAAATCCATTAGTGGTACTGATGGTGCCGATGGAGAAAAAGCTAGGCTGGTAAATGGAAGAGGGGATAGACTTGTGTCATGGCCAACATCTCCTGGTGGAGCTAAGATCTTCCTAGTGAGAGAAGGTCCTGATGATGGGAGAAATTGAGGCTCAGGAACAACAAAAAGGTCTTCTAGTGTTGTATGTGTCTCTGTCCGCCCTAGAGTATACGAGATCTGATCCACTTGTGCTGACAAGGTCAGAGGAAGGAACGTGTTGGTGTTGGTGGTACGTGAGACAGCGACGGTACCATCAGTGATTGAGACTATTGTTGCGTGTCCCTTGCTGGAACCAAAGGATCTCAATGTTTCAGCTTGGATCATACCAGTGGAATTGATGTTGTCGATACGGGGTGCAGTACCGATAGACTCTTGATTCATGGGCTTCTGTGTCATGGCTCTGGGACTTAGAATGTCCTATGTCCTTAGGGACTGAGGAAACAGGCTTGCTTGGTTTAGGCAGGGTCGCATCAGTGGCCTTCAAAGCAGTCTTAGAGGGAGACATGCTTTTAAGCTTGTGAGAGCATTCCCTGCTCTCCTGATGAGACCGTGATTGAGGGTCTGTGGGTATGGATTCCCTCACATAAAAGTCAGACCTTGTGACAGAAGATGTCCTCCATATTGATTCAGGCAGATGTACGGCTGAGGGGGGGAAGGGAGAGTCCCTCAGTTTGGGTCCAACCACAGCCTCGTGACCTTCTTCATTAGGTGTTTCTAAGCCACAGTTCCCACGCCCCATGGGTACAGCTAGGGAAAGAGCAGCAGATATTGCACCTACCCAAGATGTGTGCTTCCCTGAAACGGTAAAGGCAGTGATGATGGTTGTCGCTAACTGAAAGGAAGGATGTGTGTAAGTGCTTGAGACTAAGTAAAGTTTAGCTTTAAGTGAAAGCACTCTTGTGTTGTCCTGTTTGTGCCAGCCATCTATCGGTCGGACAGCCATGTCTCTCCTGATTTATTTCCTGACACCACCTCGCACAGAGTAAAAGTTACCAAGAGCTTTGGGTTGAAAGAACCCCGGGTAACAAACTGACATCCCAGGAGATGTGCTTCCTGCTTGGAGCATGTATGTGAGACATTACAGAAAGGTTGCCAAGGCTCATCTGGCCCTCTGACCACTATCCCATGCTGCTCATCCATGTGGGCACTAGTGATACTTCCAGGTATGACTCTGAGCAGATCAGTAGTGAAGGAGCTGGGGGTGCAAATGGCATTCTCATCCATCCTGATGGTTGAAGGTAAGCACCCAAGCAGGGACAGACATCTTGGAGATGAATGTATGGTAGTGCAAATGATGTTGACAGGAGGACTTTGGTTTCCTTGACCATGAAATGCTGAGAGGGCAGCTGGCAAGAGATGGTGTCCACCTGATGAAGGGGAAGAGCATCTTGGGACACCAACTCGCCAACCTAGTGAGGAGGGCTTTAAACTAGGTTCAAAGGGGGTAGGTAACAAAAGTCCAAAGACAGATATTAAAAAAGGTAACCTTGACAGAGGGCAGGAAAAAGGGGAGATATGGAAAATTACAATAGGATCATAGGAGTTGCACGAAAAAACAGTGGAGGAATCTGCTCAACATCTTTGATGTCTACATACACTTGGAAGGAGTACAGGAAATAAACAGGAAGAACTGGATGTCCTAGTACACAAGCTAAAATATGATGTAATTGGCACCACAAAGATTTGGTGGGATACAGCTCATGACTAGAATACTGGTATAGCAGGGAATAGTTTGTTCAGGAAGGATAGACAGGGAAAAATGGATGAAGTGGTGCATCGTACATCATGATCATATAAACTTGTTCTGACGTCCAGATGGAGGTGACAGGCAGACCAGCTGAAAGTCTCTGGCTGAAGATAAAAGGGGAAAAAAAACAGGCAATGTTGTGGCAGGTACCTACTACAGACCATCAAATCAGAAGGAAGAGATGGATGAGGCATTTCTAGAAAAACAACAACAGACATATCCAAAATATATGACCTGGTAGTAATGTAGGACTTTAACTACCCAGATATCTGTTAGAGAAGTAATATGGCAAAACAACAAAATGTCCAATAGTTCTTGGAATGATTTGGGGACAATTTCTTGTTTCAGATGGTGGAAGTAACTGGGGGGCAGCCATTTTAGACTTGATTCTGACTATCAGGGAGGAACTGGTTGTGACTATGAAGGTGGAAGGCAAGTCTGGTGAAACTGAACATGAGTCAATGTGATGCTGTGGCAAAAAAAGCAATGTCATTCTGAGATGTATTAACAAGAGTGTGGTATGTAAGACATCTGCTCTATTCAGCACTGGTGAGGACTCATCTGAAATAATGTGTCCAGTTTTGGGCACCACACTTTAAGAAAGATGAAAAAAAATTGGAGTGATTACAGAGAAGGGTAACAAGCATGACAAGAAGTTTAGAAAACATTATTGTAACACATGGCTAGAAAGGGTTAAATGTTCTGCAAAATATATAACTCCCCAAAGGCATTGAGGGAGATAACGTTTGTGTTTTTGTGTATTTACATATGTATGAGTAGGATCGACAATGTAACCAACAGTCCCTGGCTATGCTGTATTCTGATATCATTTAAATGAACTGTAAACCCGGGATATCTCAGTATTCATCTCTTTGAAATGTACTGTGAATGGTGGAGGAAAAAGCAAATGGTCTTATGTTAATTCATATAGCTAAGTACTGGTAATGGACTTCCTTCAAAGCCATCCTAAGTATCTTTTGTTCCCCGAGGAAATCCCAACTTGTCAAGGAGGACATGAAACTATATAAAAGATCCTTGGGTCCTGATTCTGTCATCTCAGATCTGCTTAAGCTTCTTCAAGGGAAGTTTGAGTCGCAAGATTGAGGTCCCAGTTATGCTGGTATGCCCTGACTGTGATATTTGGACACTGAACTATAAACTATGACAGGGTGGGCAAACTATGGCCTGGGGGCCGCATCCGGCCCATCAGACCTTTTAATCCGGCCTTCGAGCTCCTGCCGGGAAGCAGGGTCAGGGGCTTGCCCCACTCCACATGTGCCATGGCTCCTGGAAGCAGCAGCATGTCCCCTCTCCGGCTCCTACGCATAGGGGCACCAGGGGGCTCTGCTCACTGCCCCTGCCTCAAGTGCCGGCTTTGCAGCTCCTGCAGTGAAGGGGGTTCATGGCGCTGCTTCCAGGAGCACGAAATTAGCGCTGCCTGGAGTCTGCACCCCTGATGTCCTCCTGTGACCCATCCCCCTGCTCCAGCCCTGAGCCCCCTCCTGCCCTCTGAACCCCTCTGTCCCAGCCTGGAACAGCCTCCTGCACCCCAAACCCCTCATTCCCAGCCCCACTCCAGAGCCTGCACACCCAGCTGGAGCCCTAACCCCTCCTCCAACCCCCAGCCCAGAGCCCCCTCCCGCACCCTGAACTCCTCATTTCTGGCCCCACCCCAGAGCCCGCACCCCAAGCCAGAGCCCGCACCCCCTTCTGCACCCCAACCCCCAGTTTTGTGAGTATTCATGGCCCGCCATACAACTTCCATACCCACATGGGGCCGTCAGGCCAAAAAGTTTGCCCACGCCTGAACTATGAACTATTTCTGAAAGAACTCTTTGCAACTACAAAGCTCACCATCTCTGCTATGAATCTGAACCTAAATGAATTGAACTCATATCTGTATGTATACTGATCTTTTAACCATACTCTCACTCTTTTGTTTTTTAATAAATTTTAGTTTAGTTAATAAGAATTGGCTGTAGCGTTATTTGGGTAAGATCTGAAGCATTCATTAACCTGGGAGGTAATGTGTCTGATCCTTTGGGACTGGTAGAACCTTTTCTTTTATATGATGAAATAAGATTTATAGAAATTTTCATCACATTTGACGTGGTTGGAGGCCTGGATGGAGGCCTGAGGCTGGATCACTTTAAGGGAACTGTATTGTTTGGACTTCTCAGTAACCAGTAAAGTTAATAAAGAAACTGGTTTATGCTGGCTTGGTGAATCTAAGTATTGGAATATCCACTAGCTTTTTGGAGTTTGGCTGCCCCATTCTTTGCAGTTCACCCTTACTGAGTGACCATAGCTAGCTCCCCACTAGAACCACAGTCATAATGACCAAGGGGAAAGGTTGAAAAACCTGGACATGATTAGTTTAGAGAAGAGAAGGCTGAGGAGAGACATGATAAGTCTTCAAATAAGTTAAGGTCTGGGTATGAACATCTTCTGCCCACATTAACTGGGCTAAGAGCAATTTGATCTTACTGGGCTCTTGGCAGTGCAGTGATCCCCCTTCATTGACCCAACAACAGCAGTGAGGCACCTCTGGGATTAAAGTGTTGTGGATCTTTTTCAGATCTGTACAATATACATTAAGGAACTGGGAAGGGGCTGATGAGAAGGTGTAAGACCACCTGCAGAAGTGACGCTGGCTCCTTCCTGGACTTTCTTTTCAGGGACAGGTTTTGATTGCCAACTATCTTGTGGCCTCAATGTTGTGGCACCAGCTACTGTGTCTAGACCCTTCCCTGGGCCCTTTGAACTGGATTTAGAGGCATATTAACCATTTTTAAAACAGTCACCACTGATTGCACCTGGTTAACTGTTCCTGAAATTAGAGGAAAAGGGCTCATTGATTTAGTCAGCAGGGTGGCAGCCTTTCGCCTCTGGTCTGCTCAGCAGTTGCTATACCCTGAATCCCCACTGGCCTGAAAGTCCCTGGGCTTCTCTCTCTACGTTGTGCTCACAGGATGGGCATGACTCTCATATACTTTTGTTGGCATCTGACTGATTACGAAGTCTAGATTTGCCTCCATTCTAAAATGGCCTTTTTTATGCCTGGTGACTTCTGCGAAGTGCACAACTGGACCAGCCATTTTCCAGTTTACGGCTCTTAAAGGAGCTGCTGCTTTTGAACCTGCTTTTTCTGCTTAAGCTCTCTCCTCCAGAAGACTGTTTTTTGCCTTTACTCAGGCTGAGTTGACCAAGCTGTTCCCCCGATTGTCCTCTCTGAATTCCAGATGGCGCTCCCTCAGTGGGCTGCTCAGTATTTGCAGAAAGTTTTAGCAGTGATTGTTCTTTTCAGGGAGAATCCTGTACTCTCTTACTAGCTGTCTCTCCTTCTGTGGATGACATCCTTGTGCAATCAGGCAGATTGTTCTCCTGGAAAGGTCTGATGCATGTTCCTTTTGCAACCATGACTAAGAAGCAGCTCTATGGTATATGTGTCAAGGTGCAACATTATGCCACCCTCTCATCTCTCTGATACAGCCTGGAGGATGCCTGTTTCCATGTGACTCTATGACCCCAGTTTGGAGGATGTTCTACAATCCTCTTCCTAAGTGCTCCAGTGACTTGCAGTGGAGGGTACTGCATTGCATCATAACAACCAATCATTTTGAATACCATATTACCCCTGAGGTGTCTGCACAGTGCTCCTTCTGTCTGGCTTCAGACACAGTGTTTCATTTTTTCCTACACTGCTCCCAACCGATCCCTCTTTTTGGGCTTTCCCCAAGCCCCTAATTTGTTCTCCAAGTGAGATACAGTGCTCACATTCAGCTGCTTTCCTGCCTGCTAACTTTTTGCTGGGACAGGAAAAACTAGCCATTTTGAAATCTCAACAGAACAGAATGGCCGAGGTAGAGCACTGTGATGTGCTAGGGCTCTTCTGAGCACTGATTGTGGCCCAGCTGTTGATTGATAACACTTTTTTAATAAATTGACTTGCAACCTGGACACTTTTGGGTTGATTTGGTGTGTTAACAGTATTTTGAGTGAACTTGATGATGTTTTAGTGATCCATGTTTAATGTTCCCTTAAGATGTATTTTGCTTCATTTTATTCTTTTTTTGTATGTACATATTGTAATTTTATAACATGTTAATGGTTTTTAATGTGATTTTATGTGAATAGAGATGTTTTTCATGTAATCTAGGCCCCCGTAAAGTGGAAGGGTCCCAGAGCTGATACTGCAGCCTGAGCTGGAATGTCTACACTGCAGTTATAAAGCCCCACAGCCTGAGTCAGCTGGCAGCAGTCTTGTGGGGGAGGGAAATAGTATGTGATCATATAATTGAGTTTTCACAGGCATCCTTAATTCTGACATTTCCTAATTTTGGAGTGCTTGACTTTGCAACTTAACATTCTTTTAACATAGTTATTTCGGATGTAATTTCCTACATTTTTTAAAAACTGAAAAAATTAGAAAACAAAAATTCCATTATGTAGAATTGTATTGACCTCCCCACTTGTGTCATCAGAAGGCCTGGAATCTTTATTTCCACAGCAGTTTTCTACCAGAGCTAACAGAGGAAATGATGGCAGTAGAAGACTTATATTCTTATATTCTTTGTTTACCTGCCACTATAGGTGAATGGAGAGTTTGTCTGTGGGCTTCACAGCTATTTGCTGACAGAAAAGGAATGCTGAGACTCAGGAACGATGGGCTCAATTCCAGGTTCTACAGGGGAGTGTTCTCTAGACCCGTTTGCCCCATCCCCAAGCTCGTTAGTTCTAGCCAAATTTCAAGTTCCTGCTCCAAAAGAAGCAGCACTAGAGCTTCTTAATAAAAGAGTTATAATATTTATTTTTTTTAATATAGGGAAAAACAACATTTTTCCTAATGTGTTTTTGGAAATGACTGAATCATTTTAGCTAAAGCTTTTAAAAAATAAGCTTGAGGCAAACATCTGGCATGGAAAATTTCAGCCAAAATAGTTTAAATTTGGCAAAGTTATAAGCAATTGAAACCAGGATCTTATAATGGGAAATGGTGGACACCATTAAGTATAAGCATTGCTACCTGTGCTGCCTAAAGTTTGTTTAATATACACCATGGATAATAGAATTATTCATGCAAGATCCATTCATATGGACCTGTATTCTCTATCCCTCCTTCTAATGGCACATTTGACTGTATGGAAAAAGGAAGCCTAAAAGGTTATACATGTGGACTCACAAACACAGGTATATGTAAAATCTTTCCCTTCTCAGTCCAGCTTTTACATCCTGCAAGGAAAGTCAAAATTGTGGATTCATGACACAGTGGTGGCCATGGACTTGTCTTAGTGAGCTCATACGGTCACAGTCATCTGCTCACTATGACGTCTGACATCCCCTATGGGGGTGTGGAGGAATATTTGTGAGGGCACAATGGGGCCTTAGCCATGCCCCGTGGGGCGGGGAGAGGGAGCACCACCCAGCCCCACTCTGCCCCCAGCACAGCTCCAATTGTGGCTACAGCATCAGCCCGACTCCCAGACTGGCTGTGGCTCCACACTCAGCCACAGCCCTGGCTGTGGCTCTGCCCCTGGCCCCAGCCCCCTTACTTCTGTCATCCCTCCCCCCCCCACAGAGCTGTGGCCCTGCTCCCAGCCCCAGCTGCTGACCACAGCTCCCAGTGGGAGAGGGGTGCAGACAGGGGTTGGGGGGGTGCGATGTAAAAAGTTTGTGGACCACTGGTATAGGACGACAGAATTGGCTGGAAGAGAAAATCCTCATTTAAAGAAACAAGTCATTTGTGGATTTGCAAATGTTTTAAAAATACAGAAAAAAATCTGTGAAGTTCATGCACTTAGATTTTTTAATCTGATATATTTCAAGAGTTTCCCCAGAATATGAGTTCAATTGGAAAGCAGTGGTGTAAATATCATCTATAAAAATCTCCTCTACCAAGAGAGCATTTCCCCACCAGACCCAGTACGCTAAAAGTGGTGTTCTTTCTAATACAGGATTGGCAGTACTAGGAAGGTATTATGGAGAAAGGTCCCAGTCACCATAATTCCAGATCTTTTCCACATTATGAAGACAGTTTCTCCTCTCTGTCAACTAAAATCTACCCCAGCAAATCCCAGAAAATAATGTTAACACAAAGTATCATGTACAATAGAAGCAATGATGAAATAAAAGACAAGGAAACAGCTGCAGCTGTCCTTCATGAAGGCAGAACACAGAACGGGGAGAGGAGACCACCACCTGGGGAGATGCTGTCTCAATTATGCTAAAATTATATATTTTCCCCAGTTGCTAGATTTGACTTTTAAAAGCACAGATTTTTTTTTAAGAGAACAAAGACTAATATAACATATGTATTACTGTGTTTGATTTTAAGCAGCAAGAAAAGGACAAACAAAGCAAGCTACCGCATGATTATCTATCACAGTGATACTCAGATTGAGGCTTGGGAACCACAAGTGCAGCACATCATAGTAAAACACTGTGATTTAATTATTAACCAAGTTATTAATCAATCAGGATGCATTTATTATGTTATTAACCAATTGTAGAATACTTGGTCAGTCATTTCGCTGGGGAATTATATATATAAAAATAGTACATGAAACAATGAATTCACACTACTGTGGCTCTTTTGGGTAATGCTGATCACTAAGGTCTGAGTATCGCTCATCTATCATATGTTTTTCAGCAAGAAAAATGTCAAAATTAGAATTTAATTAGAATTTACATCACAAATGAGATGTAAACTAGTTTAAATATTCACCAGCATCTCTCCTTAACTCTGCACGTTGAAACAAAGAATTTCATACTTTATAACTAAAAAATTAATAATCAAAAGGCCAGAGTGATAAGGTAGATATCCTTTGAAGTTCTACAGTCATTTTTATATCTATCTTGTATTGCTCTGTTGATTAGAAAGATTATTCTTTACTAGTGCAGGCCAATACCACCCAGGTACAGCTTTTAATATTAAAACTTATGAATCTTAAAAGAGCAATTACTTTCAGAAATACTAACTTGGAGACCTGATAATGCTAAAAGCTCCTTTTTAAATCAAATGTTTTCACCTCAACTCATACTTGAAAGAAAGAGAGAAAGTTTCCCAGTCAACATGGTTTTAAAAGCAAATCTCAACCATAGCAGAATCATTTAACAGGATCATTCTTCAGTTAAATACATGATTTTTCTAGCATTAATAAGTTTCTGTATGACACCGATAACACAACTGATGCTATATTAAAATTAGCTGAGACCACTTGCAACATAAAGACTAGATCCTGCACAGAGAAAAGGCCCTATGCCCTTGTGGAACACCACTGACTTCAGTGGTTTGCTTACATGGAGACAGTTGCAGGATCAGAGTCCGAGTGTAGAAAAAAAATTGAACATTGCACTATTTAAGTAACAGCATACTGTGCATTTTTCCCACTACAATCATAGATCCATGGATAGAAATAAACAGAAATGAAAACAATTACAAGATTCCATCTATTGATCATTATAACAATGGAATAACTACATTTTAATCAACAGATCTTTTATATAAGTTCTTTGTCAGGTATGAATTTTAACAGTTTTGGAAGCATTAATGTACAATATATTTAATTAGGCAAATAATCCTGGAATAGTAATTTATTATTGTAATATCTCACAAGCTGTTTCTTCATTGAAGGTTTGTATTAACAGTATTAATACTATGTCTTTTAGGGTTAAATGTAGCTATTTGCGATTTTCATATGACATCCTTAATTAGGCAAAATAAATACCATTTTCTTTAAATACTGGATGCATTTTTAATAACATTGTTAAACTGTTTTTAATTTAATGTAAGAGTGATTTCAGTTACAAATTGGAGCACAGAATTTATCCTTGTTTGGTACTGATTTGAAAATTATTAATACACTATGAGCCAGATCCTTAGCTGTTGAAGCCAATAAATGTATGTTGACTTACACCAGCTGAAAATCTGGCCCTGTATTTCTAACTGGACAGATGCATGTCTTACATAAACAGATAAACATGAATGTTTCCAGATGCCAAGTATTTAACTATATTAAATAGCAATAGTGTATTTAGTGTAAGATATATTAAGGAAGCACAACTGATCAGTGGAAGATCTACCACTCTGCTAGAAAATCCAAATCCAGAGTTTGGAGACAAAGAATTAACAATTTATGTCCTACTCTTTCACTGAGCTCTGTACATGTGAACCTTTACGCTCATGAAGAGCGCACTGCAATATTGTTGTGCAAAGGACAAAATCCATTACTTTGGGCATTGCTTCAAGTGTGTTAAAGTTATTTTTAGCCAAGACATCAGCTTCCTCTTGAGGCAACGGAAGGATAACACTCTCTGAACAGCACTCATCCTTCTCAGAACTTTCTAGAACTGTGTAGCAATGAAAAGCCAGAGAATGCCAGCCCTACTCCACTAGCCTGAGTTGAATCTGGGTAGAGCTTGGAACTGGGGGGATGAGAAGGCCTGGTAACCTCACCAACCTAGATTCCTCACACATAGCATTAAGGAGCTCCATCAGAACTGGGATTAGTTGGGAAAAAAGTAGGGACACTGTGTCTCCACCAGCTAACTGTTCTATTCCCGGTGTGTGCCTTTGCACACCACAGGAGGAACAGGGCAGCCTACCCAGGGCTGGCTCCAGGCACCAGCGCAGAAAGCAGGTGCTTGGCGCGGCACGTCCGGGTCTTCGGCAGCAATTCAGCGGCAGGTCCCCCAGTCCCTCTTGGAGGGAAGGACTGGCCGCCGAATTGCAGCCGAAGAATGAAGCGGCGCAGTAGAGCTGTCACCGAAGTGCCGCCGATCGCAGTTTTATCTCCTCTCCCCCCACCCTCACTTGGGGCGGCAAAAAAGCTAGAGCTGGCCCTGAGCCTACCCAATGTCTATTTATGGTAAGACAACATCTTTTGGGGTCTCAAATCCAGAGCTGAAAGTAAGCCTGTACGGTAAGGTATGGTGTTCTGGTAAGAAAGAAGGTACACAGCCGACTGTACCGGCAGGGCCACCGATGGGGACGAGAGGAGGGAGGGCGCAAAAGAGGCAGCTCCCCCAGGGCACAGTAATTTAAAAGGGTTCAGGGCTCCTGGCAGCAGCCAGAGCCCCAGTCCCTTTAAATCGCTACCACAGCCCCGGGGCTCCTGGCCGCTGCCACTACCCTGGGTCTCCGGCAGCAATTTAAAGGGCCTGGGGCTTCCAGCCACTGCTACCGCATCAGCGGCCAAAGCCCCAGGCCCTTTAAATTGCCGCCAGAGCCCTGGACAGTGCAGGCCGGGCAGCGCTAAAGGGCTGGCTGGGGGAGTCTGGCCCCAGCCCCGCCCCTTCCAGGGGCCCAGTGCCACCCACCCACCTTGTCCAGGACCCTGGCCGCTATGTGTACTGGTAAGTCCATTAATTTACTTTTTCAGCCCTGCTCCTATCCCTCTCGGGAAAGTGTGACTATCCCACAGAACAATCGAGGCAGGAGGGGCTAGCCGAAGAATGGACTGGCTGACTGTGATGACTGCAGTACCTTATGCATGACAAAAATCCTGTCATGTCTCACCGTGAGGTAATAGATAACAGAGAGAAAGAACAGGTGATCAGAGTGCACATACTGGCAACAATGTAATCAACTACTGCCTAATTTCCAGAGCTCCTCACAGAAATTACATTTTCAAAAATCTAAACCCTAGTTTATTATTTTGTGCAGTTTAACATGGGAAATAAATGTTTACCTTTTGGTTGTTGTGTTCAAAAAGGCTGCAGATGAATGTTTATAAACAGCATCACAAATATCTACTATCCCACTAACTCAGGCCAAGTAAAATATCAGTTTTTTCATAATCAATCTTGTACCATGGGGTCTCAATTGGATGAACTAATGATAGAGTTGTAGCTACAATTCTGAACGTGCTGGCTTTTGTAAGCTCCAAACATAAAAGTATTTAGTTAATGCCGGTTTCTAAATCACGATAAGAAAAGTAATAAATGTTTCCAGTAAAGGGTTCCTGACACTGAATAAATACATTTCCAAATTATTTAAGGGTCATTTAAGGGTCACACACAAAAGAAAAACAAAGTCAAATCAATTGATAATAAAAGTTTTGCTAATTTTTGTGAGATGCTAAATTGTAGCCATATCTGTTATATAACTTGGAACATGGAAATGAAAAAAGTGGTATTAGCTGTCCTTAAATGTTATTAACTGAAAAACTAGCTAACATATTTTGTAGAATTATTTTAAATAAATCTGTTAATTGTTCTCTGAGGGTTATATCCAGTTTGTATGCATGACTGCTCTCTAAGGATAGATACTGCATAAACTACAAACTTTTTACTCCTAAAAAAATTAACAAGAGGCATAATTTAATCTCTAGTGTGGTTCTTGGTTCAAATTCTTTTCTTTCTTAGTAAAAAGATAACAGAATATATTTCTTTTTAATAAAACTTCCCCCAAAGGACATTCAAAAATACAAACTCCTTCAAACCCTGGAGGTCATTACTAAACAAGCTGTATGAAAGGGCAGATTGATTAGCCTCATTTTTTGGAGGGGATAGAGAGAAGTTACTTACATGGGTACCTAAAGGTAAAGTAAGACTAGAAATGGAAAGAAAAGAGAGAAATATGTGAAGAAAGGGTATGAAAAGAGGATAGTAGTTAAGCAGAAGTATTGAATGTCTAGAGAGAAATGTGAGTAGATAAGCTTTAATATGTCCATACCTTTTATTCAAGTTTTTGATTAATGGGTTGCTGTTTAGTTTAGGCAGGGATGGCTTACTTCTGCTTTTGGTTAAAAGTAGTTAGAACTGTATTTTTATTAAATAAAAGCTCTGTTTTAAATTTTCAGAATAATTTCTACCTGTATTATATAATAATTGCCATCTTTTTTAAACAATATATGTAAAAATTCGGAAATGTATTTAATACCAGGAAAAAGATTCTCAGACACAGCAAACTGGACTATCATATTTTCTTCCCCCATTCTCTTCTGACCATACACCCACCACATAACACTTAACAGTTCTGCCTCCTCTTCATTTAAGCCTCATTCAGCTCTCATCCCAATTTGACCTCATCCTGGATCTTAGTTTGGCTAGTTCACTCCATTTCCTCTTAAAGCCAAGCAACCAGGCTTCTCTTCTAAAATGTCTTTCTGCTCCCATTTCCCTTGTTACTCTTGGAATATATGACAGCATCCCTTTGTCTCCTTGGCATGATCTCTCTCCCAGGGCTAGAAGTAGCATTCACAAGCATTCCCCAAATGGCCCTGTTTTGGACATGTATAGGGATCTTGTTTTTCATTAAAGCAAAAACAAACATATGTAGAATGAAGAAAAAAAATGATTATGAAGTGTCTATTGTAGCAAAGATCTACTGTCAATAGGCCATGGAGTCCCACTCCCTTGTGGCATAATATTGCTCCATATAGTGCACATTTTCTGCTGGTTTGATAAGAAGTATATTATGTTCTTTATTAGTTTTGAGGAACCATTAAAAGGCTTTATATGGTACTTTCCTGAAGCAACAAAATTGGCATCTATATTGGTACCAGATTTTTTGAAACATTACTTGATGTGACCCAGGGACCTCTTGGGATTCACTGACAGAGGGCACTGGGGTGCAGAGGGTCACAGGGATTCCCTCGGTCTGGTCTCTGTAGTTTGTCAAACAGTGTCATGTAAGGTCTCTACTGAAAGCCTGTGTCACATCGATCATCATAATTGTTGCAAAATGGATGGATGGATGGATAATATGCAAGAAGTTATGTATATATACTGAAAATTATGCTCTTATGCTCTGTGAGCTGGTCACCAGAAAGCAATACGCAAGTTTCTTTCAGGCAGCAGATGGTTATCTACCTGTCTGGCTACATGTAAACCGGAGCATTGCATACTTCACAATGAATGCCTATTGACAGCCTGAACAAAATGCTAATCCAGTAATTGCAAAGTCACCAGGGGAGATTCTATACAGGAAAAAACAAACAGCAGGGGTTACCCTGTTTACAAGTGAGGACACTGGATGGTTAGAATGGTATCTGGGGGTGCAGATTACACCCAGGTATCTTTCAGCTAAGGGACAAGCAGCCAGCTGGCTTGTCTTATGAACAGAGAATCACAGACAATCTGGCTTTTTAAACAATGGGAGACACACTTTTAGATGGACTATCCTTTGTGAGACAGAAGAAATGGCTTGTTACATTTAGGTTCCAAAAAGCATGTTAACTTTTATTTTATATGTAACCATTTGTTTCAATTACCGGTAACTCTACTTGCTTCTTCTCAAATCTCTGTTCATTAAACAAACTTTTACTTGTTTTCAATATAAACAAATCTAAATGATGCTATTTGAGTGATCCTGAGGTGAAACTGGTAAATGTGTGTACTGTTTCTTTGGGAGCAGTGGATCTGTGAATTCTGAGATAAATACTATCAGGAATTGTGCCATAATGTGAGACTTTTAACTTCCCAGATATAGACTGGAGAACAAGTACTACTAATAATGGTAGGGCCCACTTACTCCTGGATGTGGTAGAAGTCAGTTTCCTTCATCAAATCATCACTGAACCAACAAGAAGGGATGCAATTTTAGATTTAGGTTTAGTAAGTAGTGAGGACATCATAGAACAGCTGGTCATAGGAAATAACCTTGGATTGACTGATCACAAGATGATTCAGTTTAAATTAAATGGAAGGATAATCAAAACTGGGTCATCAAGGATGTTTTTTTATTTCAAAAGGGCAGATTTTGGGAAACTAAGGGAATTAAAGAAGTCACCTGGACTAAAGAGCTCAATGGCTTCAATGTGAAGGAGGCTTGGAATTTCTTTTAAATCAACTATACACAAATTATCTTTAATTTGCATCCCAAGCAAGGGGGAAAAACTTGTAGGGAAAGACTTCAGAGCCATCTGGATGAATAATTATCTCAAAAAGGTTATTAGGAGTAAGTAGAAAGCCCATAGTGAATGGAAAAAGAGATTGATCAGTGGAGAAAGCTATATCTTGGAGGTTAGAAATTGTATGAATAAAGTGAAAACTGCTAAAAGCCAGTCTGAATTAGTTCTTGCCAAGGAAATTAATATAAGTAGTCAGAGGTTTTTTAGTTACATAAAAATAGAATGAAGAAGGATGAGGTCTGTGTGCAGTGTGGATAGGGAGAAGCTTAACGATAATCTAAATAAGCCAAAAAACTAAATTAATACAATGTCTCTGTTTTCAATAAGGAGAATAATATGGAACATGGGTACGAAGGCAGGATGGCTGATAGAAATGAGTGCATAGAAATAGGTATGACCACAACAGAGGTGGAAGAAAAACTTGAAGAGTTTAATGCACTCAAATCAGAGGGACCAGACAATTTCCACCTCAAAATACTGAAAAAACTGGCACATGAGATTGCTAGTCTAGTAGCAAAGATTTTGAATAAATCTATTTGGGGTACTACTGCATGACTGAAGAATAGCTAATGTCATACCTATGCTTGTGGGCAATTACAGCTCTGTTAGTCTGATCTCAATAGTATGCAAGATTTTAGAACAAATTGCAAAGGAAAGAATAATTAAATTTATGGAAGTAAACAGAAAATGAGATGTAATACAACATGGGTTTACTGGGGTATAGACTGTGCCAGTGTGATGGGATGTTTACCACACATCACTTCTGAAAGGAATAAGGAAGCCGAGAAAGGACCAATTAATGTGAAATGCCACATATGCAGGGATTGGGCTGAAGAAGCAACCCTTGACTGGAAGATGAAGCTTAGTTCAGTAGGTGTGGGCTGGACTAATATAAAGCCAGGAAGATGGCAACAGAAATGGTTGCAGTGAGGAAGACTGCAGCCACCCTCTGCACAGAAATGGGATGAAATTCAATAGTACAAAGTGCAAGGTTATGTATTTAAGCTTTAATAAGAATTTCTACAAAAAGCGGTGGGCTCATCAGTTGTGACAGATAAGAAAAGTGACCTGAATGTGTTGGTCAATCACAGGATGACTGAGTCACCAATGTGATGCAGCTGCAAAAAAGGCAAATGCGATCCAAGGATGGATCAGGAGTGGCATTTTCAATACAGACACAGACATATTCATGTCATTGTACAAGGAACTGGTAAGAACTAATTTTGAATATGGCATACAATTCTGGTTGCCCATGTTCTAGAAAGATGAATTCAAACTGGAACAGGTGCAGAGAAGAGCTACAACGATGATCCAGGGAATGGAGGGCCTGTGCTATGAGAGGGGACTGGAAGAGCTTGGCTTGTTTTAGCTAATGAAAAAAAGGCTGAAAAGGGAACCACAGCGGGTTAAAAGCTATTTAAGCTAAAGGACAATGTTGGCACAAGAACAAAATGGGTATAAACTGCTTGTGACCAAATTCAGGCTGGAAATTAGAAGAAGGTTAGAAACCTTCAGAGTGAGATTCTGGAACAGCTTCCCAATAGGAGTTGTGGGGGCAAATAACTTAATTAGTTTTGAGAGAGAGATGAATTTATGAATGGGATTATATGACAGGGTTGCATGTGATCATGGGGGCAGGTCTTGGCAGCTCTGGGGGTCTCTTCTCATGTATGTCTTATGTCTCTCAAATCTCAAGCGTCAGGGCTTCAACAGGTCAATTGCAAGGATCAGGAAGGGATTTCTACACACTCCTCACCCATCAATGTATTCTTGTTTTTTTGCTTTTTGTCTCCTTCCTCTGAAAGATCAGAGATGGCCATGGCTGGAGATGGGACACAGGACAGGGTGGGCCAGTGCTCTGAGGTGGCACTGAGGATTCTCTCTCTCATGGGCTTAGCTAGCTGGTTCTTGCTCGGCATGCTCAGGGTGTAACTGATCATCATATGTGGGGTTGGAAAGGAATTTTCACCCAGGTCAGATCAGCAGTGACCTAGGGTTTGTGCCTTCTTCTGCAGCATGGGATGTGGGTTATTTGTGGGGATTATCTGGGTCTCTCTCACTTAATCAATTCCCTGCCATTTCAGGAAACTCTGACATTGGTGCATCTCGGTACTGCCTATTCTCTACCTGTGGCACACACCAGTTTAGTCTCTTGTGGGCTGTAATACTTCAGTCTAATTTCAGTTGTTGGGTTTAGTGCGTGGGTGCTGGGTGGTGTTTGTGACCTGTGATATACGGGAGATCAAACTAGATGATCTGGTTGTCCATTTTGGCCTTAAACTCTATGATAATTGTTAACAGGCTCTCATTTTAAATTGTAAATATTTCCAAAAACTTTTTGGTAATATTTACAATCTCTATAGGCAATGTAAATGTCTCAAGAAAAGGATCAGAATCTCGCACCTGCAGTACTCAGACTGCAGTTTCTCTATTCCACAGCCTAGAAAGTGAACAAAAAACACAGTGAGCCTAGATCTACACTGACTTCTCAAGAGATATCAGAATGCTGTGACTATTATTTTCAAGACTTTTGCTAATGAGCATAACCACATTTCTTTTGTATATATGGCATAAAAGAAAGCAAAGGTGTTGAAGTTTCTTTACCTGTTGTGCTCCATCCCCACTAACAATAGGGGCAGGTAGAAGAGGAATTTCACTACTTATAATCTGAGTGGTATCCAGTAGTGGTGGGTGTTCTGCCATCTTTGATGGAACATTAATTCACAGGATCACCTGTAAAGAAAAACTACCAAAATTATATAATATGCATGTTATTAAAATATAAGTGAAAACTCATTTCATAGTAAGTATCCTTTAAAATAGTCTTTAGTGTTAAAAAGTAAAGTTAACAAGATAATTTAGTGCACCAGTATAAATCTTTTTCATAACACATCTCAAAGGACCTTTCCATAAATATGACTAAGGTAATTTTGGAATGCTAGCACAGTGGTTCTCAACTAGGGGTATGTGTACCATTGGGGGTACTCAGAGGTCATCCAGGGGGTACTCAACTCATCTAGATAATTGTTTCTCAACCTGGGGGTTGCAGCCCATGGGGAGGGGGTTATGGGATGGGTTTGGGGGGCTTGCAAGTGCAGGGTTGGCATTAGGGCAGGAGTGGGCAAAATTTTTGGATCAAGGGGCACATCTGGGTGGGCAAATTGTAAGCAGGACCATGAATGTAGGGTTGGGGCAGGGGGTTGGGATGTGGGAGGGGGTGCAGTGTGCAGGAAGGAGCTCAGGGCAAGGGGTTGGGGTACAGGAGGGAGGGGTGCAGGAGGGGGCTCAGGGCAGGAGGTTGGGATGCAGGAGGGGGTGTGGAGTGCGGGAGGAGGCTTAGGGCTGGGGTGCAGGAAGGGTGCGACAGGGGTTTAGGGGGCTCAGGGCAGGAGGCTGGTGTGTGGGGTGCAGGAGGGGCTCGGGGTGTGGGCTCCAGCCCGGCGCCACTTACCTCGAATGGCTCCAGGGTGGCAGCAGCGCGCAGCAGGGCTAAGGCAGACTCCCTGCCTGCCCTGGCCCCGCACCACTCCCGGAAGTGGCCAGCATGTCTGGCAGTAGCTCCTGGGAGTGGGGTGGGGCAGGCGGCTCCGCTGCGCACTGCCCTCGCCCATGGGTATGACCCCCAAAGCTCCCATTGGCCGCGATTCCCCATTCCCAGCCAATAGGAGCTGTGGGGGGGGCAGTGCTTGCAGACGAGGGCAGCACACAGAGCCCTCTGCGCCCCCCTCCCCCTCCAGGGGCCGCAGGGACGTGGTGCTGGCCACTTCTGGGAGCACCACAGGGCCTGCGCAGGCAGGGAGCCTGCCTTAGCCTCGCTGTGCCACAGGGCTGGCATTCCCGCAGGCCGGATTGAAAGCCCTGACAGGCTGGATCTGGTCTGCAGGCTGTAGTTTGCCCTCCCCTGCATTAGGGGGTGGCAAGCAGGCCAGTGGCACAGGGCCCCACATCACAGGCAGCCACATGAAGCTAAGTTACATGCTTCAGCCCCATGTGGCAGGGCTTGAGCTCCAGACAAGTCCCACAAGTGAAAAAATAGCCTCAAGGATCACACTGAAATGTAAGTACAATATTTATACTCCAATCAATTTATTTTATAATTATATGATGAAAATGAGAAAGTAAGCAATTTTTCAGTAATAGTGTGCTGTGACACTTTTGTATTTCTCTGTCTGATTTTGTAAGCTGATGACCAGACAGCAAGTGTCAAAAATCGGGACTGGGGTCGGGGGGTAATAGGAGCCTATAGAAGAAAAAGACCCCAAAATCGGGACTGTCCCTATAAAATCAGGACATCTGGTCACCCTAGGTAGGTAAGACAAATCAGACTCCTGAAAGGGATACAGTAGTCTAGAAAGGTTGAGAACCACTGTGTTAGCATCTCACACAATTATACTCTATAGGTTTCTGGCCCCCTCTGGTGGCTGAACCACAGAGGTTTATGAGTTCACTACAGCCTCTGAGCCAACAGATGTCAGCCTTTTAAGTCAGTCAGTAAGTAGAGACTAATGGTTTTAGACCCAGAGGTCCAAGGTTTAATTCTCATTGTTGACAACTCATCTAAGGGCACTGTGTTACATTAGAAAGTCTTGAAAGTGCACAAATGTCTAGCTTCATTATGAACAAGAGCACTGTCACGATGTAATCTAATGTCAATTCATTATTATTTATTTTAATACTGTCGCATCTAGGTGCCCTAGTTATGGACCAGTGCCCTGTGGTGCTAGATGCTGTATAAATACAGAACAAAAAGATGGTTCCTGCCCATGGTCAAGCTTACAATTGAAATATAAAATAAGAGACAACAGATGGTTACAGTCAGATGGGGAAGTGCAGGGAAATGACGAGACAATATTGGTCAACATGACTGCATTGTTTAGTGGTCTCAGCGTACCCCCCACCTAAATGTTGCCAATATTTCTCTAAGCATCACAGAAAAGGAGGAGTTTGAATGAGGTAGCTTTGCAGATGTTTACAGGGAGCTCCTTTCAGGCCTGAGGGGCAGCACAGGAGAAAATATGAAGGTGCTTGTTTGAAAATTTAACAAGTGGGCAATAAAGGGTGGCATCATGGTCTGATTGGACACAAGAGTTGACATCTTGATTGCCAGCGAGATATTATAGGTGGGGGGGGGGGTGACAGGTCAGGGGTTTGAAAGTGAAGATGAACAGTTTATATTTGATGTGACAGAGTAGTGGGAGCCAGTGGAGGGATGCAGAGAGGTGACATGATCAAAGTGACGGGCTAGAAAGATCATCTTGATAGCAGCATTCTGAACATATATGAGTGGGGCAAGAGTGCACTTATCAAGGCCAGAAAAAAGGATGTTGCAGTAATTGAGAAACAAGATAAGAGCCTAGACAAGAGTTTTAGATGAGTGGATGGATAGGAAATGCCATATATTAGAGATGTTATCCAGAAAGGAATCTGCAAGATTTAGATATAGCCCTGGATGGGAGAACCTAGAGAGAAGTCCACGTCAAAGAGAATGACAGACAGGATGGTGGTGGTGTTTACAGTAATCAAGAAGGTAGCAGGAAGCATTTTAGGGGGCACATTAAGAGCTTTATTTTATCCATATTTAAGCTTAAGTTGACAGCTAGACATCCATGAGGAGATGTCAGAGAGATGGACCAAGATTTTAATTTGTACAGAAGATGATAGGAGTTATCTGGAGTGAAGGTCTACACAATTGATGGTAGTTAAATTTGAATCTGCAGATGAGATTACCCAGAGATAAGATTTAGAGGGAGAAGGAAAGAGGACCAAGAACAGAGCCCTATGGAACACCCAAAGAAAGGTGGAGGTGGGATGAGGAGTACCCTCTTAAGGACATGATGAAGGAATGATTTGAAAAGTAAGATAAGAACCAAAAGAGGGACAGAGTCACAGAAGCCAAGGGAGAATTTTTTTTTGAAAAAGGAGCATTTTCAGTGCCTTTGCAGGTGACTGACAGGTCAAGGGGAATAAGTATATCTCAGTTATGCCACATCAATATCATAAGCATATTTCCATAAAGAATATGGAATGTAACATCTCAATACAAAAATTAAATTGAATTAAAAAACCCACACTGAGTTAGCATATTTTTAAATGAGCAGGAAATGCACAAAATTATTCTTCAAGATTTATTTTAAAAAAATAAAACACACACCTCCCTCCTAAAAAACCTTGATTAGAGTGTGTCAATATGTGGAGTCATCACAACTAACTCATACTTTCTATCTACTTCCTATGTTGCAAACTATGCTTATTCTCCAATATCTATCTACTCAATGAACACCGCAGAAAGACTCAAAGGACTTTCAGAAGCAAGCAACCATCATCCTTACC
Organism: Mauremys mutica; assembly: GCF_020497125.1. Taxonomy (NCBI): domain Eukaryota; kingdom Metazoa; phylum Chordata; order Testudines; family Geoemydidae; genus Mauremys; species Mauremys mutica. Next base: position 306,698,537 of record NC_059072.1, on the reverse strand, counting down.
ATTGTGCTGACAGTAGATTCTAATAATCTGAGGAGCAACATAACCAGGAATGTTTCATTTGGGGTTTTTTCCTGCTTTTAGGTTATCCAGCTAACCTAGCCTTCCTGTTTTATCAATGTTAGTTTAAACTTCTTCCAGCACAGATATATCTTCTATGTAGTGAGGTACAACAGTGCTGGTGTTCATTATTCACAGCATATTTAATACAATTTCCTTTCAGTGCACTTCAGGTTTGTCTTTGTTAGTATCAAACAAGGGAAAGGCTCTTATGCTAACATGAGAATTGACAAAGACAGCTTAATGGCTCTCAACCCTCTACAGCTAAATACTGGAGATACTTATTTGACCAACTGAAAAGATGTTATGCAACCTACAATACAAAAATAGATTTGTTGTCCAAAACCCCAACACAACTGACCATTTTAACTTATTTACTCCTTCCAGGCTGAAACTCTGTTGTAAATTTTCTCTGGGTTTAAGTTGGAATACAGAGCTGTAAGCATACAGAAACCGTATGGGGGGGAAAAAGCCCAGAGCAACAAGTGTAGAGTAGCTAATGCATGACGATATTCAGTACAAAGTATGAGTGGAAGTAAGGGGGTCTGTAAGTAGTTAGTGCAGAGTGGCTAGTACACTTTAAATTCACATCCTAGCTTACTCTGCACTAAACTCCCCATGCAGACAAGCCCTAAACCTAGGGCCCTACCAAATTCACAGCCTTGAAAAACATGTCACGGACCATGAAATCTGGTCTTGTGTGTGCTTTTACCCTATACTATACAGATTTCACGGGGCAGACCAGCGTTTCTCAAATTGGAGGTCCTGACCCAAAAGGGAGTCACAGGGAGTTCGCAAGGTTATTTTAGGGGGGTTGCGGTATTGCCACCCTTCTGCATTGCCTTCAGAGCTGGGCAGCTGGAGAGAGGTGGCTATTGGCCAGATGCCAAGCTCTCAAGGCAGCACCTGCCAGCAGCAGCACAGCAGTAAGGGTGGCAATACCATACCATGCCACCCTGACTTCTGCGCTTTTGCCTTCAGAGCTGGGTGGCTGGAGAGTGGCAGCTGCTGACTGAAGGCCCAGCTGTGCAGGAAGCAGCACAGAAGTAAAGGTGGCAATACTATACCATGCCATCCTTACTTCTGTGCTGCTGCTGGCAGTGGCTCTGTCTTCAGAGCTGGGCTCCCTGCCAGCAGCCACTGCTCTACAGCTGTCCAGCGCTGAAGGCAGTGCCGCCACCAGCAGCAGCGCAGAAGTAAGGGTAGTAGTACTGCAAACTCCCCCCGCCCCATTACACCACCATGAAATTTCAGATTTAAATAGCTGAAACCATGAAATTTACAATTTTAAAAATCCTATCACCATGAAATTGACCAAAGTGGACGGTGAATTTGGTAGGGCCCTACTATACCTCGACAGTCTAACATCATCTCTTCCCACTGAACCAGCTTAGCTACTATTTTTGCTGTCATGTCAGCAGCACAGGTCTTCCCAAAGAGATCATGAGATGCTAGCAGTCTGATTGTTCATTCCTATGGTTCATGGAGTTCCTGTTTTCCTCTTTCTCCACCTAGCTCACAAGTAATTTGCATGCTATCAAGCCATCAGTTTGCGTGGTGGAGCAAGTCCGAAGGATTTAATCCAGTTTATCATTAAATGGGCAAGTTTATTACCCTGAGGTGAACCAGTTGTCTTCCCAGGTCTTATAACACTGAGGTTTTTTGGGTCACTTCATATTCTTGTGGCACTACTTGCGCTCCTGGGGATGCACATCTCTGTCAGTTACTCAGCCACCTTGTGAAATATTAAAGGTCAAACACATGGGTTCTGGATCTCCTTTGTACAGACTGATACCAGAATCTACACTTCCATCTCTGGCTAGCTAGCAGCACATCCATGACAGTCTTCTATGAGATATGCCAACAATAAAATCAGCTGGATCACAGAAGCAGAAAACACATTGGTCACTCTTAACATAGCACATAACCAAGCTTCACAATGTGTGCAGTGTTATTTGTACAGCTAAATGACTTCTAGCCTTTGCCTTTAAGGCCCTCAACAAATTAGGACCTATCTACCTTACAGACCCTTTCTAATTCCACAACAATTCAAGGTAACAGTACACAATGGGAATCAAAACTCAAGTTGACAGAGCCTAGATTCAAAGACTTGAGAGCAGGAATCACAGCACTGTCCATAACAGGTCCCCCTCCCCTGGCTGCCCCCCAAACTTCAGAACTGAAGATCAGATGGAGCTCTTACCTAACCATTTTCCTGACACTCTCTTATAAAGGCGTTAAAAATTACACCTGTGTGTGTACAACATCCAATACAACGCAGCCCTGATTTTGATTGGAGTCTTGGGGCACTACCACTATGATAAATAATAAACTACAAAGTGGGGAAAAACAAATAAAAGGGCATAAAAGGAACAACAGAAACCTTCAAAATGAAATCAATGCTAAATAATGTTTTATTTTGTGCCTCACATTTTGTCCCCCTCAGATTTTGGAAGGCAATTCAGATTCTTAAACCTTTGGTCGAGTGCTGTAGCTATCCTTAATAAATCGCACATTGGTACCTTTTTTGCGTTTTGTCAAATCTGCAGTGAAAGTGTTCTTAAAACGAACATGTGCCGGGTCATCATCCGAGACTGCTACAACATGAAATATATAGCAGAATCCAAGTAAAACAGAACAGGAGACATACAATTCTCCCCTAAGGAGTTCAGTCACAAATTTAATTAACACAATTTTTTTTAATGAATATCATCAGCATGGATGCATGTCCTCTGGAATGGTGACCGAAGCATGAAGGGGCATATGAATGGTTAGCATAGCTGGCATGTAAATACCTTGCAACGCCGACTACAAAAGTGCCACGCGGATGCCTGTTTTCACTTTCAGGTGACATTGTAAATAAGAAGCAGGCAGCAGTATCTCCCATAAATGTAAACAAATTTGTTTGTCTTAGCGATTGGCTGAACAATAAGTAGGACCGAGTGGACTTGTAGGTGCTAAAGTTTTACATTGTTTTGTTTCCGAGTGCAGTTATGTAACAAAAAAATCTCCATTTGTAAGTTACACTTTTATAATAAAGAGATTGCACTGCAGTACTTGTATGAGGTGAATTGAAAAATACCATTTCTTTTGTTTATCAATTTTTACAGTGCAAATATTTGTAATAAAAAATAAGTGAGTACTATACACTTTGTATTCTGTGTTGTAATAGAAATCAATATACAGCTCTACCCCGATATAACACAAATTCACATATAACATGGTAAAGCAGTGCTCCGGGGGGGGCAGGGCTGCACACTCTGGCGGATCAAAGCAAGTTCAATATAACGCGGTTTCACCTATAACGCAGTAAGATTTTTTGGCTCCCGAGGACAGCGTTATATCAGGGTAGAGGTGTATTTGAAACTGTAGAAAAACATCCAAAATATTTAATAAATTTCAGTTGGTATTCTATTAACAGTGCAATTAATCGTGATTAATTTTTTAATTGCAATTAATTTTTTGGAGTTAATCGCGTGAGTTAACTGTGATCAATCAACAGCACTAGTTTTCACAAACAAGAACTATAACCCAAAGCTACTTAAGAGGTTTTGTCAGTACTTTTGTTTGTAGTTTCACCAGGTTTCCACACCTAGATTTCAGATCCAGCGACCAGAGCAAAACCCAGTGTCATAGAATTCCATCTTGCTCACAAACTAGTCCTCCTATTACTCTAGAATTTTTTTTTAATGTCCTTTGTCCTTTCTAAGATGTTTGTTTCCATTTTAGACAAAGGGTTACTGTTAACTAGACCTGGATGAAAAAATTTAGATGGAACAGCTTTTCACCAGAAAATGCAGTTTCATGAAAACAGAAACGTTTTGTGGGACTGCATCAATTTCAATGAAATTTGACAAACATTTCAAAATGATTCAACATAGAAATAGAGTATTTCATTCCAACTTTCTCATTTTGTTTCATTCTGACTTTTACATTTGTAATATTCACAATGTAAAAATAAAGTATGTAACTACTTAATATTTATAATGTATTTACATTCTATATGTCAACATTATCCAAACAAAACATTTAGACATGATCACTAGATGCTTCAGAATTAAAATATTTAATGATTGACTTTTTATACAAATTTCAAAATGCCAAAATTTCAAGGACAGAAATTTAATTTTCCAACTTGCTCTGTTGTAAATCAATACTGTAAAGGTCTCAGCCATAGTTTTCAAATGAGGACACTTATGTAAAGACAATGGTAAAACCTAGAGCCTCCAGAAAGGATCCAATTGACCCATGAGCTGGGTCTGTTCACAGAAATTTTTTGCATGTCTGGAAGGCATGCTGGAAGGAAAGCAGTAGCTGCTGTCGAATAGAGCCAATATGATTAAAGTGAGTATGAGCCACAGCAAGAGTAGATTCTTCCTGGCTAATACAGAGACCCAAACTCTTGAAGAGGTAATAGATTACACCTAAGGAAAATCATTTTGTGGAGATTAGGCCTTGACAAACCAGTCATCTGAAGAAGGCAAACAAGTACAACATACATGCTTGTTGTATCTACTTACTGTCTCATCCATTACTTGGACTGTAAACTCTTTGGGGCAGGGGACTGTCTTTTTGTTCTTTGCATGCACAGTGCCTACCACAATGGGCCCCAATTTGCTGAATGGGGCTTTTATGCACTTAGTTGCCTGTGAGAGGGGTCCCTCAAAAGGAATGAGGAAAGAGGTCTTGGAGACACAGAACTGAACAGTGTACCCTTTCTTCACTAATTTACAATGTCCTCCTCTACAATTTCACTACATGCTGCAATAAAAGAAAGATGACCCCAAGTTTGTTTTTTACACCTTTGATTAATAGTTCTTCAAAATACCTATTAGACCTCCTAATTTCCATTTTACATCCCTCCCCTTCCACCCCCCATTACATTAGGTTCCTCTCAATAAACTCCCCAAGGATTGGAAATTATTTTTTTTTAGTAAGGAATCTGGCTCAAAAACATCTTGAACCTTGCCAAGTAATCATTTTTTCTTGCCCTCCTTTTTTGTTTAAGGGTACATACGAATACATAGTGACTCAATTATATTAGTAAGGGAACTCCATGCCAAGTAATTTCCTCCTTTTTGACTGGCTTCCTCTTTTAAAAAGATTATTTCAAATATTCACTGTCAGAGTGGTAGTTTTTAGTACGATCTTTGTAGTACACATGGAACTACTATGTAATTATTAAATAATACTGATCTAATAATTTTATTGATATTGTATATGGGCACAGAAATTTACGTTCTGTGCTCCCCCAGGCTCTTCCTCCCCCCATCCCGGCTCAAACTTGCTTTTCCCTTCCTCCCTCCGTCCCCAGCTCCAGCAGGCACTTGCTCTTTTACCCACAGCCCCAGGGCCAGGAGGAGCTACTCAGTGAGGTAAAGTTACTGTCTAGTTATACTGTTATTAAACTTCCCTGTATGGGTATAAGGGTCTAGCTTATATGAGGCTATTGGGGAAAAACAAGCAGAAAGACAACACAATGAATCTAGATAAGCAACCTCCCAACCAAAAACTTTGAAGGCAATTACAGTTCAGTGGCCTAGTTCCATGCTTCAGCCCAAAGTTACACAGTTGTTTTGCCAATGCTAACAGATCAAAGGTCTATGAACAGTTAAAGTGATTTAGGGCATGTATATACTACACATTTTGGTTGACACAAACTACAGCAGCATCCAGCTGCTGAAGTTAGTATATCACTCGTGTGCATGTATACTTAGCAGCTTGTGATGGCACTGGACATATCTACCAGGAATGCTTGTGTCAATGCAAAGTGCAATGCACGATGGATTGTAATTCCAGTATGCCATGCATTGCTCCACCCCCACAAAAAAGCAATGCCTTTTGGAAAATTTTTGCAATGTGTTGTGGGATACAAATGATTCACTCAAGGATCTCTGGGAGATGGGGGTCAAGTTGCCACCCCATCCCATAATTTTTGTACTTTTTTTTTTCAATCCTACAAACCTGTGATACTTTTTGATGTCCACCATCTATAATGGAAGCATGGAGCCTGAAGAGCTATGCATTATTCTCATGATTGTTGTAAATACAGGACACATGATTCTCCTGTATTTGGAGACTCGCAGGAACAACCGTAACAACAGGGGATATGATGATGCCTTCAAGGACAGATTCTGAAGGGATAAAACAATTCAAGTTTGCTGGTGGAGTTCACGGAACAGTTGCAGACAGTGAAGTGCTGCTTCTGGGCCTGAGAAACAAGCACTGACTACTGGGATCACATCATAATGCAAGTTTGGGACAACAAGCAGTGGCTGCAGAACTTTTGGATGCAAGAGGCCATATATATATTTCTGGATCTGTGTGCTGAGCTCGCCCCAGGTCTCCACCGCAAGGACACCAAATTGAGCTGCACTGACAACTGAGAAGCAAGGGGCAATCACACCCTGGAAATGTATAATGCCAGACTGCTACTAGTCAGCGGGAAATCAGTTTGGAGTAAGAAAATCCATGGCAGGTGCCATTGTCATGCAAGAGTGTTGGCCATTAATCATCTTCTGCTACACAGGACTGAGACCTTTGGCAGCGTGCAGGACACAGTAGATAGATTTGCAGCAAAGGGGTTCCTGGACTGCAGTGGAGCAATAGATAGCATGCTCAGGAGGAGGAATAGCTCAGTGGTCTGAGCATTGGCCTGCTAAAACCAAGGTTGTGAGCACAATCCTTGAGGGGGCCATTTAGGGAACTGGGGTAAAGATCTATCCTGGGATTGGTCCTGATTTGAGCAGGGGGTTGGACTAGATGACCTCTTGAGGGTCTCTTCCAACCCTGATATTCTATGGCATGCACATCCTCATTTTGGCACTAGTCCACCTTGCCACAGAGTACATCAACAGAAACGGTTACTTACGCAAACATTAGAAGATCATTGGAGACACTTCACTGATATCAATGTAGGCTGGTCAGGAAAGGTGCATGTTATCTTTATGAACACAAATTGTTCAGAAAGCTGCAAGCAGGGCCATTCCTTCCTCACTGGTAGATTACCACTGACTATATTGAAATGCCAATAGTGATTCTGGGGGATCCAGCCTACCTTTTGCTCTCCTAGCTCGTGAAACCATACACCGGTTACCACCAAGCAAAGATTCTACCACCAGCTCAACAGGTACAGAATGACTGTTGAATATGCTTTTGGTAGATTGAAGAGACGCTGATAGTGTTTACTCACTAGATTGAATTTCAGTTAAAACAATATCCCAGTGATTATAGCTGCATGTTGTATCCTGCATAATTTCTGAGGCAAATGGGGGAAAGCTACCACTATGGTGGAGGTAGAACATCTGTCTGCTGACTTTGAACAGCCAGACACAGGGCTATTACAAGAGCTCAGTGTGAAACTATGCAGTTAAAGAAGCCTTTAAAAGAGAATTTTAACAGGCTGTGGTGGACAGTTCTGTAGGCCTAAAGCTTTAGTTCCTAACAGCACCTATGCGGCGCTTGATGTACTTTTATAAATATGACTGGGTGTTTTCTTGAACCTATGAGTTATCTGGTGCTCTACATTTACAATGTACTGGATGCTTTGGGTACCCCTGTGCATCTACAATGTGTTGTGAACTAATAAACAATCTTATTTATTGAGTGGCAAAAACAGTACAGAAAAACAATGTGGAAAAAACAGGCAATGCTATACAAACTGTAAATATAAATTAACATAATGGCACTTTGAAATTAGAAAGCTAGAAAAAAAAATTGTCGATTTCAGTGCACAGAGTCCATTGTGGCTACATGTATACCACTCTTTGCTGTCCCCCGACATGGAGTGGTAGAGGTACAGATGCAACCTGTGATACCATGTGGAATGCTGGGGTATGTAGGAAGCCACTACCATGGAGTTCTCTAAGGACTGCAAAAAGTGAAGAGTCAGACATATGGACCTGTACATCAACCAGGGTCTGCAGCATTTGTGTTTGCTGCATAAGAAGCCCTATTATGTGTTGGTGCATCGCCTTCTCAGTTTCTTGGGCCTTTTTCCTGTCCCTTCTCAATGCTCTCTGCTGTGTCAGCCCTCCAGGCCCTCTGCTTGCAGTCCAATGCAGCACCGGCTTGCAGGATTTCACTAAGCATGTCCTTCCTACTCCTACTTTCCCCTCATGGGGCCAGGTGTTCTGCAGATGTGGAAGGGGAACTCTCCAAGACTGCAATGGTAGCAGCTGCTGATAAAGACAGACATCATTAGATTTACGGTGACAACAGAAAGGGAAGGGTAAGTTTCAAGACTACCTCCCTTATTCCAGAATTAAAAAAAAAAAGAAAACCACTTTTTAATAAGATTGTTTATTATAGAAACATGGAATTGTAGGACCGGAAAGGACCTCATGAGGTCATTTAGTCCAGTTCCCTGCACTCATGGCAGGACTAAGTATTATCTAGACCATTTCTAACAGGTGTTGGTCTAACCTGCTCTTAAAAATCCCCAGTGATTGAGATTCCACAATCTCCCTAGGCAAATTATTCCAGTGCTTAACCACTCTGACAGTTAGGAAGTTTTTCCTAATATCCAACCTAAACTGCCCTTGCTGCAATTTAACACCTTTGCTTCTTGTCTATCCTCAGAGGTTAACAAGAACAATTTTTCTGACTCCTCCTTGTAACAACCTCTTATGTTCTTGAAAGCTGTTATGTCCCCTCTCAGTCTTCTCTTCTCCAAACTAAACAAACCCACTTTTTTCCCCCCCAATCTTTCCTCAGAGGTCATGTTCTCGAGACCTTTTGTTGCTCTCCCCTGGACTTTCGAGCTGTGCTCCAGCTCCAGGCAAAAACCTGCAGCTCCACTGCTCCGGAGCTGTTCCGCGCTCCAGCTCTGGGCTCCGCTCCAAAGTCCTGCTTTCTCCCATTTGTCCACATCTTTCCTGAAATGTGGTGCCCAAAACTGGACACATGCCTCAACTGGAGTACTAAGCAGCGCGGAGAAGAGCAGAAAACTAACTTCTCCTATCTTGCTTATAACACTCCTGCTAACAGAGCCCAGAACGATGTTTGCTTTTTTTTTTGCAACAGTGTTACACTGTTGACTCATGTTTAGCTTGTGACCTACTATGACTCCCAGATCCTTCTCTGCAGTATTCCTTCCTAGGCAGTCATTTCCCATTTTGTATACGTGCAATGACTGTTCCTTCCTAAGTGGAGTACTTTGGATACGTCCACTATTAATACGTTGCTTTTGGTGCTGTTTAGAAGCACTCGCCCTCCAACCACAGTTCTGCAACCACAGTGAATATGGACTGCCAGAGGCAGGGGAGAAAAGGAATGTTGGTTGTACGAAACAGAATTTCAGCCCCTAATCCATAGGTGCTGGAACTAGGGGTGCTGCAGCACCCACTGGCTTGAAGTGGTTTCCCTTATACACAAGGTTTACAGTTTGGTTCAATGGTTCTCAGCACCCACACTACAAAAATTGTTCCAGCACCTCTGCTCTAATCCATGGGTCCAGGTATAGGGCAACTGTACTGAATATTTACACAATTTTTCCCCACTAGTGGTTGTGATTTTAGCTGATTTCACTCCTGAGAGTAACAAAGGCACAGAGAGCTCAGCTTCTACTGGCACCCCAAACCAACCCAGACCTGTATGCCACTAGCCAGTTTACTGTAATATTGCCAGCTAAACTCATTGCAAACTAGTGTGGGAAAATTTCCTTCCACAGAGGAAGAAATAAAGGTCATCCCTAGAAGCCTCCGGGAAAGGACTGTGGAGTATCTCCATGAAAGTTTCATTGAGATCTCTCAGGAGGATACAAGATGCAGCCCTATGTACATAAACTGCTCTGCATGCCCTACTCCCCACTTAATCCAACAGGGAAATGAAAAGCAGGTACCAACTCTACCTTTGTTTGTTGAACCACTACATCTTCTCGTATAAGAGAAACAATGAAAATTCAATACTTGGTCATGATACCTTGGGGATGGTGGGGGGAATTTTTAAATTTCAACACTGTAAGGAAAAATTTATGCACACACTTACTAAAGTCCCTTCCCCTTCATCTAGCTCATCCATGTTCAGATGGCAGGACTGACTAGACTGTGTGGGAGTCCTGAACAAGTTCTGGGTCACAGCATGTCTAGATTCCCCCTCTCCACCCGGCATCTCCTCCTTCTCCTTGCTGTTCACAGCAGAAATCTCGGTCTCGGGCTCCTCCAAGGTATTCATGTTGGTTTGTGGGGTGCTGGTGGAGTCTCTGCCAAGTATGGCATGCAGGTTATAGTAAAGGTGGCAGTTGTGCAGCTCAGACTAGATCGACTGTTGGCTTCCTGGCCTTGCGATACACGTGCTGCATTTCCTCTGCTTTCACATGGCACTGCTCCTGAGCCATCATACTCCTTTGCCTGCCTCCCCCATGCAATCTTTTTGTAGATGTCCAAATTTCTATGGCTGCCTACATTGCACAGCCTCTTCTCACAAGCCCAGGAGATCCAACACTATGTCTACTCCAGGCAGGAGTTCATCTAGTACATGGAACTCATGCATTGTCACTTGGACAATAGCAATTCGCTCTTGTTGTGTGCAAGGTGTGCTTGTTAGGAAGAGACATTTCAAAAACACACAGGGGAAGGGGTTAAGAGGGAAGAAGAGTGGCTTTTGGTCTCTGACCTCTCGGAAGTGGAGTCTACAATTGTGACCAGAACAATCACTGTATCAGGGAATATGGCATTGCAGGACAGCTGCTGGAGGACCGTTAGGCTCAAGACAGATCTCACAGCATCTCTACTTGCACTGCATCAACTTCAGAAAGACAAACATGGCTCTACACCAGGGGTCAGCAACCTCTGGCATGCGGCTCGCCAGGGTAAGCCCCCTGGCGGGTCGGGCCAGTTTGTTTACCTGCCGCGTTGGCAGGTTCGGCCGATCGCGGCTCTCACTGACCGCAGTTCGCCGCTCCAGGCCAATGGGGGCGGCGGGAAGTGGCACGGGTGAGGGGTGTGCTGGCCATGGCTTCCTGCCGCCCCCATTGGCCTGGAGCAGCAAACCACGGCCAGTGCGAGCTGCAATCAGCCGAACCTGCGGAGGCAGCAGGTAAACAAACTGGCCCGGCCCACTAGGGTTCTTACCCTAGCGAGCTGCATGGCAGAGGTTGCCAACCCCTGCTCTACACCATTCAAGGAAGTAGTTTTATTGCATTGCCATAATGAGGCATTTATGTCAATGGGAGAGATTTGCAAGGCAACTTACATAAACCCAAATCTGTAGCGCAGACCAGGCCTTAGTCTCTGGGATTGGGAGGAGGGGGAGGGCTGATCAAGAAGACTGGACAGCTTTTAAATGACACCCACCCAGGTGCGAATTGTCTTGTGAGTTAAAGAAACAGATTTCATTGCCCACACACTGTTTGTCACAGAATCATAGGACTGGGAGGGACCTTGAGAGGTCATCTAGTCCTGTCCCCTGCACTCATGGCAGGACTAAATATGGGATCATGCTTCATTTTGTAGCACATAGTGAAATTGCTAACTATAAATAGTGACAAAAGATTACACTATTCAGTTCTGTCTCTCCTGGCCCTCTTTCACCATTTCTTTTCAGGAATCCCTCTCACAAGCAACTAAGAGAAAGTTCTCTCTCTAAGAACTCAGAATAGTGGAAGGCATCCTGCTAGTATTATAGGTATATTTTTTATTGTGTTACTCCTCACCACTGAAATTCTCATTAGATTTTTATGGAATCTTTTAGGTTCCGTATTACTCTTGCATCTTTCACCTTCCTCTGCAGCATGGGGAAAGTAGTGTAAAATGGTGGATTCTCTGTAACTTGAAGTCTTTAAATCATGATTTGAGGACATCGGTAACTGAGGCAGAGGTTAGGAGTCTATTTTAGGAAGGGGTATGTGAGGTTCTGTGGCTTGCAATGTGCAGGGGGTCAGACTAGATAATCACAATGGTCCCTTCTGACCTTAAAGTCTATGAGTCTACATAGTTACAGATATTACAGTATATCACTGACAGACATTATGAAAAGATAGAGGAAGGAGAGTTATTGCCAAAGTCCTCTTTCCATCATTAGGCATTCTAGTGCACTTATTGTTTATCTTCTTACAGTGGTATACAGACATTTACAGTTTTTGTCAATGTGCCTACTTGTATTTATCTTCTTAACCTGAAAGAGATGTCTCTGTTCCCCAGTATTAATCTACATCTGCCGCCTAGGCAGCAAAAAACAAACCTAATCTAGTTATTCCCTGCTTTGCTGTGAAAAGATGAAGCTACCTCCTGATAAACTGTAGAGAATAGGTAACTTTTCAGTACAAAAATTTAAAGTGTATTGAAAAACTGAAGTTGGGACTCGTAAGATTTACTTTAATATCAATCTAATATCAAGCTAGTGATACAGTAGTTAGTATACTAGATTAGGAAGAGGACATAAAACAAGGCCTGGCAACAGCCATTCTTAACACACAAGATTGTGCTACACAGAACTCCTGGTTTTGCTTACTGAAGACAGTGAATAGTGTACTTTGAGCAGTACACTATTCTGTGGATTCTGGCATTTAATTTCAGAAACGAGAACTATGGAAAAATGAGGAGGTTAGTTAAACAGAAATTAAAAGGTACAGTGACTAGAGTGAAATCCCTGCAAGCTGCATGGACACTTTCCTAAGACACCACAATAGAGGCCCAACCTAAATGTATACCCCCAAATTAAAAAACACAGTAAAAGAACTAAAAAAGAGCCACCGTGGCTTAACAACCAGGTAAAAGAAGCAGTGAGAGATAAAAAGGCATCTTTTAAAAAGTGGAAGTCAAATCCTAGTGAGGTAAATAGAAAGGAGCATAAACTCTGTCAAATTAAGTGTAAATATGTAATAAGAAAAGTCAAATAGGAGTTTGAAGAACAGCTAGCCAAAAACTCAAATGGTAATAAAATGTTTTTTAAGTACATCAGAAGCAGGAAGTCTGCTAAACATCCAGTGGGGCCCCTGGACAATTGAGATACAAAAGGAGCACTTAAAGACGATAAAGTAATTGCAGAGAAACTAAATGAATTCTTTGCTTCAGTCTTCATGGCTGAGGATGTTAGGGAGATTCCCAAACCTGAGTCGTCCTTTGTAGGTGACAAATCTGAGGAATTGTCACAGATTGACGTGTCACTAGAGGAGGTTTTGGAATAATTGATAAACTTAACAGTAACAAGTCACTGGGACCAGATGGCATTCACCCAAGAGTTCTGAAAGAACTCAAATGTGAAACTGCGGAACTACGATTTGTAACTTGTCCTTTAAATCAGTTCCTGTACCCAATGACTGGAAGATAGCTAATATAATGCCAATATTTAAAAAGGGCTCTAGAGGTGATCCCAGCAATTACAGTAAGTCTAACGTCAGTACCAGGCAAATTAGCTGAAACAATAGTAAAGAATAAAATTGTCAGACACATAGAAGAATGTAAAATGTTGGGCAAAAGTCAACATGGTTTCTGTAAAGGGAAATCGTGTCTTACTAATCTATTAGAGTTCTTTGAAGGGGTCAACAAACATGTGGACAAGGGGGATCCAGTGGACACAGTGTACTTAGATTTCCAGAAAGCTTTTAACAAGGTCCCTCATCAAAGGCTCTTACGTAAATTAAGTTGTCATGGGATAGGAGGGAAGATCTTTTCATGGATTGAGAACTGGTTAAAGGACAGGGAACAAAGGGTAGGAATAAATGCTAAATTTTCAGAATGGAGAGGGGTAACTAGTGGCGTTCCCTAAGGGTCAGTCCTAGGACCAATCCTATTCAATTTATTCATAATGATCTGGAGAAAGGGGTAAACAGTGAGGTGGCAAAGTTTGCAGATGATACTAAACTGCTCAAGATAGTTAAGACCAAAGCACACTGTGAAGAACTTCAAAAAGATCTCACAAAACTAAGTGATTGGGCAACAAAATGGCAAATGAAATTTAATGTGGATAAATGTAAAGTAATGCACATTGGAAAAAATAACCCCAACTATACATACAATATGATGGGGGCTAATTTAGCTATAACTAATCAGGAAAGAGATCTTGAAGTCATCGTGGATAGTTCTCTGAAGACATCCACACAGTGCAGCAGCAGTCAAAAAAGCAAACAGGATGTTAGGAATCATTAAAAAAGGGATAGAGAATAAGACTGAGAATATCTTATTGCCCTTATATAAATCCATGGTACGCCCACATCTTGAATACTGCGTGCAGCTGTGGTCTCCTCATTGCAAAAAAGATATACTGGCATTAGAAAAAGTTCAGAGAAGGGCAACTAAAATGATCAGGGGTTTGGAACGAGTCCCATATGAGGAGAGATTAAAGAGGCTAGGACTTTTCATCTTGGAAAAGAGGAGACTAAGGGGGATATGATAGAAATATATAAAATCATGAGTGATGTGAAGAAAGTGAATAAGGAAAAGTTATTTACTTGTTCCCATAATATAAGAACTAGGGGCCACCAAATGAAATTAATGGGCAGCAGGTTTAAAACAAACAAAAGGAAGTCAACCTGTGGAACTTCTTGCCCGAGGAGGTTGTGAAGGCTAGGACTGTAACAGGGTTTAAAAGAGAACTAGATAAATTCATGGAGGTTAAGTCCATTAATGGCTATTAACCAGGATGGGTAAGGAATGGTGTCCCTAGCCTCTGTTTGTCAGAGGGTGGAGATGGATGGCAGGAGAGAGATCACTTGATCATTACCTGTTAGGTTCACTCCCTCTGGGGCACCTGGCATTGGCCACTGTCAGTCGACAGGATACTGGGCTGGATGGACCTTTGATCTTACCAAGTATGGCCATTCTTATGATCTTCCAGGTCTTCTCAACAAGCATATTTGTATCCAGTTAGCTTCTGGCGTTCCATGAGCCTGTTCAAATTTGTATACAATACTCCACTACCCAACCATCACAACCTGCTCCCTATTCTGGGTTTCAGAGGACCTGGGTTTTATTCCCAGCTCTGCCATTTGCCTGCTAGGTGAACTTGGGTAAGTCACTTCACTTTTCTGTGCCTCTGTTTCCCCACCTGCAAGATGGGGATAATGAAACCGACTTCCTTTGTAAATCATTTTGAGATCTACTGATGAAAAGTGAAGCAGAAGAGCTATGTATTACTACTCCACTACTAGGAGCACATTAGCCACTTAGATCTCCAGACCAAACCCTTTAGCCTTTCCCCAAGCTGAGTCCTGAGGTATTTAGGCATCTACATACCTTTCAAAAGCTGGCTCTTGGAGCTTAAGCAATGAACAATTTGATTACCTAGCACAGAGTTTCAGAGTAACAGTTTGGACACTGTCTGCTCAGCTGCCTACCACATACACACACCCTCAACACAGAGCTATGACAGACTCTACCTTCAATCAGGGACCAAGTTTTTTTTTAGACAGACACCCCTAATATGAATATGCATGTACATATATATACACACCCCCATATATAATGACCAAATCTTGCAAATATTTATGCAAATAATTAACTTCATATAAGCAGGTGACCTTGGGGAAGTCTTGGCTCCAATGAGTGTACTCCTATGTGCAGAGCTAGCTATATATGCCTAGGTCTTTGCAGGGCTGTGACTTGTATTAGAGCAGTTGACAGTATTTGAGATCACGTATTTTTAAGAAGCGATTTTAAGACATTGTACTAGATTTAAACAGATAATTAAAAAAAAACAACAACCACCCAGTACCCACAAGTTCTAAAAATAAAAAGGCCAGCATTTTTGAAACTTGGAAAAGAAGTTACTTTTTGAACTGAGACATTGTATGCCAAGTGGTAGTCTACAGTGAAATTTTACAATCTAGTCAGAAATCACCTTGAAAAAACAAGATTTAAAATTAAGTCACTAACATGTCCATAAAACATTGTGCACAAAGTGTTGGGGTTTTTTAGGTTATGAAAACAACTTATTGTTCACTTATGTTTATTTACCTAGTTCCTACAATAAAAATAGGCTCATCAGTTTCACTTTTACTGCAAGTTAGTTTCACTTTCTGATTGCCAGGAAGCAACATCATATTTTTGTTTGCATTCCACACCCTATGTGTACATGTTTGGGTTTTTTTGGTTTTGGTTTCGGATTTTTAAAATTTAAAGAACCAGGAAAATATTTCCATTCATATTACCGGTTTATTTATCTATTTTAAGAATCTGGAGTGTAAGTCTAGCTGGAAACATTTCTTTAAATCGTAACTACACTGGCAGGTTTCATACTATTTCCAATAGGAAACCAAACGATCATTATCAACTCTCATGGTCTGTGAAGACAAGTTATGAGAGCACACTTTGTAGTTTGCAGGGGAAGGCAGCATCTTCAGGAACAGGTACCGCAGCCAGCCACGTCCCTGCCCCTCGATTGCCGAGCCCACCACCTGTACTGGTAACGCTTCACCTATGCCCCCCCTCCCTCTCACACACACACAGCACGATGCACCCACCCCTTTCACTGCCTAACTTTCACCAAGAGACTTTTCCACTGACAACGGAGTTTACATCCCGCGAGCGACACACGCAGCAGCAGCCGCCGCCGCCGCCCCGCGCTCTGCCCCGGCCCGCGCCTCTGCACACGGACGTTTCGGCCGAAGAAGCCCAGCGTGTCTCTGAGCCCCAGAGCCAGGGGCACAAAGTGGACGCCGAGGGCTTTGCAGCCCGAACAGCCAAGTCCCGGAGCCGGAGCCGGAGCCAAACCCTGCCCGGGCAGGAAGGACGAGCCGGTCTCGGGGGGCGGGGTACGAGCTGAGGGAGCTGAAATCCGGCTCCCCAGAGCCGCCCAGCCGGGAGGGTGTTAACCTGCCCGGTCGCCCCGCGAGCGCAGGCAGAGGCGCCCCCCGTTACGGCGGGGGAGGGGGGACCGGACCTACTCACCGCCAGGGCTCCGGAGCTAACGGTTCGGCGCCCCTCACCGGCAGCAGCCGCGGGCAGGGAGCTCCCAATGGCGCAGCTGGAGCAGGGGCGGGGCGGCACCAGCGGCTTTCCCCACCTCTCCCCTCCCTCAGCTACCTGCGCTGCGCCTGGACCTGTCCCAGCAGCGCATCGCTGCCGCGCCGCCCCGCCCCGCCTCGCTCGCGGGAGCGCGGCCGCCACCCTCAGTCAGGGGAGGGGGAGACGCTCACTCCGGAGAGACTCGGTTCCAACACGCACTGCGCCTGCGCTGCGGGAGGGGGTGTTTGTCAGCGGAGAAGCACAGGGCGGGAAAGGGGGCGGGGCGGAGGCAGGGCATAGAAAGCCCCGCCCTCTCTCGTTGTCCCTGGTGCTCAGGGGGTGGGTGCCCAGGCAGGGCTGATGCACCAGCAGCCGCTCACTCAGCTCCTCCATGGAAGGGGAGGACAAATAGCCTGTTGCGTGTCTCTCACTGGCCTCTTTAGTATTCATGGAAAAAGTCATGGGAGGCCTATTTCAGCCTTCTCACACCACCCACTAGCTCATCCCTGGAACATCAGGAGAGGGCCAGGGCTCATGTTACTTTGAGCACATTGATGGCTCTCTATGGCACTCAGAAGCAAGCAGCAGGCACATGCTTATTACAGGTACCAATACTCTAGCACTGCTGCCCTTCCTTCTCCCCAGCCACAGTAACTAATAGCTGACACTTCAGGAAAAGGAGTGAAGTTATGCATCTCCAGTTATTCAGTAGTGTACATAAGGAAAGGAGGCGCTATCCTTTCTTAATACCCCCAGTTTTAAAGTGGCAGCCTGAATCATGGGCTATGATTATCCCTTGCTTAACGTTTATCATTTTAGACATTATTATGGGTCAACCGTAACCAGCTACAGTATTTGACTTAGGGCAAGTCTACACTACAAAATAAAGTCGACCTAAGTTATGTCAACATATGGCCACCGCCGTAATTAAATCACTTCTGCATGTCCAAACTACACTCCTTGTGTCGGTGGTGCATGTCCTCTACTACCACCATTTGCACTGATGCAGAAAGCAATGCACCGTGGGTAGCTATCCCACTGTGCAACTTGCCACCATCTAGCGCAGGGTGTTTTGAGAACATAAGAACAGCCATACTGTGTCAGACCAATGGTCCATCTAGCCCAGTATCCTGTCTGCCGACAGTGGCCAATGCCAGGTGCCCCAGAGGGAAGGAACAGAACAGGTAATCATTAAGTGATCCATCTCCTGTCGCCCATTCCCAGCTTCTGGCAAACAGAGGCTAGGGACACCATCCCTGTCCATCATGTCTAATAGCCATTGATGGACATAGAAAGAAACAATTCAAGGTTGTTGTTGGTATTCACAGAGCAGCTATAGATGGTGGAGCATTGGTTCTGGGCCCGAAAAACAAGTACTGACTGGTAGGATTACATTGTTATGCAGGTATGAGATGACAAGCAGTGGCTGCAGAACTTTTGGATGAGCAAGTCTACATTCCTGGGTGTGTGTGCAGAGCTTGCCCCAGCCTTCCAATGCAGTGACACCAAAATGAGAGCTGGACTGACAGTGGAGAAGCGAGTGACGATCGCTGTGTGGGAGCTTGCAATGCCAGATTGCTCCTGATCAGTCAGGAATCAATTTGGAGTCAGGAAATCTACTGTGGGGGTTGCTGTGATGCAAGTGTTCAGGGCCATTAATCACATCCTGCTATGAAGGACTGTGATGCTGAGCAATGTACAGGACATTGTGGATAGTTTTGCAGCAATGGGGTTCCCAAACTGCGGTGGGGCGATAGATGGCACCCATATCCCTATTTTGGCATCAGACCGCCTTGCACAGAGTACATCAACAGAAAGGGCTACTTTTTCCATGGTATTGCAAGCGCTGGTGGATCACTGGGGATGTTTTACTGACATCAACGTGGGATGATCAGGGAAGGTGCATGATGTGTGCCTCTTTAAGAACACAGGCCCATTCAGAAAGTTGCAAGTAGGGACTTTCTTTCCAGACCATTGGGGATGTTGAAAGGCCAATAGTGATCCTGCGAGACCTAGCCTACTCCCATGGCTCATGAAGCTGTACACCGGCCACCTCAACAGCAGCAAGGAGCACTTCAACTACAGGCTCTGCAGGTGCAGAATGACAATTGAATGTGCCTTTGACCATTTGAAAGGCTGGTGGCACTGTCTACTCATGAGATTAGATCTCATGAAAAAAAATCCCAATGGTTATAGCTGCCTGCTCTGTGCTTCATAATACCTGTGAAGCAAAGGGGGAAAAGTTTCTGCCAGGATGGAGGGTGGAGGTGCAACAGCTGGCTGCTGATAAGAACATAAGAACATAAGAACATAAGAAAGGCCGTACCAGGTCAGACCAAAGGTCCATCTAGCCCAGTATCTGTCTACCGACAGTGGCCAATGCCAGGTGCCCCTGAGGGAGTGAACCTAACAGGCAATGATCAAGTGATCTCTCTCCTGCCATCCATCTCCATCCTCTGACGAACAGAGGCTAGGGACACCATTCTTACCCATCCTGGCTAATAGCCATTTATGGACTTAGCCACCATGAATTTATCCAGTCCCCTTTTAAACATTGTTATAGTCCTAGCCTTCACAACCTCCTCAGGTAAGGAGTTCCACAAGTTGACTGTGCGCTGCGTGAAGAAGAACTTCCTTTTATTTGTTTTAAACCTGCTGCCTATTAATTTCATTTGGTGACCCCTAGTTCTTGTATTATGGGAATAAGTAAATAACTTTTCTTTATCCACTTTCTCAACATCACTCATGATTTTATATACCTCTATCATGTCCCCCCTTAGTCTTCTCTTTTCCAAACTGAAGAGTCCTAGCCTCTTTAATCTTTCCTCATATGGGACCCTCTCTAAACCCCTAATCATTTTAGTTGCTCTTTTCTGAACCTTTTCTAGTGCTAGAATATCTTTTTTGAGGTGAGGAGACCACATCTGTACACAGTATTCGAGATGTGGGCGTACCATGGATTTATATAATGGCAATAATATATTCTCAGTCTTATTCTCTATACCCTTTTTAATGATTCCTAACATCCTGTTTGCTTTTTTGACTGCCTCTGCACACTGCGTGGACATCTTCAGAGAACTATCCACGATAACTCCAAGATCTTTTTCCTGACTCGTTGTAGCTAAATTAGCCCCCATCATGTTGTATGTATAGTTGGGGTTATTTTTTCCAATGTGCATTACTTTACATTTATCCACATTACATTTCATTTGCCATTTTGTTGCCCAATCACTTAGTTTTGTGAGATCTTTTTTAAGTTCTTCACAATCTGCTTTGGTCTTAACTATCTTGAGTAGTTTAGTATCATCTGCAAACTTTGCCACCTCACTGTTTACCCCTTTCTCCAGATCATTTATGAATAAATTGAATAGGATTGGTCCTAGGACTGACCCTTGGGGAACACCACTAGTTACCCCTCTCCATTCTGAGAATTTACCATTAATTCCTACCCTTTGTTCCCTGTCCATTAACCAGTTCTCAATCCATGAAAGGACCTTTCCTTTTATCCCATGACAGCTTAATTTACGTAAGAGCCTTTGGTGAGGGACCTTGTCAAAGGCTTTCTGGAAATCTAAGTACACTATGTCCACTGGATCCCCCTTGTCCACATGTTTGTTGACCCCTTCAAAGAACTCTAATAGATTAGTAAGACACGATTTCCCTTTACAGAAACCATGTTGACTATTGCTCAAGAGTTTATGTTTTTCTATGTGTCTGACAATTTTATTCTTTACTATTGTTTCAACTAATTTGCCCGGTACCGACGTTAGACTTACCGGTCTGTAATTGCCGGGATCACCCCTAGAGCCCTTTTTAAATATTGGCGTTACATTAGCTAAATGATTAGCTAAATGATTAGCTAAATGATTTTGAGCAGCCAACTACTAGGGCTATAAGAAGAGCTCAATGGGCAGCTAAATAGTTCAGGGAGGCTTTGAAAGACCATTTTAATAGTGAGCCACAGTAATGTGTGTTTCTGTAGGGTGCTCTGCCTGGCATGGTTTTATCTGCACACAG
Source organism: Mauremys mutica (assembly GCF_020497125.1). NCBI lineage: Eukaryota > Metazoa > Chordata > Testudines > Geoemydidae > Mauremys > Mauremys mutica. The sequence goes on along the minus strand of NC_059072.1, from coordinate 306,677,580 downwards.
TGTGAACCTTGTAATGAGGTCTGTGTGTGTAGTAATATAATATTGCAAATGCACCAATTGCTATTATGTCTGAATGATGTCAGCTCCAGCCAGCATATGTTGTGAAGTAATAGAGATGTATTAAGTTTCCATAAATAGACTTTTATTCCAAACCCATCCAAACAGACATATTTATAACTAAGTGAAACTTTATAAATACAGGGGAAAGAACCTTAGAAGGGGAAATAACAGTCATTTCAATTTCACAAACAGATACACCAACTATGTCTCTCACAGGTCAGTGTATATGTGGCTGTGATGGTCTGTACTCTCCCCTGTGGTGAAGTGGTAGAGTAGTACAACAACTTGACCCCATGTGGAATGAGGAGGTCCTGAATGCAGTTCTCTATGGGCTGCAGAAGGAGACAAGCATGGGTCTGTTGAACCTGAAGGTCAACAAGAGTCTTCAGCATGTCTGCTGCTTGAGAAGTGCTAGCATCTCCTGCTGCATATCTCTCTCCTTTTTCTGTGGTTTTCTCCTCTCCACTCTATTGCTGTCCCTTCTGTCCACAAGGGTGATCCTTCAAGCCCTCTGCTCAGTATCTATTCTGAGAGTATTCACAAGATAAATGAAAACTTGGTATATGGAATTCACTCCCCTTGATCCTTACAAGTTGCAAGCACTACATTCTCACTTGTCCTTGGGATTCATAGAGCATGACAGCAGTCCTAGCCATGGTAAGTTTGGCCTGGGGAGTTTGAGGGGATGAGTTGCGACAATAAAGGGGCTGCAAGGATAAGGCCTTTTCCTGTAGCCATGTTGTAAGGCCTTGTCTGCCATTAGCTAAGAAGCTGGAAGTCACATAGAATCATAGAATATCAGGGTTGGAAGGGACCTCAGGAGGTCATCTAGTCCAACCCCCTGCTCAAAGCAGGACCAATCCTCAGACAGATTGTTGCCCCAGATGCATAAATGGCCCCCTCAAGGATTGAGCTCACAACCCTAGGTTTAAGCAGACCAATGCTCAAACTACTGAGCTATCCCTCCCCTCTAAATTACATTAAAACAATATAATAGTAGGCAGTTAAGAAGGAGATTCTGTCCTAATAGCACCCACTATCACCAGATAAATAAACAGATTTTAAGATGATTAAAGAAAACTTAGTTTGACAGCATTCTGTCTGGCAAGAAATCACTTATCAATAGTTGTGGTTGTGAAATCCTCATTTCTTTAATTGTTTTATCTTTATGGTCCCCACTTCTCTATTGTTTGTCTGTATGATCTCTGTTTGGTTCTTTGATTGTTTCTATCTGTTCCATAATTAATTTTGCTAGGTGTAAATTAATTAAGGTGATGGGATGATTAGGTTAGAGAATTTTGTTATAATATGTTAGGATTGGTTAGTAAAATTTTAGTATAATGATTGGTTAAGGTTACAGCTAAGCAGGACTCAAGTTTCACTATATAAACTGGGGTCCAAAACGAAGTTCTTTGGGAACCAGGACACAGCCCCAAGATCAGAGCTGCCATACCTCAACACTCTGCCAAAAACACTGTGCAGAAACTGGAGCCCCCCAGGCCTGACTGGCCATCAAAAAAAGTTCATCTGTCTTATTGGGAGTGGTGAGCATTGCATGTGTAGTGTGTGCATTCTGTTTTGGTGATTGTTAATAAATAGAGGTTAAGTAGGATATTATGGTGTAAGGCTCTTTCACTGGTAAAAGACCCTATAAATCCAAAAAGATTAAGCCCTGAGGCCAGAGGGAATGGGTGTTTGCTCTGAGTCCACAGGGAATGGGTGTTTGCCCAGAGCCTGGAGGAGTACAGCCCAGAGCCCGAAGGAATAGAGCCCAGAGCCCATGGAGTGGTAGAGTTAGGTGCCTTTCACCTGGAGTCCTAGGAACTGGGAAAGAGTGGGGGTACCTAAATTAACTGGGTTACGCCTTGAGCTCTAGGAACTAGGTAGAGGTGGGTGCTCTAGAGTGTGCAAGTGACAGAGAATTTTGTGTGGGTAACAGGGCGGGGAATAGCTCACCAGAATGAGTATATGCGGATAGAGCAATTGAACTGAATACTGGCACTGTTTTTCGCAGGCGGTGGTGATTTTAGCTGTTACTTCACTCCTTAGGGTAACAGAGGCTGAAAGGGAACAGCTCCTGCACGCTTCCGGCTACAGGCTGGGCCATATGCTGCTAGCCTGTGTGTTGCAACGGTGCCTGCTGAAGTAATTGCTGAGTGGCACGTGAAAGTGTCCTTCTGCGGCAGAAGATATAAGGCAGCTGTCCCCAGAAACCTTTGGCAAAGAGTTGCAGACTACCTCCAGGAAAGTTTCCTTGAGATCTCTATGGAGGATTCACGGGACGTCCCATTGCACATAAACAAATTGTTCTGTAGTGGCCCCTCTGCCTAACTGTACAGGGGAATGAGAAGCAGGTAGCAACTGTATCTCTATTGCTTATTTCACTACCTCTTCTAGCATGATTAAAAAAGAGTAAATGAACATATGTGTCCCCACAGTATCAAAAGAAACTTGCATACTTATCTGAGGTTCCTGTCCCTGCATCAGGCTCACCCATGCAGGATTGTAGGGACTGGTTCAACCGCTTTGGAGTCAAAAACAGGTCCGGGCTCCCTGAGCCACTGGATCCCCTGATCACCTGCCCCCCATACGCCTCCTCTTCTGTGTCCAACACCTCTTCCTCGCTGGTCACTCCGGGGACCTGTGACTCTGGCTTCTTCGAAGTATCTACTGTGCTTCTGGGGTTAGAAGTGGGGGTGGGGTCTCCGCCCAGGACGGCATGCAACTCTTTGTAAAAGCAACATGTCTGTGGCTCTGCACCAGAGCAACTGTTAGCCTCCCTTGCCTTCTGGTACACCTGCCACAGCTGCTTAGCCTTCATATGGCACTGCTGTGGGTCCTTCTTGTAGCCCTTCTCCCTCATGCCCCATGCAAACTGCTTGTAGATATCAACATTTCTAGAGCTGGATCAGAGCTATGCCCGCACAGCCTCTTCTCCTTACAGATCCAGGAGATCCAGTACCTCCTGTGTACTCCAGGCAGGAGTGCATCTGTAGTGTGGAAACAGCATGGCCCTAGGTGAGCTCTCCATGCCGAGCAAACAGGAAATGGAATTTCAAAAATTTGCAGGGCTTTAGAGGGGAGTATACCTGTTTGGCTGGTTGTCAGACAGCGGAGTTCAAAACAATGACCAGAGCAGTCACAGTGGGGCATTGTGTGACACCTCCTGGAGGCCACTAAAGTAATTCAGTGTCTACGCCAGGGGTCTCAAACACGCAGCCCGCCATAGCTCCCATCACCCCCCACCTCTGCCCCCCCCGAGCGCGCTGTGTCCCGCTCCTCTGCCTACCTCCCAGTGCTCCCTGCCGCCAACCAGCCATTTGGCAGAGCTTAGGGCTTTCCAGGAGGGACTGGGGAGGAGCGGGGATGCGGCGTGCTCAGGGGAGGAGGCAGAGAAGAGGTGGGGCTGGGGCAGGGATTTAGGGAAGGAGTTGGAATGGGGGCGGGGAAGGGGTGGTAAGAGGCAGAGCAGGGGCGGGGCCTCATGGAAGGGGTGGAGTGGGGGCAGGGCCGAGGGGGCTTTTGTATTTTTGTATGAAAAGGTGTCAGTGATGCAGCCCTCAGGCCAATGTACTAGTCCTCATGTGGCCCTCGTGGTGATTTGAGTTTGAGATCCCTGGTCAACGCTGACAGTGCATCAACCTAATTACATTGACCTAAGCAGTATACCTGTCACGGAGGCGGATATATTAAATCAGCATAGAGGGCAAGTTACATTGGCAGGAGTAACATTTTAGTGTAGACACTTACAGAGTTAGGTTGAGGTAAGCTGCCTTGCATCAACCTAACTCTTTAGTGTAGACCAGGCCATAATGACTTCCTGCAGTTGTAAATTGCATAGGATAGCTGTCTTAAAAATATCTAATTAATTTAAAAAGTGACCCTTTGCTTGCATTACCTCATAGTTCATATCTCCTTTTGTAGTATGGGTATAAAAGACAAGAGCATACTGAAAGAGAATGCATTTTTTCATGTTATGTGTAAATTCCTGATTGTTCCCTGTAGACACGTCACCTAAAACTCGTGATTTAGCTGATGTTCTGCCTGCAGACAAAGTATCTCAGGCTGTAATCTGTCAGATCTCAAAACTAAACAAAGTTGGGCCTAATCAGTACTTGGATGAGACACCTCCCCAGGTACTGCAGGAAGTGCTGCTGGTGATTCATTAGACAGCATTCATCCCTCTGAGTCAGTACTGAACAACTGCTGTTGCATGATATTAGTGACTCTGTACTGCTGGTAGTGCTGTCTTTTGATGATTTCAAAAAAATCAGGTCTTCACCCACTAATATTATTGAGAGATCCCTAAGAGCATGTCCTAGCCCATTTGGAGCCTGGATCGTCCTAAATTCCCCATGCAGTTTCAAAGGACATCAGTTGTTTAACAGGACAGAACACCATGCAGATCTAGACAGTAGATTAAGAATATTGTATATTTTTATAAGAATACTATATATTCTTAATCTACTGTCCTACCATGCATAATGTTATGTGTTATTAAGCAACTGCTGACTTCCCCACCCCTTTGTCCCCCAGTTGTGGGTAAAGTGAAGCAGTTTGCATAGTGCTTTGGGATTATATACAATTCCGTCCTCTCCTACAAGGCAAACTACAGTAGAGACTCATCTGAACAGTCACTCAAACTGACAATATTAAGTCACCAGAAAACCTGAGGGACCAATACAAAGGCCATGGTCATCTATTTTTTGTGCACGCACTAATAGATTTATTTTTCCAAAAACAGCGGATTAGACAAAGCTGAGGTAAGGTTGAGATCATTTATTCGGCCAACCAGCCTATCCAGGTCTCAGCAGGTGCCAGAGAACTGGCCAAGAGTTCTTCCCTTCATCCATTATGGGACTTGCCAAAAGGGGCCCAAAAGGCAGAATCTCTTATATATCATAGCTAAATAACTCAGAGGAAGAAATCTGTTTTTAGTTTCTAGGAGGCTCTCAGTGAGCACCCAAGTGTTAAGGGTGAACAGTTGGGAACTGAATATTATAGGTGAGCCCCACAAAGGACAAGGACCTCAATCAACTATTAATAGGGTATGACTCATTGTTTTCCCCCCATCAGATGCATTCTTGATTGCTACAGTAAAGCCTCCCTTCTGTGGCTCTCCTCCCTTTGGTAAACAAAAGGGTACTTTCTCCAGAGAATTCTGAAACTTTAGCTAGGCAAAAATATTATTATTTCACATGTGTATTATGGTAGCACCAGTCAGAACTGGGGCTCCCTGTGGTAACTTTAAAATATAGAATACTGGAGCAAGTCCTACCCTCCTGTTCTCTTCATCTTCATGGGGAATGGGGACAACCTCCAATTCAAAAGGTAAAATAAAAAACATATAACCCAGCAGAGGGTTTGAATTTTAAGGTTCTGCAGGCATTCATATGCTCAGCAGAACAGCTGATAGCAGGAGCCCTGCCTTTCTGCAGACCTTACATAGCTAGGTAGGATGCTTGTAGTGCATGTACATATAAGCAGGGAAAGAGGCCAGTCATGGTAGTAGCAGCTCTGCTACTGTCACAAGGGATTCCTTGCACATGTAAGGAATTATATGTTAGTAGCATTGAAAACTATCTGCATGGAAATACCATATTGATAATAGTAACTCATTACTCAAAGTCCCATCTATTATTTCCCCCTGGTAAGTTTAAAAGGTAATGCTCTTTATCACTCATATGTATAAGATCCACTAAACATTTACTTTAAAAATAGGAAATAATTAGGGCTGTTGATTAATTGCAGTTAACTCACACGATTAACTCAACAAAATCCTGGGGTTTTTTTTTGCTGCGGGTGGTGGTGTTTTGGTTTGGTTTGAGTGCAGTTACATAACAAAAATAAATCTACATTTGTAAGATGCACTTTCACAACAAAGAGATTGCACTACAGTACTCCTATGAAGTGAACTGAAAAATACTATTTCTTTTATCATTTTACAGTGCAAATATTTATAATAAAAAATAATATACACTTTGATTTCAATTACAACACAGAATACAATATACATGAAAATGTAGAAAAACATCCAAAATATTTAATAAATTTCAGTTGGTATTGTATAGTTTAACAGTGTGATTATAACTGTGATTAATCACACTTAATTTTTTTAATCACGATTAATTTTGTTGAGTTAATCGTGTGAGTTAACTGCGATTAATCAACGGCCCTAATTATTTCCTATTTTTAAAGTAAATGCTTAGTGGATCTTATATTTACAGGATTTAGGTGAGAAGGCTATGACAGATACAGAGGCAGCAGTGGTAGTGACCCAAGCAGTGGAAGACACAGTGAAGATGACTGGATTTGGAAGCTGCAGCATGTACATGATCCTGGAGGGGGTACCTGATAGGAGTTTCATCTGCACGAAGTCCTGCCTGGTAGAGCTGATGGAAGAAAAGATCTGAGGATTGGAGATGCAGGTGGGAACTCTGGTTGAATTTAGAAGGGGGGTTGAGCAGATGATGGAGCAAAGACATGAGGAGTCTAAATGGAAAAGCTTAGACTTGCAGATGGAAGCAGGACCAAAGAACTCTGAGGGGAGACTGCTGGGTGAGGAAAGTGGATGGTGGAAGCATGTGACTAAGAGAACCAGGCAGAGAAAAAGATGGGCTAGTGAAGGAGAAATAGAGCTCAGGAACAGGTTTGCAGAGTTGGAAAATGAAGAAGGGGCACAGCAGGTGGTTGCTGAAGGTGAGAGGGCAAGGAAGAAGAGAAGAGCAGCTAGTCCTAAAGAAAAGGGGAAGAGTCAATGGAGATAACGACACCAAACATGAGCCCCAGGAGGATACAGGATGGGATGGGTTGTGGAGGATTGCAAAGGTGAATAGGAATCGAGAGGACTTGCAGCCAGAGGGAACAGGGGATAGACCGGAGAATCACACTGTCACCAGGAAAAGGCAGGTCTACGTGATTGGAGACTCCTTACTGAGAAGAACAGACAGTCCTGTAACCAGAGCTGATCCAGAGAACAGAAGTGTGTGCTGTCTGCCGGGTGCTAAGATATGGGATGTGGACCTGAGGCTGAAGAGGCTCCTAATGGGAGCAGGAAAGAATCCACTGATTGTCCTTCATATGGTAATGAATGATACAGCTAGATTCTCGCTGGAACGTATCAAGGGAGACTATGCCAGGCCCACATGCTCAGGGTTTAGTTGATCGCCATATTTGGGGTTGGGAAGGAATTTTCCTCCAGGGCAGATTGGCAGAGGTCCTGGGGGTTTTTCGCATTCCTCTGCAGCATGAGGCCTGGGTCACTTGCTGGAAGATTCTATGCATCTTGAAGTCTTTAAACCATGATTTGAGGACTTCAATGGCTCAGACACAGGTTTGATACAGGAGTGGGTGGGTGAGATTCTGTAGCCTGTGTTGTGCAGGAGGTCAGACTAGCTGATCATAATGGTCCCTTCTGACCCCAAAGTCTATGATTCTGTGAGAAATAACAGCCAGTCAGGCTGAATTATTTGCTGGTTTTATGATCCAATAAAAGGATTCAAATTGTAAAGATCCTATTTTAATATCAGGTTGATGCATCAAAATAAAAGTTTAATGAGATGTTTAGAACTAGATATGCTTAATTTCAAAGGTAAAATCCATGCTTGTGGAGGAAGGGGAAGAATCTAAGATTTAAATTACATTATCAACTGCATTTCTACATAATTTGACAGACTTATCATTATTCAAGCTATTTTAAGAGGTTTCTTATAATCAATTTTATACAGTGCTAAAATTGCTTTACAAGAATAGCAAAAGAGTAAATGCTGTATAAGATTTAATTTACATACTTTCATTAAAATGTTAACAGAGACCTTAACAAGTCACAAGTCTGGCTTCTTCCCCTGCTATTAATAACATGGATGATGACAGAGAAGTTTATACTAGCTGAAAGTGTAAAACTATTGTACCAAGGTGAATAGAAGGATTAAATGGAAAAGACACTAATCCACTCAGAGACAACAAATTTAAAGTGTTCAACATCTGGATTATAGAGAGAGAATTTCACACAGTATCAACAATTTATAGGTAGGGCCCTACCAAATTCATGGTCCATTTTGGTCAATTTCATGGCCAGAGGGTTTTTAAATTGGTCAATTTCACAATTTCAGATGTTTACATCTGAAATTTCACAGTGTTGTAACTGTGGGGGTCCCAATGCAAAATGGGATATGGGGGTTGCAAATTTGTGGTGTGGGGCTGTCCCAAGATTGCCACCCTCACTTCTGTGCTGCCAAGCTTTTGGCAGTTAAAGGAAGTTCCCGGAGATGGAGGTGGGAAGGATCTCCCCCATGCTGCTAGGAGCACCCCAGGTGGGGCCTCCTAGCTGCTAGTCCAGGCCAGTGACAGATTTAGGCAGGGCCCCCCTGGCCAATTTGGAGGCCCCTGGAAAACTGGGTGCCCAGCCCCAGGACGGAAGCCCCATCAAAGTCACCCAAGCCCTGGCAGGAGCCCTGGAGGAAGAAGCTCCGAGCCCGGGTGCCCCGAGCCCTGGCTACAACCGCGAGGTTGAAGCCTTGAGCCCGGGCAGCCTCCAGCCCAGACTGCCACAGCTGGGTGGGTGGTGTGAAAGCCCTGAGCCCAGGCTGCCCCTATTTCCAGCTGGGAGCTGGGGGGAGGATAGAAGCTCCAAGCCCAGGCTGCCCTGGCTGCAGTCAGCAGGAGCGAAAGCCCACAGCCACAGCAGGAGCCGCTGGGGGAGGAAGCCTGGAGCCTCGGCAGGAGCCTTTTGGGAGGTGTGGGGGAGACACATACCCTGAGCCCCTTGCCCTGATTCCTGCACCCCCCACACACATCCAGCCCCCTGCACCCCCTCACACACATCCAGCCCCCTGCCCTGACCCTTGCACTCCCCTCACACCTCCCCAGCCCTGACCCCCTGCACTCCCCACACCTCCCCAGCCCCCAGCCATGATTCCTGCATCCCCCCTCATGCTGCCCCTGCCCTGAAACCTGCACTGCCCTCACACACCCCCAGCCCCCTGCCCTGACTCCTGCACTCCCCACACACATCCAGCCCCCTGCACCCCCTTACACACCGCCAGCCCCCTGCCCTGACTCCTGCACCCCCCACATCCCCACCCCCATCCTGAGAATCAAACAGGAGCTGCCCCACATAAGCGCTCCATGCCCCAAAATCCTGCCCCAACCCTGAGCCCCCTCCCTCGCCCTAGCTCCTGGCCAGACCCCACACCCCAACATTTTTTTACAATATTTGGAAAGATCATTAAATGGTCTGTCAAGACCCTCCATGATTTTCTAGTGGTCTGTGGAAAAATAAGTTAAGACTACAAGAACAATCAAGGTACCTCACTTTATTTTCATTTACTTGCTATTACTTACAGGAGGAGGAGGATGAAGAAAAAAGAATGAAAAACGGGGGCAGAGGGAGATAAGAGAGAATGTTCTTTTTCTTGGCTGGGTCCCAAGGAGGAGCCCCAAAAATGAAGCTGAGCACAGGGCTGGGAGGCCCCACTAACTCTTAATCCACCACTGGCTGTCACATCACCTGGGCTGGGGATACTGTCAGGGCCAGTGTAACCACTAGGCAAACTAGGCGACTGCCTAGGGCGCCAAGATTTGGGGGTGCCAAAAAAGGGTGCCCCAAAATTTTTTTTAACACTACAGTGGAGTCACAGCTTACGCGGGGGTTAGGTTCTAAAGTCACCATGTAAGAGGAAAATCGCGTATAGTGAAAATTACCATAAACTACGGTATACACTATACGCGATTTTCCTCTTACACGCTGACCTTAGAACCTAACCCCCGCATAAGATGTGACTCCACTGTATTCATTTTTGAAAATTTATAATAAGCGATGCTCTGGTGGGTGGTGAGGCAAGGTGGAAGTTTCACCTAGGGTGCAAAATATCCTTGCATTGGCCCTGGATACTGTGTCAGCTGATCCACACAGTCTTCAACCTACCTGGACACTACAGCAGACGTGACCCTGCCCACTAGCTCCTCTCCATTCCCTAGCCCACCCACCACTTGCCCCCCTTAAGGCTTAGCCCTCTTACTTTTAAAAATGGCTTGCCCCTCTCTCCACCTCAGGCTTTTCTGGCAGCCCTGTTGCCAGGTATCCAGTTTTAGACTGGAAACTCCAGTAGAAAACGGGACCTGAGGTTAGCAGCGCTGACTGGAAACTAAATGTCCGGTTATAGGAGTAACCACATTGGCCTCCGCTCCTCCCACTCCCAACACCCACCCCAGAGGGCTGGAAGAGAACCTGTCCTGCTGCTGTGGGAGGAGGGGCAGCTCAGTGCAGAGAGAGACAAAGAGAATGGGCTAGAACTGGGTAGGTACCCACTCTATGTGGGCAGGGGCGGGGGGGATCCTGTTTACCCCCTCGCCAGCCCTGCTGTGCTTGCAGTTTACCCCTGACCCCTCCCTTGCTCCAGAGACCAACCCTAGCTCCTGCCCCACTGTGCTTTTACCCCTGGCCCCTTTTACAATCATTCCCCAGGGGGGCCCACAAAAAGTTAATCCAGCCCTGGGTGGGAGAAAGAGAGAAGCCCCAATCCCAGGCTGACCCAGCTGGAGTGGTGGGAGGTACCCTGAGCTCTGGCTGGAGTGACAGTGGGCAGAAGCCTACAGCCTGGGTTACCTCAGGTGGCAGGGGGAGGGGCGGAAGCCCCCAAGACCGAGCTACCTTGGCTGCAGTTGGCAGGAGCAGAAGCCCCCAGCTCTGACAGGAGCTGCAGGGGGAGGAATCCCCAAGCTTGGTGCCAGAAGCTGCGGGGACAGGGACAGGTGGTGCTGCCTCTGGAGGTGGGTCTGAACTCCCCACCAAGAGCCACCATGCAGGGGAAAGACAACTCCTGTCCCTCCCCAGCGTGGTGGGACTAGCAGCTAGGAGCTCCGGGCTCTGAGGAGCAGGGGAGATCAGATTTCATGGGGAAGGGCTGATTTCAAGATCAATGACATGTTTTTCATGGCTATGAAATTGGTAGGGCTGTATTTATAGGACAATGCAGCTTGTTAAACATACAGGTTAGCAATAAGTGCCGGATTTGAGCCCCTCTTACTTATGTTACTTTCCAAGGAGTCCCACTGATTTCAATAGGATTACTCATGTGATAAGATCTTATTCAACAAGAGCAAGGGTGGCAGACTCTGCTCCCAACAGAGCTGACCTTAATTATGCCAAACTCTACAACAAAAAATAATTAATTTAGACCAAAAATTTTCTAACCTGGATGCCAAAAGTCAGGCATCTGTGTACTTTGTCAAAAGTAGTTTGCGCTAAAAGCTGTATGACAGTAGAAACAAAGTATTCTGTCATTACTTCAGAATAATGAAACCACTGAAAATCATCAAACCAGGATGAACAGAGAGAATGGCCTTGTTTTCCAAAGTTATGCACAGGGAAAGATGTAAATCTCAGAAATATTAAGGGTGTCAGGCAACTGACATTTGGTTCCTGTTGCAGGTGATCATGGCAAGAGCTTGGTACTTCAACCAGCAGAAGCTGATCTAGTTGTTGTTGAAGTGTCATTTCCGCCTTCTTAATCAGCAATGCTTTAGGCAATTTAATTTTAGCCCTTGAAAATATGCATTTGTTTTTGTATGTAACTCAGTCACCCCTCGGTGAGTCACTAATTCCTGTAGTCTTTGACTAAAGACGATAGGAATATAATATTGGCACAACAATATGCAAATATCTCTAATAACTATGTACCAGAGTCTCAAATAGAGATCTGTGCACAAAAATGAAAAATGTAATTAATTGTCTAACTATGAGAAAATCCATTGGAGTGTTACTGTATTTATTCAGAATTGTGTTTGTTAATTTTATAGAATGTGAAACATGTCCATATATTTTAACAGACATTCATTTCTGGTTTGCTCAAAAGGACAAAGATACGTTGGCTGCATTATGCACTCTCCTTAAGTTGCTTAAGAAGACTCTTGCTCAGAGATGAAAGTGTCCTCCTTACTTTGATCCTTCAATACCAGATGGTCTTTATTAGCAGTCAAAGTGTTACTAGTGGCACACACATTGTATTATACTGTATCATGAGGTTTGAGTTGTGAAAATAATGGTAGCTTTTTATGCAGAAAAAGGTTTGATAGACTAGAATAGCCATACCTGTTTGTGATAAAAGGGTATGGGATTTTAGCTCTCCATTAGATAGATTAATTATTGGGTTGTAGCAATGATTCCACAGTTAAATTGCAGGAGCCATATATTTCACTCCCTTACACAGTAAACTTATTTAAAAAAAATCATCTTGAGCTGAACCTTTCCATGCTTAAATCTCACTCTAGTGGTGAATTTATTTTTTGCGTGGAACATTAAAATGACATCTGCAGAACTATTATGGCACTGGAAGAAGTAAAATTCGTTTAAAAATATCCCCATGGTTTTTTATGTAATCAAATACCTAAAACATAGCTTACTGTTACAGCTTCATATTTATCAGGGACTTACTGTCAGAGCCAGGCCATGGACAACCTGTGTGCACTGGTCAGCTGCTAAATTGCAGTCAGGAGATGAGTAGCAGGATTGGGAGCAAGCTGGGTCAGAATACAAGGAGGTCGGGGTTAGGCAGCAAGTTGCAGGCAAATAGCAGAGCTGGGGTTGAGCCAGGTCAGGATATCAGAAAGTTGGGGTCAGGCACCGGGTTATAGACAGCAAGCAAATAAAGTCGAGGGCGAATCAAGGTCAGGAGTCAGAGTGTAGAGTCTGCTGCAAGCAAGATCTGGAGTGGAGGCAGGCAGTCAGTCTGCATTGTTGCTCACACAGCTCCCCATGATGATTTCCTGGTTAAACACTAGCATCATTAAGCAGTGGGCTGTGAAGGGGCCACCACTCAGGCCCTGCTAGGCAGTATTTCCTGCACAGCCTATCTCCCCAGGGTCCTCCAGTGGAAACACAGCCTAAGCTTCCAGTGGTGCAGAAGCATCAGCAGCCCAGAACCGCTGTGGTCCCAGATTCTATTCCTGCAGGTTCTTACATCACTTCTCCCTCCCCTAAGGTCCTCCTTTGGTGGGGTGCCAATCCAGGCTTGTGCTGGTGAGCCTTGTGGAATTCCCTCACCAAGTCAGAGGTGTGGGCATGGGAGGAAGGCTCCCAAGTGTGCTTTTTGGGGCCACAGCCTTCCCAGTCCACCAGATAGTACAGGTGGCCATGCATCTGTAGGGAATGGGGGAGGCCATGCAGGGGGACCCTGGATCTCTCATTTGTCACAGACCATAGGCCCTGGAGCTCCCAGTCGCCACAGGTGATGGTGGGCCTCCGCAGATCTGAGCTGCCGAGGGCGGCATGGGGGACCCTGTGGACGGTGGGGGGAGGGAACCTGAATCTCTGAATGAGCCTCTGTGGGCACTTGGGGGACCCCGGCACCACAGCTGTGGTGAGTGCTGGATCCCCCCCCCTCCCATTTTGTCACAATTATTGTTAGTAAAAGTCACAGGCAGGTCACAGGCAATAAACAAAAATTCACAGAAGCCCGTGACCTCTCCCTGACTTTTACTAACAATAACTGTGACAAAATCTTAACCCTAATTATAAATGTTCTGATTGTTCACAGCAATAGATATGAACATTTACCACATGTGCATGAATCTCTGAATGTTGAGAGCGCTCCTTCACCTGTCTGTTACTGGCTGATGGACACTTCCATCATCCAGGTACTTTCTTGTAGTGTCTGTCTGATTATGTCTTTCGTGGTTACCTGTATATGCTACATCATCACCTTAATTGCTGGATAAAGTCTGACTGTTCCTTATCCAGACATGGAATTGCTTCCTCCAGTTTTTTGTTCAGTGTCTCACTCATTTTCAGAGTTAATGCCTCTTTTAATTGCTTCCTCAGTGTAGGAAGCAATACCCTACCCCATACGTGATTTAGGGCCAGATCATGATCTAGTACCCCCTGTTCATTTGGGTAAATAGGCATATGGAGTGGACAGACACTTGGTTCCACCCTACTAATGCACCTGGCAGCATAAGTGTGCTGGCATATCAGGCAGTGTATGTTGTGCCCAGGGCTGGCTCCAGACCCCAGCGCGCCAAGCGTGCGCTTGGGGCAGCATTTTGCCGGCAGGGCGGCAGGTGGCTCCGGCGGACCTTCCGCAGTCATGCCTGCGGGAGGTCCACTGGAGCCGCGGGACCAGCGGACCTCCCGCAGGCATGACTGCAGAGGGTTTGCTGGTCCCGTGGCTCGGGTGGACCTCCCACAGGCATGACTGCGGAAGGTCCGCCGGAGCCGCCTGCCGCCCTCCCAGTGCACCCTCCGCAGGCACGTCTGCAAGAGGTCCCCCGGAGCTGTGGGACCGGCAGCGCGCCCCCTGCGGCATGCCGCCATGCTTGGGGCGGCCAAATTCCTAGAGCCGCCCCTGGTTGTGCCAGGTATGGAGCCGATGTACTGTATTCCTGACCCAGAACAGTGGAGAAAAATGGGCTGATGCCGTGGAGCACAACAAGATGCTGCCCCTTACTTGGGGCAGATTGTATAGTCCAAATCTAGCTCTTTGTGATAAAGTAATAGATTGCAAGTGAGGTGAGTTTTTGAACTGCAACACCTTTTATCAATATGCATCACTAAAGCCTTGGAGCTTAGCATCTTTTATCCATTTCACATCTCTTCTCGCCTCTCCCTCCTTCACTTCTCACTGGGTGTATTCTTTTCTTTTCTTTGTTAACCACTGGTCTTAAGGAAACTCAGTGCTCCATGGTTATCTGTGGCTTGACTTTCTCTGTCTGGGATTATCTTCTCTTTCTTTCAAGCCTCTAGGCCTGGGGTTTCCAGCCTTTTCATCATGGATATCTACTTTGGACCAGCATCAGGGCCGGCTCCAGACCCCAGCACGCCAAGCGCGCACTTGGGGCGGCATTTTGCCGGGAGGGCGGCAGGCGGCTCCGGTGGACCTCCCGCAGGCATGACTGCGGAGGGTCCACTGGTCCCGCAGCTCCGGTGGACCTCCCGCAGAAATGCCTGCGGGAGGTCTACCTGAGCCGCAGGACCAGCGGACCCTCCACAGGCACGTCTGCAAGAGGTCCCCTGGAGCCGCGGGACCAGCGACCGCCAGAGCATCCCCCGCGGCGTGCCGCCCTGCTTGGGGCGGCGGAATTCCTAGAGCCGCCCCTGACCAGCATAACACTTGAAATCTACCACGCAACATTAGTTATGAGAGAACTTAGAAGTAATTAATGTATTTTGGTTGACTGCCAAATATTAGGGTGGTATTTGATACCAAATGCTGTCTGCTTGTTTCTCAAAATTCAGTGCTGAGATTTGGTCTATCAGAGATGCACAGTGCTTAGATTTGATAATATTTGTAGCACAAATATTTTTGTGGGCCAGAAGAAGGTTTCCATATTAATAGATTAGGTATTTTGCGTTTCTAAAAAAGTCCAAAATTCAGCATCCTAGCATTGGGCTTTCAACTAGATATCAGTTTGCGTGGTGACAGTTTCCATTTATTCTGTATCACCATTCAAATGTAACATTTCATTCACTCAGTTCATTGATGGTAGTCACCTCATTGATGTCAACTGCCACAGAAGGGTTGGAAACAAATACTGTTTATGATTCTAATTTCTCACCCTCATAGAAAAGTCTCATAGAATGTAACAGAAAAAATTAACTTTTTTTAGGTGTCTTGAACTATACTGTAGAGTTTAATAGAGAATTACTGCATATCCCAGAATTCTATAAGATGGTTCAAAAATTCTGTAGAAACTATATAATTCTTTATAGACTTTAAGGCACCATCATGATCATCTATTACAGTCTAGATGTTTTGAGAGTAATTTCTATAATGCACAACAGCAAAGTAATTTTCTGTCAAATTCATTCTGCTGCATATTTAAGTGACCAGCACATACATATCTGCATGGAAAACCTCTGTCTTTGTTATACTGAGGGGTTCTTTAATTATTATTATTATTCTCTTCTTCAAAGCTCTCCATTCAAAGCTATTTCATTGTTAGGAAGGCCTTTAACTCTTTGCTTCATTTGAATTATTCAATGAATTAATTCACTGGTATTGTGACATATGAGGTACACCCACTTGTCTGTAACTATTGTAAACAAATGCTCATGTTCCCACTGTTCATGAAAATTATGTTTTCTCTTCCTTTGTGGATAGAGGGTTTTTTAATATGGGCTTTAAGAAATATCCAGACTACAGCCCTGAGCCTATAAAGATTTATTTATGTGCTTAACTCTACAGGCTGTGAGCAGTCCCTTTGAAGTGACTGGGACTACTCACAGTTCATAAAGTTCAGGAAGTTTGTAAGGCGTTGCAGGGTCTACGTGTGGACACCTTAACTTTGGAAAACTAGTATACTCGCATGGACTTTAGTGCAGGGTGGCTAGTCACCCATATAATTACCCAGGGTCTCAGGCGGGCTTGTAGAGTCCTCGCTGAAGTGCACGTTGCTGTGGCTTCGCTCCTATCAGTACATGAGCTAGCTAGATTAAAGCTGGCTCAGGTATGTCTATATGTGCTGCATTCATACATCCCAACTGCAGCGTGGACAAATCCTCACTCTCCAAAAAGCCAATATGATGCAGATAGCAGCCATACAGGCTTCTCCACACCTCACCACAAAGATACTTCAATCCTGTTTTGGAGGGGCCCTCTATAAGGCTGAGAGAATAGTTCCATCTGTGTCCATTCATTCCCTGGACTGCCTGCTAGGACTAGCAACAAGAACATGTGTTGTCATGATTACTATTGTGAGGTGGACATCTGCTTACTAGGAATTAGGCTTACTAAGATCAGCTACTCATTTTAGTATCTAGTGGACAATTTTCTTCTTCGTGTAGGTGATTTTTGGTTTAAAATAACTTTGAACAATATTATAAGGCATGCTTTTGTATCAGAAGCCCTTCCAGCTTTGTTACTTGCATAGTTAGCCAGGAGGGATAAATTTGAATGCCGCTGCAGAATGAGACAATCAAAGTCACAGACTGCCTGCTTCCATTCTGCTAATGCACTTCAGTTTTCTGCAGCTGGCACTATCAACAAGAAAGGGAGATATTTTAATTTGTGGCTCCAACCAAGGATGTCATGCTAATGCTGCAGGAAGCTGAGGAGGGATGCAGCAAACACATAAAAAACAATTTTTAAAGATTTGTGAACTAGAATTTTTTTTTAAAGTGTGTGTTAATGTGTATAAAATGTTTGTATGCTGTACATGTGGCCCTATTTTTTTAAAAACTAACATTTATTATTGGGTTGGAAATTAAATTTAAATAGTATCTATAGCATTTCCTATTCTAAGTAAGAAAAAAAATCCCAACTACTGTGTCAAATACGCCATTGTGATTGTTGTCTTTTAAAAATGATTTTACAGTCCTGTAGGCTTGGAGCAGTAAAATAAACTTAAGTTGCTGCGTACTTCCCAGGGTATTGGTGCACTTGGCTGTGTAAGATTTGTTATACTGATAAATGGGAAACAGATTGACAACAGATGAACAATAACAAGTTGACATATTTGTCATAGTGCAACTGTGCTTAATATTTACAGGCCAGATTGTGGCATTCAGCTACTCACCAGCACTGGGATGATTCAGAGCCATACTGCTTCGGGGGGGCTCTGGGATGAAATCCTGGCCTCACTGAAGTCAATGCCAATGCTCCCATTGAATTCAGTGGAGCCAGGACTTCATCCCTGGAGAAGGGAGTGCATGAAATTTACCTTTCCATAGGAGCATGGAACTGGAAGAGACTTCCTGGGTCACTGAATTCGGTTCCCTGCTATCATAGGCAACCTCATCATATAATCTTCCCTTGGGCTGCTGTAGTCTTTTCTATACAATGCTCTTAGACAGTATGGTGGACCAGTAGGAGGGAAGGGTTCAAGTCGACAGTTCCTCCTTAACCCCCAACCCAAGCACAGATAATGCTATTGTCCCTAGAACTTGGGTGGGGAGCATAGAGCAGGGCAGAAGTTAGGGATGGTCTGGCCTCACAAGTTACTAGAAGTAATTGGGAAGTAAACATGGTAAACAATCTGGGCATGAAAATGACAAAAGTATCTGTCAGTAAGATCAGCTCTTTCTTGAAACCTACATTTTATTTTAAAAGAGAAAGAGGGGGAGAAAGCACTTATCTGACTCTTAATGAAATCCAGGAAACTTCAGTGCACTTACCAGAAAGAGAAATTACTGTATGAAGGCTCTCTGATTCATCTCTGTAGATGCTATTTCACATTGAATTTGAGATAGCATAATTAAACAATTATCTATATAATTAATTAACTGGAGCCTGGAAATCTTTTGTATTTGTATCTACTAAATCAGAGGTCATATAAAAACATTCACTGGAAATTTAAAATTGGCATGAGGAAAACTTGCAGTTTGGCTCAAAGAGGTTTGATTGTGTGGAAATCTTCTAGTCAAGTAGTTAGGGTAAAAAAAAAATTAGATCCAATAGACGGTGGTATTGAGTCAATATGATACTTTGCTGAAACTAAATGGCAAGATATTTAACATATTTAGCTCACCACTTAAGCTAATTGCAGTTGATGGATGGCACTCACTTAGAACTCCTGTCATAACAGAGCAAGAAAGAGAAAAATAGCTGGCATAATAAACTACACAGAAGAAGGTCAGAAGGGTATAATATATAACATGTCATCAAACAGAGTTGTAGTAGTATGCTGAGCCTCACTTCGGACTTTCAGTGCACTGTAGCAGTATCCACATGGGATGTTACTGCACGGCAAGTTGGTGCACTATACCTACACAGCCTGCTTTGCTATGCAGTAACTTGCCATGTAGAAAAGTCCTGAGTTAGAGTGATTAGCTATTGGATGAACACCTCTTTATCCAATACTAAGTCAGTATCTTGACCTGTTCCCTCAGGTTGTGTAGAAGGGTAAAATCAAAGGAAAATGTATACTTCTTACAAGTGAAGGCAGTTGGTTGCTGTGTACTTTTTAAAGTAATTCCTTCCAGGAAGTTGCATTGTGTGACTCAGGAAGAGCCAGCAGAAAGGGACTGTGTGGGCGAGTGAGGTTTAGGTAAAATTATTACACTCTCTAAATATTTTGTCTTTTCTGTCATGCAGCTGTGTTTTCAGAGGGCAAGAAATTAACTGTGAATAGGAAATGAAGCACAAGTTTTAATGGCTGTTTGGTGTTCTTGTACCTTTTTTCCCCTGTTGTATATATTAATTCTTGTTCTTAAGCATCCTTCTTTAAATAAATTTATTTAACAGACTATAAGAAGTATCTGACATAAGTTTTATAAAAGAAGGACCATCTTCTAGAGGCAAAGCATACAAAGGAATATATGTTGTTTGACCTCATTCCAGAGTGGGAAATGAGTGAATATTCCCCACTTTCTCATTGCGAAAAGCCTAATTCAGAATAGCATTACCACATTGCTTGGAAGTTGGTCTGCATGATTTACTGAAGGCTGTCTGAGAACATCTGTGGGCCCATACTG
Source organism: Mauremys mutica (assembly GCF_020497125.1). Lineage (NCBI taxonomy): Eukaryota > Metazoa > Chordata > Testudines > Geoemydidae > Mauremys > Mauremys mutica. The sequence continues at coordinate 306,658,112 of NC_059072.1, read as the reverse complement.
GCCAATGAGCAAAAATCAGAGTCAGTGATTATACAGGACATCCATTAAGTTCTTCATGTGATATAGGCACGGGATGTGAGTGATCTGATCTAGTGGTTAGAGCTGGAGCCAGGAATCAGAGCCAAGGGTCAGAAGCCAGGCAAAATAGCACAGCTGGGAATAAGGCAGGCATGGAAGTGATCACAGCTGTGTGGGTGTAAGTGGTGAGCAGCCAGTAACCTGCTGTTGCTGCTGGCTTAAGAGCATGCCTGCTGGTTCCCGTCAGCCTACGAGGTGGGCCAGCCAATCAGGCAGTTCTGCTGTTGCTCATCTGTGTTCATTAGTCTGTCTGGAGCTAGAGCTAGCTTGTCCAAGGCTCAACTGCAGGCCCTTGGGTCTGACAGGGGTGAATTAATTAAGGATAGTCATTGACAGCAGCAACCAGTTCCTGCTGCTTGTAGCGTGTGGATCACATGGCCTCTGGGAGATGGAGACTCACTGGGATACCACCTTCTTAGGTCATGTCACAAGATCAAAATATGGTGGGACTTATTCAAGGGATGGAAGGGTTTCAAGGGAGAGACAGCATTGCTACCTGGGAAGGTAGCAATGTACACACATTCTGGACATCTTTTGTGGGGTGAATCCAATACTCTTTCTAGAGGGTAGAACTAAAGAGAAGACCTGTACTATGTCCCTTACACTGTGGAGAAAAGAAGAAAGAGCTGCCCACTTCAAACTTCTGACTAGTGATTTCATGGTGTGGGGCACATCAGGGAGAATGAGTTAAAGGAGAAAGAAGAGATTTAGAGAATGGGGAAAGTGGTGGTGGTGGGAAATTGAGGGAGACATTTGAAGTGATGGGGAAAGAAGAGGGAAGAGGGTGAGACAAACAAAATTGAGCTAGAGGTAGAGGTGGAGAACACAGTGAAAGACTAAAAAGGTATTGAGAGGAAGATAGAGGACACAGGTTAGAAAATTGGGGATGTAAACAGGAGATAAAGGGCTGTGAGAGAAAGGGAAGAATTTTGACTAAGGGAAAAAAGAAGAAAGTCAGAGTAAAGGTCACACACAGAAAGGATTGTGGGAAGAAAATGACAGAGGCAAAACAAGGAGCTAAAGACAGAGGCAGAATCAGAAGAGAAAAAGAGGATTAAAGTAGTAAGTTCTTGGAGATCAAATAAACTGAAAATTATGTAAAATATTAAACAGAAAAGAGACACTGAAAAAGAAGTTGAAGAAGGAAAGGATACACCAGAATACAAAGTATGGAGCTAGAGAAAGGGGAAAAGAGAAAACAAAATCAAGGGAGACATGGACTCTATTCTGTTGAAAGCTTGATGCCAACCTATTTTTATATAAACTATATTGAAGTATGTGATTGTATTTATCAGGCAGTGACAGGGCACATGCCAGCATAGTAGTAGGGGGCAGGGGAAATTGATTAGCCAAGCCTGAGAAGATGGTGGTGCCAGATGGAGCCTTAGGATGGAAGGAAGAGATCGGGGCTCATTAACTGGCAACCTCTGCGGGTGGTTCTCACTAGCTTTTGAAAAGACATAAGACCAACAGGAAAGGCTATATTGTTAGTACAGGTGTGCAAAGACTGCAGTAAATAAGCTATTGGGCTACTAAATATATCCATTTCCATTTTGTATCCATATTCACTTACAGTGTTGTAACACAATTCAAGACAACTACTTTTCTAATATTCTAAAAGTATGGAATTAAAAATAATGCCAATTTAATTGTAAATTTTCTCAGCTAATGTATAATGGCTCCTGTCCTTTGAAATTTCAGATTGCTGTTCTGAAGCATATGAGCACAGCTTTAAGTAATATGAACAATGTTGCAAATACTGAAAATTGCAGAGTACGCTAGCTAAGATCAGCATTAGTTTACACAATTTTTATCTCTCATCTAATTTTTCCATATGATTTAATATGGTTTAGTATTGTACATTAATGATTCCACTCCCTTTTGATCAGACTAAACCCTCTTTTTTGGAGAGTGGGAACAGCTCTATGAAACACAAACACAGTCAACATATGGCTCAGAAGATTTGCCCTTTCCCAGTATATGATACATTGAAGCAAAAATTTGGTCCAGAGGCTTCCATCAAGCCTCTGGAAGCCAATTTTTTTAAAAGAGAGATCAGAGGACAACTAACCTTACAGCTTCCAGAACAAACTACAAAACTCATTTAAAGAATGACTCATCTTTCCTATAATACTCACAATATCATTATTTTCATTTGATCTTTTAAAAATAATTCCTGCTATTGGGGAGGAAGTGCAACATTGACTGATATTGTGTTTTACTAAGAGTTGTAGAGGGTTCAAATACCACTGTGATGGACGCAGTCTATCAATTGACAGAGGACTGCTCACAAAGGAAAAATAATATAATGGTGCTAAAGAATATAAAGACCCTTAATCAAACTAGCCAATATGTGGACATATTTAAAGTAAGTAACCATGTCACTGTATCACAATACTCCATTGCCTGCTTACTGTTTGTCACCCACGTTTGTTTTTACCACATCTTACATTTACAATGTAACCTCTTGGGGAATGATTGTGCCTTGTGATTAAGGCTCTGAACTGGAACTCAGTGATCAGGATTCAGTGCCCTGCTCGGCCACAGGCTTCCTGTGTGACCTTCAACAACTTAGTCTCTCTGGCGTAAATTCCCACAGGAGTTTAGGTGTTGCGCAGCTGAGATTGGCCCCTAAGGATGGGATTCACGAAAGCTGGCCTGCTAGATGGGGAGCTGCCTAAAGTAGCCAGTGGGAGATGCTGACAAGAGGGGTGTGTGCTAAGCCTTTCGTGGAAATAGGCATTTCCCTACAGCCCGGGCTTAGGCACCTACCTCTGCTAGTGATCCACAATCAGAAATCCCTCTCAAGTCAAGTGGCTTAGGCATCTTAGTTGTTGCTTGTCAGAATGGATTAGGCACCTGCCTTGTTCCATGCAAAACAGCCAGAGGAGGAGATGCCGACACTCCCCTTATAACTTTCAGCCCAATGATTAGGACACTCACCTGGCGTGTGGGCTACCCAGGTTCAATTTCCTCTTCTGCCTCAGGAGCAGAAATATTTGACAGGGGTCTCCCACACCTCTCAGGAGAGTGCTTTCACCACTTGGCTAGGGGATATTCTGAGGTGGGTCTTTCTCGATCACTCCTGTTGATGCTGTTCCACTTTGGTAACAGTACCTCCCTACCTGGCTGGGTTTTGTGAAGATAAATTCACCTTGTGAGGTGCTTAGATGCTAAGGCGAGGGAGGCTAGATTCACAGAGTTTAAGGCCAGGAGGGACCGTTACGTCATCTAGTATGGCCCCCTGTATAACACAGGCCAGTTTCAACCAGTTATCCCTGTACTGAGCCAATAACTTGAGTCTGGCTAAAGCATATCTTCCCGAAAGATAACTAGTCTTGATCTGAGGACAACAAGAGATAAGAGACTCCACTACTGCCCTTGGTAGTTTATTGCAGGGGTTAATCACCCTCGCTGTTTAAAAAAAAAAGTGTTCTTAATTTCTAATTTTAATTTGTCTGGTTTCAGCTTCCAGTCACTGGTTCTTTTTATACCTTTCTTTGCAAAGATAAAGCACTTTTTAGTACCCAATATTTTCTCCTTGTGAAGATACTTGTTATACACTGTAACCAAGTCCCATCTCAGTCATCTCTATAAGTAGATAGGGTTGCTAGCTGTCTAATCACAGAAACCCAAACACCCTTGCCCCACCCCTTCTTTGAGGCCCCACCCAGATCACTCCATCCCCCCTCCCTCCCTCCATCGCTCACTCTCCCTCAAACCTCCCTCACTTTCACCGGGCAGGGGCTGGGGTCCATGAGGGAGAGTGGGCTTTGGGCTGGCTGGAGTGTAGGAGGGGGCTCCATGCTAAGTCTGGGGCAGGAGTGCAGGAGGGGGTGTGGGGTGCAAGCTCTGGGAGTAAGTTTGGGTGCTGGGGCAGGGGATTAGGGTGTGGAGGGAGTGAGAGGTGCGGGCTCTGGAAGGAAGTTTGGGTGCAGGAGGGGGCTCAGGGCTGGGACAGGGGGTTGTTTGGGGTGCTGGCTCCAGCCGGGCAGCACTTACCTCAGGATGCTCCCTGCCTGCCCTGGCCCCACGCTGCTCCCAAAAGCGACCGGCACTTCCCTCTGGCAGCAGCTCCTAGGTGTCGGGGACAGGAGATCTCAGGGGGTCTCTGCGCACTGCCCCTGCCCACAGGCACCACCCCCACAGCTCCCATTGACCGCAGTTCCCGGCCAATGGGAGCTTTGGAGTCCACACTCAGGGCAGGGGCAGTGCGTGGAGACCCCCTAGCTCCCCCAGGGGCCGCAGGGATGTTCTGGCCACTTCCAGGGGCCATGCAGGGCCAGGGCACGTAGGGAGCCTGCCTTAGCCCCACTGCGCCACCGGACTTTTAGCGCCTAAAATCTCCTGGTTTGGTCTCTGGGAGATAGAACCTGATTCCAGGAGACTCCCGGCAAAACTGGGAGGGTTGGTAACCCTGTAAGTAGATAGTTTCGATGGCCTTGTCTTCACTACTGGGGAGATCGATGCTGCTGCAACCGATGCAGCGGGTGTCAATTTAGCAGGTCTAGTGAAGACCCCCTAAATTGATGACAGAGCGCTCTCCAGTCGACCCTGGTACTCCAGTTTCATGAGAAAAGTGAGGTAAGTTGACCGGAGAGCGCCTTCCATCAACGCAGCACAGTGAAGACACCAGGATAAGTCGACCTAAGCTACATTGACTCCAGCTACGTTATTCACACAGCGAAGTAGTGTAACTTAGGTTGACTTACCTAGGGCTTGTCTTCACTACCGACGTCTTCTGGGAAGCACCTAGCACTTTTCTAGATACTATAACATAAAAACAATACAGCTAAGAAAGTACATATAAAGGTAGGTATGTAATTACACACAAAGTTTTGCATGTGCAAGTGGGTCTTAAATATGGTTTTAACTGCATAAATAATGCCAGTTTCTGGAAATCCACAAAGTGGATCTGCTAGTGTCACGTGGGCCTAAGGATGGGCTGCTATGTTGAGGGGAAAAATGTAAAGCTTTTTACAAACTGATCCCATTAGTATGAATTGTACCTCGCTTTCCAAAAATTAAAAGAACTGTCCAGGACAAGATTACTCAGAAGAAAAAAAGATAGATATTTCTTAAACACTTTGTGTATATAAGACAGTCTCTCATAATATCTGTGTTACAGAAATAAGTGAGTTTACATTTCATCAGTGTTATGTCTTCTAATACTGAAATACAGGATACAATAATTACTGTCTGAAATCTGAATATGTATTAGCACGGTCATTTTCACAATAATATTCCTACTAAGTATATATATGATTCTACCGAGGTCATAATAATTCTTTTCTTATGAGATAGCTCTCTGCATTTGTTGCTCATACACTGAGGGAACAAGTAGCACCACAGAAATGAAGAGTGAGCAGCCTCAGGGCCTCTCTCAAGATATTTTAAGATTGAAATATTTTCAGCTGGTAAGTCTGTGGCAAAATAATTGGAGGTGTCTATATTTTCTGACAACATTCCGTTGGTCTGGCTATTTCAGTAGCACCTACTTTAGAACTGCCTCCTTGATACACCATAGGAAATTTAAATGAAAAAACAAAAAGGATGTTACTTTTAGTCATATACTTTTTTCATTCGTTCTAAAAAGGTTTCATAAAGGACCAGTTAGACCTTGATGATTACAGACAATGTGAGCAGCATGTCAGTGCTAGCAACTGGATATCCTATCATTATTTCTTGGAAAGAGAATTGTTAGGCTATTTGTGTTCTCTTGTGGTGTACCTACAGTACTCATTCACACCTGCAGATGTGTCTGCTCAAAGTCTGCCTAATTGCAAAACCCACTTTTAACATTCAGAGGGGTAGCCGTGTTAGTCTGGATCTGTAAAAGCAACAAAGAATCCTGTGGCAAGTCTTGCATCTGAAGAAGTGGGTATTCACCCACGAAAGCTCATGCTGCAAAACGTCTGTTAGTCTATAAGGTGCCACAGGATTCTTTGTTACTTTTAACATTGTTGGTTCAAAGTTTCTTCTGAGACTTTTAGACTCAGAGTGAGATTTTGTGGCAAGTAAAGGTAGTTTAAAGCATAACTTTTGAAAGTTGAGCCCCTCACTTATAGAAAATTAAACCAATCACACACCCCACCCCTCAACCCACCATGTTGCATTAAAGGCCTATACATCTTAATTCACACATCTTCTTTAGCTAGTCCAGTGATCTGCAAACTTTTCACATCACGCCTCCCCCTTACCTCGTTCACACTCCTTCCTCTGGTGGGAGGGGTGCAGATAGAAGTAAGGGGGTTGAGACTGGGGCAGCAGCTGGAGGCGGGTCTGGGGCTGGGAGTGGAGCCTCAGCCAAGGCCCAAAGCTGGGGGAGGGGCTGGGGCCAGGGTCAGGGTCAGAGTCACAGTGGGGGGCCACGGCTGGGGTCGGGGCAGGAGCTGGGAGCAGAGCCGTGGCTGGGGGCTGAGGCTAGAAGCGGGGCTGGGGCCAGGCCAGGGGCTGGGACCATGGCTGGGGGCAGAGCAGGGCTGAGTGGCACTTCCTCCCTGCCCCCTCATAGGGCTGGCCTGTGCCCTGCATGCCCCCCTGAACCTTCCTCTGTGCCCCCCTGAAGGGGCACACCACACAGTTTGGGGAGCACTGAGTTAGTCCTTCATGTCTCTTGCCTCCTACCTCTGCCCCACACAAACACATTTTGGGGATGCTGGTGTAGGTCTTCATAATATTACATGTCTCCTTTCTTACATACTTTAAGTGGTAAAATTGTTAACCATGTTGACATCTAAAGCATCATCACTGGTATCCAAGTTAGCACCCGTTGAAATTAATGGGTAAGTTCACACCTAAGAGCTGTTTTTTCAGGCTCTCTGCAAACTCCGATGGATGTGTCTGAGTTGGTTACACTGTCTTCATATTTTGAAGGTCTTCTCTGCAACCACCGTAACAACTAGAGACTTAGGTCTTGTCTACACTACCGAGTGTTGTCGACTAAAAAGTGAATGCATAAACACTGCACTGTGACTTTTGATGGCAAAAACACCCTGTTTTGGTGACAAAATAAAACCATCCCGATGAGAGACATAAGGCTTTTAGTGCAAAATTTTTGTCAACAGATTGCCAGTACAGACACCACAATTGATTTTATTGCTTTAATTGGTCTCTAGGAGGTGTCCCACAATGCCCATCCTGACCGCTCTGGTCAGCAGTTTGAATTCCATGGCCCCACAGCCAAGTAAATAACCATTCACCCCTCCCCCTTAGAAGCCCTGGGAATTTTTGAAATTCCATTTCCTGTTGGCTCGGCGTGGAGAGGTCTCATCGCATGTTCCCAGGTGACCATGGTAGGTTATCACAGCAAATACTCTCCCGCTTGGACCACTGTGGAGCTACTGGATCTGCTCAGTATTTGGGGAGAGGAAGCTGTGCAATCTCAACTGGGCTTGAACTGTAGGAATTTTGATACCTACAGGCAGATTTCTCAAGGTTTGTGCGAAAGGGGCTATGACCGGGACATGCTGCACAGCAGAGCAAAGATAAAGGAGCTGAGGCAGACATACCATAAGGCGAGGGAGGCAAACCATTGCTCTGGTGCTGCACATAAGACCTGCAGATTCTATAAGAATCTGGACAGAAAACAATGCATCATGGGACATTGAGCCTGGTCCCAAAATGTGCCGCAATTCACTCCGCCTTCCCACAAGACCTAGCGACCGAAGGTGTTGAGCTGGACTGTGGGATAGGTACCCCCAGTGCATTGCTCACACTGTTGATGATAGTGCCCCAACTGTGGACGTGCTCTGCTGACAGAGGGAGCGAGTGTGAACATGCAATACAGATTTTTATTATAGTGTTTTTTGAGTGTCAACATAACTTTTGTCAACAAAACTCTGTAGTGTAGACAAGGCCTTATTCTTTCTTTTGAAAAATGAGAGCTGGGACTCTGGAGAACAAGTGGGATATCTGTCTGCATCCCTGTCCTTGGCTAGTCATCCCCCAGCCCCAAGAGGCATGTCCCACACTTTGGGAAATACTGCTTTAAGTCCTGCATGGGCTGCCTCTGAGCAGCATTTCAACCTGAAGTTGCCCATAATTGCCACAGTGCTGTGATGATAGCTCTATCCTCTCCTGTTCTCAACAAATTCCTTCCCAATCCTGCCCCCTATGTCAAGGTTTGCAGGAGCTGAGGGGAAGGTCTCATTGCTTGAACCCAGGGAATTCTCCCCCAACTAGTTAAGGGGATTTTATGGCTCCTGTACACCGTGGCACATACTCAAATTCTTTGATGAATCAGGTCCACAAAAATTCTCTTACCCAAACTGGAATTTGGTCAGGTCTGAGGTTAACACCTTCATTGTCTGAATTATCAGAGGACATGCTTCAGCTGGATACCCCCAAGTTAAAATAGGCAAGAGTCAAACACAAAAGTATGCACAACAAATGGCTATTGCTCCACTGCAAAGAAAGAGTTAATTTCCACTGTAGGACACTGAATTTAGATGACAGTGTTCATCATCATGTGAAACCACATGTGACATGGCATGGACAGCTATCTAGGTCACTGAGAGATGCTTTATACAGACATGTTCTACATTATGGAAACCTTAAACATGCAAATATGTGAAATCTAGGAAGCAGAATAAAACAGCTACAGCTGTATTTGCTACTTATCATGCTATGTCTACTACTTTGAGTCAGGAAGGGAAAAGGAAAATAGCTAATTTCAAAGCCCTGATGTGACAAAATGTTGCAGCTCTGCATTGTATTCTGACTGATTCTGGAATGAATGTTTCACAATGACATTTGACTGGCTTCTCACTGTAAAAGGAAATTTCTCTTAGCACAACTGTGTTGGCATCTGAAAGGTCAGCTATTCCTTTCTGACATTCCCTCGTGGTGGTAGTCATCATCCTCCCAGGACCATATAAGGTCTTCCTGTTGTTCCCTTAGATAACTCTATACTATGCGCTGTTCAGAGATTCAAGTAGTAATTACTTCTTAAATGTCCCTCATCTCAAGGGATATCCCTCAGTTTAGGCTTAAAGTTACCAACAGTCTACACAAATGCGGTGCCTCTCACTTATATGGTTGAAAATTATTTACCTCAGAAATAAAGAATCTTGAAATTGAGCTCATAGAAAGAATGCAAAGAAAGAATCTCACAGCAGTTTGTTACCTGAATAAATATTTTTCATGTCCCTTAGACTGGGTCTTTGTCACACACTAAATCCCATTTGGGAATTGGCAGTTTGATTGGTATGGGTTACTATGATCTCTCAATAATGTAAATTACCAACACTTGTATGACAGAGATATATTGCAGAAGCAACAAACTGGTTATGCAATCAAAGAATTAAAATATAGTATGGACTTCTGTTTACTTTTCATTACAACTCTGAAATACGTTCCTGTTACACAGACGTAAAACAAAAATCCTGATAACTCAGAATCACAGTTTCCGCTCCAGGAAGTAACCTGCTAGAGCCCCGTACCTAATGCAGCTCACTTCCTGCCCAGCCTGGCTTAGCTCCACTGGCTGGTACGTTAGACTCAAGGCTCTGCCCACACACTGCTCATTTCCTCCAAGAAGAAGGGAATACAAAGAGCCCTGTAGAACCTGCTCATCCTCACCATGTCTTGAGTGGTGATCTGGGAAGGCCATGCAGAAGAAGTGGCTGGTGGTGTGTGTCTTAATCCTTCTTATGTCCCTTCACAGCTCCAAAGCGGGGCTACATTGGGTATGTCTATATTGCAATTAAAAACCCCTGGCTGGCTCACGGGGCTCAGGCTGCAGGGCTGTTTAATTGAAGCATAGAGTTCCAGGCTCAGGCTGCAGCCTGAGCTCAAGGACTTTCCCACCTTGCAGGTCCTAGAACCCAGGCTCTAGCCCAAGTTCAAAGTCTACTCTGCAGCTAAATAGCCCTGTGAGCCTGAGTCAGCTGGCATAGACCAGCCACAGGTGTCTAATTGCAGCATAGACATACTCACTCTGGCCCCCAGAATCTAAAAAGGGCATGTTTCACTTCCTGTCCTAAGTTGTTGGGTAGTGTTGCTTGTACTGTTAAACTACCCAGCTCCAGGCCAGCCACTGCCTGAATTTCAGTGGTAGATGAGGGGATCTCTGTGTAGTTTGTACATCAGTTCATAATGCACTTTGGAATCTTTGATGGCACAAGACACTGACTAATGCAAGGCCATTCATTCAAAGTGGTGAGTGGAGTTTGAAACTCCCTAAGTTCCATTATTAGTACCAATGGGTGGGGCAGTTTAGCAAAAAAGATAAGAAACCATTGTAACCCTTCTGCCAGGCAGTGGTGGCAGCAAGAAAGGCTGGGTTCAATATCTAGGGGGTCCTCTTAATATTGCAAAACAGAACTGACACAAGCCCCCCCCACCCAGTAATCTGGGAAAACTAAACACCGTCTCTGTGCACCTGTAAAAGGCAATACTTTCCCGCAGGCAAGCACTGAGTCTGTGTATAACAAAAGAAAACTTTAATTAAAAGGGAAAGGGAACTCAGCATCAATTTGGGAAAATACCACAACCATGATTCAAAAGCATGTATGCATTAGCGCACCCCCACTGACTTTCACCTCCTTGAGCTGTGAAAGTCCACCAAATGAATGTCCATTAACACACCATTCCCCTCTCCCTCCGTTGCACCCCACTCACAGTTGATTGTCCTTGGTCAGCAGAGACCCAAAGTTCAGAGTGTGTTTACCTCTGCAAGCGGCTCAGTGCTGCTGCTGTCTCTGCCACCACTTGCTGCTGTAATCTGCTGCTATCTCTACCCCTGCTGGCCACTTACCACCACCATTATCTCTGCCACTGTTATCATTGCAAGCTGCTGCTTGCTGCTCACTTCCACTTCCGCAATGCTGTCTTCTGAGATTCCACTATTTAACTCAATTCTTAATGACCTTACTGGACAGTGAGGAATCTCACTGCTAGTGCAGTCTCTGTGTTGTCTTTTAATACAACACCATCTCCACCATAAACATGAGGTCTAAAGTTTAGCCTGCTCATAATCAGCATTAGATAGAAATGAAAACTCTCAGTTGAATCCTATCCACTCTAGCTAGTGGATAGAACTGTTCAACCAAGAACCACCCCCAATTAGGAAGATCTATCACCCCCATGTCTCTTTCACTGGGATTTGGCATCCCTACCCCCTGCTTAGCATGTGAGGTTCAAATTAGGGTGACACCCTCAATCAGGGCAGGCTAAGTATAGTTCTGCTGCCTTTTACTCATGCAAAAAGGATAACAACATTTCATTACCCCAGCATTCAATATTATAGTGAATTGCAACTGAAAAACCAGCCAAAATCGATCATTTTGACAAGGCAGCTCAGTGTGTTGAACACCTAGGCAGAGTAGATGTGTTTATGCAAATATGGTCTGCTTCTGAAGTCTTTTCTTCCAGTTCATCATTAGATGTCATGGGAAAGCTCATTCAGATCTTGCTTACACTATCTTGTACCATTACTTAACCCATAAACCAAACCTTTTCAATGTTGAAGGTCTGAAATAAAAAAAATACACAATTTAATTTGCTCTTGTTATTTTCATGTGCATCTACACTCTAGTTTTCTCTTCCTCTTTCACCACCAAAAAGAGTCCACTGGTGAGGTAGCTGCAGCCCCACCATAAATAGGATATAGGCAATCTTGTGAAAGAGTCTTATTATTGTGAGATTTCAGACCTGGGATTTACACATGCAAGAGATCCCTATACTGTCATTTGGAAAAGCAATTAAGCTTTTGGGTACTTAAGCAAAGCAGAGCTCCAAATTTTTGAGGTTCACCCATAACATTGTGCATTAGCTCTGTGTCTGTGGACCATATTCTGCCCTCAGAAATGTGCTCATAAATCCTATTTACTTTAATAGGAGTTTTACATGGGTATTTGAGGGAGAATTGGCCCTAGTGTATGGTCTTTCCTTCTGTCCCATATTGTTGCACTGTACAGTATCTGCTCAATAGGACGTGTCTTCTCAATTGAGACTTTCCCCAATGCACATTTCATTGTGGAACAAAAGCAGATTAACACTGTATATTTACAATATTTTTGTTGGATATCCATGCCACTGAATGTGAAGGGTTTAGTATCACCAGAGAGCCAGGCGCTTTGTTTTAAAGATGTCCATCGGCAAGGTCTGGTACAGATATTCATTCTGCAAATTCTCTGCAGTGTCCACCCAGCAGCAATGGCCTAGAAAAGTCATCCAATTCTTCTCTTATGGAGGGAGATATTGTTACATTCTACTCGCTAGCTCAGCCCTAGGCATCTCTCAGGCAAGTCGCTGATCATACCAAATTACCTCACATTCTGTGGAATGATTGACAATGGGGACTTCAACAGGGGACTGTGTGGAAACTGTTACCTAGCTTCCCTTAGAAACATGAGTTAGAATCATAAGTACAGTTAAGGCAGGAGATTCTGAATCAGTGATACTGGAGCTTCATTTCTCAAACATAAAAGAACCCCACCAACAACATTAATTTCTGTGCTACAGAATGAACAAAACTTGGCTTATAAAGTAGCAGAGCAGATTCTGCCTAATACTGTGACCCTTGTACATTGACGCTGTGGATGTATAGTGGTCACCAAGAGAAAACCTCTGCTATACGGGGGATTGCCCAGGGGTGCATAGCCAGTAGAACAGCCATATATAACCTTCCCCTGCAGCCTCTGGCATAGGGGCACGCTGAGGGTGTGGCCAAGGAATGAAGCTTCCATGGCTTGAGTACACTGCACTCAAGCTACTTTGTGGTACTGGATGGCTTTACTAAGAGCCACTGCAGGCAGCATAAGTTAGAGCACTCCCTGGGGTGACACTTGTTTAAATCAAGACAATTCTGGTCCTTGGCTGTCTCCAGAATCTGTGAAGGTGACAGATAGCATCTTTGTTCTCCTCATCCCTCCAGGCTGCACTGAATTCAGATTGGCCACCGCTGGGCCAGCTTGGTGTTATACTAAATAGTTCCTGATTCTATTGTTCCACTTGGATGGGTGTTGGAATCTGAAGGCTTGTCTTCACTACCGGCTAAATCGGCACTGCTGCAATCAATGCAGCTACGTCAATTTAGTGGGTCTGGTGAAGACGCGATAAGTCAATGGGAGAGCTCTCTCCCATTGACTTCAATACTCCACCTCCCTGAAAGGTGGAAGCTATGTCAATGGGAGAGCATTTCCTGTTGATATAGCATAGTGTAGACACTGCTGTAAATCGATCTAAGCTATGTCGACTTAAGTTACGTAACTTATGTAACTTAACTAATGTAACTTAGATTGACTTACCTCATTAGTGTAGACCAGGCCTGAATCACACGGGGAGCAGTTATTCTCTTCTATGGATAAGACAAATATTTGAGTCAAGGCTTTTTTTTAGGATTTCCTGCTTCCTTCCCCCTTTTAAGCTTTCCGAACACAATACCTTTAGTTGTCTATTTTCAGTCAGAGATGGGCCTGTGCATCACTATTCCAGGTTGTTTGCATTTTGGGTTTTGTTCAGGTCCATCTCTATTTCCAGGCAATTCTATTATTCTGGAAAGATCTTCAGCCTCTTTGAAGTCCATGCCATACTTGGCTTATCTAATAAGAGTATGATCACCTATGGACTACCTCTAACTTATATGCACTAGATTTATAAATGGAATACTTTTCCCCAAACACACACACAGAATTTGCTGTTTCCAGGCAGCTCAATAGACTGTAGAATGGTTACAGAGCAGTGTACTTACAGGGATGGCAATGTGAGGTTATTATTTTTAAGAAACAGGAATGGCCCCAGCAAAAGTCTGTGCCTTTCCAATAAAAATACACTTTAAAGCTGTTCTTTACTGTTTGCATGTCCTGTTTGCCTTTTTGAACTCCATAGGGGGCGGGAGAGGACTTTAAAGCTGTTCTTTACTGTTTGCATGTCCCGTTTGCCTTTTTGAACTCCATTGGGGGCGGGAGGGGAGCCATGCTGTTCGCATTCATGGATTTACTCTGCTAGCCGAGGCTTATTATAACATTTGCATTTGTTCACAGAGTGAAAATTCCTCCCATTACTGTATTATTAAACATTAAAATGGCGGCAGAAACTTACCTACTTACAGGCTTAGTAGCAGCTTCTGTCCCATCCATGTCTGCTGCAGGCTCCACAGTGGGCTGCTCTTCAAGGGGTGCATCAGTTCCCCTGAGTATGGAGCCAGAACTTGCTGCTGCTGCTGCTACTGCTCAAAGCCTGCTCTGGAGCTGGTTTCAGCAACAGAGTGACTTCATTGTCCCCACTCAGTACCTGCAACTGGCGCCCATCAGTCCCCATGCTGGATTCTGGGGCCAGCAGGGCACCCTCTCAGCTGCCCAGGTCATCATGTGTGATCCAGAACAGTTGGCTCCATGCCCAGCACCCAGTCAAACGCCTCATAAAACGGGCCCGAGATGCGGTTCTGATCCCTGGTTTTCTGGTACTCACACCTGAGCTGCTTAATCAGCTCCCTGTACTAGTCACCAGTTCAGTAAATTTGCAGAGCTGTCAGCTTCTTCATTATTTGCTAGTATGCATGGTCATTTCTAGTACTCTCATAAGAAACATCTCATTATATATAAGAAGTCAATTGCATTTGAAATTGAATTTTTTGATTAAAATACCATTTGTAAGTGTGATTGACTGACAGTGCCTTCCCACCGTATATCATTAATTCAAATCAAGCTCACAAGCTGTTGTGACTGAAAGAAATGGTTGTTCAGTGGTGTATGTAAAATGGGCTTAGAGGCTTCAATTCAAGTGCAAGTGGTCCTAATGGCAAAAATCAAGGGTACAACTGGCACCAGGAGACTGAATTGCAATGGAGGAGACTGACCCACCCTCTTGCCTCTGAAAGTGATCCTGAGAGCTGAGGCACTCTGGCAGGGCATTGTGAGGGAGCTTTCATCATCATTTTAATTGTCGGACCTGTTCTATGCATAAAGAGATATGAGTATCTGAGATTGTCAATCCAGTACCTTTCATAAGCATAACATTCATGCAAAAGAGAGGAAGAAGAAAAAAAAGCCATTTCTAAGTGTTATGCATTGCCAAAAGGTGAATAAGGTGTGAACAGTCAGATGTCAGAGATGGTAAGCCAGTTCACATCCTTCCAATTCAACGGTTAGAATTTTTTATTTTAATATTTAAACAAAATGTTAATATTTAAACAGTGAAGCTTGATGTTTGAGGCAGTATTTAAGGACTGTTTTTATTCCTTCTATCAGAAAGACATAGTTATTAAAAACAGGGTTTTTTTTCAGTATTTATGGCAACAGTCTTTCAGGTGACTAAGCATACAGAGAAATGTATTTTGCTAAGTAACTTTGGAGCTTGTCTTTATTTAGTAGAATAATCTGTTCAGCATTACTAGACTTAATTCCACCCTATGGAAAACTGAGATCTTTACTGAACACTTCATGATTTGCTATAACCATTTATCACAGACACCTCCTGCAAGTATTGTACTGGATCTGTCTGTGACCATTAACTTTCAGATGGTCTAATCTATTTATAT
This sequence comes from Mauremys mutica, assembly GCF_020497125.1. Lineage (NCBI taxonomy): Eukaryota > Metazoa > Chordata > Testudines > Geoemydidae > Mauremys > Mauremys mutica. Next base: position 306,642,550 of record NC_059072.1, on the reverse strand, counting down.
ACTACCACCCTTATAACTTTTCGAGGATGAAAAGAATTCTCAAATTTCCCTCCTGGCCTCTTTCTTTAAATGAAGTTTGACTCAAGGGTGGATCAAATTAGGCTATTTATCTCCTTTTATATACTTTGCGTGCAAAGAAAGCCGCTGATTGTGCAGTTATTCCAAAAGAGCTCAATGTTATTTTCATGCTATCAAAGGAAAAGAAAACACAGGGTGGAATTCACTTGTGGTGCAAAGACCCCACACCAAGCATTGGGCATCATACTTACGTTTGTGCGGGGGTGGCATGGGGTCAGGCTCTCCAAGGATGTGCCAGCCATACAGGAGTTTGGGCACCTGCTGTGCAACATGGAAGGGCTTGATCTGTGCTTGCCTATGATAGGCTGGACTCTTTTTAGGTCACATTTGGGCATTTTCAGAGACCTTTCCCCCTCAAAGGTCCTTCCAATTATGGGGGTGCTCCATCTGAGTGTTTCAAGAGAATCGATAGAGGTCTGGCTTGTTTCTGAAGGCAGGGTACGGTGAGACCCCAGGTCAGGACTTATCTTCAACCCTACCTGGCTGCAATCAACAGCAACTGATCTGAGTCTAGGCAGCAGAGATTTGCAAGCTGTCTTCCTCTCAGCAGCTTCACTGGAAGAGCCTGCTAACTGTGGCACACAGGCAGCTTTCCTCCCGGTCACCACTCCTTCCTATGACAAACTCTTCCTTTTAGGGTCATTTCCTTCAAGTGGCGCAGGCTCTGCAAGTGTGCCTATGTAATACTGATTGAGCCCAGAGCAGCTTGTCAGCCTTTTCCTGATTGGGATGAGAGTATTCCTCATCACAGTGCTGCATGTATTCCAGCACATCAAGGAAGTTTGCAGGCAGGTGGAGATGCAGATGGACTGATTGTCCTCTCTGCTACAACAGTTTTACACTGAAGCAATTAATCTACTCCTAACACATCAAAATCCCATAGATGGTTCAAGGTTAGCAGCAGCTGCTGTTCCAGGGTATCTCATCTTGCTCCTGAACACGTACTATTCCCTTGTGAGCTTTGTGCAGTAGGGATGACTTTTTACATGTATACATGTGAAATGGAGAGGAATATATCAAATGAACAAAATATTCAATACAATCAATACTTACTAATTTGAGCAAACAACCCAACAAAAACCATATTCAAGGCAAAGGGTTTCCTTTACCCCAAAAAGGGAGAAGAGCCTGAGTGTCAATGAAGTCCACTATCAAACTTACATGGAATGCACTCAAATTCTACGGTGACAGGCAGCAGTATAAAACCTAAGACACGGAATCATAGAACCACAGGGTTAAAAGGGATTCGTTGTGTCTAAACCATCCAAAACAGATGGGTATCCAGCCTCTTTTTGAAAACCTCCAGTGAAGGAGCTGCCATGACCTCCCTAGGCAGTTTGTTCCATTATCCTTCTGTTCTTAGAGTTAGAAAGTTTTTCCTGAGATTTAATCAAAATTTGCTATGTTGTAGTTTGAACCCATTGCCTCTTGTCCTGCCCTCTGTAGCAAGAAACAACAGCTTTTCTACATCTTTTTATGGCAGCCTGTCAAGTATTTGAAGACCCCTATTTCCCCCCTTAATCTCCTTTTTTCCCAAACTAAATATATGCAGTTCCTTCAGCCATTGCTCATATAGCTTGCATTCCATCCCTTTGATCATCTTTGTTGCTTGCTTCTGGATTCTTTCCACTTTCTTTACATCCTTTCTATATGCTGGTGATCAATATTGGACACAGTACTCCAGCTGAGGCCTAACTAGTGCTGAGCAGAGAGGTACTATCACCTCCCATGACTTGCATGCTATGCCTTTGTTAATGCAACCCAAAATTGCATTTGCTTTCATTTGCAACAGCATTGCATTGTTGACTCATGTTGAGGTTGTGATCCACCACAACTCCCAGATCCTTCTCAGAAGTGCTGCTGCCAAGCCAGTTATCCCTCATTCTGTATTTGTGCATTTGGTTTTTCTTTCCTAAGTCTAGCACCTTACCTTTGGCTATGTTGAATTTCATTTTGTTGTCTATAACCCAGTTCTCCAATTTATCAAGATCCTTTTGCATTTTAGCTCTATCCTTCAAAGTGTTTTCAACCCCACCCCAGCTTTCTGTCATCTGGAAATTTGAGCAGCATTCTGTCTATACCTACATCCAGGTCATTAATAAAGATGTTAAATAACACTGGACCCAAAATGGATTCTTGTGGAACCCCATTTGAGACCTCCTTCCAATCTGACATCATTCCATTACTAGCTACTCTTTGTTTGCAGTTATTTAACCAATTATGTATCCACTTAATGGTAGTTCTACTGAGCCCACATTCCTCCAGTTTACATATCCAAATGTTATGTGGGACTGTTTCAAAAGCCTTGCTGAAGTCCAAGTATATTATGTCTACAACATTCCCCCATCCACCAAACCAGTTACTTTGTCAAAGAAGGAAATAAGCTGGTTAGGCATGATTTGTTCTTAGTAATTCATGCTGGCTGCTAGTGATCACCCCTTTATCCTCCAGGTATTTGCAACTTGAATGCTTTATACATTGCTCGAATAGCTTCCCAGGTATCAAAGTCAGGCTCATGAGTCTACAGTATCTTGGTTCCTCCTTTTTCCCTTTTTAAAGCTGGGCACTACATTAGCTTTTCTCCAGTCTTCCAGGGCCTCTCCTGTCATCCATGAATTTGTAAATATTATTGCCAGTGGCTCCGAGATTTCTTCAGCTAATTTCTTCGGCACCCTGGGCTGAACAGCATCAGACCTTGCTGACTTGAATTCATTCAAATTAGTTAGAATATCTGTTGTGTTTGTTATTATCCTTATCTGCATCCTTTCCCCTTTATTGTGTATGGTAACTTCGCTAGTCATCCGGTTGCATGTTATTTTTTTGTAAGAAGACTGAAGCAAAGTAGACATTGAACAGCTCTGCCTTCCTGTCATCTTCCGTTACCAGCTCACCTTCTCCATTGAGCAGTGGACCCATGCCATTCCTCATCTTTCTTTTTTGTTTGACATATTTGTAGAACATTTCTAGTTGTCTCTAACATTCCTTGCCAGCTGTAACTCATTCTGTGCCTTGGCTTTCCTGATTTTGTTCCTACAAACTTGTGCTATTCCCATTTATACTTCCTTGGTGACATGCCCCTCCTTCCATTTCCTGTATGTATCCCTTTTGGTTTTCAGATAGCTAATATTGTTACCTGCTTGTAGAATGCCTCATCCACTTCCTTTTGGTGGTCTCCCACCATAATACCAGCAATACTATTCTTTCCCCTTTTTATCCCCACCCAGAGACTCCCAGTATGTCTGCTGGTCACTTCCTCTTGGATCTCTGAGCAAGTGTATATATAAGCAGAGTCAGGATAAGCTCTACCCTGACATCTGGTGGTGAATTATGGCGAGTGTGGAAAAGAATTTCAGAGGCTGATCGTGTTTGCATAGGCACACCCACTCCGCCTAGCATAGCCCACGGCAGCCTAAAATGGTTACTTTCACAGCGGTGGGATCCCCAATTTCTTTGTTATTGGGGCAGGAGGAATAAAGTGTTGTCACCCTGATTAAGTAAATGAGGAACTACGAAACTGTTTTATGATAAAGGGTTTCACCATCAACTAAATAGCACTTGCTAGACAAGGGACATTGGTTCCAAAACCCAGTGAATTGAGAGAGACTGGGGGTAGGCATTTGTGCCTGGTGGTGTGGGTGCCCTGTATGAGCCAGAAGCACCAGTTCTACCTACTCCTCTCTCCACTGTAGAATATCAGAGCTGATTTTTGATTCCCTTAAGAATCTAGATACAGGTTACTGAGCTGAATTCACTTTGGGCTAATGGTGCACCAGCACTGTGGCTCCCCTACTGTGAGCTGAAATCACTAAAGAGCTGCAATTGCTGAGCTGAGCGCACTGAGTACTGTGCTAACTAGTGGGGGAGCCTGAAGTTATACTGTGGAGCAGAGCAGCTGGCGGAGTGGAGTGGAGCAGTTTGTGGGGCCATGGAGTGAGCAGAGCCGAGCAGTTTGTGGGGATGGCTGGAGCGGATCATGGGACGGCTGGTGGAGCAGAGCAGCTGGCGGAGCGGAGCAGTTTGTGAGGACGGCTGGAGGAGCAGAGCAGTTTGTGGAGAAGGCGGAAGCAGAACCCCACAGAGAGGCAGGGCAGTTGGCCCCGTACCACGTAAAGTGCCCCTTTCTACCCAGGCTGGGGGGGGGGAACCTCTGCAGAGAGACTTTCGAACTCTGGGGCTGCACTGACCCTGGACAGAGACTTTTGGATTGTGGGACTTTTGGGACTGTGGGTGATCTTTGGGTTGCTGGACTTTAGGGACATTTGGGGTATTGGACTTTGGAGTCTTGGAGTGATTTGGGGGTTGCTGGACTCAAGAGCCCAGGGAAAAGGACATGCCCCAATTTCCTGGGGTGGGTCTTTGCTCACGGTTTGATCTATGAACTCTAGTTGAGGTGTTTTCCCAATTTAATGCTTGTTGTTTATCTCATGTAATTAAACCTTTTCTGCTACACCGAGACTCTGTGCTTGCGAGAGGGGAAGTATTGCCTCTTCAAGGCGCCCAGGGGTGTGTGTAAGATTTTCCCAGGTCACTGGGTGGGGGCTCGAGCTGGTTTTGCATTACGTTGTAGGGAAGGGACCCCTATGTATTGAACCCGGCCCTTGCTGCTATCAATTCGGCCTGGCAGAAGGGTTACATATACATTCTTGACGTACAGTACAACACCTCCTCCTTTTTTCCCATACACATCCTTCCGAAAAGATAGATAGAGAGCCTCATACCAATTACTTTGTACATTTTCTCTTTTGTGTTCCAAGAGGCTCCCAAGAGTAAAGGCAGCAGAATCAGGACTGTGTACAGGTCAGCAATACAAGTAGTAGACAGCAAGCTGTCTATGGATAGTGAACATCAATCAAGGCAGAATGAGATTCTTAAACATAGTGGTGCTCCAGCTGGTATTTTTTCAATCCCCTGTCTTTGAATGATCATTTTGTTTCTCTCAAGTTCCTTTTGGATCATAATTATAATGGAATTGGCTATGATAAGCCAAGATTCACTGACTGATTTTTCTACTCATTCATAGAAACCAATTTTTATTTTGGCCTTTCCTTTTTGCAGGGGCTGGGAGAAGAACAAATTTTACTGTGCAGCCTCTACTTGAAAGCCTTTAAATATGTCTAAACCTGTTTATTTCTTCAGTCAGTTCTGAAAAATGGGGATTTGTTGAGTGAGAAAACTGAGCACATCCACTGTTAGGACAAAGTTCTAATGCTTCCTGGGAAATCACTGAGAGCCTTGTGTATTTTTCAGGACAGAATTTGACAACTAAAATCAGATCTCTTTGGACCTGAAAAATCATAATCTAATTTCAATACTGTAGAATGCTGTAAATCTTTTAGAAGTTAATAGCACTTCAGTGTCAAGCAAGTCTGCTTTTAGGAGCTAGTACAATGTCAGCTACTGCATTGTTAAGGTCACTAGTGACATTTCGTTATCTTTCGATAATAGAGGCTTACTTGGAGCTATTTTATTGACCTAAGCAAAGCTCTCTGTGCATTTGAGCATAATGTTTTAGTGAGAAAATAATAAGTACAGGACTGTTGCTGAGAGATTATATATCAAATTGCTTTCAAATAAACCCTTTGTAAAGAGCAGTGAACTGAAACTTCTCTCTGCTGGAATCCCCAAGGTTCAGTTCTTGGCCTGTTCTTTTATTTATTTCACTAACTAGGAGACAATGCAGGCAGAAGCCCAGCAGCAGAGTGGGGGCTATCCAGTTTATTGCACTGACTGTCGCATGTATGATTACCTGCCCTGTGGGCGGGTGGCGTACGTGTGCAGTCGGTGCAAGGAGCTCCTGGCCCTCAGAGACCATGTACGGACTTTGGAGGCCAGGGTGGCGGAACTGGAGGATCTGAGAGAGGCAGAGAGGTATGTTGATGAGGCTTTCCGGGACACTGTAGAATTGTCCCACCTCCGCTTAGACAGCTCCTGTGCTGTTGAGGAGGAAGAAGGGCCCAGGGAAGTAGAGCAGTCAATGGGAGCAGAGGGAAACTTTCCCGTAGTTGGGACCCTCCTTCCAGATGGTGCTGGGGTTGCCTCTCGCACTGAGGTTGCCTCTCCGGGGGAGGGAACTCCAGTTTCTAGGAAAAGGCAGGTGTTAGTAATGGGAGATTCGATTATTAGAAATGTAGATAGCTGGGTCTGTGATGACCGGGAGAACCGTATGGTGACTTGCCTGCCTGGTGCGAAGGTTGCGGATCTCTCGAGGCATCTAGATAGACTTATGTGTAGTGCTGGGGAGGAGCCGGTGGTCGTGGTACATGTAGGTACCAATGACATAGGGAAGGGTAGGAGAGATGTCCTGGAAGCCAAATTTAGGCTGCTAGGGAAGAGACTGAAATCCAGGACCTCTAAGGTGGCATTTTCAGAAATGCTCCCAGTTCCACGCGCAGGGCCAGGTAGGCAGGCAGAGCTTCAGAGTCTCAATGCGTGGATGAGACGATGGTGTAGAGAGGAGGGGTTCACGTTCATTAGGAACTGGGGAAACTTCTGGGATGGGAGGAGCCTATACAGGAGAGATGGGCTCCACCTAAACCAAAGTGGAACCAGACTGCTGGCACTAAACATTAAAAAGGTTGTAGAGCAGTTGTTAAACTAGGAGATGGGGGAAAGCCGACTGCTGCAGAGGAGCGTGTGGATCGGACACAGACTTCTCTTAGGGGAGAGTCTGATGATAGAGAATCTCCAGGTTATAGTCAGGAGCAGAGAAATGAGAAATATAATGTAAGGGCCGGATCAGATGATAAACAGTCACATAAAAAAGAATCTGGCACATCAGAAAAAGGCAGGCTAATAAACAGGGACAAGTTTTTAAAGTGCTTGTACACAAATGCCAGAAGTCTAAATAATAAGATGGGTGAACTAGAGTGCCTTGTGATAAAGGAGGATATAGATATAATAGGCATCACAGAAACCTGGTGGACTGAGAGCAATCAATGGGACACAATCATTCCGGGGTACAAAATATATCGGAAGGACAGAACAGGCCGTGCAGGGGGAGGAGTGGCACTATATGTTAAAGAAAGTGTAGATTCAAATGAAGTAAAAATCTTAAGCGAATCCACAGGTTCCATAGAGTCTCTATGGATAGAAATTTCATGCTCTAGTAAAAATATAACAGTAGGGATCTATTATCGACCACCTGACCAGGACAGTAATAATGATGATGAAATGCTAAGGGAAATTAGAGAGGCTATCAAAATTAAGAACCCAATAATAGTGGGGGATTTCAATTATCCCCATATTGACTGGGAACATTTCACTTCAGGACGAAATGCAGAGATAAAATTTCTCGATACTTTAAACGACTGCTTCATGGAGCAGCTGGTACGGGAACCCACAAGGGGAGAGGCGACTCTAGATTTAATCCTGAGTGGAGCGCAGGAGCTGGTCCAAGAGGTAACTGTAGCAGGACCGCTTGGAAATAGTGACCATAATACAATAGCATTCAACATCCCTGTGGTGGGAAGAACATCTCAACTGCCCAACACTGTGGCCTTTAATTTCAAAAGGGGGAACTATACAAAAATGAGAGGGTTAGTTAGACAAAAGTTAAAAGGTACAGTGACTAAAGTGAAATCCCTGCAAGTTGCGTGGGCCCTTTTTAAAGACACCATAATAGAGGCCCAACTTCAATGTATACCCCAAATTAAGAAAAACAGTAAAAGAACTAAAAAAGAGCCACCGTGGCTTAACAACCATGTAAAAGAAGCAGTGAGAGATAAAAAGACTTCCTTTAAAAGGTGGAAGTCAAATCCTAGTGGGGCAAATAGAAAGGAGCACAAACGCTGCCAACTTAAGTGCAAGAGTGTAATAAGAAAAGCCAAAGAGGAGTTTGAAGAACGGCTAGCCAAAAACTCCAAAGGTAATAACAAAATGTTTTTTAAGTACATCAGAAGCAGGAAGCCTGCTAAACAACCAGTGGGGCCCCTTGACGATCAAAATTCAAAAGGAGCGCTTAAAGATGATGAAGTCATTGCGGAGAAACTAAATGGATTCTTTGCTTCAGTCTTCACGGCTGAGGATGTTAGGGAGATTCCCAAACCTGAGCTGGCTTTTGTAGGTGACAAATCTGAGGAACTGTCACAGATTGAAGTGTCACTAGAGGAGGTTTTGGAATTAATTGATAGACTCAACATTAACAAGTCACCGGGACCAGATGGCATTCACCCAAGAGTTCTGAAAGAACTCAAATGTGAAGTTGCGGAACTATTAACTAAGGTTTGTAACCTGTCCTTTAAATCGGCTTCGGTACCCAATGACTGGAAGTTAGCTAATGTAACGCCAATATTTAAAAAGGGCTCTAGGGGTGATCCCGGCAATTACAGACCGGTAAGTCTAACGTCGGTACCGGGCAAATTAGTTGAAACAATAGTAAAGAATAAAATTGTCAGACACATAGAAAAACATAAACTCTTGAGCGATAGTCAACATGGTTTCTGTAAAGGGAAATCGTGTCTTACTAATCTATTAGAGTTCTTTGAAGGGGTCAACAAACATGTGGACAAGGGGGATCCGGTGGACATAGTGTACTTAGATTTCCAGAAAGCCTTTGACAAGGTCCCTCACCAAAGGCTCTTACGTAAATTAAGCTGTCATGGGATAAAAGGAAAGGTCCTTTCATGGATTGAGAACTGGTTAAAGGACAGGGAACAAAGGGTAGGAATTAATGGTAAATTCTCAGAATGGAGAGGGGTAACTAGTGGTGTTCCCCAAGGGTCAGTCCTAGGACCAATCCTATTCAATTTATTCATAAATGATCTGGAGAAAGGGGTAAACAGTGAGGTGGCAAAGTTTGCAGATGATACTAAACTGCTCAAGATAGTTAAGACAAAAGCAGATTGTGAAGAACTTCAAAAAGATCTCACAAAACTAAGTGATTGGGCAACAAAATGGCAAATGAAATTTAATGTGGATAAATGTAAAGTAATGCACATTGGAAAAAATAACCCCAACTATACATACAACATGATGGGGGCTAATTTAGCTACAACGAGTCAGGAAAAAGATCTTGGAGTTATAGTGGATAGTTCTCTGAAGATGTCCACGCAGTGTGCAGAGGCGGTCAAAAAAGCAAACAGGATGTTAGGAATCATTAAAAAGGGGATAGAAAATAAGACTGAGAATATATTATTGCCCTTATATAAATCCATGGTACGCCCACATCTCGAATACTGTGTACAGATGTGGTCTCCTCACCTCAAAAAAGATATTCTAGCACTAGAAAAGGTTCAGAAAAGAGCAACTAAAATGATTAGGGGTTTAGAGAGGGTCCCATATGAGGAAAGATTAAAGAGGCTAGGACTCTTCAGTTTGGAAAAGAGAAGACTAAGGGGGGACATGATAGAGGTATATAAAATCATGAGTGATGTTGAGAAAGTGGATAAGGAAAAGTTATTTACTTATTCCCATAATACAAGAACTAGGGGTCACCAAATGAAATTAATAGGCAGCAGGTTTAAAACAAATAAAAGGAAGTTCTTCTTCACGCAGCGCACAGTCAACTTGTGGAACTCCTTACCTGAGGAGGTTGTGAAGGCTAGGACTATAACAATGTTTAAAAGGGGACTGGATAAATTCATGGTGGCTAAGTCCATAAATGGCTATTAGCCAGGATGGGTAAGAATGGTGTCCCTAGCCTCTGTTCGTCAGAGGATGGAGATGGATGGCAGGAGAGAGATCACTTGATCATTGCCTGTTAGGTTCACTCCCTCAGGGGCACCTGGCATTGGCCACTGTCGGTAGACAGATACTGGGCTAGATGGACCTCTGGTCTGACCCGGTACGGCCTTTCTTATGTTCTTATGTTCTTATGTTTTGTAACAAAAGTAATGCTATTGATTTTTTTAAAACTGTAACAGTTTCTTGGCTATGCAAGTAGCACCATTATATATAGGCCAGGGAAACATTTTTGGTGTTCATTTTGGTCTCCACTGTGATCCTAATAAATCATAAAATTGACTCAAGGTGAACACATTAGTTTAAAAATCAGAATCTGGAATGTGGACCTCCTGCTTTATTTTACTGGTTTGGCAGATTCCACCTTGAACTTATCCTGCACTTGAAAAGCAGAGATCCTCCCAAACTGAAAACTCAGATCAAACTCCTTTCCTTTCCTGTTTTCTAAGGGTGACAGTGGGGAAGAGATGGCTGTTCCAGAATCTGTAACTGAGCCCGTCCTTGAGTAGGACCTCACCCTTTAATGGGCTGAATGGGAACCTGAATCTGTCCACTCACAAACTCTAGGAGTTTGAAATCCAGCCAGGAACAAATGTCTGAATTTTCCGATTCAGGCTGGGCTCTGCTTCAGAGACTTTGGAAATGATAAATGACTGTTTAGTACAGGGGTCGGCAACCTTTCAGAAGTGGTGTGCCGAGTCTTCATTTATTCACCCTAATTTAAGGTTTTGTGTGCCGGTAATACATTTTAACCGTTTTAGAAGGCCTCTTTCTGTAAGTCTATAATATATAACTAAACTATTGTTATATGTAAATTAAATAAAGTTTTTAAAATGTTTAAGTTTCATTTAAAATTAAATTAAAACGCAGATTGGAATAACAGGGACCTGGTGGGATAAATCACATGACTGGAGTACCGTCATGGATGGATATAAACTGTTCAGGAAGGACAGGCAGGGCAGAAAAAGGTGGAGGAATTGAATTGTATGTAAGAGAGCAGTATGACTGCTCAGAGCTCCAGTATGGAACTGCAGAAAAACCTGAGAGTCTCTGGATTAAGTTTAGAAGTGTGAGCAACAAGGGTGATGTCGTGGTGGGAGTCTGCTACAGACTGCCACACCAGGTGGACTAGACTTTCTTCCGGCAACTAAAATAACTTACTAGATCACAGGACCTGGTTCTCATGGGGACTTCAAGCACCCCGATACAGGGCCGGCTCTACTGTTTTTGCCGCCGTGGGCAGCTGAACATAGAAGCTGCCACCGAATTGCCGCCGCCACGGAAATACGTGTGCCACCCTAATGGCACACGGACAGCTCCCGCCGTCCGCGGTGGCAATTAGGCGTGCTGCTTGGGGGCAAAAACACACGGACTGCCGCCCCTTGCAGATTGCCGCCCCAAGCACCTGCTTGGAATACTGGTGCCTGGAGCCAGCCCTGCCCCGATATCTGCCGGGAGAGCAATACAGCGATGCACAGACAATCCAGGAAGTTTTTGGGAAGTGTAGGGGACAATTTCCTGGTGCAAGTGCTGGAGAAACCAACTAGGGGCAGAGCTCTTCTTGACCTGCAGCTCACAAAAAGGGAAGAATTAGTAGGAGAAGCAAAAGTGGATGGGAACCTGGGAGGCAGTGACCATGAGATGACTGAGTTCAGGATCCTGAAACAAGGAAGAAAGGAAGGCAGCAAAATACAGACCCTGGACTTCAGAAAAGCAGACTTTGACTCCCTCAGGGAACTGATGGGCAGGATCCCCTGGGAGAATAACATGAAGGGGGAAAGGAGTCCAGGAGAGCTGGCTGTATTTTAAAGAATCCTTATTGAGGTTGCAGGAACAAACCATCCCGATGTGTAGAAAGAATAGTAAATATGGCAGGGGACCAGCTTGGCTTAACAGTGAAATCCTTGCTGATCTTAAACACAAAAAAAGAAGCTTACAAGAAGTGGAAGATTGGACAAATGACCAGGGAGGAGTATAAAAATATTGCTCAGGCATGCAGGAGTGAAATCAGGAAGGCCAAATCACACTTGGAGTTGCAGCTAGCAAGAGATGTTAAGAGTAATAAGAAGGGTTTCTTAAAGTATGTTAGCAACAAGAATAAAGTCAAGGAAAGTGTGGGCCCCTTACTGAATGAGGGAAGCAACCTAGTGATAGAGGATGTGGAAAAAGCTAATATACTTAATGCTTTTTTTGCCTCTGTCTTCACAAACAAGGTCAGCTCCAAGACTACTGCACTGGGCAGCACAGCATGGGGAGGAGATGACCAGCCCTCTGTGGAGAAAGAAGTGATTCGGAACTATTTAGAAAAACTGGACGAGCACAAGTCCATGGGGCCAGATGCGCTGCATCCAAGGGTGCTAAAGGAGTTAGTGAATGTGATTGCAGAGCATTGGCCATTATCTCTGATAACTCGCGGCGATTGGGGGAGGTCCCGGATGACTGGAAAAAGTCTAATATAGTGCCCATCTTTAAAAAAGGTAAGGAAGAGGACCTGGGGAACTACAGGTCAGTCAACCTCACCTCAGTCCCTGGAAAAATCATGGAGCAGGTCCTCAAGGAATCAATTCTGATGCACTTAGGGGAGAGGAAAGTGATCAAGAACAGTCAGCATGGATTCACCAACGGCAAGTCATGCCTGACTAAACTAATTGCCTTCTATGATGAAATAATTGGCTCTGTGGATGAGGGGAAAGCAGTGGACGTGTTATTCCTTGACTTTAGCAAAGCTTTTGATATGGTCTCCCACAGTATTCTTGCCAGCAAGTTAAAGAAGTATGGGCTGGATGAATGGATGGACTATAAGGTGCATAGAAAGCTGGCTAGATCGTCGGGCTCAACTGGTAGTGATCAATGGCTCCATGTCTAGTTGGCAGCCGGTATCAAGCGGAGTGCCCCAAGGGTCAGTCCTGGGGCCGGTTTTGTTCAATATCTTCATTAATGATCTGGAGGATGGCATGGACTGCACCCTCAGCAAGTTTGCAGATGACACTAAACTGGGAGGAGTGGTAGATACATTGGAGGGTAGGAATAGGATACAGAGGGACCTAGACAAATTAGAGGATTGGGCCAAAAGAAATCTGATGAAGCTCAACAAGGACAAGTGCAGAGTCCTGCACTTAGGATGGAAGAATCCCATGCACTGCTACAGACTAGGGACTGAATGGCTAGACAGCAGTTCTGCAGAAAAGGACCTAGGGGTTACAGTGGACAAGAAGCTAGATATGAGTCAAGAGTGTGCACTTGTTGCCAAGAAGGCCAACGGCATTTTGGGCTGTATAAATAGGGGCATTGCCAGCAGATTGAGGGACGTGATCATTCCCCTCTATTCGGCATTGGTGAGGCCTCATCGGGAATACTGTGTCCAGTTTTGGGCCCCACACTAAAAGAAGGATGTGGAAAAATTGGAAAGAGTCCAGCGGAGGGCAACAAAAATTATTAGAGGGCTGGAGCACATGACTTATGAGGAGAGGCTGAGGGAACTGGATTGTTTAGTCTGCAGAAGAGAAGAATGAGGGGGGATTTGATAACTGCTTTCAACTACCTGAAAGGGGGTTCCAAAGAGGTTGGATCTAGACTGTTCTCAGTGGTACCAGATGACAGAACAAAGAGAAACAGTTTCAAGTTGCAGTGTGGGAGGTTTGGGTTGGATATTAGGAAAAACTTTTTTACTAGGAGGGTGGAGAAGCATTGGAATGGGTTATCTAGGGAGGTGGTAGAATCTCTTTCCTTAGAGGTTTTTAAGGTCAGGTTTGACAAAGTCTTGGCTGGGATGATTTAGTTGGGGATTGGTCCTGCTTTGAGCAGGGGGTTGGACTAGATGACCTCCTGAGGTCCCTTCTAACCCTGATATTCTATGATTCTATGAAAGTAGGCATTGAGCAGCTCTGCCTTCCTGTCATTTTCCGTTACCAGCTCACCTTCTCCATTAGGCAGTGGACCAACACTGTTCTTCATCTTTCTTTTTTGCCTGACATATTTGAAGAGCCTCTTAATGTTGTCTCTAACATTACTTGACAGCTGTAACTCATTCTTTGTCTTGGCTTTCCTGATTTTGTCCCTATATGCTCACGCTATTCCCATGTATACTACCTGAAGATTAATTTGGCCCCTGCTTCTAACACCTTATGATATAAATTGAATTTACACACTATAACACTTAAAGAATGTGGCATCCAAGATAGGGTTGTCATTTATCAGTGATAGGAAGCAAGGAATAAAAAAATGTGTTGGAGGTGAGAGATCATTAGGGGATGGGAAGAGAAGTTTTTCAAGACTCAGGAACAAGGTGACCAATGGGGCAGAGTTAAGGGTATGAGAAGGGAGCAAAGAAATGACTGGACATAATGGAGAGGGTAATTAAGTCAGCCAATGAAATATAATGATACTTTAAACAGCTGGTTTCAGGATTGTGTTAATATGTGTGTTTACTATGCAGGAGCATTAGATCACATGCTACAAGCTGCATATTTCCTTTACCTCTTTAGGCAGTGCAGAATCCTTTCTGCATGGTGTCTTTGGGCTGGGGGTCTTAGTGACAGGTGTCCCTTGGATCAAGGCAGATTTTGGAATAGCAATCCAGCCATATAGCCCTAGATGAACCAAGAGTAACTCTCCTTCTGTATCTTGAAAGTCATCATGGTGGTTGGAGACGCTTGCAGTATCAGGAAAAACTGTGGAGGCCTTGGGGCTTTGAATGGTTGCTCCTGGCCTGTGCAGATACTATAGCCTGAGGTCTGCAAGGCTCTCAGAAAATCCACAGGTTGGGGGTATAGGGCAGGTGTCAAACTCCTTCCCACTTCTGCCGAAGGAGGGCAAATTTCCACCCTATGGAACAGTTTGGTGGAATCTCTGCAAATGACAGTTTGTGGAATCCATAGACACTGTGGTATGTGAGGTTTCCTCCACAGACAGCATTTGGGCCATTATTGTTTCATCCAGAAAACTCCTGTAAGTAGTACAGTGTTACTATTACCCATTCTAGTCAATCACATTTCTACTGAGCAAGACTTAGATGCATAATATCACAATATACTTTGAGCTAGATAGCTGAGAATCTGCAACTGCCATTGGCTGCAGTGGGATTTACGGATACATAGCACTTCTAAAAATCTGACAGCTTATATTTAAGTGCCTAAATATGGATTTGGAAGGCAACTTTGGGTGGGGGTGCCTCCTTCAAAAACTTTGACCACTCAGCCCATGTATATTCACTGTATTAGTTTGTAATGATAGTAACTACATTGACTATCATTTACTCAAGACCTCATTGTACAGAAAGCCTTTAGGTGCTTAACCGAAAACTATGGGCCTGATTCTCCTCTCACTTATACCAGTTTGACACCAGCATAACTGCTTGGATTGCAGTGGAGTTACTTGTGATTTACAGCAGCATCAGTGAAAGAATAATCAGGCTTCATTTGTTCTAGGAGAATCACAACTCCTGTTTGAGGAGTCGCCTCAGGATTGGCTATGTTCTCACTATATAGTCTGGAGGTGGTCATGCTTTTTATTTTCTTTTTGAACTCTTTTGCCATAAATGAACAATTAATGACTTTGGTGCACCACAGTCTCAGGATGTTTTTTACTCTTATAACACACTTTTACTTGTCCTGGCATCAATCATGTGTTCTGTATTATGGACAAATACAAGTGGAGGACCAGCCACTGAAACATAGCACTCCCACAGTGCGAGAGAGTGGAACCACGTCTGTCCCATTCATTCAACGGGAAATTGCACAGACTCCACAGTAAGTGGGGGCTTATGTCACTCTTGCCCCACCCATCCCCTTGGAGCAATCAGCACTGTATCGTGCTGAAGGGGAGTTTAAGGGCTACAGACCAATTCATTTATTCCAGAAAGTTCACCTCAGTTATTACACCTGGATTCAGTGAAGTCCAGCCATGACTCAGTTTTCCAGCTAAACTGACTGAGGCAAAAGGAAGCCTAGTGAATTACTCATGTTCATACAGTCAGTGTGAGTCAGTAGCTTGGCTGGGATTTGTACTGACTTCCAGAACTTTAGTCTATCCCCTTGATACTGTTCCTTCTTTTTAGTTTGGAAAGCATCTAACACATTGTGGGCTCTTTCAGAAACAGACAATGATCATCACCTCAGCAGATACTGTATATACTGAGCATCTGAGTAAACAAGCTGCCTTTTTAAAACAAACAAGCCCCCAAAATAAACTAAACTACAGCCCCAGCAATCCCAGTGCAATTGCAACTAGTAGGGAAATGGAAATTTTAGAGGATTAGCCTCCAACCTGCATGACAGGAACTGCAGGATGAAAGGAAATGGTCATGTCCCTGATGACGCTGCTGCTATCTTATTGTGGCTACAGGAAAATTTCTGGACCTGTGTCAATTTATTTTCCACTTGTAGCCTTCCTGCAAATTTCATAATGGCCCCCATGCAGTTTTACTGGCGTCATTTGAACACTGAGTCCAGTGACTCCTTGTACCTTCATGCATTGTGACAAATGCTACCTGCTTCCACTGACTTGCTGAGTGACCTTGAGCCAGTCACTCAAGGTCAGAGTTTTAAACATACTTAGGTGTCTGAAGATGTAGATACCTAGTGGGATTTTCAGAAGCACCTAGATGCCTAAGGGAGTTAGGCACTTATGCACTTCTGAAAATCCCACTGGGCACCTACCTACATCTTCAGACTCTAAATACCTTTAAAAATGTGATCCCTTGCCTCTCTGTACCTCTTTTTCATCTCCTTTGTCAGTCTTGTTTATTCAGATAGTAAACTCTTTTGGTCAGAAAGTGTCTCTCACTACATGTCTGCACAGTGCCTAGCACAATGGGGCCATGATCTCATTTGGCGATCCTATGCATTACCATAATATAAAAAGTAATACTAGATATAATAAAATAAAATATTTCAAGCAGAATACAGGCTGGATGCATATAGAATTCAAATTCCTACTGGACCCACCAATGAGATGTTACTAACTTTAATCACATGTTTAATTTTTCTTATCATAATGCTCAGAAAACTTTATACAGCATTAAGGTTATCATTTTAAAGGGAAAATATATTTGCATCTCTAAAGGATTCCTGTGTTAGGAAAATCAAACAAAAGCAAATCATGCTGTAGCAAGATACTGAGTTTTCCCATTGATAAAGATCTTGTTGAGGACTTTGCAAAGAAAATGATCTCCAGATTGTAAGATCAAAATGGAAAAGATGATTCTCTACTTCCAAACTATAGCTGCTGACACCAATGGAAAGAATAACGGGAATGGGGACTATATTTGTGGGCATGGAATAAATTGTTGCCTTGGCTAGAAAGAAAAAAAGCAGCATCTGATGATAGCATAACATATTGATCTGCTGTGGCCTCGTCATTTCACTACAGCAAAGAACAAGGGATGAGTAGCCACTAAGCAGATCTTTACTAATGAAAATCTTGTAACTTCCATGATAGATGCAGTGCAATTTAAGGTGGACGATGTGACAAATCATATTTTCGGTGACAGCTGCTTGTAGATAAAATTAAGGCCAATATTTTAGCAGAGAGCTCTGAGAGTGATATTCTAGTGAGCTTGTTTTAGTGCAAACTCTGTAGAATAAGTTTAAGGAAGTGATGAGATTCTTTACTAAGTGTTAGGATGCCTTAGTTTTCCCACAAACTTTAGGGTTCTGCATCTACTGAAATATCTTGGAATTTAATTTCATGACACTTCTCCCCTCATCTCAGGACTGCTTTCTGGATGAATTGCTGTCATAAACATACAGCTAAGGGTAGCACCTGTAAGGGGTTAAGAAGCTCAAATAACCTGGCTGGCACCTGATCAAAAGGACCAATAAGGAAAGAAGTTACTGAAGTCTGGGAGTGGGGGAGGGGAGGTTTTGTTTGTGCTCTCTTTGTTTGTTCCCTCTGGTTAGAGACAGAGAGACCAAGCAGGTAACCCAGCTCCTACTGAAATAATACATATAACATTACAGAAATTGTAAGTAATAGCAAGGAAATGCGTTAGATTATCTTTTGCTTTAGCTTGTGAATTTTCCCTATGCTAAGAGGGAGGTTTATTCCTGTTTTTGTAACTTTGAAGTTGAGCCTAGAGGGGAATCCTCTGTGTTTTAAATAGTTTTATTACCCTGTAAAATTACCTTTCATCCTGATTTTACAGAGGTATTTCTTTTACTTTTTTCTTTATAATAAAGTTCTTCTTTTAAGAACCTGATTGGTTTTTAGTGTCCTAAAAACCCAGGGGTTTGATCTATGCTCACTTTGTAACCAATGGTTAATATATTATTCTTAAGCCTCCCCAGGAAAGGGGGTGAAGGGACTTGGAGGAATATTTTGGGAAAATAGGGACTCCAAGTGGCCCTTTTTCCTGGATTTGTATCTAAATCACTTGGTGGTGGCAGCAATACTGTCCAATACTTCCCCAAGGATTTGTGCCTTGGGGAAGTTTTGACCTAAGCTGGTAGAAATAAGCTTAGGGGGTCTTTCATGCGGGTCCCCACATCTGTACCCCAGAGTTCAGAGTGTGGAGGGAACCCTGACAATTGCTCTTTATATTTATACTTTTCTAGACGGCATTAATCGCTGTTTTCTTTAAAGCATTTTACAGTTCTCTAGAAGCAGACATGGATTATTGTATTTTTGTTCCTTTCACTCTTGGAACTTTTAAAATCTGATTTTATATAAGTAACTTTTGGGAAGATTATGGGGCCATCTTTTAGTATGGCCCTTTTTTCATTCAAGTGGTAATATTTTGACAGGAAAGACTGTCTTGCAGTGCTGGGTAGAGATGGTTCCAAGGTAGCCATGTTTTGTAGAAACTTGTTGGTCAGCTTTAGCTTTGGTAAAACCAACGTTGGAGTAGGATGGGTCCAGAATCCATTTGACCAGAATCAGCAGAGAGTTTAGGGGGGAAAAGTTTTTGGTAGCATTCCATCTCCGTAATAGACAAATTAGGAGCTTTTCATTATGCAAAATCTCAACTGGGGTTGGTTTTTAGATCCAGGTTCTATTTATTCCAAACCTGTAAAATTTCGGAGACTCAGATAAAAGTATAAGGGTTTGGTCCATCTCTAATACAAAAGAGAGAAACACTTTTTTAAAAGTAAAAAGTGTAATAACAAAGAAAGAAAGAAAGACTTTCCACAATGATTTCCAAAGTTTCAGCTATGTAAGTATACATCAACATTTAAGTGGATCAGATCCTCTCATCCCTCACTTACATCATCATCTTTTTGCCCAGGCTGCTGCTTCAGTGTCTCATGAATGGCTGGTTCCCCTGCTGATTAAACAACAAATATAATTTCCTGATAGACTGTGTAATTGCTGTGCAGCAATGGAAATAGTAGAATATGGGTCTATGACTCAGCGTTTGGCAAACTGGCCAAAAAAAGAGGTACAAAAAGTGATGAATACATTGGAGATTTCTGCACAGAAATAAAGTTTTTAAGTACACACTTGTCCTGTAAAATTAAAGAGCTTAAGTACTTGACTAATATAAGTGGGACAAGAATATAAAGCAGTTTACGTGCCTCTAAGTTGGCAAGTCATGACATCCGCACCTGCTATTACCACTAGAGCTAATGTTCTGGCAGAATTCCTGTGATTGCCCTGATTCTAAAGGCTTTCAAATTCAGCTCTGTTGCTTCCTAAAGCAATTGGTCAGCAGCTGATGATGCTGATATTTATAACACTGAATATATTTTCAGTTAATTCTTCTCACATTTATGTATTATTGGCCAAATTTTACATGAGGTAAATGCATGTAACTCTCATTGACTTCAGTGGGGGCTGAAAGTATGCAGCTGTGGGCACCATTTGGCTGCATGCGTTAATTTTTTTTTAAACAACATCTGTTGTAAGAAGACTGCATCTCGGTAAGGCCTCCAAAATACCTCTCTGCATGTGGACAGACTAATTCCCAAAGTTACAAACTCTTTTCTTAAATGAGGAGACAGTCTGCTGGAGTAAATCTCAATTTTCTGCTGACATTATCATTGGAGAAACAAGAAATAACCCCATAAACTTTTGCCAACCTGCATCACACAAAGATGCATCTGAGGAAGTGTCAGGAGGTTGAAGTCCAAACCTGGCAACACCTCCTTGTGACGAGAGTCAGTGGCTGCGTCGCCTAGCGGCGAAAGTCAACAGCCATGGATAGGGAAACCGAGGCCTCCCTGTTTCACTGGGTTCTGACCCAGGGCACTATGAGTAACAGTTCAGTTGTATGGCCAGAGGGCCTGCTCCCTGGGCCACTTCCTACCCTGGCTTCAGTTCCTCCACTGCTGCCAATGGTCTGCATCTGGATTCCCCCTGGAGCCCTTTCTGATTGTGTTCCAGAGAGTTTTCCTCTATCAGTCGTGGCCTATCGTTCTCAGTTCCTGCAGATGAAGGCCTGCGGTGGCTTGGCAATGAGGTATGGTCCCGGCCGTGTGAAGCCCCAGTGGCTTCTCTGAGGGAGCTTGCAGTGCACAACTGCTCCCCTGCTCTGTCCACCCTGACTGAACTGAGTTGCTCCCTTTTGAGCTCAGCCACCACTGTGAGCATGCTCAGCAGGTGCAGCTTGGCAGGGCCTTCTGGGCCCAGAGCTGCTCAATAACCCTTAGTTTACCAGTGTGGGGCTCATGCTCCCTACCACAGGAAGCAGATGTAGAGCTGGGTTTCTTCTCCATACAAGCAATAACCAAAATTGAAGCTCCTGCATCAATCAGAAGATCATTAGGCCAGTGATGGAATCCTGGGGCCCCGAAAGCTGAGTAGATGAGGGAGCATATAGGATTTGAGCCAGGAAAAAGTGTGTTTTTGGCAAGCCCCAAGGCAAACAAACCAAAAGTAAGGATGCTTCAGGGATCTGTGGGAATCAAAGTAAATATCAATCAAGATTCAAGGACTTTTCTATCTAGAAAATTTTGAATTTCTAAGCTCAAGTTACTGCATTTAAAAAAACCAAACAATCTCAAACAAAAAAAATATATATAAAAATGAAAACCTGCTTGTTACTCTTCTGGAGTTCTGTAATAGGAGAAGAATGAGGGGGGATTTGATAGCTGCTTTCAACTACCTGAAAGGGGGTTCCAAAGAGGATGGATCTAGACTGTTCTCAGTGGTAGAAGATGACAGAACAAGGAGTAATGGTCTCAAGTTGCAGAGAGGGAGGTTTAGGTTGGACATTAGGAAAAACTTTTTCACTAATAGGGTGGTGAAGAACTGGAATGGGTTACCTAGGGAGGTAGTGGAATCTCCTTCCTTAGAGGTTTTTAAGGTCAGGCTTGACAAAGCCCTGGCTGGGATGATTTAGTTGGGTTTGGTCCTGCTTTGAGCAGGGGGTTGGACTAGATGACCTCCTGAGGTCCCTTCCAACCCTGAGATTCTATGATTCTATAACTTGCCAGTGGCAAATTACATGGCCTGATCCTTCAAAGACTTATGCTTGTGCTTAACTTTACACACCTGAGCAGTCCCACTGAAGCCAATGGTTAAACTTAAATCTCTGAAAACCAGGAAACAGAGACTTAAAGTACATGCCACCCCTGAAGTGCAACCTTAACTTTGTGCTCTTTGAATGATGCCCCAACATGCCAAAACCACACATACTAAAGCCATGTCTACACTAGAGACTTTATAGCAGCACAGCTGTACCTATGCAGCTGCGCCTCGTAAGATCTCCCGTGTAGCCGCTCTACGCTGGTGGGAGAGAGCTCTCCCATCGACATAATTAAACCATCCCCCCAGGGCCGTCCCTATGGGGGTGCGGGGCCTGGGACAAATCAGCCTCCCTGCTAGTCTCCTCGCCATCCACCTGGTGTGCTTGCCTGCTCACCGCCTGCCCATTCGCTGCTCTCCTCCTCACCGCTCGCCCAGCCGCTGCTTGCCTCCTTACCCACCTGTCCACCCACTGTGCTCCTCCTCACCGCCCATACCCCTAATCATTTTTGTTATCCTTTTCTGAACCTTTTCCAATTCCAATATATCTTTTTAGAGATGGGGCAACCACATCTGCATTCAGTATTCAAGATGTGGGCATACCATGGATTTATATAAGGCAACATGATATCTTCTGTCCTATTATCTATCCCTTCCCTAATTATTCCCAGCATTCTGTTCTTTTTTGACGGCCACTGCACTTTGAGTGGATGTTTTCAGAGAACTATCCGCAATGAGTCCAAGATGTCTTTCTTGAGTGGTAACAGCTAATTTAGACACCATCATGTTATATGTATAGTTGGGATTATGTTTTCCAATGTGCATTACTTTGCATTTATCAACATTAAATTTCATCTGCCATTTTGTTGCCCAATCATCCAGTTTTGAGAGATTCTTCTGTAGTTCTTCGCAGTCCGCCTGGGTCTGAACTATCTTTTTGTCCTATGAGAGTGACCCCTCAAATCCCAATAGTCTTTTTGATAAACTAAACAGATTGAGCTACTTAAATCACTGTAAGATATTTTGTCCAGCCCTCAAATCATTTTTCGTCTTCTCTGCACTTTCTCTAATTTTTCAACATCCTTTTTAAAATGTGGACACCATAACTGAACACACTAATCCACTATCTCTCTCAATGTTGTATACAGAGGTAAAGATTACCTCCTTTCTCCTACTCGCTGCTCACCTGTTTATACATCAAAGACTTACATTAGCCCTTTTTGCCACAATATCACACTGGGAGCTCATGTTGAGTTTGTCCGTTACAACCCCTAAATCATTTTCAGAGTTGCCGCTTTCCAGGATACGGGTCCCCATTCTGTAGGTATGGCCTGGATTCTTTGTTCCAGATGTATAGTCTTGCATTGGCTGTATTGAAATAAATTTTGTTTGAATGGGCCCAGCTTACTAAGTGGTCCAGCTTGCTCTGTATGATTGTTCTGTCCTCAACATAGACTGGCAGGGTGGTAGACATTCTGTCATCTGCATATTTTATTAGCATTGATTTTATATTTACTTCCAGATCATTGGTAAAGGTTTTCTAGCATCCTGTAACAAAAACCCAAAGGTAGGGCAGTAACTGCATGCATTTTCATGCCATGTACTGTTCCCATTCTCTTTTTCATGGTGACAAGTCCTAAGAAGCTATGAAATGGGAATAAGTACAAATTAGTACCACCCTTGACTTAATTATCAATTAACTAACCCTGAACAGGGCCGGCTCCAGGGGTTTTGCCACCCCAAGCAGCCAAAAAAAAAAGAAAGAAGCCGCGATCGCGATCTGTGGCAATTCAGTGGGAGGTCCTTCGCTCCGACCGGGAGTGAGGGACCCTCTGCCGAATTGCCACTGAATAGCTTGACGTGCCGCCCCACTCTGGAGTGGCCGCCCCAAGCACTTGCTTGCTAAGCTGGTGCCTGGAACCGGCCCTGACCCTGAAAGTGTCAAAAGGAAATGCAGAAACATCACCCCATCTTCTATTTTAGGGTGCCTAGAAGAACTGGTAAGGACATCTTAAGGTTGTACACTACAAAGCAAGGAATTCAAAACAATGTACTTTAATTTTTCCCTGCAAAAGAATGTTTCTGAGCCTTGGAACAACCAGGACAATTGCAGTATAGCCCTCAAGCAGCTTTTACAATAAACTTAAAACTTGTGTAAGCAGAGTCTGAACAAGATCTCCCCTGACATCTAGTGATGACCTATGGAAGAGGACTTCAGGATCTGATCTTGTTTTCATTGGCACACCCACCCTGCCTAGGGTCTCAGCATGATGGACTTGCTTGCCCGAAATGGTCACTTTGGGCTGGTTTTGGATCGTTGGTCTCCTTGTTATTGGGGCAGGAGTAATAAAGGGTTGTTATCCTTGTTGTGTAAATTCAGGGCAGCAGAACTGTGCTTGGCATATCCTGATTAAGGGACTCACCCTCAACTAAATGGCACTTGCTAGACAGGGGACATGGGTTTCAAAGGCCAGGGAGTTGAGAGAGGGTGGGGGCCAGCTACTTGTGATTTGGGCCCTGCTTAAGGGTACTAGAAATCATCTGAGACTCTCTCTCTCTCTCTCTCTCTCTCATGTGTGTGTAATAACATAGCTAATTTATACTCACTTGAGAGTCTTGTTATATACCGTAGAGCTGAAATCGCTGATACCTAGGTCTAAGAGTTAGACCTGCTTTGGGACAGTGTCTCTGATGCAAGAGACTGCCCAGTGTGCACCAGCAGTGAGGCTCTCCCCCTAGCAGTTGAAATCACTGAGAGCTGTGTTAAGTGGTGGGATCTGCAGACATCTAGGTGATTGGCTGGCACGGTAGCCAGTGGAGAAGACCAGTGTGGAGCCCTGCAGAGAGGTGTAGCGATTGGCCAGCAGGGTGGCTAGTGAAGAGAAGCAGCGAGCGAGTGTCTAGGCAGTGGAGTGAATAAGGTGCCTTCTTACCCCCCCCTCCACCCAGGGTGGGAGGTGAACTCTGCAGATGCACCTCTGACCTCTGGGTCTGCACTGACCAAGGACAGCAACTGTGAGTGAGGTGCAGAGGCGGGACGGGCACATTAAATGGACTTTTGGTTGCTGGACTTAAGAACCTGAGGGAAAAGGACACTGCCCAACTTACTTGAAGGTGTGTCTTTTGCTCATGGTTTGTGTTTACGAACCCTGTTTGCAGTGTTTTCTCAAATTAATGCTGAGTTAGTTCCCCATTTTTTATTAAAAGTTTCTTTGCTACAGTCAGACTCTGTGCTTGCAAGAGGGGCAGTATTGCCTCTTACAGGCACCCAGGGTGGTGTGTAATTGTCCCAGGTTACAGGGTTGGGGCTTGAGCTGGTTTTGTGTTGAATTGTTGAAAAGCAACCCCTAGATACCGAACCCGGCCCTATTTGCTGCCAACGCTGACTGGCAGAAAGGTTACACTTGTCTGGGTGAAATGAGAGATCTGGGAAACCGATATTAAAAACAAAAGTAAAACACTTTTTTTCGGATGATGTCTTGAGGCACGATGGGGAATCTGGATTTAAACAATCCTCACTGACGTTCACACCACCAACCAATTGAGTTTCATCCACAAATTTCGTTAGCATGCTAATTGCTCCCCTTTCAGATCAGAAGGCAGATCAGACCTGACAATGATCTGTGTGGCACTCCTACGGATACTTCTCCTGACCCAGACACATTGCTTTTTATTATTACTCTTTGTTTGTGGTCCTGCTGATTTTCAATCCAGTTGATAGCGCTTGGGATTAGGCGGTTATGAAATAACTTGTCAAAGATTTCATGAGTTTTTGTTTTTAAAGCTACATGAGGTAGACAGCCATAATTTGATAAGATTCCTGGGCAACACTTTCAGGCAACGTGTGACTAACAAAATACAGGCAGACACAGAGAACTGAATTGTCTGCAAAGGTGCTGTGTAAAGCAAAATACTTGGGTCTGGTTAATCTTCTCAGAGGGAGATGGGAGCACTAACATAGCATGGTGGAACCACAGGTGGTACAGTTGCTCCTATAAAATACCACAAAAGCCCAAAGATGGTACTAGACATAGCAAATGTAGGCCATCATTCAATAAGCCTGCAATCGATTTTTACCACAGTGGGATATGATTGCCCTACCAGAAGGGATTCTGGAAAAGCAGATGAACCCCAAAGGGTCGACAGCATTCATTGATAGAAAGAAGTCAGGGGCCTCACTGTGACACTCGATCACTTAGTAAATCACCACGAGACATGGAAATTGCATAATCAAATCTGAAGAGAAGCCTCACAATCTGACTGGCAATCAGCGTAAAATGTACTGCTGGATGCAGTGAGGTGGGTAATCGGGCATCTTGTATAAAATCGAACACTGGAAAACCATAAAAGCAGCATCTTGGAGTGATGAAAATTGCAGCATGGAATATAAGAACACTATATCAAGTAGGCAAACTTCAAAGTGTGTTAGCAGAAGCTAAATGTTGTGTCCTTGGAATTAGAGAAGTGAGATAGACAAGTTGTGGACATATACAACTATAGAACAGTTATGATATGATTTATTCAGGTGGAGAGAAGGAGGAGTTGCAAGAATAATAACCAAGATGAAAAATATTGCTGTACCAGCACACTTCAAGGTAATTTGCAAGGTTTGGCACCAAGACTAGAGGAAGCTGAAAACAGAACCTCCTCACTAGGAGACACAGTGATTACTATGGATATAACTGCAGAGCAACAGGAAAGAACTATTAAAGCACTACAGGAGAAGATTAATGATCTCGAGGGAAGATCAAGGAGAAATAAGCTGAGAATTGTGGGTGTCCCAGAGGGGCTGGAAAAAAGGAGGCCTGTGGAACTTTTATCCACCACGCTGCCAGAGCTTTTGTCTCTCCCGCCCCACCCTCAGCAGAACTTAGATATTGGGAGAACCTATGACTCCCTTGCTCCAAAACCCCATCCAAATCCAAAGCTCCAAGCTATAACTGTAAGATTTTTTAAATATAGCATTAAGAAGCTTATTCTTAAAAAAACCATTGAACTTAAAAACCTGGTAAGGACACAGGCTGATGATTTCCCCTGACTACACCAAGGCTGTGGTGGAGAAGAGGGCTACATTCAATAGATAAAGTGCCCTAGCCAAAGGGTTGGGTCTGGAATATGTCAGTTCTTTCCCTGCTACTTTGAAAGTTAAAAAGGAAGGTAAGCTGCTTCACCTGACCTGGGGACTCTTTACACCTGTGGACTGGCAAGGCTTAACAGAGGAGTGTGATGTTGATTTCTATCTGAGGCCCTCTCCTTCCTGGTACCTTTTCCAATCCCTCCCTGCTCCCACTCCTATTTTTTTTTAAATTCTCCCCTTCCCCCCTGATGATTTTACTTTGTTTCATCCCCATCTAATTTCCTAGATTCTGGGTTTATAGTAAATCTGAAAATATTAACTCCATTTGCTTGAAGTGTACCTAGACCAAATGGCACACCAGACGAGGAGCGTCTTTGGCGCTCCCCTCCATTGTGAAACTTTTGAATACCTTGTTTTTTACAATTACACAATAAAACAAGGTTCACAATATTGCAGCTCAGCTCTCACTTCACTTCAGTTCATTTTTATATCTCACTGACCAACTCACGATGCCCCACCCCTTATATTCCTGCAAGGGCATAGCTGACAGCATTATACAAGGTTCAAGGAAAATGTAGTTCTTAGAAAGTCTGGAAGATTCCACAAGAGTCTACAAAGATCCAGAGCATTCTAGGCGGTTAGTGAAAAATGAATCCTCATACGGAATACCTAGAACATGTTACTTCAATCATTCTATTTTCCCTTTTGTCGCTAACAACAAGAACAGCACCTCGAGTCCAGTGCCCCCTGAGCCCAGTGCCCCCAAACCCTGGCACCCCAGGCAGTGGCCTGGGTCGCCTGCCCCTAAATCCAGCCCTCAGTGTACATTTATAAGAGATACCATATCCAAACAATGGAATGAAGATTTCAGTTTAATGATGAATCTTTTCAATTCCCCAACTGTAAAAAAAATCTGATCTCCTAAAATCATTTCTCTTTCTCAGTTTTTCTATTTATTTCCCACATTATACCTGTCTTTTGCCTTTCCTGGTCTGCCTTACCCTTTCCCCTCCCCATCATGTCTCCAGGGCAGTGAGGGGGAACCCAGATATTCCTTTACTAGACCTGAAACTATCAATGGCCCAAGCAATGAGACTATTGAAGCCCTGATAAAGACATATTTGACATAAAAAAAACAGGAGTACTTGTGGCACCTTAAAGACTAACAAATTTATTGTAGCATGAGCTTTCATGAGCTAAAGCTCACTTCTTCGGATGCATAGAATGGAACACACAGACAGGAGATATTTATACATACAGAGAACATGAAAAGGTGGAAGTATGCATACCAACAGGCAGAGTCTAATCAATTGAGATGAGCTATCGTTAGCAGGAGGAAAAAAAACTTTTTGAAGTGATAATTAAGATGGCCCATAGAAGGTGTGAGGAGAACTTAACATAGGGAAATAGATTCAATTGGTGTAATGACCCAACCATTCCCAGTCTTTATTTAGACCACAGTTAATGGTATCTAGTTTGCATATTAATTCAAGTTCAGCAGTCTCTCTTTGGAGTCTGTTTTTGAAGTTTTTTTGTTGCAAAATTGCCACCTTCAAGTCTGTCACTGAGTGGTTAGGAAGGTTGAAGTGTTCTCCCACTGGTTTTTGAATGTTATGATTCCTGATGTCAGATTTGTGTCCATTTATTCTTTTGCGTAGTACATGGCAGAGGGGCATTGCTGGCACATGATGGCATATATCACGTTGGTAGATGTGCAGGTGTACGAGCCCCTGATGGTGTGTCTGATGTGATTAGGTCCTGTGATGGTGTCACTTGAATGGATATGTGGACAGAGCTGGCATCGGGCTTTATTGCAAGGATAGGTTTATTGCGGATACAGACTAACACGGCTGCTACTCTGATATTTGACATAAACACTCCTGATGGCTAATATTACAAATTGTGTTTCCTGGAACATCGAAGGGGGTGAATCACCCAATAAAAAGAAAAAGAATTCTCATTCATCTAAAAACAATGAAAGAAGATATTAGGAAACCCACCTTAGTGACTTGAAGGCAGAGCAATTTAGGAGGGGCTGGATGGAGGAAAGGGTGTTTAACAAGTTCTCTGCAGCCAAAGGTGTAGCAATTTGTTTCACAAAAGACACAAATTACAAATTCTAGATGTACAGAAATATTCTGTTCAATATCTTAACCAATGATTTAGGTAATGGCATAGAGAGTACACTTATAAAGTTTGCGGATGATACCAAGCTGGGAGGGGTTGCAAGTGCTCTGGAGAATAGAATTAAATTTGAAAAAAGATCTGGACAAACTGGAGAACAGGGGTCAGCAATGTGTTCGTACACGGACACCAGTGTTCATGGTAAAAATTTTGAGGTCCGTGAGTCACGGCGCCGCCAGGTGGCTCTACATGCTGCCTCCCTCCTCTCCCCCTGCCCCAGCGCTGACTTCATGGCTCCCAGACCATTGGCCAGGAATCACAGCCAATGGGAACTGCGAGGGCGGCACCTGCAAACGGAGGCAGCGTGCTTGGAGAGCTGCCTGGCTGTGCCTCTGCCAGCAACAGCAGGGACGGGGCGCCCCTACCCCTGCCCGAACCCAGCCGTGGCCCGGACCTGCCACGGCCAGGGTGCCCCTCGACCCAGCCTGAACCCAGCTCTGACCGGGAGCTGCCGCCACAGGGAGAGGCACCTCTTCCCCTACCAGCCCAGGTGCTGGTGCGGGTAGAGAGAGCTTGCGGGGAGTTCTCTCTCCTCACTGTAGCCCCGGAGCACACTCCTGCACCTCAAACCCCTCATCCCTGGCCCTCCCCAGAGCCTGCACCCCAAGTCTCTGCCCCAGCCCTGATCCCCTCTTCCCCATGCCCACCCCAGAGCCTGCACCCCCAGCCGGAGCCCTCACCCCACCACCCCTCTGCCCCAGCCCTGAGCCCCCTCCCACACTCCAAACCCCTCAGCCCTACCCCCCACCACATGAATTTTGTTATGTGCACCAATATGAAGATAATGTGTCCCACATCACCTCCATACTGGTGCACATAACAAAATTCATTCCATACATGTGTGGGGAAAATTAAAGGGAACACTGAAGTGAGTTGAATTTATTAGATTTATTATTGTTATTATTAGCTAGCAAGCTAGGTTACTGGGGGTTTTTTCAGTGTGGAAAATTATGTGTGCTATTTTACGGGTTGAATGACTGAATGACATGACCCCCCACCAATGTCCGTCACTAAGTCTGGTAATTTTGTCAAGTGTCTATCGTGCAACATGGTGGTGCTGACTCCTGCTGGAGAAATGGTTTGAAGCAAATAGGATGCAATTCAATAAGGACAAATGCAAAGTACTCCATTTAGGAAGGAACAATCAGTTGCACACGTACAAAATGGGAAATGACTGCCTGGGAAGGAATACTGTGGAAAGGGAACTGGGGGCTATAGTGGATCACAAGCTAAATATGAGTCAACAGTGTAACAGTGCCAAAAAAAGTAAACATCATTTTGGGATGCATTAGCAGGAATATTTAAGCAAGACATGAGATGTAATTCTTCCATTCTACTTCACACTGATAAAG
Organism: Mauremys mutica; assembly: GCF_020497125.1. NCBI lineage: Eukaryota > Metazoa > Chordata > Testudines > Geoemydidae > Mauremys > Mauremys mutica. Next base: position 306,612,778 of record NC_059072.1, on the reverse strand, counting down.
CCTCAGCTGGAGTTTTGTGTCCAGTTCTGGGCACCACATTTCAAGTAAGATGTGGACAAATTAGAGAAAGTGCAACAAAAATTATGAAAGGTCTAGAAAACATGACCTCTGAGGGAAGACTGAAAAAATTGGGTTTGTTTAGTCTGGAGAAGAGACGATTGAGAGGTGACATGATAACAGTTTTCAAGTACATAAAAGGTTGCTACAAGGAGGAGGGTGAAAAATGGTTCTTGTTCATCTCTGAGGCTAGGACAAGAAGCAAGAGGCTTAAACTGCAGCCAGGGAGATTTAGATTGGACATTAGGAAAAACTTCCTAACTGTCAGGGTAGTCAAGCACTGCAACAAATTGCCTAGGGAGGTTGTGGAATCCCTCTCATTGGAGATTAGACAAACACCTGTCAGGAATGGTCTAGTTATTATGTAGTCCTGCCTTGAGTGCAGGAAACTGGGCTAGATGACCTCTTGAGGTCCCTTCCAGTCCTACACTGCTATAATTCTGTGAAGAAGGTAGATTTTTGCTGGTGAAGGCTAAGATCTCTGACGCTTTGTATATCCTAATTAATATATATCGACCAATAAAGATGGTCCAGGTTTTTAAATTTTTTTCCAAATTAATTAACATCCTACTAGAATCGAGCATCATAGCAGGGAATTTTAATGAGGTGTTGGACCTTTTTTCAGTCAAGTCAGGCCTCCCCAGTATGTATAATCACTTGTTAGAAAGATTATAAGAGACTATATGGGAAGAATTGGGGTTAAAAGATGTGAGGCGGTTGCAGAACCCTATAATGACGGATTTTACTTTTCTTTCCTGCCCACATTCCACATGTTCATGAATAGATTTTTTCCTGATTTCTATGAATCTGGTAGACTCAGTACTTAATAATGAAATCAAGTCTATCATGCTCTCTGATCATGCACCAGCAATACTAGAATTTTCCCCTCCTGAGACAAATTGGATTTGTAAAGGATGGAGACTGAAAGCCTCTCTTTTGAAAGATAAAAATTCAGAACTATGTCATGCGAATTTGTTTTTTCTTGAAAATGAATGGCACATTGGAGATAGCCCATTCCACCCCATGGGGTACACTAAAAGCTTTTATTAAGGCTGGATCATTTCCTAATCAGCAGGTAGAAAGAGGGCAAGCCAGGCTCATCTCCTGAAATTAACCGAACAATTTAAAGCTATGGTTTTGGAATGTTCAAACTACTCCTCCCAAGAAAAACCTTAAAAAAGTAATCAATCTTTGGTATGAAGTAGGTAGACTGACTTCAGCATGAGCTGAATTTGCTCTTTTTAGAAGTAACATACTGAGTGTTGAGGGAGAAAGCGGGGGAAATTTTCAGATACAGATTAACAGTGAGAGGTCAAAGGTCCCAAATTGTATCACTCAAATCAGAACAAAGGCAGGTTATTACTTATCAAAAAGAGTTCAGTGATCAATTTTTGAATTTCTACCAGGCTCTTTACAATAATGATTCCCCACCTGACCCAGAAGAACTGAATAATTTCGTTAAAACTCTTAACCTCCCACAAATCTCAGAAGAGCAGCAGGCCAGGTTAGCCTCTCCCTTGATATCAGAGGAAATAATCCAGGCCATGGAGGAAATGAATCCAGGCAAGATTCGTGGCCTTGATGGCCTACCAATGGAATTCTATCAATGTTTCAAAGAAATTCTGTCCTTAAACTGTTATAAATTTACAAAGATGCCTTAAAGAAAGATACCTTACCACCTAATATGAGGGAAGCCCTAATTATTCCCAGGATCCTTTTTATTCTGAATTCCCTCCCTATCCATATTAGACTCATAGACTTTAAGGTCAGAAGGGACCATTATGATCATCTAGTCTGATCTCCTGTACAATGCAGGCCACAGAATCTCACCCACCCACAACTGTAACAAACCCCTAACCTATGTCTGAGTTATTGAAGTCCTCAAATTGTGGTTTGAAGACCTCAAGCTGCAGAGAATCCTCCAGCAAGTGACCTGTGCCCCATGCTGCAGAGGAAGGCGAAAAACCTCCAGGGCCTCTGCCAATCTGCCCTGGAGGAAAATTCCTTCCCGATCCCAAATATTCCTCCCTTTTATTTTACCAAAAATCAACAACATGTTCAGGTCATTCTGGTGGGGTGCTGTTAACAAACCAAGAATCTCCTTACAAAGATTACAGCTCCCTATCAAAACAGGCAGTTTTAGATACCATCAGGCAGTAATTCTTAGCCAAATGGCTCAGTGGCTCATTCCTTCATGTAACAGAGCTCCGGATTGGCTCCAGCTGGAAGCAAAATTGGTTGCTCCTTTACTCCTTTTCAATTTACTGCACTTGGATTACTACCAATTCCCTAAAGAACAATTGCCAACTATTGTGGCAGTGAGAAATATTTGGCATATGATATTCACTAAATTTAAAAATCACCCCTTCTGCATACCAAGGCTCCTATCTGGGGTAACTCGAAACTCTGCATAACAGGCAACTCCATCTTCAGCCAGATTGAATTAGGAAATGAATTTTGACCATCAGTCCATTTATTGAAAATGATACGCTCCTCCCTGTTACAGTATTAAAAGAAAGGTTCAATGAAGAGACTAAGAAGGAATGGCAGTATATCCAATTTAAACATGCCATCTCCTATCGGTTCAGCCCCTCTGCCTTTGCTACCCCTGACCCACCTGAACTGCTTTCATTTCTCCAAGTATAATCCAGATTGCCAAGACTGATGGCAACACTATATGCACACTTGGCCAACAAATTTGAAGTAAACTCCCTAAAAGAGAAATGTGAGGAGGAACTAGGCCAATTATTTTCTGATAACCAATGGAAAACAATTTTAGCCAGTGTTCCAAACTGCTCCTTGGATCTCCATTTAAAAGTAATCCATCAGAAATCATAAAGAGGATGCACTGAACCCCCTCTGACTATTCAAAACAAGTGCCACTAAGTCAGACAAATGTTTGCATCATGATGCAGCAGAGGCTAACTTAACCCTTAGATTCTGGGAATGCTCCTGCACCCTTAGATTTAGGGAAAAACTGAATTGGAGAGTAATATTTTTCCTAGCAAATAAAGTTATGGTATAAGTTAACATGTAATTTTAAACCTAATGGATATTAACTGGAAGCTGATTAAATCTGAAAAACTTTGTCTAAGCAGAGCACTACTAATTGCTAAAAGAATAATACTGCAAAAATGGAAATCCAGAATGCGACCAAAAATTGAAGACTGGAGCACAGACATCATAAGCTTGGCCTCCATAGAAAGAATTGTATACTGCAACTGAAATGCCCAAGAAAAATTCTCAGAGAAAAACAGCCAATAGTATATCAGGAATGTGGTTGGTATCAAACAGACTACTGCTGTTGAGATTTAACACCTCTTTGATCAGAATTTGCATGCTAAAATTTTATGCCCCGGTGGAAAACTGCAAAAAAGCTGTGCTGGACAATTTTTATGACCAATTGGAAAACAGTAATTTAAAAAAAGGGGGAGACGTGCTGATATTTATAGGTGACTTCAACACTAAGATAGGAAAAGATTGAATGGCTGACATAGTTGGAGATCATGAATTAGGATTTAGGAATGAAAAAGGAGATAGACTGATTGAATTTGCAAGCAGGAATGATCCAGCCATCTGCGATACATGATTTCAGCATCACTTGAGCAGATTATATACATGATGAAACTCTGGAGATGAACCAGGACACACTACATGGAATCAATAAATTAAATGTTAATACCAAAAAGATTTCATAGTACATTTTTAAATGCCAGAAGGTTTCCGTTGGCAGACTGCAATAGTGATTCCAATCTGCTTGCTGTCTAGCTGAAACTAATGTTAAAATACATTTCCTAAAAGATACAAATTATTACAGATTGATGTGTACAGACTCAAACAATAACAAAAATGCATGCAATACACTTAAAAAAATCAACCAAAGTCTTAATGTCTCCCACAAATACAACAATGAAGACACTGTGATGCTGGTAGACCAGGTCCCAGTTCTTGCCAAGGCTGTAGGCATCAGCTGAGTAGTGACAAATTAATAGCTGGAAACCAAATCAACTCATCTGTATGTTAGTATTGTATTAGACTTGTAAATATGTATTTAGTGTTTAGACTTTATAAAATGCTTGTAAGTTGCTGCATGCATTAATCTTACTGGTAATGGCTGTATCCCATGCTATAAGTTAATATGAAAACTTTGCTTTGTAATTGTAAAAATGTCTGCTCTGAACTTGTGTACCCAGGCACGAGAAGTGGTTTCTCTGCTCATCAGAGAGGACTATCAAAACTAAACGAGCCATTGTGAAATATCATGATACAAACACTAGGTTAATAGCCCTCTCACACTCATGAAGGTGCTACGTGCAAGGAAGCTCACCCCATCAGACTGAATGCTGGAAGAGAGAAATTAAGATAGCTGACGTGAAAATTCTTCATCTCTTTGCTGTTTGGACTCTCTCAGGGAAAAGAAAGCAAAGATCCCCAGGGTCAACCTGGCTTACCCCTAAAAGACATCCAGTGCTGACAGCTTACTACAACTCTGTCACCTTTTGGAACAATAGGCTGTAACTCATTAGTGTATATATGTTACCTGCTTTAACTTGTAAATAAATCTTTTCTTTTTTTTTTCCTAGTTAATAAATCCTTAGTTAGTTTACTTTAGGATTGGCTACTAGCATTGTCTTTGGTATGAGATCTGAGGTACAAACTGACCTAGCGTAAGTGATTTGGCTCTTGGGCCTGGAAGCAATCTGAATCTTTTGTGATCTTTGGTGTATGGCAACCAACTATCACTAGTCCAGCTTGCCTGGGTGGCATGATACACTGGAGTGCTCAAGGGGACTGTATGTCACTCTGTGGTAAGACTGTTTTAGTGTTTCAGGAGTTCACATTTGTTACTATGTTGGTGAAATCTAAATACAGAACATACAGCCAATTTGGGATGTCTGCCCTGCTTTTTGACAGTCTGCACTGAGGTTGGCACTCATGGTCGTGAACTACTCCAGACAGCATGGCAGTTCCTTCATAGAGGAAAATTCAAAATTTTTTAAGAAAGCAGTATATACAGCCACTATATTGGTACTGGGAGAGAAAAGATGTAATGCTAAGCAACAATGGATGACTGATGAAATTGTAAATCTAATAAATGCAAGAAAAGAATGCAAAGATAGGAGAAGTGAGTAATACTGAAAGTTACACAAAGAGATTAATTGCACCATAAAAACAGAACGATGAGACAAATACAGAAGTCAAGAAAAGGAATTAGCTGCATTAAACACTGTTTAGGATAGCAGAGTGTTCTACGAAACCAAGAGCATACTGGAAAGATGGATGGAATATGTGAAGTAACTTTCTGATGATCTGGAAGATACAGCCTTTGAAAGAGGAGAAAAAAAGGCACTACATATTACAATATGGGAACTAGAAAGAGTGCTAAAAAAGCATAAAGCATAGCAAAGCAGCTGGGGAGGAAGGTATTATGGTTGAAATACTGCAATCTCTGAATGAAGATTCAAAAACATAACTGCTAAAACTTTCCAATCAGTTATACACACAAGGAGAATTTCTAGAGGACTTCAAAAGGTCAGTCTTCAATCCTCTACGAAAGGTTAATGTTAGAGAATGTGAAAAACATCAAACTATAAGCCCAATAGGCCACACACAAAGTTTTGTTGAAAATCATCAGCACACAAATACATCAACGTCTTGAGACAAGAATTAGCAAAACTCAGTTTGATTTCTGCCCAGGAGTAGATACAAGGGAGGCAATCTTTGCCCTGAGGATCTTTATATGAGTGTGTGATAGAAGTGCAAAGAGAAATTTAAATATGCATTGTGGATTTTGAGAAGCCTTTTGACAAATTCAATATAACATTATACATATTCTTGAAGAATGTAATATTGACTCCCAAGATTTACAGTTAATATAAAGCTTGTATTGGGGACAGACAGCAGTAATCTGAATATTGCAGCATCAAGAAAGATGTACATCAAGGTTACATTCTATCTCTGCCACTATTTAACATATATGTAGAAGGTAAAATGAGGGAAGGTTTAAAAGACCAAGACCAACCAAGGCGTACAGGTCAATGGTGTATACATCAACAATATAAGATATACTGATGGCCTAGTTTGCATCGCTTAGATATGGAAGAACTTCAGAACATGCTTGCTGCTGTGAACAATGGCAGCAAGAAATACGGAATGATGATCAACATTAGGAAGATAAAAAACATGATAATGAGTAAACACAGTAACACACAAAGTAGGCAACACCTACACCTCAGTGGCTCAAGCAGTGGAACAAATGAATAGATTCCCTACTACAACCCTCCTGTAGGGATGGACACTTAAAAAGGACACTTAGCTGGACACTTAAAAAGGATACTGAGAGATCACTCAGAGTGTTTGAGTTTTGGTGTCATAGAAGAATGTTAAAAATTAGCTGGATAACCAAAACAATGAACAATGAGGTGATAAGGAGAATGAATCTAAAAAGAGCCCAAGTACTTGAGACCATAGGTCAAAGAATAACATCTTTCTGCAGACACATAGCTCTCTGATTGCAGAACGACTTGATTCTGGCACTCAGATTATCACAGGCAAACCAGGAAGAAAAAGAAAGAGAGCCAGTTCTACCAGAAACATCACCAGATGGACTGGTATCCAAAGGAGAGTGGAAGTTTTCCAACTCTGTCATAACTATGAAAGGTAGAAGGGGATGGCTAACAACCTATGCATCAGCAACATCACTTGAAGAGGGGGAAAGTAAAAACAGAGCTACAATATTGTATAGGTAACACAAAATTCCTGTTGGTATTTCTGACAGGTTGGATCACAGAAACCCCCTTGGGAGCTGCCACCTGATGTGCCAAGACTACTTCTATCCCTGCTTTCCCTGACAGCTCAGGACTCCAGCACCCTGTCTTGCTGAGCCAGACACTCCTGTCTGCTGCAGCACAGACCCAGAGTTTGAATTACTTGCCCCAAAGCTGCATGTTTACCTGAAAGCAGCTCACAGAAGTGTGCTTGTCTTTAACACTCAGATGCCCAACTCCCAATGGGGTCTAAACCCAAATAAATCTGTTTAACCCTGTATAACGCTTATGCAGGGTAAACTCATAAATTGTTTGCCCTCTATAACACTGATAGAAAGATATGCACAGTTGTTTGCTCCCCCAGGTATTAATACATACTCTGAGTTAATTAATAAGTAAAAAGTGATTTTATTAAATACCGAAAGTAGGATTTAAGTGGTTCCAAGTAATAACAGACAGAACAAAGTAAGTCACCAAGCAAAATAAAATAAAATGCGCAAATCTATGTCTAATTAAACTGAATACAGATAATCTCACCCTTAGAGATGCTTCAGTACGTTTTTTCCCTCAGACTGGACACCTTCCAGGCCTCGGCACAATTCTTTCCCCTGGTACCGCTCTTGTTTCAGCTCAGGTGGTAGCTAGGGGATTCTTCATGATGGCTACTCCCCTTTTGTTCTGTTCCACCCCTTTATATATCTTTTGCATAAGGCGGGAATCGTTTGTTCCTCTCTGGGTTCCCACCCTCTCCTTCTCAATGGAAAGACACCAGGTTAAAGATGGATTCCAGTTCAGGTGACATGATCACATGTCACTGCAAGACTTTATTGCCCACTTGCCAGCACACACCTATTCAGGAAGACTTACAGGTAAAACACAGCCATCTGCAGAGAATTGTCCTGGTTAATGGGAGTCATCAAGATTCCAAGCCACCATTAATGGCCCACACTTTGCATAATTACAATAGGCCCCCAGAGTTATATTTCATATTTCTAGTTTCAGATACAAGAGTGGTACATTTATACAAATAGGATGATCACACTCAGTAGATTATAAGCTTTGTAATGATACCTTACAAGAGACCTTTTGCATGAAGCATATTCCAGTTACATTATATTAACTCATTAGCATATTTTTATAAAACCATATAGACTGCAACGTCACAGTATTCTCTTCTTCAAATCTGACTGTATAGTCAATTAGAACTAACTTTCTAATACAGGCCCTGACATTTGCCTACATGCCAATTTTTATAAAACAAATAAGCCAAAAAGAAAAGAAAAAACTCTGTTACTAATCATCACTTTAACGTTTTTTCTTTCAAGGACTTAAAAGTTCTTTCCAAAAGATAATTAACCATATCAATGTCTACCCAAATTCCACACACAATCCCAGATTAGGTCAGTGGTTCATATAAAATGATCAGTAGTGAAATAGTTAATTTGGGATATAAACTGGCATAATCAGATTTCAAATATAATATCTTAAGCGTTTCACACTAATCTTTCAGCTATTATTTCCATTTAGATAAAGATTAAGTAAGATAGCACTATATCAAATTCATATTCAGAAGGGTACATTTACAACCAAGAGGATGAGAAAGAATGTGAAACTTTTTTTTTGAAAGCAGACATTCTGCAGAAATTGATGAAACCACCAAGTAGGTTCTGATGGGATGTACCACCATGTATCAGTTCAACTATAACTGTAATACAGCATCAAAAGTCATTTGCACCTAACTCACCTGGACAGAAAGATGTGATGTAAAGAGTAGAATAATTAAAATAATGCACAATAATTCCCTTCTCAACGTGACAACATTCACACAAATAGGAGACAAATTTTGGAATTTCAAGAATTAAAACAAACTGACTTGCCTCTCTGAGCTCTGTTCATTTGAATGAACTTTCGTGTCTCAATTGTGTGCAAGAAGGGCACATAAGTCTTACTCTCTGGCCTGGTCTACACTAGGAGTTTATGTCGAATTTAGCAGTGTTAAATCGAATTAACCCTACACTCGTCCACATAAAGCCATTTTTGTCGACATAAAGGGCTCTTAAAATTGATTTCTGTACTCCTCCCCAATGAGGGGAGTAGCGCCGAAATCGACATTGCCATTTTGAATTAGGGTTAGTGTGGCCGCAATTCAACGGTATTGGCCTCCAAGAGCTATCCCCCAGTGCACCAATTTGACCGCTCTGGACAGCAATCTGAACTCAGATGCACTGGCCAGGTAGACAGGAAATGCCCCGTGAACTTTTGAATTTTATTTCCTGTTTGCCCAGCACGGACTGCTGATCAGCACAGGTGACCATGCAGTCCCAGAATCAAAAAAGAGCTCCAGCATGGACCGTACGGGAGATACTGAATCTGATCTCTGTATGGGGAGATGAATCTGTTCTATTAGAACTCTGTTCCAAAAGACAAAATGCCAAAACATTTGAAAAAATCTCCAAGGCCATGATGGACAACAGCCACAACAGGGACTCAACACAGTGCTGCGTGAAACTTAAGGAGCTGAGACAAGCGTACCAGAAAGCCAAAGAATAAAATGGACGCTCATGGAGGGAGGGACGACTGATGACTGTAGCTATCCCACATTTCCTGCGCTCTCCGAAAACCATTTGAATTCTGGGCTGAACTCCCAATGCCTGAAGGGTCAAAAACATTGTTGCAGGTGGTTCAGGGTATATGTCGTCACCCTCCCCCCCCCTCCCCCCCCCCGTGAAAGCAAAGGGAAAACAATCGTTTCTCACCTTTTTCTAATGTCACCGTATGTCTAGTGGATGCTGCTGGCAGACGTGGTGCTGCAACACTACACAGCAGCATCCCCTTGCCTTGCCTTGAGGATGGCAGACGGTACAGTATGACTGGTATCTGTCATTGTCGTCCTGTGGGTTCTCCTGGCTGGCCTCGGTGAGGTTGGTCAGGGGCACCTGGGCAAAAATGGGAATAACTCCAGGTCATTCTCTTTAAGTTCTGTCTAATGGAGATTTAGTCCTGCCTGGAATATCATGGCAGCTGGAAGCTTCTGCCTCAGGCTGCTCTCCCAGTCGGCAGCACCGCGCGGTCGCGCCTACCCCAGCCTACCCCTTGCTACCAGGGCTCACAATCAGATACTTGTACCTCTACATTTTGCTGAAAATAAAAAAATTAAGCTGCCATTTAGAACTGTCCCCCAACATATATATCCTGGGACATTTTGTATTTTACCAGTGTCAACCAAAGGCCCACACACAAATGGAGATTCGGTCCTGCCTGTGCTTCTATCCTAGTGCTTGTCACAGATTCCCATTTTCAGCTATAGGCTGAACAAGTGCAGAATGGTGGTTCACTCTACTTTGCTGTAAGCCAACTGCCCTCTCCTCCCCACTTTGATCTCTGCTTGCAGAGGCAATAAAGTCAGTGTTGTTTCAAATTCATGCATTCTTTATTCTTCATCACACAAATGGGGGGATAACTGCCATTGTAGCCCAGGAGGCAGGGGCGGCTCCAGGCCCCAGCACGCCAAGCGCGTGCTTGGGGCAGCAAGCCACGGGGGGCGCTCTGCCGGTCGCCACGGGGGCGGCAGGCAGGGTGCCTTCGGCGGCTTGCCTGCGGGAGGTCTGCTGGTCCCACAGCTTTGGCGGACTTCCTGTAGGCACGGCTGCGGGAGGTCCGCCGAAGCTGCGGGACCAGCGGACCCTCCGCAGGCAAGCCGGTGAATGCAGCCTGCCTGCCGTGCTTGGGGCGGCGAAATGCCTAAAGCCGCCCCTGCCAGGAGGGATGAGGAGGAGGGAAGCAATGTTTGGGGTTGTTGCAGGGGCACCCCCTAGAATGGCATGCAGCTCATCATTTCTGCGGGGCTCTGACCCAGAGCGGCCGTTTGCCTCTCTGGTTCTTTAGTAGGCTTGCCTGATATTCTAGGCAGGACTGACTCTCCATTAGACAAAACTTAAAGAAGAGAATGACCTGGGAAGTCATTCCCATTTTTGTCCAGGTGCTCCCGGCCGACCTCACCGAGGCCGGCCAGGAGCACCCATGACAGCAGCAGACGGTACAATATGATTGGTAACTGTCTTTGTCAACTTGCAAAGGCAAGGGGATGCTGCTGTGTAGCGCTGCAGTACCGTGTCTGTCAGCAGCATCCAGTTGACATATGGTGACAGTGAGAAAAGGCTGAATGGGCTCCATGGTTGCCACGCTATGGAGTCTGCCCGGGCAATCCAGGGAAAAGGGTATGAAATGATTGTCTGCCATTGCTTTCACGGAGGGAGGATTGACTGATGACATTTACCCATAACCACCCGTGACAAATTTTTGGCCTCATCAGGCATTGGGATCTCAAACCAGAATTCCAATGGGCGGGAGAGACTGTGGAAACTACGGGATAGCTATGGGATAGCTACCCACAGTGCAACGCTCCAGAAGTCGATGCTAGCCTTGGTACATGGACGCACACCACTGAATTAATGTGCTTAGTGTGGCCGCATGCACTTGACTTTATACAATTTGTTTCCAAAAATTGATTTCTGTAAAATCAGAATAATCCCGTAGTGTAGACATACCCAAAGTGGGATGGATTGCAAAATAGGTACCACAAGCAACTGCACTCACTGCAACAGAGTTGAGATCCATAGAAGATAGGGATTGTGATCAGCCCAAGGAAGGGACACAAAGGAATCAGGCAACAGCCAAGCTATGCAGCATACTTCCTTGTTGGGGAAAACCCCAAACATTTTCACTGAAAATCATAGATTATTAGGGTTGGAAGGGACCTCAAGAGATCATCTAGCCCAACCCCCTGCTCAAAGGGGGACCAATCCCCAAAATGCCCCCCCCGGATTGAACTCATAACCCTGGGTTTAGCAGGCCAATGCTGAAACCACTGAGCTATCCCTCCCCAAATACTGCATGACTTAATGCTGTACAGAGCAGCATTGTTTCTCCTTCTGAGTCTTTTGGCCCCATCATGTGAAGGCCACCAGGGATTTCAGTGGCAGCATGACACAGGAGAGAGCTTTGCTTGTGATATGAAAGGAAACATCAGAGCCATGCAGAGTGAATCAGGGTATGTGCATGTGGAGAGAAAATCTGTGGCATTACAGCTACATGTGCATATGTACTCATTCTCAAAACTTTTGCCTGTGTATTTGACAGGTTCTGACTGCCTCCCCATTTAGGAAAACTAGATGGTCTAGTGGATAGGATACTAGATCTGGAGTCAAGAGATCCAAGTGCTATTTGCTGTGCTGGTAACTTACTTTATAACAACCTTGAGCAAGTCAATTAATCTCTCTGTGCATTGATTTCCCATCTGACACTGGGAGATTGTAATTCTTACTCGCTTTGAGATCTTTTTGATGTTGTCGCAAGGCAGATATGCCCCATTACCTCCTAGGGGCATAATGACCCTGTGGCCACATCCAACAGTCAGCTCCTCCTGTTAGGTCAGTAAAGCCTAATGGTCAGGATCAGAGGGACTGTCCTTAGATTCAGGACAGTCAGGCCTAGTGGCCAGGGTCAACAGGGCCGTCCTTCTGCTTCAGGCAGTGTGGCCTAGTAGCCAGCAGGGGATGGGCTGCCACCCTGGGGTGGGGGGAGGAAAGGGGCGTTTGGCAGCCAGGGTAGAGGGACCTGGATCCTCCCTACTCCACCAGGTCCCAGCCCAGGGCCTTGTCAGCAGCAAGTGTATCCACCACAGGGTCAGTGGAGATCTATCTGAAACATGCTGACTCGGTTCCCAGTTCGACAACTGGATTAATGTCTAGTTCTTGGGCCACTTCCTACCTTGTCTATCTGCTCTGTAGACTGCAGGTCCTTTGGTTCTCCTGGGTAGTCGGCAGGTAAAGTTCCCAATGACTCCTTCTCCTCAAGGGCATCCATGGCCAGCTGGGTATTTGCCTGGGTCTTGGCGTGCCTGGCCTCTTCAGGCCAGGGCTACGACAGCTCCCAGGCAAGAACAGGGGCGGCTCTATGTATTTTGCCGCCCCAAGCATGGCAGGCAGGCAGCTTTCGGCGACGCACCTGTGGGAGGTCCGCTAGTAATGTGGATTTGGCAGCATGCCTGCGGGAGGTCCGCCAGTCCCATGCCTTCGGTGTCCCCACCGCCGAATTACCGCCGAAGCCACGGGACTGGCGGACCTCCTAAAGGCATGCTGCCGAAGGCAGCCTGACTGCTGCCCTCATGGCGACCAGCAGGCCGTCCTCTCGCGGCTTGCCACCCCAGGCATGCGCTTGGAGCGCTGGTGCCTGGAGCTGCCCCTGGGCAAGAAGCTGCAACATATGTGCTCTCTCCTCACTGGTCAGCCCAGACTGAGCTGGGCTGCTCCCTTTTATAATGTGATTCCAGCTGGAGCATGCCCAGCAGAGACGAGGGGGCATGGCTTCCTTAGCCCACATTATGGGGATTAACCCCTTCCCGTCAGTGCAGGGTAGGTATACCCTAACATAGATGTCAATAAGTGCTCAGATAGCTTGGTGATGAATTGTGTTATAAAAACCTAGAAAGATAGAAGCATCTGTGGATGGAAAGCACTATCTAACTGTTAAATAACATTGTTATGTACCATAGCTGGCACCAGGCTGAAGAGGAGATTATATGGATGGACAAAAGAAGCAGATTTTCTGTAACATTTTGCTCATGGAGGATCTGATCCAAACCCCTCTGAAGTCAATGGAAGTCACTCCATGCACTCCAATGAGCCTTGGCTCAGGCCCAGAGAAAGGACAGAATGTGGCCATGGTGAATCCAGAGACCAATAATGTTTGAAAATTACTTTTTATCACTGCCATAACTCACTCTGGGTCTGGAATTAAAATCAACCACTGTAAATAGCAGGATTTTATTATGTTTGACTGTGACCCTAGGGTAAATTAGTTAATTTTTTCCATTTTTTATTGATGAAGTGAATTGTGTGCAGAATCAGGCAGACAAAAGGCTTCTTAAAGAAAAAGCACACCCAAACATATAGTACTTATCTGTCAAACAAGTGGCATCCTTTTTACTGTGTGCACTATTTCAAATTAACCTTAGTAAGGGCAAGCTTGTCATCATACTTTTCTTTATAGAAAGGGCTTCACCCAATATAAAGAGTGACAATTTTTCAAACCACTATTAATAGAATGACTAGTTTAGTGTATTCAGTTTAAACTAGGTTACCTGAGATGCACCAGAGCTCTGTCAATTGCTGAAAAGCAGCCAGGCTTTGCAGGGATGGAGCAAATTCTCCCGCGAGTCTCCAATTCCTTTCAATGGTGAGTCCCATGAGATCTCATTCTAGGCCCTTTGAGACCTGGATGCTCTTCTGAGGCTGATACGGTATGAAATGTTGCCTTTGAACAATGGAAACAATGCTTTGTAATTGTATTTATTTATGGTATGCAGAGCCTTTGATCATTAGTTCTTATTTAAAATAGCAATACAAATGCAGGATAATATCCAGCTAGAAAAATAAACTTGCAGTGTTATAGATTTAGGATTTCTTCTACTTTGTTTCAGAGTTATTTTTGAACAGTTTAGTGAAACTGTTCAGTCTGCATTGTCAAGGACTGAGCCTTCTGTTTTACTTCTAGATTTATTTTCAGTTGCACCTCTCAAATTCCATAGACACATCAGATTAGATTAGTGCTGTGGTCATGACTAGATGAGCTGTAAAGGTTCATGTTTCTTGAGAAACAGAAGCTTGAATCTTGAGAGTACCAACCACATGGAATAAATCTTTATCAGTGTAGTAAGAACTCCCCATGCTGAGGTTCCAGGCTTGATATCACCACCTCTGGAGAAATGAGCACATGCTGGAATTAGGAACTCCCACATTCTAATGCCTGTCTTGAAGTAAGGTCTTGGGCAAGTAAAAGTAACATCCCTTCTCCTGGCCATAGAGATGAGGTGTAAGGATTTGCGTGTCTAAATTAGAATAATTTACATACTCGGGGGCTGAAAGATGGTGTAAATTACACCAATTTCTATTCTGCTGGATTTGGCTAATATATCTTTTTCTCAATCTAAACAGAAAATGAAAAACTTGAATGAATGTAATCAGGTTAGAGAGTATAGTCTTGTGGCAAGAGGAATGTTGATCTTTTTGATTAGAGTACACAAGCTTGGCAGTCACTGGCTGCAAGCTGGGAACAATACAACGTACCTCAACTTCTTAGCACTTAATGATTAGTATTAATTAACTGTTGTACACCAATGCATAAAGGCCCCACCTGAGATCAGAGCTTCATTGCACAAGGGTTTGTATGGCCTGATAATAAACAGTGCCCCAAAAGTGTAGAATCCAAATAGTGGAGACAGGCAAAGGGTGGGAGAAAGGAAGTATTATTATCCTCATTTTACAGATGGGGAATGGAGTCCCAGAGAGATTAACACAGAAAGTCTATGGCAGAGGAAGAAGCTGAACCCACACCTCCTCAGTCCCAGTCTACTGACTTCAGACCATGCCATTAGATCATCCTTATTCTTTAGTGATCACAATTCTGGGTGCTATAGAAAACCCTAAAATGGAGAGAATTATACTATTCGTTACTATTTGTATAGTGCTGCAACTGTGAAGCACTCTTTAAATGCCTCACTATTATTAGAAATATGACAATCTTTTTCTAACGATTTGGCATGGGGGTGGAGGGATCAAAAAGTTGTGTGACCCAAAGGAAACCTAATAGAAAAATCTCATAATGCTGCTTGGGGGAGCTATGAAGATTATCAGCCACCCTTCAGCAGAAGAGAAACCATTACAAGTAGATGCTGCTATTGGTATGAACACCATCTAATGGAGGCAAGTAGAAAAATCAAAGCCCTCGCTTTGAGATATTGAGTCCAAAACTGTCAGGGCATAAGGAATTTATTAAGGGTTATGGGCCAACTTCACCACAGACTATTCATTGCAGAGGGTCATTGTTTTAACTGGAATACCCTGGGCACAGGCTGTAGGTTCTATTATAAATTTGCACACTTCTGTTTGATTTAAAAAAAAAAAGTCAGAACCCAAGCACAAAACAAAAATACCCATCATATTTTCTCTAGGAGAAAATGAGCTAAATATTCACCTCTTCCCAAGATCCTTCTGCAGAAGTGCATCCAGGGCAGTGAGGCTTCGTGGATGTGATGGAGGGAGGCAGGCCACGTGTCGGAAGGGCAGGACTAGAGGATGGCTGCTTTCCACAGGATTGCTGCCCCATACCTCTCATGGAGAGCCCTGGTATAAGGTCATGATGATCCTATCAGCAATAATTTATACTTGTTACCCCATTGTGAGGAGGAGAGTTTAGAGAACAAAGGCATCTGGAAACCCCACAGGAGCCTGCTCCTGATGGGACACGATGCCATGGAAGCAAGGTGTGTGGTAGGTAGGCTGCAAAAGCACAGGACCTCCTTGCCCGTGGACCTTGTCTCTCTGGGTATGGCTACACTGGCGAGTTGCAGCGCTGGTAGTTTGCAGCGCTGGTCGTCCAGCTGTGCAGGGCCAGCGCTGCAGCGTGGCCACACTGACAGCTACCAGCGCTGCAGTGTGGCCACATTTGCAGCATTTGCAGCGCTGTACTGAGAGGTGCATTGTGGGCAGCTATCCCACAGAGCACCTCGTCCCGTTTTGGCGCCGTTTTGCTGAGTATTGTGGGAAGGGGAAGGAAGTGTGTGGGTCATTCCACTTCCTGTTCCAACGCCCCGTGGTGCATCGCTTCACTTCCCAGCAGTCACAGTTTCGCCGTCCACGTTTCTTGCCATTGTGAGTGCAGCACGCTTTCTGTGTGAAATGGAGCCTGAGCTGCTGAGGACTTTGCTGATGACTGTCGCCAGCACATCACGTTTGGCAGTTGAGCTATTCCTTCAGCTCCAAAGTGACAGTGAGGAGTCCGACGATGATATGGATTTGCCGAATGCGGGTGACATGAAATTGCTTGTGGCGGTAACGGAAATGCTCAGCACTGTGGAACGGCGCTTTTGGGCTCATGAAACAAGCAGTGACTGGTGGGATCACATTGTCATGGAAGTCTGGGATGACGAGCAGTGGCTGCAGAACTTTCGTATGAGAAAAGCCACTTTCATGGGACTGTGTGCTGAGCTCGCCCCCACCCTGCGGCGCAAGGACACAAGATTGAGAGCTGCCCTGACGGTGGAAAAGCGGGTGGCTATTGCAATCTGGAAGCTGGCAACTCCAGACAGCTACCGGTCAGTCGGGAACCAGTTTGGAGTGGGAAAGTTGACCGTTGGAATCATGTTGATGCAAGTTTGCAGGGCCATTAATCGCATCCTGCTAAGGAGAACCGTGACTGTGGGGAACGTGCAGGACATTGTGGATGGCTTTGCAGAAATGGGTTTCCCTAACTGTGGAGGGGCAATAGATGGGACGCATATTCCTATTCTAGCACCACCCCACCTAGCCTATGAGTACATTAATCGCAAGGGGTATTTCTCTATGGTTCTCCAGGCGCGTGTGGATCACCGTGGGCGTTTCATTGACATTTACACAGGCTGGCCTGGAAAAGTGCATGATGCACGCATCTTTCGGAACAGTGGCCTGTTCAGGAAGATGCAGGAAGGGACATTTTTCCCAGACCGAAAGATCACAGTAGGGGACGTTGAAATGCCCATTGTGATCCTTGGGGACCCCGCTTACCCATTAATGCCTTGGCTCATGAAACCCTATACAGGGAAGCTGGACAGGAGCCAGGACCGTTTCAACTACAGGCTGAGCCGATGCCGAATGACTGTGGAGTGTGCTTTCGGCCGTTTAAAGGGGCGCTGGCGGGCGCTTTATGGGAAGCTAGACTTGGGGGAAAGCAGCATCCCTGCGGTTATATCCGCGTGCTGTACCCTCCATAATATTTGTGAAGGGAAGGGTGAAACATTTAGCCAGGCATGGACCAACGAGGTGCAAGTCCTGGAGGCTGAATTTGCACAGCCAGACAGCAGGGCTACTAGAGACGCCCACCACAGGGCAACAAGGATTAGGGATGCCTTGAGGGAGGAATTTGAGGCTGAAAGCCAACAGTAATGTTTTTTGCCTTGACCAGGAGTGACATGCACTGGTTACAGTGCTTTTAAGTGCCTGTGTTTTCCTTGCTGTTTGTTACCTGTGTTTTCCTTGGGGTTTGTTATCTTTCACTTTATGCAATAATAAAAACTGTTTCATAATCAAAGAAATCATTTATTTAAAAAAAAGGAAGTAAACGGGCAGGGGGGTTGGTTGTTGAACTGTACATTCATAGGTTTGCATATGTACTGCCCGGAGTGCTGTGCACCTCAGGATTGTACTGTTGCATGGTGATGGGGGTTGAGTGCAGAGGGTAAGGGTCGTAGTTCTCTGGGCTCATAGGTGACCGTACAGGTGTCAGGGGCAGCTGGTGATGGTGTAGGTAAGAACCTGGATGCTGGGGAACGGGACTTGGAGCTGACATTGGTGCATAGGGGAAAGAGGTTTGGGAGGGTGGGGTTTGGCACGGTAGTGCTCTGCCTGCATTGCTACCAGTGACTGCATACAGTCTGTTTGGCGCGCCATGAGGTTTATAAGCTGCCTCGTGGTTTTCTTCAGCATCAACGCCTTTCTCCTGCTTTCTGTTTCCTTCCAGTGCTGCATCTTTTCTCTCCATTCCTGCGCAGTTTTATTCTCTGTTGCACACTGGTTCACAGCTGCCTTCACCAAATCTTCCTTGCTTTTGTTAGGCTTCCTTCTCAGGTTTTGAAGCTTTCTTTCAGTCACTGATAAGACCGGTCCAGGACTAGTCAAGGTCATTATAAAAATACAGCAAATGATACATTTTAAGAGAGCCTGCATTGTGTATAATCTGAAGTTAGTTTCAAGTCTCACACTGTAGCATTCCTCAGACATTTCAAACACAGCTAGAGAATTCACAGCCTCCCAGAAATGGTAAGTGAGGGTATCGCATAGTAGAAGTAGAAGTCAATAAAACATGGGAGACATGCTGGGAAACACTCCCTCCATGTCCCTCAGGAATTAACCCTGGGGTTCCTGCCGCGGTTTGCCTGGGCAGGGTGCTTTTTGCTTCATGGGTGCACTGCTTTTTTTGGGCTTTGGTAAAGGCAGGAAGCAAGCAGCAGTTGGGAGACCTGCACTGCCATGTCCCTCAGGAATTACACCTGGGGTTCCTGCCACGGTTTGCCTGGGCAGGGTGCTTTTTGCTTCATGGGTGCACTGCTTTTTTGGGGCTTTGGTAAAGGCAGGAAGCAAGCAGCAGTTGGGAGACCTGCACTGAAACACTCCCTCCATTTCCCACAAGAGTTAATACTTGAAGATATCTCCCTGCTGCGGGTTACCTGGGAAGCAAGGGAGGGTCTCCTACAACAATGCGGATTCCGCCCTGGCCCCTATGCAGCTTGCCTGTGTGCAGCCATGGTCCCCCCACCTCTCCTGGAACAGTGGCGCGGACGCGTTAACCTGACTGGGACAGGGACCACACTGGCTCTCCCTTTAAACTTGGTCACGCAAATTGCCTATGCTCTTGCAGAAACTTTTGAAGAGATTACAGAGGCAGATTACCGCGACGTGATAGACCATATCAATGGGATATTCCATGTCTAGGCATGCAAGCATGCAGCCATACCACCCCCCTCCTCTCCCAAAACCTTTGCATTGCAATAAAAGCTGCTTACCTGGGACCTGCTCCTGTGATTCTTCTGCACCAAGTCCCAGGGGCTGCGACTGGCTAGCTTCTTCCTGGCTTGAGAAGAGCTCCTGACTGCATGCCCTCTGGGACTCTGGGGTGTCTTCCCCCACCACAGTAGCCTCACTGTCTGCCTCCCCCTCCCCCTCCTCTACCGGCTCTGAACTGTCCATCGTGGTCCTTGGATTTACAGAGGGGTCACCCCCATAAATCGCATCCAGCTCCTTGTAAAACCGGCAGGTCGTGGGGGCAGCGCCGGATCGGCGGTTTCCCTCGCGTGCTTTGCAATAGGCACTCCGCAGCTCCTTTACTTTAACCCTGCACTGCAGCGCGTCACGCTCATGGCCCCTTTCCAGCATGGCTCTTGATACCTGGGCAAAGGTATCATAATTCTTACGGCTAGAGCGCAGCTGTGCCTGCACAGATTCCTCCCCCCAAACACTGATGAGGTCCATCAGCTCGCCATTGCTCCATGCTGGGGCTCGTTTGCCACGTGGAGGCATGGTCATCTGTAAAGATTCACTGATTGCTCAGCCAGGTGTGGAGTGCAAACAGGAAGGGGATTTTTAAAATTCCCGGGGCATTTAAAGGGCGGGTCACCTGAGGCCAGGGCAGTAGAGTCTGACCTGATGAGCAGAGTGGCTGAACAGGCATTCTGGGATACATCCTTATACCCTGGAGGCCAATCACAGCGCTGGTGTGTGGCCACACTTGATGACCAGCGCTGCAGCACCAGCGCTGGAATCCTTATTCCCCATGCTGAGTGAGGTGTACGGCCAGCGCTGCAGCCAGGGAGTTGCAGCACTGGAAGTGCCCTGCAGGTGTGGCCACTTACTAATTGCAGCGCTGGTGGAGGCTTTCCAGCGCTGCAAATCGCCAGTGTAGCCATACCCTCTGAGGCAGAACTCCTGAGATTGATGGGTTTGAAGGGCCAAATGTCCTTCCCACTCCATGGGATGGGTTCCAAACCTACTCCCCAAGAAATGATCAGATGGAAACTCTAAGAGACCAAACTTTGAGCTTCTAGTTCTCCCACGGGAAGATTCCACAAAGGATAATTTGGTCCCATGTGTTTAAAATAGTGTTGCTTATACACTATATGGGTCATTTCTGGAGACTTAGCACTGCACTCAGTTTAAATCTGGTTTTTTTTAATTGTCACCAGAGCTCCTTTTTGGCATCACATTCCGCATCTCTTTGGCAGCTATTAATGTTGATAAATCACTAGGTTTTAATCACAACATGGGGGGAGAAAGATAGACCCAGATATTCCCTTTTGAAGTAAGTGAGTTACAGCAGTGATGATTTAAAAAAGAAACATTGGCAAAGAAAGAACTGATTGTGTCTCCATTCTCTGTGGAATTTTGAGTCATTCATGCAGCGCAGTAGCTAGAGAGTTTGAGTGAGTCATTCATTACTAACTATGGGGAAAAAATGCTTTTTCTGAAACATTCAGTTATTACTCATATTTCACTTCATATCAGCTGATATTAGTACCTTTATACCACCTACCAGAGTTAAGATTTACTGCAGTGCTTTACATAAAAGATGGATTGGATACAAGTCCCTTTTAAAACAGATGTACGGTATCTGGCATCAGATTCATTGTCTTTTATGTGAAATACTGTGAGTGCTGTTTAGGTTTGTGTGAAAGTTATTATCTTTTACCAAAATTATTGCAAATATCTCTGAAGTTGGAGCCCAAGGTGATCACTCTTGATAACAGTCTCACATTTATATTGTGCCTTTCACCACAAAGGGGATCAATGTACTTTACTAACTGACAAACAAAGTGTACCCAGGGATCATTTCATCCACCAGTGAAACACAGCCATCTGTAGGGTGAACCCTGGCAACTGTTCAACAGTACATAGCAAGGCTACACATCATTTTAGGGTAGAAGTTCATTATGCCGGAGCTGGAGGAGTAGAGCACAGAATGATCAGCAACAGTTTGTTAGACATTTTTAAATTCATTCACTTTGCTCAGGTTCACGCCCATTTTGTGGGAAGTGGTGTGGCCTACTGGACAGGGCACTGCATTGGGACTTAGGATATGTCTACACTGCAATAAAAAACATGCAGCACCGAGTCTCAGAATCCAGGTCAAGTGATTTGGGCTTGCAGAGCTTGTGTTGCAGGGTTAAAAATAGCAGTGTAGACGTTTCCAAGAAGGTTGGAGCCCAAGCTCTGAAACACGATGAGGGTGGAGGGTCTAGGAGCCAGGGCTCCAGTCAAGTGGGAATGTCCATGCTGCTATTTTTAACCTTACAGCCCAAGCTCTGTTATCCCAAGACAACTGACCTCGGGTGTTTCTTTGCTGTGAAACCACCAAGACTTGGGTTCAGTTTCCAGCTCTGTCACGGACTAAGGGCTAGGCAGATGGGAATAATGCTAGTGACTTTCTTTTAAAATGTTTAGAGAGCTCCGGATGAGAAGATAAGAGCTAGGTATTATTATTTTGTATTTCCTTTTTGTGAGCAGTCGAGTGATCCAACTTCCTGGCACAAATGCTCATCACAAGTGAATTTCAGCATATGTGCTGCATTAGCCTGTGGAGCTAATTGCCACAAGCCTTTACGGAGGCCAAGAGCTTAGTAGGAATCAGAAAAAAGGGCTGGACATTTTTCTGGATAATGAGAACATCCAGTTTCGTTAGAAAGGATTAAAAAACAAAACAAAAGCCATCCCCACAAGAATTTTGGAAAAATCTTCACCTTCAGTGTTCAGGGCAGAAAGCAACTTGTAATTCAAGTGCAGTAGGAAGAAACTTTCCCTGCAGGGAGGTTATTCCACAATTGCCTCTTGCAGAGCTTCAAGACCCTTCCTTTGAAATCACTGACAGCTGCGGTCAGAGTGGGGGTACTAAATTCAGGCTACACCACTCAAGTGCTGCTAACCTTCTAATGCCATCCCACCACTCTCCCCCTCTGCCCAGAAGAACAGACAAGTCTTCTTAGTGTATGCACTATGTATCTCAGGTGGCACATGACCAGGGTTCACCACCAAATTTGGTCTGCTGTTTGGATCATTAGCTTTCCTGGCCCGGGCCAGGCACTGACGAGGAGTGCAACATGAACGCTAATCCATGCCCCCTGACAAATTCATCCACCATTCACAGGGAAAAAATCCTCCAGTGACTTAGCTTACTGCAGCACAAAGAATTAGAGGCTTACCCCCACCCCAGCTGTCCTAGAGACACACACTGGGGAGTGCAGAACCAATAAGGATGCAATAACTAGGGTAGGATGTTGCAGTATGGCTGCTCACAACAAGGTTAGGTGAACCCAGGTGCTCAGACCCAGATGTCAATCTCCTGCGTTACCTCTGCAGTGAACATATACCCGCAGTCAATAATGTATTTACTTGGACATAACCTCTTTTCCTGCACAATTCCCATGTACCAGACTATTGTCCCCTTAACATTCCCATAACATGTATTGACCATAATAGAAGTTCTGTGTGCATATTGACAGATTAATAGATTCCTCCCTTCTCAGCGTATAGCTGTCCAGAATTCTGCTGTGTGTGGCCCTGGAGCTCATTCAGGCATGTGCTAGAGTACGTATCTCAAATGCAAGCAGATGGTCATTTGCTCATATGAAATATGTAGGTTAAGCCCACAGAGGAATGTACCCTCTATCCTAATATAGCTCAGACATACAGGGAAAGCAACTTCCATGGGAATCATGGGGGATCAGCACCACTGAAAAGTCAGGCCACTTATTTAGTTTCCTGTGGATTTAGATGCTTAATATTAGGCACCTAAGTTTGAAAATTTTGGCCAGGAAATAAGGCAGAATTAGTATCAAGAGGAATGACGGTATGTTCATTTGTCTCCAGTCTGGATTAACAATTTGATTAGTTTAATTAATGCAACTGGCCCAAAGATCACTGTCAGAAAAACACAGAGTGATTTGTATATGATGGAAGAGTAGATCTAATAGGCGAGACGGAATAAGGATAGTTGTGTTTTTACACACCTTAAGCTTTAGGCTGTTAGTATTTCCATATATAAATCAGGGGCTGCTCTTCAGCAAACGCAACTTGAAATACTTTAGCCAGCAGCAGCAATGTCCCTGAACAAATGTCTTCTCTATGCAACTTTTGCGTTTCCCTGAGATTTAACTCCACCCTCACATGCTAGGTGCTTGGGTGTCGCTGCAAGGATGTATGTCGTTCACAGTCACTCTCGTAAGCAGGTTTAACCAATATGCTGGTAAAAACACCAGAACCTTGTCTATATTAGGTATTAGAGCTAGGAATTATCATGATGGCTCTCTGGTGCAGTTCAGCCAGTGGTAGCGCTAGTGAGAATCTTTTGGTTAAAATGCCCTAATGCAGACACAGCCGGAGAGCCTTGCTTAAGATCACACAGGAAGTCTTTGCAGAGCCAGGAACTAAATCCAGATCTCCTGAATCCCATTCCAGTGCCTTAATCACAAGATCAGCCTCCCTCTCTATCTCCCAGGGGCTGTTATCTTTATTTCTTTGGGGCTGGGGTTAGGTGCTGTGCTGTGGAAGGTGAGGTTTGACACTTCACTCTGAACATGCTGAGGTTCGTGATCACTCTGATCGCTTCTGGAGGGCTCATAGGCTGGCTACAGAGGAAGCTATGTCTCCTGTGCTCACACGTCTCACTCTTGTAGTTAACATTTCCATTCTCCCTGTGGCACATCACTGTTGTAGGAGATGATTAGGATGCCGATGCAGGTGACTTGGGCCAGCCAGTCACATGGAGGGCTTTTAAGAGGAGGTCTGAAACCATGAATTTCATTTGGTATTTCCAAGTGGAAGTGCTGCCTGGGCACTTTCACAAGGATCGTTTTCACAATGAACAGGATCAGCCGGCACTTCCACAAAGATCCTATTCATTGTGAAAGGAGCTGCTGCAGTGTCAGGGATCCTTGCCTCTAACGCTGCCCAGTTCCTTTCCCAAGGAACAGGATCTTCGTGAAAGTGTCTCACCAGCTTGGGTCTGTGAGGGAAAGCAGCAGAGGGTGGAAGGAGGCTCTGGGGGAGCAGTGAGTGGAAGGAGGGAAAGAGAAGGAAGGATAGGGCTGTCCAGGGAAAGGAGAGAATGAGGATCCGTGGGGTTAGCAGAGAGGACAGGCATAGGAGGTGGATTCCTAATGTGCAGCTGATGGGGAGGGAAAGGAGCTGCTGGTGACTATAGAGGGAGAGCTGCCAATGGGACTGGGGTCAGGAAGATGAGAAGGGGTTGAACCTGCCAGTGAAGAAGAGAAGGGGTCAGGGAGAATGGAGGGGAGTTGATGGAGACAGAGAGAGGGTGATATTCAGTGTCAGGTATGGGAGGAGGAGGAAGTGAGTTGGGGTATTGCAGGTGATGGAGCTGAGAACATGAGGCAGACAAGATGGAGGAGGCACTACGGGCAGCGCTGAAGGCTCCAGAGAACATGGTTGGGACTTGAGATGTCAGGGTGGTGCTAGAAGACAGAGGACAGTGCTGCCCAAAGCTGCTGCTAGCTCAGCTGGCTGACAGAAGAGGTGATGGGTTGATGTTGGGGAGGCAGAGCCTCCCACCACTTCTCTGTAAATATGGGCCTCCTATAACCACATGCACCCTGCAGGGGAGGAACTGAATACCCTGCCACTGCAGAAGCTCAGCAGCATCTGTGTCCTGCAGCCTCAGGGGACCCCACTAAGCCAAGACTGCTTCTGGGAGAGAAGGCGAGGCCTGGAGCACAGAGCCAATCCTGTGCTTTGTGTAGAAAGGATCAAGTCATCCACCAGTGAGAACTTTTGATACACAGACCACATCGTGTCATTGACTCCTTTCAACCAATAAAATTACAGCATGCAAATTAACTGGAAAGGAATCCAATAACATCTCCTTCACGTCCATCCTCAAATCTCACCTCTTCTGTAATGCCTAAACTATAGTCTGATAATGGCCAGGCAGGTGGCAAGTTGTGCTCACTGCTACTGAATGACCAAGAACTGCTCACCAAGAAATTGTTACCCCTTCTACCCTCCTCCCTATTCCTTGTTTGTTTCAGCCACTTGTTATGTCTTATCTTCAGAGTGTAAGATCTTTGGAGGCAAGAACTCATTTTCTTTATTTTTGAACAATGGTTAGCACAAGAGGACCTATCCTGACTGGCCTCTAGGCAATAAGAATGTTAATAATAAATAATAATAATAATACTTTAAAAATAATTAAGAACCCTGACAGTGAGGTGTTATGTTATGATGTTAAAGTATTTAATGTAAAATTCCACACATGAATGTCTTTTTCATTCAAGAAAGCTGGTGACTATTTTAAAAGGGTCACTATCAAAACTAAAAGCATGGCTGAGATCCTTGACTGAGGCCAGGGACTGCCCATTGCAGCTCACGGGGAGAGTGCACAAAGGTGGCCTTATACAAGGTGGGCCAGCCATGTGCCAGTCCCATCCTTCAGCATAAGGTAAAGCAGCTAATAACAGGTCCAAGGGCCAACACAGAATCCAGGGATCAGCAAGGTGACACAGCTACACCCCCTATGCTGCCAGAAGGAAAAGGAGTTATATCTGAGCTGCTTCCCCAAATTTATGCCACCAGAGGAGCCTTCTACACTAGGGGGATCCTCCAAGTGCTGGCTACTCTGGCTTTAGCATGGCATTGTATCACCAATTTGGTGCAAAGTGGCTTTAGCAGTAGTGTAGCCTAGGCTCTTGGTCCACATATTTCAAAATTCCTTACATCTATTACTAACAACATTTTGCATTCCTATAACCTTTACAAAAAGTTATTGCCTCTTCACCATTAATGCTATTTACCATATTGTTCCGAGTATAGGCCGCTCCTGATTATAAGCCGCACCCTTAAAGTTTGGTGCTATTTTAAAAAAATTAAATTTTTAACTTTTGTTAACTTAAAGAAAAATAGCACCAAACTTTAAGGGGCCGTGGGGTGAGTTCCCAGCTGAAGCGCTGGCCGCCCCCCTTCTCTCTCCCCCCCTGCCCCCGCTCCCTCTCCCTCCCCCCAGTGATGAGCTGCCAAAATCATAACAACCGGTTCCCTCCTCACCCCAGGAGGAGTCATGGCCCACCCCCCCGGGACTCCTGCCCCATCCAACCCCCTGCGTTCCTTGACACCCCCCCACCCCAGGGACCACTGCCCCATCCACCCCCGTTCCCTGTACCCTGACTACCCCCCGCCGCCCCATCCAACCCCTCCTCTCATTCCTGATGGCCCCCCAGGACCCCTGCCCCATCCAACCACCCCTTCTCTCTGTCCCCTGACTGCCCCTGGAATCCTTGCCCCTGACTGCCTCCCACCACCCCATCCAACCCCTGATCCTTTCTGACTGCCCCACCAGGACCCTTGCCCCTATTCAATCCCCTTGTTCCCTGCCCTCTGACCCCCCAACCCCCGAACTCCCCTGCCCTCTCTCCAACACCCCCTCCCTGCCCCCTTACCGCGCTGCCTGGACGTGGCTGGAGCCGGGAGCCCGGGGACGCGGGGCCGGGGCAGGAGTCGCGCAGCCGGAGCCAGGGAGGGCCGCGGCCAGAGCCACGCAGCCGGAGCTGGAGCCCGGCCGCGTGGCAAAACAGCAGGAGCCGGGTGGCTGGAGCCACAGGGCCAGGCCGGGCTGGAGGGCCGTGTCCGGAGCCAGGCATCCGGGTAGGTGGAATTGCGGCCGCCGCTGTGCCCGGACCCGCACTACCGGAGCTGGGCCGCGGCCGGAACCGAGTGGCCGGGGAGGGCCGCGGGGCTGGGTGGTCGGGGACGCGGGGCCGGGGCCGGGTGGCCGAGGAGGGTCGCGGCCGGAGCCGGGCTATCTCATGAATAGCCTCAATCTCATCTCAGGTTGGCTACATTTACAGAGCTGACAAAGAATCATGCCACTGTATTTTTGGCTTTATGTATTTTGATAGGGCTACTAGTGAAGCAGAAAACATCCCAACACTGGAACACAGAAAATATGCAGAAATGGTCAAGAAAAATCTTTTCCTCCTACACTGCCCAAAGTGTGATCAACGTATTGATGAATCAATGGTACTTCTACAGATGCAGAAGGTTTAGAACCCATGATTCCAGGGCACTTGGCCAGCAAGGCATTTTGACCATGAGAAAGGTCTTCAGGGAATGTTTTGATATTTCTACTTATAGTAGAATTTCCCCAGAACAGAATCTCTCACTTATTAAAATTATACACTGTAGGTTAGCCCACAACAGCCAATTCACAACCTCACTCAGGAATCAGACATTAAATCAATAAAATAAGAATGCTAATCTGTGTGTCCATCACAAGTCACACAAGCCCTGTTTAGGGAGCCAGGCAAAGCTGCACTGTCCCATGAGGAGCTCAAGGAAGATCTGTCTGTGCCTAAAAAGAAACAGTTCTTCCTGAATCAACTAGTGCAAGGAGGGAGCACACATATCATACCATCACATTAGATTATATAGCCTGCTTCCTGCAGTGCACCTGGCCAGCTCTGTAGGCAAGCATTGAGGAGGGTAGCAAGGCCATGACTGCTTCCCGTTATCCCCTTTGGATTGACTTGAACCCTCAGGCTCTAGAATGTAGTAGTGCCTGGGATAACCTGAACATAGGGACTGCTACTGCATCTGGCTCTCACAAGAATGGGGTGCCCTTCGTCCCCACGCACACATGCTAGGCTAGGCACAGTCTGAACCTGGAGATCTAAAGTCAATCAACCAGCCAGATACTCAGACTTCATAAAAAATAACTAGCCCTCGTAGCAAACCCGAGGGTCCTCAAGCCAAGGGTGGGATATATAGAGCGGCTCTACAGACAGCTAGTAAGAAGAATGAGGAAAGACAACTGGTGCCTCCCCATACTGGGCAGGCACCAGCTAAAGGGGAGGACATGTGACCTCCCCACATGTCTCCTCCCTGCCCCGCCCTAAGCCTGGGCCCCCCGCGCTTTCCCCGTCACCTCCCCATCCCATGTTACTTGGCAGGGGCTCTGTCCTCCTGCTGCGCCGGCTCCCACTGGCATGTTCGGCTATTCTTCCTGGCAGCCAGGCCATGGAGCCACTTCCAGATGCTGCCCGGTGCAGCACAGCAGCTGCCTGGGAGAGCATCTGGCTGCAGCGGCAGCAGGCTGCCTCCCACCCGGGCTTGGCTTCCAGGACAGCGGCTGAGCAAGTTGGAGGCCCTCCCTTGCCCTCTCTGGCATGCTCAGAGTCAGCTCCTGTCCCCAGAAGTTGAGCCCGGGCAGGGAGTAGCGGCAGCCCCTTCCCTGCCCAGACTCAGCTTCTGGGGACAGGAGCCGACTCTGAGCACAGCGGGGCGGGGTGGGGGGCGGGGGCTGAGGCTCACTCGGCCACTGTCCCCAGAAGCTGAGCCTGGGTAGGAGGCAGTTGGCTGCTGCTGCAACCAGGCGCTTTCCCAGTCATCCATTGCACTGCACTGGGCAGCATCCCAGGCAGCATTGCTGGAAGAGGAGAGGCTCTGGCTCCGCCTCTTCCCTTCTGGCTCTGGCTCTGCCCCTTCCTCTCCCGGCCCAGGCCAGTGGGGGCACTTGACCCTGCTGGAGAGTCACTTGACCCTTTGTGCCCCTCCCATGAGTCGCCTTCCTGGTCAGGAAGAGCTTAACTTGCTATTCATTGGGATAGCACTAATAGGTGCCTTACACACAGGTATAGAGACAGGGTCCTGTCCCAAAGACCTTACCGACCTGGGACTTGCAGCATGACCAAAGGCAACCAGCAAGGCAATCTGCTGAAACTCCTCTGAGAGTTTTACAGCCAAGTAATAAATAAATAATTAACCCTCCACCACTGCCTCTCACTAGCCCTCTGTGACAGGCTGCTGGGGATACCCAGAGCTGTGCGACACTGTGCTACCCCTATCAGCCTCAGAAAGTGAGAGCTTTGCTGCAGCCAAGCTGTGTGACAACTCTATTACACACCAGCTCATCTGCCTTTGCCAGCAAACTCCTCACTTTTTCCTCACTTGGTCTCCTGATGACTTTGTTACCTTGCAATCAAATGTGCTTTTCTTTGTCTTTGGTCACACCTTGCTGAATTTACACAGGAGACACATTCAAACAGGTGGAAATGCATTCCTTTGTCTGAACCCCCCGCCCCCAAATTGATCATCAACTCCCCTGCCTTGTTTAAATACAGTTTAGCCATAATTCTAGCATATCTGTATACTTTTTTGTGGGTTGACCGTACATACATCATGCAAGAATATTCATGATCAGTGAGTTATTAGTTTTCCAATGACATATTACATGGCATCTTTTAGATACAGAATATAACAGTATTGAATGGAGGTACTCTGAGCTGGTCAGGCCAGCTGAAACTCACTGCGAGATACCAGGGACCCTCTTGCCTTCTGGTATAAGAATGCTCTTACGGTCAGACCTTCTCCCTGTGCACATGCAGACATAAGTCAGTTTCAAAAAGGGCCCAGATTGTCAGGTTACTCTCTAGGTTATCTGCTTAGCTACTTTTTTTCACCTACAGTACTTGACAAGAGAAGGTGATCCCCAAAGCAGACCCCATCTAGTGTGATCCCTTTTGTTATTGCTCCTCACACACAATCCATTTGAAACATTTTTCAATTTCAAAGTTTCTTTAATGCTTAACTCCTTTCTGCACTTCCCCTCCCACACTGAAGAATTGGGCTACTTAAAATATAAGTCACAATTGCGGACAGGCTGAGTCTGATGCTCTGAGTTATACTGACAAGAGTAAGGTATGAACCAGAACCTCAAACGTTAAGAAAGTTTGGATTTGGATCCAATTCTGAACTCAAACTTGGCAGCTCAAGGATATCTCTAATATTGACAAAGGCACTGGATACAGCTTTACAGCTTGTTCCATGCTGCCCTTATACATGGAATACCTGCTTCAGTCAGGCTGGACAGCCATTTGCCTGTCTTCCTTCTTAAGATCCTGCTCTAATGTGATGCACATGGTAAACTGTGTAAAGACAATGGCTAGACATGTGGCCTGCTAGGTGAACAGGAGCTCTTAATGAATCACTATCTTATTTTTGAAAAATCCAACAAAAATCCCAAACCATAGAGTCACCAAATTGTACACTTAGCTTACCAACCTGTGTCCCTACTACTGTCATCCACCTGTAGCATCCCAATACTATTTAGATTGTAAACTGGAGGCTACTGTAGTATTAACTTGTACTAATACTGGCAGGTAGTCTAATGGTGACTATCGTACAGACTATAGGGGTATGAATCGCAGTGTGCACCAAAATGCTGCACTGTAACTCCCCCATGTGGATGCTGCAGGCATGAACAAAAACAGCGATCCCCAAACTGTGGGGCATGCTCCCCAAGGGGAGCACAGAGGAATGTTTGTGGGAGGGGGGTGCTGAGGGTCCCAGGCCAACTCTCATGGGGCGAGGAGGGAGTGCCATCCAGCCTCCTTTGCCCCCAGCCCGGCCCCAGCTGCAGCTCCACACTTCCCCTTGCTCCGCTCCCAGCCCAGCTATGCCCACATTCCCTCTCCACCCTCAGGCCAACTCCGCCTCTAGCCCCAGCTCCTCCCCCATCCCCAGTTCTGTCCCCACCTCCACCTTCAACCGAAGCTCCTCTGCAGTGCTGAGTCAACTGTGCAGTAATGGAGGGAGGGCATGGACAAATAACACACGTAGGGAAAAAATTAGAAAGGCCAAAACACAAAACGAGATCAAACTAGCTAGAGATATAAAGGGTAATAAGAAAACATTCTACAAATACATTAGAAGCAAGAGGAAGACCAAGGACAGGGTAGGACTGTTACTCAAAGAGCAACAGAAAATGTAGAAATGGTAGAAGTGTTAAATGACTTTTTTGTTTCAGTTTTCACCAAGAAGGTTGGTGGCGATTGGATAGCTAACATAGTAAATGCCAGTGAAAATGAGGTAAAATCAGAGGCTAAAACAGAGAAAGAACAAGTTAAGAATTATTTAGACAAGTTAGATGTCTTCAAGTCACCAGGGCCTGATAAAAATATGTCTTAGGATACTCAAGAAGCTGGTTGAGGAGATAGATGAGGCATTAGAGATTTTATCTTTGAAAAGTCACAGAAGGCAGGAGAGATTCCATAGGACTGGAAAAGGGCAAATATAGTGCCAATCTATAAAAAGGGAAAGAAGGATAACCTGGGGAATTACAGACCAGCCAGCTTAACTTCTGTTAAGATAATAAGATGATACAGTGATAAGTAAGAGTCAGCATGTATTTGTCATGAACAAATCATGTCAAACCAACTTCACAGCTTTCTTTCACAGGGTAACAGGCCTTGTGGATGGGGGAAAGCAGTAGATGTGGTATATCTTGACTTTAGTAAGGCTTTGTCAGTAAACTTTGTCAGTAAACAGTAAAAAATCACACCCCTGAACAACAAAAGTTTTACCGACGAAAAGTGCCAGTGTCAACAGTGCTTTGTCGGCGGGAAAGCTCTGCTACCGACAAAGCTACTGCCACTCATTAGGGTTGGCATTTTTTTCTCGGCGGGATAGCTCTCTCCTGCTGACAAAGAGCAGCTACACTATGCCTTTTACAGCATGGCTGTAGTGGCACAGCTCTGTCGCTAAAAGGTGTATAGTGTAGACATAGCCTAAGGCTTTTGATGCTGCTTTGTATGGCCTCCTTATAAACAAACTAGGGAAATACAACCTAGATGGAGCTACCATAAGGTGGGTGCATAACTGGTTGGAAAACAATTCCCAGAGAGTAGTATCAATGTTTCACATTCAAAATGGAAGGGCATATCAAGTGGGGTCCACAGGGATCAATTATGGGTCTGGTTAGGTTCAATATCTTCATCACTGATTTAGATGATGGCATAGAGAGTACACTATACAGTTTGCGGATGATACCAAGCTGGGAGAGGTTGCAAGTGCTTTGGAGGATAGGATTAAAATTTAAAATGATCTGGACAAACTGGAGAAATGGTCTGACGTAAGTAAGATGAAACTCAATAAGGACAAATGCAAAGTACTCAACTTAGGAAGAAACAATCTGCTGCACATATACAAAATGGGAAAAGACTGATTAGGAAGGAGTACTGTGGAAAGGGATCATAGTGGATCACAAGCTAAATATGAGTCAACAGTGTAATACTGTGGAAAAAAAAGCAAACATGTTTCTGGGATATATTAGAAGGAGTGCTGTAAGACACAAGAAGTAATTCTTCTGCGCTACTCCACACTGATTAGGAGAAAGTGCAGAGAAGAGCAACAAAAATGATTAAAGGTCTAGCAAAATGACCTACAAGGGAAGACTGAAAAAATTGGGTTTGTTTAGTCTGGAAAAGAGAAGACTGAGAGGGGACATGGTAACAGTTTTCAAGAACATAAAAGGTTGTTACAAGGAGGAGTCAGAAAAATTGTTCTTGTTAACCTCTGAGGATAGGACAAGAAGCAATGGGCTTAAATTGCAGCAAGGCAGTTTAGGTTGGTGTAATCTGTTGGGAGGAGTGGCTCCTCCCCCTTCGGGTCTGTGGTCTGCCAATCCATCCCACTACATCTCTGGGTGTCGCCTGATGCGGGGAATCAGCAGCGCGACGGGAGACTTGAGCTTGGGCCTGTGATCAGGGCTGAACAACAAACACAGTTACGGAGCCCTAGCCCCCAGTCGGGGCGGGGCAGCAAAGAGTCACTGACTCAGGCCTGTACTCAGGCTGGGCAGCAAAGAATCAGGCCTCCTAGCCTAGGCTTGGTGCATAAGAAAGGGGGAGACTGCCACGCACGGATTGGGGTAGCAGGGGGCACGCAGGCTCACCTACTCCTCTGCGTCCTGGCTCAGGGCCCTAGCAGTGGCAGAGCGGGGATCCTGACTGCAACATGCTGACTCACTTGCTGGCAGTGTTGCAGCTAGACAGGGTCCGCTACCCTGGGCCACTTCCCAACTCCTGCTTAGGACGTACCTGGCTCTGAAGAGGGTTGTCCTGGTTGTAGGGGAGGAAGACCTCTATCAGTGCTTGCAGCTCCTCTGTGATTGGGTCCATAAATGACCCTGGTGGTCTTGGCCCATCCTCAGCTCCTTTGAGGTCTGCAGCAGCCTCCCAGTTTGGGAACTCACAGGAGGCGGCTGGCTCCTCCGGCAGCTGGCTCCCAACTGAGTTCTCCAGCCCACCTTTTGTACTTCAGGTTCTTCCCACTAACTTCCGGGAGGAGGGTTGAGCATGGTGGGCTCCGCCCACCAGGGTTCAATGAGGGGCTCCTCCCTCTCTGGGTCTGTGGGTGGCCAATCCGCCCCACTACAGTTGGACATTAGAAAAAACTTTCTAACTGTCAGGGTAGTTAAGCACTGGAAAAAATTGCCTAGTGCGGTTGTGGAATCTCCATCATTGGCGATTTTTAAGAGCAGGTTAGACAAACACCTGTCAGCAATGGTCTAGATAATACTTAGTCCTGCCATGAGTGCAGAGGACTGGACTAGATGACTTCTCAAGGTCCCTTCCAGTCTTACAATTCTATGATTCTACTGGTATCAGGGATCAGAGTCCTAGCAGCGCAGCATTAAGGCACCCCAAAGTTACAGGGCAGTCAGTGACAGAACCCCCTACTAGTGTTGGTGATCCCCAAAATATCACAGTAGCAGAATCAAAATTTTCTCACTGCACTATTATCTCATCTTCCCCACCCTCTTTTTTGTTTTTGAATTCAACTTGTCTTGCCATAAAGAATGGCTATAAATTATTGAGGTAGGTGTGACATTACACTCCATATTCTTTATGAAAATATGCATTTGATATGGCTATGACATAACTGAGATGTACTCTATGCGAGATGGTTCATGTAAGATATCACTGGAAAGTTATGAATTATTGAATATGATTATCCAATGTGTATGAATGTATCATTTCTGTATCTGAAGTTAGAAATATGGACTATGTAACAATTACAACTGGGTGTATATTGGGAAGACACTCAGCAGATGACTGGCCATCAGATTTGATGGGCCATTAGGAAGGAACAACAAGACTTCGAAGATACTAATCCATTTTTGTACTGGTAACCCCTTTCACACAGCAAGCCTCTGAGTGTGACCCTCCCTTATCAATTAAAAACACATTTCTACATCTTTAACACCATTATAAATGCTGGAGGCAAAACAGGGTTTGTGATGGAGGCTGCAGCTCGCGACCCACCCCCATGTAATAACCTTGTGAGCCCCGGAGGGATCTCAACCCCCACTTTGAGAACCCCTGTACTAATCTCTCTCTCTCTCCTGGGAGGTGTCCTGGGACATAACTGTGACACTACTAAGTCATCTGGTCTTGTCACCTGATACTAAACATTATCTTGGAAGTCTTGTAACTTTCCACTAAAAGGTTGAGGGGGGTCAAGTTTGTGAAACAAGGGATTCCCGCCTTATCTAAGGGTGGGGAGAAAGGCAAACGGGACTCTACTCCATGGCCTGTCTGCCCAAGAAGAAAGACTGCTAAAGACACCTGAAGGGCAGGCAAGAGGGGAGTACAGACTGAGAGAGGGGTCCAGTCTGAAAAAGAGATATAACTGGAACTCTAAACTACAGAAACTTTGCAACCTGCCTAAAATAATATTTAGGGTAAGAAATTACATTTTGTAACCTGTTTCTTAAGTATATTGAGGTTAGCTTGCATATTGTGTTTTATTTGCTCAGTAATCTGCTTTGTTCTGTCTGTTATCTCTTATATTCACTTAAAATTCACCTTTTGTAGTTAATAAACTTATTTCTTGCTTATACAATTTGTGCAATTAATAATGGTGGGGGAGGAGGGAGTAAGAGGCTGTGCATACCTTCCTCCACATTGAGGGAGGAGGCAGATTTCGTCATATACTTTTGGGTCTGCACTCCAAGGGAGGTGGACTTAAGCTGAGTCTTCCCAGAGCTGATCTCAGTGTCTGTGTCGTTCTGCAGTTGGGTGTGCCCCTGCCTGTGTGTGTGCTGGAGGAGACTTAATAGCTTGGCTCAGCACGACAGGTAAAAAAGGTGCCCAGGCTGGCAGAACAGGCTGGCTCAGTGGTATCTCAGCACAGCAGGTGGCATCTTAAAGGGGGACAACCTTTCTCAGTAGGAACTTTATTTTTTTTTAAACTTCTGCAACAAGCACAATGAGGTGCTGATCTCAAACTTGGGCTTCTAGGGGCTGGTATATTTAAAAAACAATGAGGACACTAAGGAAAGGTGGTGCAGGGAAGGGTAAAGAGGAGGCAGAACCTCTCAAGCAAGCTGTGGCATCCTAATAGATGGTGCAGAGTCCATGCATTCTTGAGGCACAATTATTCCTAGTAAGGAATCATTCCCACAGCATGGAGCAGAGCAGTGCAGTGCGGTATAGTGCCATATTCAGGTGCTATGCAAATTACATAGCTGAGCCCTTAATTACAAGAGTACTGTCTTACAAGCCCACCACTTCCTCTTGTGAGGGGACCGAGAAGCAGAACAGCACTTTTAAAGCGATATAGGAAAAACAATACGCATGTGAATTTGAACTGCTTGCTGTGCATGGGAGTCTGGGATAACCCAAATCTTTGGAGGATTATTCCAAATTCTAGCTTCTCACTACCTGAATGCCTCAGGGCTTTTTCTACAATAGCTTCCTGAGCAATTTGAGTATCTTACATGGCTGTAGATTTTACTCCTTTTCCTCTCAGATCTAAGGCTTATTTTAGAGGTCGTATGTTCTAACAGAAAGATCAGAGGACTGGGAGTCACAAAAACTGGATTCTATTCCTGGCGGTGCCATAGATTTGCTGGGTGATCTTGGGCAAATCACTAAATCTGGACTTGATTCTGCCTTCACCTACACTAGTTAGTAAACCACTGTGACTTCATTAATTTATATAGAAATTAGTCCAGATTTATACCTGTTTAACTGAGGAAAAAATCAGGTCCCGAGCTGAGCCTCAGTTTCCTATCTGTAAAAACTGTGATAATACATATTCAGCTTTATAAAGCATATTGACATCCCTTGATGAAAGGCACTATGTACATTCCAAATATTATTGTTTGAGATACATCTTTTATAAGATACATTTTGCATTTTTTATTCCCTGTAAAGTCAAGCATCAGCTTGTCTGTATCTGACTTTATTGTTTCTCACTCAATACTTCTCTTTTTAATTTAATATCATTGGCTGAGGTGAAAACTCTTGTTTCGGTTCCGTTTTCTGCATTATTTTTCTATATATAATAAAATTGTAATGAATGATGATTGATTCCCATGTGTTATTTTCAGCTTGGCCAATGTCTATATACTACCTGCATGGTGTTTGTTTCTTAACCTCTAGCAACTTTTCAGTCAAAAGAGCTAACTCCTAATATGCAAATGATTCTGCACTTTAACATCTGATGAGAACTGATTTGCGCATGATTTGGATCTCACTTACTGAGGTAACTATTGATTTCAGTGTAGTTACTCCAGAGCTACCTTAATGTGAGAGGAGAACAAGAGTCTTTTGGAATTACCCCCTTAATGCAGGCACGTGGGGGTGATGGCAGTTTTGCACACAGGCACTGAAAGGATATTATAGAAGTCTGCAAATCCAAGGGGACAAAGATGTCTATTTGATCCCTCGTTATCCAACTTTGTAGCAGAGAGAGCTTTTCAGGACACAAAAACAGTCAATCCTACAAAAATATACACATATGCTTAACTTTATCCACTGGAAATACTCATACTCCATAAAGTTAAACGTGCATAAAATCTTTACAGAATTGGGGCCATTATATACAACTTTCCCAGGCCCTGAAAACATTAAAGCCTGTTGGTATATCAGCCCTCAACTCAGCTGCCACACTCTTTTTATAAGCCTAATAATCAGGAGAAACTAAGATATATTTCATTTCCTGCAGCAGCATCTCCTTTCTTCTTATGTCTTTCTCTCACATGTTCCCTGCATTTCTACGGGTACAAAGGACATAATCCCAGAGAATTCACAGAATCTACCTACGATTGGCAGCCAACTTAAGAGCCTCTCTCTTTTCAGTTTCTTGTTTTCTTTCTTCAAACAAGGTGACTCAACATCATCTTCAAAACCTAAGCTTTACTTTCACATCCAATGCATCTAATTTTCATGCCTCTTTGAGCTTATCAGAAATGAAGTACACTTCTTTGACAAAAAAAGTGGTGAAGGGCTACATCTCAGGGAAGCCAAGGAAGGCTAAGCCAATGGCAAGCCAGTGAACTGTGTGAGCAGGACATCACATGGATCACTTTTTCCTCTGCTTGTATTAGCCTGACCTTTACAAAAAAAACATTCTAAGTACTTCAGTGACTAAATTTCAGCTGTGACCACCTGATTCGGTTGTCTCTGAGCAAAGGCCTCTTTTTCTATTTCTGCATAAGAATAGAAATCAAAAATTCACCCTTGGCTAAAACCTATGTTTATTTCTGATATGAAGCCTTGGGCTCATGCTGCTGAGTAGAGCAAATTACTTATGTTTCTTACCTCCAAAGGGGAAAGGGGGGAAGCATCAGCCTAACTGAAAAGCCTGACATGGGGATTATGTACAAAACGTCTATTCTGGATTTAACAGACATACAGCAAGAGTCATAACAACATAGGAGCACCATTCATAAGACACAGGGCAGTCATTTTTTCAGGAGGATTTTATTTTGGGTGATAAAACCATGGATAAAACACTGCCAAATTTGTAAACTCAGGGAAGTTCCACATGCTCTGCAGAACCCCCTCTCCCCACTCCAAAATTGGTTAGTCTGAACCTGGGCAGCATGAGATGGTTAATCACAAGTTCTTCAGCAGCCTGACCTCTCTGAAGGCAACTTGCGTGGGCTTCACCTTGCTCCACCGCTCGGACTTAGGGTTCAGCCCTCAGCTGTGCCAAGTTTACATTCTGTGCAGCTTGGCCTAAGCCACTTTTCCATTCCCCAGTCATGCTTGCTAAGGGGCCAAAACTGCCCCCAGCATAATTTATAGCTATTAACCCAAGAGCTGCTCTAAATTATACCAGTAGTGGCACCAAAGGGTCAGCTGTACCAGGTGAGGATCAGGCAGACTGTTTAGTCCTTCCCCTTCTCCTTGTCCCCTACACACCTCAGTGGAATGTGGGAGAGTGGATGGGTAGAAGTGGCTATGCTGGCTCTGTGCTTTCTGAAGACTCCTCTCTCCCCGGCAGAATCCTCAGCTGTCCCATGGATAGCAGTCCTCTGGCAGTTCTGCACTGCAGCTAGAGCATAGCAGCCACTGCTGACTTTTCAGCAAAAAATAGTAAGTTATGGTTCTTGGCATGGAAGTCAAGGCTGTGACCAAATCACTGCCCTAATAATAAATATATTTGCTGTTGGCTCCATTCAAACCAATGGGCCAGATTCCTCTTGGTCACAGGAATCAATTGAAATTGCAGTGGTACAGTTGACAATGCAGTTACATCAAGGATGCATTTGGCCCACTGTATTATGTTCAGGTGCATAAAACTATTGATATTTACATGGCTCAAGGGATGCTGTATCCACCCTTTGTCTCTTTCAGAGTGTCATTTTTATTTTAATGGAAAACACTAGAGATGTCCCCAAGTTTGCCTCTGCAGCTGTACAGAAGGGTCTGTCTGTAACTAGGAACACTGCAGTAGCATGGTGCTGTTAAACAGCATTGCTACTCCACTGCTGAAGTGGTTACATTTCAGGTGTAGGCAAAATGATTGCTAACAGTGAGCGAGGGAAAGAGAGTGTGTGCGTGCATGTGTATAAAGTGCTGGAGAAGACTCAGAACTGGCCACTCATCCCTTTTAATTCTCACAAGACACAAATAAGGATAAAATGCCACTTTCTCTTTCCCCAACCCTCCACATTAGCACTCATTTTGCAGCCTCAATCTCTAACTCTTTGTTATATATTTAGCAATAAATGGCTTTAGTAATTGACAAAATGCCTTTGCTTTTGTTAGGGTTTAATTTAGCAGCCATTAATTCCTTTGTATACCAGAAGAGATTTTCTTTTAATCATTTAACAATACGAACAACAAATATTTTGCCATTTTGATGTATTATTTTGTAGGATTATGGTTTATAGGATTTATTTTTATCGAAAACATCACTGGCCAGCATTGATATAATAAAGAATTATACAGTTATATGTAGACCAGGCCTATGAGTAGGCCTCCCAAGGGAGGCATGGGAATGTGTCGAGGCAGGGCCAGCTTTAGGCCGATTCCCCCACGCCCGTGCCAAAGAGGGCCCCGCGCCCTAAAGAAGAGTGCCTAACTTTTTAATTTTTACTCACCCGGCAGTGGGTCCCGGTCTTCGGCGGCACTTCAGCGCAGGTCCTTCACTCGCTCAGGGTCTTCAGCAGCATTTCGGTGGCGAGTCCTTCAGTGCTGCGGAAGACCAGGAGTGACTGAAGGACCCGCTGCTGAAGTGCCGCCAGGCCCTGCACTTCCTAAAGCCATCCCTGTGTCGAGGGAGGAGTGAGCTGCATGATTTTTGTTTTTTGTCAGACCCGGGTAGCTGGGCCACATGCAGAAGGGCCATGTGCACCCAGGAGATGAGGATAAAAAAAAAAAAAAAAAAGAGGCTAGCCAGAGCTCCGCTGGCCCAGGACTGACAGTGGAGCCTCACCACCTGGGCGCAGGCTCTCCTCCCTGTCCCCGACCTGGAGGTGGCAGGGCTCTGGCTGTCAGCCCTGAGGTGGCAGCAGCGCAGAAGTAAGGGTGGCAATGGGGCGCTAAGTCTGCTGTGAAAAGTGATATTGACAAATATCACATTGCCCCTCTTACTTCTGTGCTGCTGCTGGCACAGCACTGCCTTCAGATCTGGGCGCCGAGCCAGCAGCCACTGCTCTCCACGCTGCCTTCAGAGCTGGGTGGAAGTATATGTACTTGGGGGCAGGGGGAACATAAACAACTACAGACACAAAGAAGGAGGGCCCAATCAAATGAGTTTGAGAACCACGGATCTAGCATCCCAGCGACAGCCAGTCCAGCCCTGTGGTGGTCAGCTTCTTCTTGTTACTTAGCCCTCAGAGTCTGGCCAGATCACATGTTAGTTCCACCTCTTTCAGGGAAGTTCAATAAATAGTACCACCTGTCTTTACATCTGGTCTTTTGGCCCTCAACTCTGGGCCTCATAGTCCCAATACCCCTTCACTCAGGGATTTAAGAAATCCTAATCCTATTCTCAGGGGCCCCATGCCACCTTCCCCAGTGGCTAATTGGGGAAACCAGGTCTTCCCACTATGTTGGGCTCCAGTCCAGAGACCCAATAACCAGTAGCCAAAAAGTCAGCTCCATCAAACTCCTTGCTGCTGCCTCCCTGGACTTCCTCCTACTGTTAGCTGTCTTCAGGCCTTTTCCCCCAGCCCCTTCCTGGGCTCTCTGTAACAATGAGCACCTCTCAAGTCTTCTTCCCAGATGCTGGGTTCCTACCCTTGAGTCAGGGTCAGCCACTGGAACTTGCTCCAATCTGGCATCTCTCCCTTTCCCTGTATTGGGCTGCAACCTCACCCTACAGAAGCCTTCCCTCTCTGCCTGCAGCCTTGCATGGCTCTGTCCTTGTGGATGAGTTGCTTTCAGCCTAACTCCCTGCTGTGCCCTGTTTTCATGATGTCCTATCAATAACAGACCCTCCAGGGAACATGGGAACTCTGACTCTAGTTCCACTGATCATGATACATCTTCTCTATTTTACAGATATTTTAACAAACATCAAACACCAATATTCAAAATAGTGTATTTTGGTGAATATGCCATAGTCTCTCTCAGGTCTATGGTTTGGGCCAGAATATCATAAAGGGATACTCCTGGCTTAGTAAATCCAGAAAGTTCCCTCCAAAATAAAAGTTCTGGAGCTTGCAGTGCATCCAGTCCAAATACATTCATAAATAAATGCTTCAGCTGGAGATATCCCATGCTTCGCAGATGGGCAATCAAGTTGTTGCTGAAGATCTACAGAGGGTTTACATTTATCACTGTCTGTTAGTTGCAACACAGTCATAACTCCTCTGTCCATCCAAACTCTCCACATGAAGGTTTTGCAACTGATTTTAAGGACAGAATTTCTCCATAGGACACCTTTACATGGAAGAATGGATGGAAGCAGAATTTTCTAGCCACTTTTGCCTCAACCATTATTGTGGGAGCTCTAGAGCCATCATATTTACAAAAATTTATCCTACAATGTCTGAAAAATGGAGAAAGTATAACAATTCTTGTTCAATCTGAACCCAAGGTGGGGTCTGCATGGTCATATCTAACAGCAACAAAGATGCTTATCTTAACAAAAACAAGTTATGATATTTTTCCAAGTTGGAGAAATGAAATCTTTCCAGCTATACAGGGTGCTGCAATTTGTTCAGAGCCAGTCTAGATTTCTAACTTGCACCTTTAGAGGAACATTCTGAAAATATTATTGAATTTCTTAAAATAAGTTTCAGGAATAGAAATACAGAGACCCATCTGGACATAAAAAATTCTGGTAAGGACAAGCATTTTCAGTATATTAATTTTAGCCCAAAAACTGAGGATTAACTCTCCAAATTGTTAGCCACTTGGACAATAATTGGATCTATATTCATCTTAGAGATGTCTTGAATATTTTTGGGAATCAGAATTCCTAAATATTTCATATAGGAGGATTGTCACTGAAAGTCCAAATTTGAGAAAAAGCTTTTGTGGGCATATTGCCTAAGATTTCTGATTTATCTCAATTAATTGTATATCCTGAGAAGAGTCCAAACTTATTAATAGTGGATAGATTATTAGGAATGGTAACTTTAGGTTTAGATACAATTACAAGACCATCATCCTCATGCAGAGCATAATCCTGTGCTCTGTTTGGCTCACTCTGAACCATGAATATACTGTTTTGCTCGGATGGCAATGACTAAAGGTTCCAGAGCTAAATCCAACAGAATAGGAGAAAGGGGGCAGCCCTACTTTGTACTTCTCTGTAATGGAAATGGGGCAGAAATAATAAAATTGGTAACTATTCTGGAAGTCAGGTTAGAGTATAAAAGCTTAATCCAAGCAATAAATTGTTACCATATTCAAATTTTGCCAACACATGAAAAAGATAGTCCTAGGCTACGGTGTCAAAGGCCTTTTCAGCATCTAAACAAATGCAAATAAGGGTTCTTTAGAATCTCTCAAAGCAGCAATAATATCAGTTGATGCAAGTTATCTGAGCCAGATCTATAATGAAGGAAGCCCACCCGATTTACATGGATAGCATGTGACATAACTTAATCCAATTGCATATCAAGAGTTTAGCTAAAATTTTAGCATCTCACTTAAAGAAACTGACTTGTAACTACTACATAATCTAAGGTCTTTCCCAGATTTAGGGACAACTGAAATTACAGCTTCTCTTGGAGTAGGTGGGACAGTTTGCTTGTTCTTGATTTTACTGAACATATTCAATAATCTAGGCATTAAAGCTTCAGAAAACTTTGTAAAATTCAGTTGGGAACATGTCTGCACCAGCAGTCTTTCTGACCCTTATTGCTTTTATAGCATGAGTCAGTTCTGTGATATCTAAAGGGGCACCTAAAAGTTCCTTCTGGGAATCAGATATCTATGGCAGAGACAATCCAATAAAAAGTTATTTAGGGCATGTTTACTGATTCCTCCTTCAGCTAGATGTAGTTTTGAATAAAAACTGTTGAAATTGTTTATTAATATCTGAGAGTGTTTATAATTTTCTGCTATTGCAAATAACACTCTGATTTCTGTTAGCCTTTTGCTTAAGTCTATATGCCAATAGCTGTTGCTGGCTCTCTCGCCAGATTCCCAATAATTTTGCTTCAAATACAATAAAGCAAACTCAGCGTTTTGGGACAGAATTTTGTTGATTTCATATCTTAGCTAGATGAGGGTTCTGAGTGTAACTCTAGCACCCTCCTGGCCAAGATGGAGTCTGCTCTGCAGGCAGCTCTGGCCAAGAGAAGGCGCGTGCAAGAATACAACAGGAGAAATCCCTTCCACCCCAGGGGCACCTGTTCCAACCCCCCCAGAATGAACTCACCCACCCACAGGAAAAGTACAATGGATATAACAAAGGGAGATATTTATTTACAGAGGGAATAGAGGAGAAAAACAAGGGGAAATATAGGGGAAGCAGTAAAACAGGGCTGCATCCAAACCCAGGCCCCACAGGCCCAGTGGTAGCAGCACAGTCTGGAAGGGCAGACACTGAGCAACTGTGTCTTCACACAGAGTTCAGGAGGCCTGAGCAAAGTTCCAGTCCAGTGGTGAGTCTTGGGGGCTCCTGGTCGTCATCAGCGCCAGTGAACTTTCCCCAACAAAGCCCTCTGGTGCCCTCTTCTGCCGCTCTCCGCAAAGCCACCCAGAGCGACCACCTCCCCACTTAACTATCTAGCAGCCTCCCTCCTTGTTCCTAATGCAGAGTCACAAGCCCCAGTACTCACAGCCCCATGCAGCTCTGGGCAGCCATGATACTGGGTCCAGCTCCAGCCTGTCCTTCTTGGGCGATTCCTCCCCAGCACAGGGCTCCTCCTGGCTCCTGTCCTGAGCTGGGCTGTCCCCGATCAGCCGCCCTGGCCTTTCCAGGCCTCGGGCAGGTTCTCTCCTGCTTCCTTCGTCCAGGCCACCAGGCTGCTCTCTCTCTCTGGAGCTCCAGCGCTGCCCCCTGGAGTTTCCCTCCTTTTTTCACTCTCCCCTAGGAAAAAGATTTAAAGGGGCCATGCTCTCTAAACCCCAAAGGGGTTAGATGAGTTTCTCTGGGAAGGGGACAGAAATATATTCTACCTCCCAGGCCTTAATTTCCTTTGCAAGGGTATCAGTTCTGTGTTCTCTCCATTTCTTTTTAACATGGCATAAAAGATTATATGGCTTCTGATGAAAACTTTCAAGGCTTTCCAAGCATGGCAGCAGATGAAGGAGTGGGGACATTTGTTTATTAAAAAAAAAAGTTCTAACTCCTGATGGATAGAGTTAACAAGTGTAACAGCCAGCAGAGAGTATTTAGTCCCCATATTTTAGTGGGAGGTGCATGCCCTCAGAGCATGTATAGGGGCATGGTCAGATATAACAATAGTACCAATGCCACACTCAGTGACAGAATTCATCAAATCTTGTGACATGAAGAAATTGTCCCATCTTGAATATGCTGAATGAGCTTGTCATAAATAAACAGATCAGGGTTAAGGTCTCTTTTACCTGGAAAGGGTTAACAAGCTCAGTAACCTGAGAAACACCTGACCAGAGGACCAATCAAGGGACAGGATAATTTCAAATCTCTGTGGAGGGAAGCCTTTGTCTGTGTTCCTTGTTTGCTCTGTGTTCTCTTTTTGGATCTAAGACCAGACATGTCTCCAAGTTCTCCTGGAGTATTTCCTACTATCTAGTATAGTGAGTATTAGTTAAAAAGGCGGATTAGTCTTTTAAGTTGCTTTCTATATTTGCAATTCTGTGTTTTGCTATAGAATTTCTTTAATT
The DNA here is from genome assembly GCF_020497125.1 of Mauremys mutica. Lineage (NCBI taxonomy): Eukaryota > Metazoa > Chordata > Testudines > Geoemydidae > Mauremys > Mauremys mutica. Next base: position 306,568,018 of record NC_059072.1, on the reverse strand, counting down.
CTGTACTGTTATTGCTTTTACTGAGAAAGAAGGGAGGGGGAATTCTCTCCAAAAATTGATAAGTTTAGACCCTGGGTATTGTTCTATCTTGGTATTACAGAGACAGTTACTTTCTTTTTATTCTTGAATAAATCTTTTCTGTTAAGGACTTGGTTGATCTTTCCTTGGGTAAATTCTCAGGGAAAGGGGAGGAGGAAAAAGGAAGGCATCCCTCTGTAGTTGAATCCCGGTATCTCTCCTAGGAAAAGGGAGGAGGGAGGAAGCAGGGGGGAAATGGTTTATTTCTCCTAGGTGTAAGAACTCCATGGATTTGGGGCTCTTGGGATCCCCAAGGATTTTGGGGAAGGACTGTGTCCCAATACACGTACATTATTGGGTGGTGGCAGCTTTTACCAGATCTAAACTAGGATTTTAGTTTAGGGGAGTCCAAGCAGGTCCCCATTTTGGAACCCAACAGCTCTAAGTGGGGGTGAGACCTATGACAGAGCTGCAGCAAAAAAACACCTACAGTCTCTGGCTGTAGGATTACCCATCCTCCACACATCTTGTAAACCTAAATCAGCTGTGTATGTATGAAGTACCTGATGAGTATTAGTGTTTTTATATGAAGATGGAGAAGACTTATCAAGGACTGGATCTAGAGTTTTGTTAAAGTCTTCATCGATAATAATAGATGGTGGACCATTGTCATTTATACTAAAAAAAATATGGAAAAAAAAATTGGGATCATTCTGGTTTGGCCTGTCGAGACTGGCAAAGATGATTATGGAATTGCTAATTTCAGCCTTGAGAACAGTAAATCTGCCCTCACTGTGAGACCTTGTACTCAGAATATTAACATTCAACGTGTTATGTATTAGTATAGCAACACCCCTCATTTCAGAATGAAAGCACTTAGAAACTGAGAGGCCCAACCAATTCAGTTTACAAGCTTCAAGTTCTGTCAGATGTGTCTCCTGGAGCATAGCAATGTCAACATTCTCTCTCTCTCTCTTTTTTTTTTTAAAGCCTTGAGTATATATTTTCCTTTTAATAGGGTTATTAAAAAACTTTCTATTCCAGGGAGACATTTAATTATCAGAAGCATCATTGTTAAAATGTACCAGCTAAACTGTAAAGTCGCTCTGTGAACAAATGAGAAATTCCAAGTTTTCCTGAGCAGCACACAGCTCTTGCATATCTAAGCAGCCAACGTTATTTAATCCAGGGATAGGGCATCACTTCCCAGGACATAGTCTATAGGATTAAAAAGGAAATTCCCAGAATGGAAGGGTAACAGGAAGGGACACAAAGAGGAATTAAATAAGTGAAAAACAAAATGGAAAAGATAGTGGAAAGAGAAATACATATTAGTACCATACAACCAAAAAATTTAAAAAATTAAATCTAATTATGCAGCCGAAAAATGCACACGACATCCAAAGAGGGCAGCTGGATCAGGTAAAAGTTGGAGCTCCTCACACCCCTTGGGATCCCAAACATGACAACTATAGTAATCACCTCTTACCAATAGAACCTTGATACATTAGAGAGTGCTTCCTTGTGGACTAAAAAAGCAAAGATAAAAATACATAATTGCTAATCAAATGATGAATTTTACATTGATGATCCTTTCCCATGAGTTAAGGCAATAAGATGTTTTACACCAATGCAAGAAGCCTAGGTAACAAAATGGAGGAACTAGAGTTACTGGTGCAGGAAGTGAATCCAGATATTATAGGGATAACAGAAACCTGGTGAATAGTAGTCATGACTGAGTACAGGTATTGAAGGCTATGTGCTGTTTAGGAAAGACAGAAATAAAGGCAAAGGTGGTGGAGTAGCATTGTATATCAATGATGAGGTTAACTGTAAAGAAATAAGAAGTGATGGAATGGATAAGACAGAGTCTGTCTGGGCAAAAATCACATTGGGGAAGAAAGCTACTAGAGCCTCTCCGGGATGGTGTTTGGGGTGTGCTATAGACAACCAGGATCTGATTTGGATATGGATAGAGACCTTTTTAATGTTTTTAATGAAGTAAATACTAATGGGAATTGTGTGATTATGGGAGACTTTAACTTCTGAGATATAGACTGGAGGACGGGTGCTAGTAATAATAATAGGGGTCAGGTTTTCCTGGATATGATAGCTGATGGATTCCTTCACCAAGTAGTTCCTGAACCAATAAGAGGGGATGCCATTTTATATTTGGTTTTGGTGAGTAATAAGGACCTCTAGAAGAAATGGTTGTAGGGGACAACCTTGGTTCGAGTGATCATGAGCTAATTCAGTTCAAACTAAATGGAAGGATAAACAAAAATAGATCTGGGACTAGGGTTTTTTATTTCAAAAGGGCTAACTTAAAAAAATTAAGGAAATTAGTTAGGGAAGTGGATTGGACTGAAGAACTTCTGGATCTAAAGGTGCAGGAGGCCTGGAATTACTTCAAGTCAAAGTTGCAGAAACTATCAAAGCCTGCATCCCAAGAAAGGGGAAAAAATTTATAGGCAGGAGTTGTAGACCGCTGGATGAGCAAGCATCTCAGAGAGGTGATTAAGAAAATCAGAAAGTCTACAAGGAATGGAAAATGGGACTGATCAGCAAGGAAAGCTACCTTATTGAGGTCAGAACATGTAGGGATAAAGTGAGAGGCCAAAAGCCATGTAGAGTTGGACCTTGCAAAAGGAATTAAAACCAAAAGTAAAAGGTTCTATAGCCATAAAAATAAGAAAAACAAACAAAGAAAGAAGAAGTGGGATCACTAAAGACTGAGGATGGAGTAGAGGTTAAGGATAATCTAGGCATGGCTCAATATCTAAACAAATTCTTTGCCTCAGTCTTTAATGATGCTAATGAGGAGTTTAGGGATAATGATAGGATGACAAATGGGAATAAGGATATGGAGGTAGATATTACCACATCTGAGGTACAAGCCAAACTCGAACAGCTTAATGGGACTAAATCGGGGGGCCCAGATAATCTTCATCCAAGAATATTAAATGAACTGGCTCATGAAATTGCAAGCCCATTAGCAAGAATTTTTAATGAATCTGTAAACTCAGGGGTTGTACTGTATGACTGGAGAATTGCTAACATAGTTCCTATTTTTAAGAAAGGAAAAAAAGTGATCTGGGTAACTACAGACTTGTTAGTTTGACATCTGTAGTATGCAAGGTCTTGGAAAATTTCTTGAAGGAGAAAGTAATTAAGGACATTGAGGTCAATGGCAATTGGGACAAAATACAACATGGTTTTACAAAAGGTAGATCGTGCCAAACCAATCTGATCTCCTTCTTTGAGAAGGTAACAGATTTTTTAGACAAAGGAAACACAGGTGATCTAATTTTCCTCAATTTCAGTAAGGCATTTGATACGGTTCCACATGGGGACTTATTAGTTAAATTGGAAAAGATTGGGATCAATATGAAAATTGAAAGGTGGATAAGGAACTGGTTGAAGGGGAGACTACAACGGGTCATACTGAAAGGTGAACTGTCAGGCTGGAGGGAGGTTACTAGTGGAGTTCCTCAGGGATCAGTTTTGGGGCCAATCTTATTTAATCTTTTTATTACTGACCTTGGCACAAAAAGTGGGAATGTGCTAATAAAGTTTGCAGATGACAAAGCTGGGAGGTATTGCAATACAGAGAAGGACCGGGATATCATACAGGAAGATCTGGATGACCTTGTAAACTGGAGTAATAGTAATAGGATGAAATTTAATAGTGAAAAGTTGTTAATCCCTAAATTCATGACCTTGCACAAGAATTTTAGTTATAAATTGGGGACACATTAGTTGGAAGTAACAGAGGAGGAGGACGGACCTCAGAGTATTGGTTGATCACAGGATGACTATGAGACGCCAATGTGACATGGCCGTTAAAAAAGCTAATGCAGTCTTGGGATGCCTGAGGCGAGGTATTTCCAGTAGAGATAAGGAGGTGTTAGTACCATTACACAAGGCACCAGTGAGACCTCATTTGGAATACTGTGTGCAGTTCTGGTCTCCCATGTTTAAGAAGGATGAATTCAAACTGGAACAGGTACAGAGAAGGGCTACTAGAACGATGCGAGGAATGGAAAACCTGTCTTATGAAAGGAGACTCAAAGAGCTTGGCTTGTTTAGCCTAACCAAAAGAAGTCTGAGAGGAGATATGATTGCTCTCTATAAATATATCAGAGGGATAAATACCAGGAAGGGAGAGGAATTATTTAAACTCAGTACCAATGTGGAAAAAAGAACAAGTGGATATAAACTGGCCATCAGGAAGTTTAGACTTGAAATTAGATGAAGGTTTCTAACCATCAGAGGATTGAAGTTCTGGAACAGCCTTTCAAGGGGAGCAGTGGGGGCAAAAGACATATCTGGCTTCAAGACTAAGCTTGATAAGTTTATGAAGGGGATGATATGATGGGATAGCCTAGTTCTGGCAATTAATTGATCTTTGACTATTAGCAGTAAATATGCCCAATGGCTTGTGATGGGATGTTAGATGGGGTGGGATCTGCGTTACTATAGAGAATTCTTTCCTGGGTATCTGGCTGGTGAGTCTTGCCCACATGCTAGGGTTTAGCTGATTGCCATATTTTTGGGGTTGGGAAGGAATTTTCCTCCAGGGCAGATTGGCAGAGGCCCTGGGGGTTTTTCGCCTTCCTCTGCAGCGTGGGGCACAGGTCACTTGCTGGAGGATTCTCTGCACCTTGAAGTCTTTAAACCACGATTGGACTTCAATAGCTCAGACATAGGTTAGGGGTTTGATACAGGAGTGGGTGGGTGAGATTCTGTGGCCTGCATTGGGCAGGAGGTCAGACTAGACCAGGGGTCGGCAACCTTTCAGAAGTGGTGTGCCGAATCTTCATTTATTCACTCTAATTTAAGGTTTCACGTGCCAGTAATACATTTTAAAGTTTTTAGAAGGTCTCTTTCTATAAGTCTATAATATATAACTAAACTATTGTTGTATGTAAAGTAAATAAGGCTTTTAAAATGTTTAAGAAGCTTCATTTAAAATTAAATTAAAATGCAGAGCCCCCTGAACCGGTGGCCAGGACCTGGGCAATGTGAGTGCCACTGAAAACCAGCTCATGTGCCACCTTTGGCACCCGTGTCATAGGTTGCCTACCCCTGGACTAGACAATCATAATGGTCCCTTCTGACCTTAAAGTCTGTGATTCTAGGAAGTAAATTGATAATAACCCTTTAACCTCTCATATTGGGGTTGAAAGAGAGAGAGAGAGAGAGAAAAGAAACTAACATATCAACTAGCACACATCAACTTGTTTAGAACAGCCATGCCAGATCTCAAAGAGCAATACATGAATTCTATATGGTGAGATCATTCCATAGATGTCTCCTCTTGTGAGGGAGGAATTTGGAGATTGAGGTATTTTTCTGCCTCCTGAGGGGAACTGAATGATATTATCTTCCTGCCATTCTTAATACAGAGCATTGTCTGGTATTTAATGAAATATTTCAAGTCCATCTTCCTGGCCAATTGTTTTGCTTGGTTAAAAGATGCCCTGTAGTGTGACTTTGCCGTGGTTCGTCCCTCAGCGGGGCTGTGGGGTATCCCACCGCCTCGCTCTAGCTTGCCGCCCATGGGCTCTACGGTCGTGGGAAATAACGCGCACTCAGTTAGGGGCTCAGGCCCTTGGAGCAGGGCTGAGTCGATAGTCAAATGGCGGCCCACGCCCTAGGTCAGGGCGGGGCAGCCAGCAAACAGTCAGAGACTCAGGCCCTTAGGCAGGGGCTGAGTCAGTAGTTCAATAGCAAAGCGCAGCCCAGGCTCTAGGTCAGGGCGGGGCAGCAATCACACAGTCAGGGACTCAGGCCCTTAAGCAAAGGCTGAGTCAGTAGTTCAATAGCAAAGCGCAGCCCAGGCCCTAGGTCAGGGCGGGGCAGCAAACAAATAGTCAAGGACTCAGGCCTTTAAACGGGGGCTGAGTCAATAGTTCACATTGGAGGTCCTAGCCTCTCCAGGCCAGGGAAAAGGGGAAGTCTGCCACCCAAGGAGTGGGTGGCAGGGGGGACGCAGGCCCTCCCTCTCCACTGCGTCCCAGCCCGGGGCCCTAGCAGCGGCAAAGACTCGCTGCTGTCAGTGGGGATCCTGGCCGCAACACACTGACATAGGTTCAGGCAGTGCTGCAGCCAGACTGGGGTCGGCTGCCCCTGGGCTACTTCTACACTCCCCCTCGTCAGGTACCTGGGGCATGCTAGCGTCCTCGGCTGTCTCGAACAGCATCGGTTCCTTGGGGTAGCGAGCGCGGGGCAGGCTCGGCCAGTCCTCCTCGGGGTAGCAAGCGCGGGGCAGCAAGCGCGGGGCAGGCTCGGCTGGCTGGGTGCGAGCTCCGGCCGGCTGCGGCCTGCTGCTGTCTCCCAAGAGGGAGCTCAGTCGCAGACATCCGGTCTCTGCAGCGGCTGGCTCTCCACTGAGCTCTGCAGGTGAACTTTTATACTTCCGGGTCTGCGCCGTGACCTGAGGGGCGGGCGCAGGACCCCGTGGCTCCGCCCATGTTGGTGTTAGGGGAGGCTCGTCTCTCAGCGGGGCTGTGGGGTATCCCACCGCCTCGCTAGATGCCCTCATTGCAATTACATCACAGGAATAATCTTGAAAGAGCAGTATTTTAATTGCTGGTTTGCCCCATAACAGCTCCTTTTTTTCCCCCTCTGGTTTTCTGCAATATAAGCCCCTTCTTTGTAAACTTCAGGAACTGCACAATCAATGCTCAGGCCGATCTCCTGGAACTGGCTTGGAGTCAAGGGCCCAGTGTGCCTGTTCTATATCAAGACAAAAGTCTACCAGCAGATCCAACAACTTAGATAGCAGTTTAGGGATACGTTCAGGGGGTTTACCTTTCTCTGTTCCTCCAGGACCACCCACAATCCTGATGTTCCATCATCATGAATGGCTTTTTAAATCAATTAAGTTGATCTTAATAGTCTTGATATCATTACAGTTCATAAATTTGTTCTCTTGGATATCCTCCACCAGTTCAGAAATTCTGTGTTCTGCTTCACCCATCTGTCTGCACAGCTTGTAGTGCACTCTGAATCTCAGTCATGGTGGTCTGTAGGGTAGAAATTGTAGATTTAATTTCAACAGTATCTGTGGGCTCCTGTTCTGGTACAGCCATGAGGTGTGTTCCATCAGATTTAGGCACCATTTTGTTTGTAGAAGTGGGGCATGTAAATCTCCTGTTTTTTCAGTGCTTTCAGATTCGGAGAGGAAGATGCAGAGCTAGAGGGTATCTTGGTGGCTTCGCTAGTTGGGCACAATATTTCTTGGGTGTGTTTTAGGGGACCATGTTTGAGGATTCCCTCTAGGCCACTTCAGAGTTCAAACAACCTGTATTCATCTTGGTCACAATGCCGTCTGATATCCATGCTGCCTCAATTCTATAACCTATTAGGATGGATACATCACTTACACTTGCAAGCGTATTGTAAGTTAGTCACTTCACAGGCTCAAAGACTCTGTCACTCGTGCTAGCACTGTGGGAACCACAGATGCAGGCTCAAAGACTGTTGTGGGGAGATGATAGACCTAGAAGCTGATTCCCATACAGCATACTCCTAGGATATTGATTTCAGAGAACTCTAGATACACTTTTTGGTGTATAAATTTACACCATCCATTGAAGGTACAAAGATTTTGGACGCACTGCCTTTCTTCTGTCATCCCAGGTGGAGCTAAAGTGACCAGATGTCCTGATTTTATAGGGACAGCCCTGATTTTTGGAGCTTTTCCTTACATAGGCACTTATTACCCCCCACCCTCTGTCCCGATTTTTCACACTTACTACCTGGTCACCCTAGGTGGAGCTGATGACTCTTTAGAAACCAGATTTAGGCCTGAGGATGATCCTGCTGAATGTTGTTTAGAGAAGCAGCTTGTCCAGTGATCTGGAGCCTGATCAAAGCTTTCTGAAGTCAATGGGAAACTTTCCATTGACTTCCATAGGCTTTGCGTTTGGCCTTAGCACAGGAGAGGGAGTCCTGTGTTCTACTGCCAGTTATCATTGAAATAATGTGCAACCTTGAGCAAGTCACTGGGCAAATATTTTCACACTTGGGTGTCTCACATTAAGCATCTAACTCCATATTTAAGCCACTAAATAAGTGGCCTGATTTTCAGAGGCCCCATAAAAACACAGGGGAGTTGTGGGGGCTGAGCACCTCTGAGAATCAGACCATTTTTATTTAAGTGCCTAAATACAGATTTAGGTAACCTCTGTAGATAGTGTCCCCTCAGTATCTTGCTGTCCCCACCATCCCACTCCTAGCACTGTTCCACCATCACCAGGCTGTGCACCACCATCCAGGCATGAGGATAAAGGAGGAGCCATCATCTCTTCTATGACTCCACATTTTGGTATTTTTACCAGCAGGTTACTGAACGGGCACCTGCCACATTATTAGTAGTGCTGCCATTCCTGGTCCTGATGGATTGGCTAACCCTTAACTCTGTAGCAGGTAATGTACATCTGCAAAATGACTCTTCTGTACATCTGCAATCTTTTTTTCCCATTGTCACATTACAATAGGGACAATATTAACAAAGTATAAAGCTGAATTTTACCCCACAATTACTAAAGAGGTTATGAAAATTCAGATGAAAATGAAATCTTATGGAGTTCTCTCTAGGGTTTTTACTGGCCTGGCCATTTTTTGTAGTGCCTTGCTGGTTGCCGGTGAAGATGTGCTGGGGCTTTTTTCCCCCTCCCCCTGCTTCCCCACCCTCAGCAGAGACTTTCCATGGGCCTGTTCCTTTAAGAGCCAGGTCTCCCTTTGAGGACTCCCTGCTTTCCACTCCTTCCAGGCATGCCCTGGAGTTGGCTGGACTCTCTAGCTGACACCTTTATAGAATGAAGGGGGGAAAGTGGGTTTGTTGTGGGGCCACCTTTCCTGCTGGCTGCTTGTGGATTTGACAAGGGGCCTGGAGCAGCCTCCCCCACTGGCTGGACCCCTACCCTTGAACAGCTCCCGCCTGCACTGCTGCTTGTGTAAGGGGGGGGGCAGAGGGAGGCAGGCTAGTGGCGAGGGGGCACCTGAGAGGAGAAGAGGAGGGTTACACTGGTGGGGAGGGGGGTAGGCAGTGGCCAGTTTTTCTGCATCTCAGAGGTGGCAACCCTAGTTTCTCTCAGTATTACTAATAGCACCCTTGTGTACAGTCACATGTATTTCTGGCCTTGAATCAGGAATTCATCTAGGAACCCAAAAGAAAAAAAAATCTCCCTCTCTCAGCTTAATTTATAGGAAAATCCTGTACTATGCATCAAGTCTCGGTCTTATGGGGGTTTATTTTTGTACATGTATTTTGATTTTTAGATGGTAAATATATGCATGGATCATTGCAATGAACCTTAATTCCCAGTGATTAGAGAGGGCAGAAATGAGTAAGTTCAGGTTACCTTGTCAACACCATAAAACCTCAACTGTTCTTTCCCTCCTATAGCCCTTTCATATTACCGCTTTCCAGCAGATGTGCCTCAGTAACCTAAGCAACAACTCAGACATGACAATTCTCTTCATGTTCTTAAAGGGATATCCTCACATGCATCTGAGGAAAACTAGTATTTCTTTGGAGCAGCATTAAAAATATACTCAGACATGAATTTGCATTGCTTTGAAACATGGATCTGCACACTCCAGCAATAGTTACATTAGCAGAGGCAGAATGGTCTCGTGGATTGATCATGGAACTGGGACCCAGGAACTCTTGATTTTTAATCCTAGTTCTGGCACTGACTTGCTATATGGCTTTGGGAAGTCATTGTCAGTAAAATGGGAATCAGATTTGCCAACCTGCTTCCCACACTCACAGGGAGTTTGTACAGATTAACTAGTTAGAGTTTTTAAAACTAGTGTTAATCCAGAATGAAAGAAAAGCATGTGGCCCATTTACTGTAGGTTTGTCCACTTAGGCATCCAGTTATTGTTACTATTTATTTATTTGTATTGTGATGGTTCTTTGTAATAATTAGGACTTAGTGGGCCTACCCCAATTGTGATCTTAACTGTGAGAAAGTGGATAAAAGTTTATAAAATGATCCAATCACCTGTAACAATAAATGAGGGGAAAAGGTAAAAGTCCAACTCAGCCTGTTACAGCAAGTTGCTTATAAAAGTCAGCAAAAGAAGTTAAAGACAGTCTGAATTAGTCCAAACAAAAAGGCCTACTGATATAACTCAAGGACTGTGTTGAGCTCATGTCTGGTAAACAAGAGAAGCACGGGACCAGAAATTACTGGACCAAAAGTGGTGTCAGAAGTTAGGCTGAACTGGTGGATAAAATAATGGGAGATGGGGCTATTCCACACATTGCCCCTTTCCTATAATAATACTTTGAGTCATTGCATCATCATAAGTCCCAGACATCAGTGCACCAGCAGAGAGCACCCAACCAATGCCACAGTGACAGTGAAGATTCCAGCCTGATACACACAAGACACTGCTCTGTCTCTGCTTCCCTGTTCCCTCATCTGGTCTTTTCTGTCCCCAACTACCTTCTTCCTCCTCTCCTATCTCTGTCCCCCTTTTTTGGCTTTTCATCTGACCCAGAGACCAATGGTACCGCAGGGCACCAATGCAATGAGATGAGATGCCCCATCCAGCTCTGCCCATCCTGAGAAAGACCATGTGGTGGGCACACTCACCTCTGGTGCACCCCTTTGTGTCCATGTGTAATGTCACCAGTATCCTTGGCTCTAGCACCTCTTGCAGGTCGTCTGCCTCTCACCAGCTCTTCTGTGGCTCAGCCCTCTGAGCATGTCACAAAGTTCAAACCCCTTCCTGGGTAACCAGGATGATCCAAATGGAATTCCAAACAAACCCAAATAATTCATCTGCCCCCTTTGGGCCACTCAAGTCTTCTGCTTCCACTTACAAACCCTATCTCAGTGCTTGCTCCCACAGGCATTTACTCTGCTCCTTGGGGGTTTGTCTCCATAGCAGAATCCTGCTTCCTCTGCAGTCTCTCCTTCAATCTTTCCCCTTTTCCAGGGCCCAGCACAGGGATCAGTCCTGTCCCTGTGGCCTTCCTCAGTCTACCCACTGCAGGCCCTTCCCAGAGAGAGAAGAAACTCCTGGGTCTTCTCCCCTCAGCTGAGCTCAGCTCTATTTAAGTAGTCCTCTGCAGCTGGAGACAGTCACTCTAACTCCACTATACCTAGCTGGGATCATTAATTCCCCTTCATGCCTAGCTCTGAGGCCAGGCTGAGCCAAGCTTGTCTTAGAGGGCCAACTAGCCTGTGACAGACCAGTAAAGGAGAGGGAGCTGAGCAGATCAGCTAGATAGATTTCCCAGACCAGGGAAATGAGACGGAACCCAGAGAAACAGTTGTTGTGGCTGACCTGCCAACCCAGAGCATCTTTTGTGTCTGATCAGCCACCTCGTACCCTGAAAACAACAAAAGCCGTGTTTCCTCCACCTTTACTGTCCTATCTCCTTTTCCCCACTGTGACTGTCGGTTTTGTGAAAAGCAGAGAAAGTGAGCATCATTCATAACTCAGAACTGAACAACCAAATTAATCTTTCTCCCCAACCAGCAGGGGCAGCTCCAGGCCCCAGCACGCCAAGCGCATGCTTGGGGTGGCATGCCGCGGGGGGCACTCTGCAGGTCACCGGGAGAGCGGCAGGTGGCTCCGGTGGACCTCCCACAGGCGTGCCTGTGGAGGCTTTGGTGGAGCAGCCGCAGGCATGCCTGCGGGAGGTCCACTGGAGCCGTGGGACCGATGACTGGCAGAGCGCCCCCCGCGGCATGCTGCCGTGCTTGGGGCGGCGAAATGGCTAGAGCTGCCCCTGCCCACCAGGGAAAAGGCATCTGACAAAATAAGAGATTCTAACCAATATCCTTTCTCTGAAAATGGAACTCTGACAAGTTTTGATTACATCCGCTCTGTATAACCACTCAATTCCAAAGTGCTTTATGGCTTACTCATATCTTTTTCCTCTTGTGTATCCTGACCAATAAATGTGCACACTTTGGCGTGAATTTTCCAGTGTGTTTGCCATAGGACTAAGCAGGCTGAGGTCTCTGTATGCGAAATCTCAAACCTTGTTTAACAACTGTACAATGACCTTTGACTTTCTGGGCCCATTTGTTCCAACAAAATTAACACCGGAGTGCTTAGAGGGCACTCTAAGTCAGGAAATTGGCACTAGGCACATAGCAAGACAAAGAGACCTGTTTCTAATAACTTTTTCCTCTCTAAGGTCAAAAGCCTGCCCCCTTCTCTATGCCTGGGGAGGCCCATACCCAGCAGGACTGGAATGGTTCTTCTGCTAAAAGCATGAGAGGGTGGGAGGATTTAGGCACAAGAGCCCCTGTCTATCATAGATCTGTGGTTGTGCCCCAGCAAGCTGGAGGTTCAGGGGAGAGAAGGATTAGGTCTAACTGCACAGATATAATTCTCTAGTGTGTTGTTTAGAATGGTTTAACAATTCTATTGAAATACAATTCACTCCTTTTATAAGAATCACACCTGTCCCGGATGATTTGATTCTTATAAACCATTGATTCATATAAGTGGAGTCTTTTAATTAGTATAGGAATGATTTTGTCCCAGTGGTTTTGATCAACATTTACCCCATATGCTCCCCATCCCTTCCTGCTCTGGATCACAGCAACTTTCCTACCACAAGGGCTGCATCGAGCATCCTCTAGCACTTGCAATTTTTGCCACTGTATAAGTGACTGGTAGGATATCAATCAACTGGATACATGGAGTTTATAACACAGAAAAACAAGCTAACCACTTCTGCAATATTTCTATCTCCTAAAGTCCTGGAGAAAGAATGACAGATCTCTAGTTCATGTGCTTGGTGCACAGGTCTACCAATAGGGCCCTCCTTTCTGATTCAGTGTGTCTTTCTGTGACTCAGCCTTGAAATAATATGCATCTATATTAATCTTCACATGTATAAACTTAAACTCTATCTTACCAGTGAGGACCCAAGAACATTTTAATCTCTTATCATTTACTTGCAGTATTACAATTCACAGCATTTCATTAATATTCATGATATTCCCAGATGATATAATTGTACTGCCCTCAAAATATTCTATATTTTCTTAATGCTGATATTTAACATACCCATTTTAGCAAGAGATGCTTTAGTCTGACATTTACATTAGTCCATTCTATATACAGAGATTAAAAAATCATAAGACAAAAATCATAACATTATTTCTGCTCCTCCTCCTCCTTTTTCCTGCACATTTTATATATGATTTTTCTCCGTATAGTAAGTGGGATTGTCTGGGTTAGACAGTGCACTATTATTTCTTTTCTAGAGATCTGGATGAATTTAGTGGTCTCAGCCCAGTCCTTTGCAAACACGTCTACATGACAAAAATACTTCACTGTTTGTTACAAGTTCTCTGCTCTCAGTCAGACTCTCAGAATTGGTTGATTGACTGTTGCTGTAGGCAATGGTTGGCAATTGGCAATGCTTGGCAAGGTGGGGGAACTTGTAAGGCACAACCATGTGTGATATTTGGCTCTAGACAGTGCTACTAGCTATTTACTTAGAGACAAGTTATCCCTGGCCCTTGAATGAGTGCACAGAAGAGAGGACACAAGGATCCTTCCTCCATCCTCATGCAAGGACTAGGGACAAATGCAGTTGTTGTGTTTGGGGGAATTTCAGGGACTGCACTCTCCATCAGGAGTAGGGACAGCCATGGCCCTGCTCCCCCTTTGCCCTGGCCTGCAGAGCTGGCTGGCTGCAGACAGAGGAGCATCATGCTGATGAGGCAGGGTAAGCCTTCCCTCTGTTCTCCTTGCACTCCAGGAGATCTGTGCCTACTCAGGCAACATCCTACTGAGGCAATATGACACCACATTGCTTTCAATGCGGGCAAATGGCAAAATGCCACATTCTGGCCCTCTGTCCAGGAACCACACTCACCCACCTTGTTTTTTTCCCCATTGTCAATGTCTCAAAATATTTCTAAACTCACAAAAGTACCTATCCGAGGGCAGGCTAGATCAACAAATTATTCTGCCATTGAGGCCATAGGCTAAATACAAGACTCAACTGCAAATGGAAGGAAGGTGGCCTTCCCAATTACAAACAGCACAATCTTCATTTTCTAGTAAATGTTTGAGTTTGCCCATGCAGGTTCATAGTTCAAGTTCTAGAGGCTGTTGGGGAAAGCTGGGGCTTTACTGCAAATTAACTTTCAGGAACGGTGCCTTTAGAATGACACATGGCATGATCTTCAATTCCTAATCAATCAGGTCAAGTGTGACCTTTTGCAGTTATAGATTAAAGGAGTCATAGGTCAATTTGGAGACTTCATTACAAATCTCAGGGAAATGACCTTTCCTTTGATATATGACAATTTCCTTTCAATTCTCAATAGTTTAGGAGGTGTTTGTAGCTGTTTATTCATACCTGAATAGATACAAAATCCCCAGTCTGTTGTAAGAAAATCATGTCTGTCTCTTAAGAGAAATTCTAAAAGTAGTGCATAAACACAGATCTTCTACATGAAGGTTTTGGTGCTCTCCTCTGCTTTATCTCACCCTGGACAATTGGCAATATCTAATCTCAGTCAAGGTTAATGTAGTGAGGCATGTTCCAAATACAAAGATTAGTCCACAATCAATTTTACTGTGTGTCAGCACATCAACCAAAGAGGATGTCAGTAATTTTCCAGACTTACCCCCACACATTGAGCTTACAACGAATGCTGCTACATCAGTGAGGGGGCTACAGAAAGAACAGAGATGAGTAAATAAAGCAAAGACTGATTGGTAAACAATATTACAGGTGATTTCCAGCTACGATCAGACTGTGTGCCCTGCAAAGCCTTCCCCCCCCTTCCTAATTTCTCTTATGAACATGCAAATACAGCAGGGAAATTTAGGAGATCTGTTACTAAGGAGACTGAATAGCTGATGATGTGTTATCTTATTGTTTGAAAGTCAGAGTGCCCTGTGTTTCAGTAAACTTTGACTCAGGAGTTGATGAAAGTTTCAATAGTGTTTAGCTGTCTCCAATACCCTCTTAGATGCTGCACAGCACAAAAAATTTACTTGCCTCTAGAATAAGCCTATAGAGTAAGACAGCACTGAGTGGCAGAAAAGACCAAAATCCGTCTGTCCCAGTGTGAACTGAGTAAAGGTAGAAGAATCTCTTTTGTTTCCTCTCTTCTCCCATGAAGGAGGAATTGGGTTACAGGGCATGTAATTGAAAGCAAGAGATGTAGCGCGGTCTGGGGGAAAAGCACATGTCTGGCCACAGAAATCAACCAGCAATCTATAACTACATGTAATTAAAAGGAGGGACTCAAAAGGCTGTGATGGACCTGCAAAGCAGGAGACTACAACTCCCATCATTCCCCTCCCCTCTGCAGGGCCGCCCAGAAGATTCAGGGGGTCTGGGGTCTTAGGCGGTGGGGTGCCCCCGCTGCTGAATTGTTGCCGAAGACCCGGCACTTCGGCGGGTCCCGGGGCGGAAGGACCCCCCCGCCACGGGTCTTCGGGGCACTTTGGCGGCAGGTCCCAGAGTGGAAGGACCTCCCCCCCGCCGCCGAATTGCCACCCAAGACCCAGAGTGGAAGAAGCTCTGGGGGCTTGGGCCCCACGAGAGTTTTCCGGGGCCCCCGGAGCGAGTGAAGGACCCCACTCCAGGGGTCCAAAAAAACTCTCGTGGGGGCCCCTGCGGGGCTCAGGGCCTGGAGCAAATTGCCCCACTTGCCCCTCCCCCGGGTGGCCCTGCCCCTCTGTATATCCCTCTCTGCCTGGCTAAGCAGGGACTACGTTTCTCATCAGCCTCCTCCCCATTGCACCAGGAGGAAGTGGCTTGGCAAGATGCTGTTTGGGGAGTGGGAGGTAGGTGGCAGCAGAGGGTTGGAGAGAAGTCCCAGGACTGTGAGCAGGGCTGTGTGTGGAACAAGCTGTGACTAGGGTTGCCATGTTTCTAGTTGCACAGAACTGAACACCCTTGTCCTGCCCCCTGCCTCCAGGGGGTTGGGATACAGGAGCGGGCTCAGGGCTGGAGAAGGGGGTGTGGGCTCTGCTTTGGGGCTGGGGATGAGGGGTTTGAAGTGCAGGAGAGGGTTCAAGGCTGGGGCAGGGGGTTGGGGTGCAGGAGAGGGTTCAGGGTGCAGGATGAAGTTTGGGTGCAAGAGGGGGCTCAGGGCTAGGGTGCAGGAGGGGGTTCAGAGTGTGGGGTCCAGCAGCGCTTACCTCAGGCAGCTCCCAGTCGGTGGTGCAGCAGGGCTAAGGCAGGGTCCCTACCTGCCCTGGCTCCGCGCTGCTCCTGGAAGCGGACAGCATGTCAGGCCCCTAGGCGGAGGCGCGACCAGGCGGCTCTGTGCGGTGCGCACTGCCAACACCCGCAGGCGCCACCCCTGCAGCTCCCATTGGCTATGGTTCCCAGCCAACGGGAGCTGCGGAGGCATCGCAGGGTCATGGGCCTGGCCATCCCTGCACCTAGGTGATGGACATGCCGGCCACTTCCAGGAACTGCATACCCCAACGGGTACATGTACCCCTAGTTGAGAACTACTGAAATAGAGGAAACAAGGAATCTCATGCCACTTCTAAATACAACCACATGACATGTATCCGTAAAGAGTGAAAATAAAAGTAGCAACTTCTTCCTCTCAAATGAATTCTTACAATGTTATTAGGTTTTTTTTTAGACAAATACAACACACAACAGAACTTGTGATTGTTACAGTACTGTAAAATCCAAACTCACAATACACTGCAGAATGTGGACTCTATGTCTGTGATAGGTAGGGCCTGTAACAGAGTTGGGACTCACCACCTGGCACCTCCTGCTGGTTGTCTCTGGGAATTAGCTCTGTCCAGTGCAATGCCCCCTCCTGGTGGGGTCCCATCCGTCATCCCACCCTCAGTTGGCATCTCTCTGGACCCGCATTGCTCCCTGCTCGGCAGCGTCCTCTTCCGGGACCACTGCCCTCCAGCAGTGCTCCTTAGCCCATCCACACCCCCTTCTGGGGTGGGGGTGTGTGATCAGCAGTCCTACACCTCAGCCACCATGTCCAACCACACCCTCTGAGTCCAATCCCTCGTCAGGGATCTGGCGTAGTCTATTTTGGGATGCTCCCTAAAGCCGATGGCTGGGTGTACTGCGAGGGGGAACGGGGGGACCCAGACCCGCCCTCTACTCTGGGTCCCAGCCCAGGGATCCTCTGGCGGCAGCCTCGCTGTACTTCATCTCTCCCCTCTGTCTGCTTCTCTGGGCCACTTCCCCTACGGCCCCTTGCACCTGCTAGGCCCTTCCCTTCAGGGCCTGCAGCCTGGCAGGCTACCGGCTAGAGCTCCCTAGCCTCCCCAAGCCCAGCCAGCACAACGCAGGCCATGGTGCTAGACTCCCACCTTTGGAGACTGACCTTCCCCCTCTCAAAGGCCTGGGACAGACTGCCTACTCCCTTGCTGGGCAGCCTTTTTATAGGGCTGAGCCTGGCCCTGATTGGCTGTCTCCAAACTGGGCCCTGATTGGCTCACAATAAGTCCTTCTTTAATTGGCTCCCCACCAGAGCAGGTGCCCTGGCCTGCTACAGCCCACCCTCTCAGGGAGTGGGGCAGTCCACCCCACTACTGGGCCCTACCAAATTCATGGTCCATTTTGGTCAATGTCATGGATATAGGATTTTAAAAATAATAAATTCCATGATTTCAGCTATTTAAATTTGAAATTTCATGGTGGTGTAATTGTAGGGGTCCTGACCCAAAAAGGAGTTGTGTGTGTGTGTGGGGAGGGGGGGTGGTTTGCAAGATTATTGTAGGGGGGGTTGTGGTACTGCTACCCTTACTTCTGCGCTGCTGTTGGTAGCGGCGCTGGCTTCAGAGTGGGGCAGCTAGAAAGCGGCGGCTACTGGCTGGGATCCCAGCTCTGAAGGCACAGTCACCACCAGCAGTAGGGTGACCAGTCGTCCCGATTTTATCGGGACTGTCCCGATATTTGCTTGTTTGTCCCGCGTCCCGACCAATGTTAGGTCGGGACACTGGACAAACAAACAAAGGCTCTGGAGCCCGAAGGGCTCGCGCCCTCCCCTGCCCCAACTCCGCACCCTCCTTCCCCCATTGGATCCTTCCCCAAATCCTCGCCCCCATCCCCGCCCCCTCACTGCCCCATTGTCTCCCTCCCCAAATCCCCACCTCTTTCCAAGCACGCCATGCCCAGGAGACTCAGGGGAGTGCGGGGCCGGGGTGAGTGTGAGTCTGGCCTGGCCCCGAGCAGGCAGGACTCGGGCGCGGTACCTGGAGGGAGAGTAGGGGGGCGGCCCGTGGGGCTAGGTGGCGGCTGTTCTCCCCACCTGGGCAGGGGACTCGGGAGCAGCCGCTGCTGCAGCTCCCACTGCTGCGGGGGGAGGAAGTGGCCAAGCACGTGGCGCTCGGCAGCTGCGGCTTTGGTGCCCGGGCCCGAACCCCCCAAGCCCAGGCCTGCTGCGGGGCAGCGCGCACACTGCGCTCAGCCCCTGGCCAGTCGCGTCTGGGCTGGCTGCCCAGCTGGTGCAATTCCGTGGCGGAGGCATCGGCAGCCCAGTCCCGTTCGTTCCCCTGCAGGACCCGAGCGGGATGCAGGGGGCTGGGGCCTGCTGCCCCCACTCCGAGGCCGCCCGCAGGATTGCACCAGCTGGGCAGCCAGCCCAGATGCGAGTGGCCAGGGGCTGGGTATGCACAGCGTGCGCGCTGGGTCCCCGCAGCAGGCCCGGGCTCGGGGGGTTCGTGGGCGCCAGAGCCGCAGCTGCCGAGCTTGGCCAGTGGCCGCTTCCTTCCCCCGCGGCAGTGGGAGCTGCAGCAGCGGCTGCTCCCGAGTCCTGCTGCCCAGTTGGGGAGAACAGCCGCTGCCTGGCCCCGCAGGTCACCCCGTACTCTCCCTCCAGATACCGCGCCTGAGTCCTGCCTGCTCGGGGCCAGGCTGGACTCACACTCACCCCGGCCCCGTGCTCCCCTGAGTCTCCCGGGCCTCCCTCCAGCGCTTGCGGAGGGAGGAGGAATCGGGGGTGGGGGATTTTTTTTTTTTTTGCTCTGGCGCCATTTTTTCCCCCTCTGCCCCCGCCCCACCCCCCCGCGTCCCAATATTTGACCTGGGTGATCTGGTCACCCTACACCAGCAGCAGCACAGAAGTAAGGATAGTATGATAAGTGGTAGTACCACCATTACTTCTGCACTGCTGCCTGCAGTGCTGAGCCTTCAGTCAGCAGCCGCCACTCGCTGCCCACCCAACTCTGAAGGCAGCGCAGAAGTAAGGGTGGCAATACCGCGACCCTCCATAAAATAACCTTGTGACCCCCCTGCAACTCCCTTTTGAGCAGGACCCCCAATTTGAGAAACATTGGTCTCCCCCATGAAATCTGTATAGTATAGGGTAAAAGCACACAAAAGACTAGTTTTCATGGCAGGGGGAGACCAGATTTCATGGTCCATGACATGTTTTTCACATCAGTGAATTTAGTAGGGCCCTGGTGATAGAGTAGGGAACCCACAGAATGGGTTAAGAGCCACTATGGACAGACCTGTTGTATCTCAATACTGAGTAGAATACTTTAAGAAAAACAAAAACAAACTTTGAGCCAAGTGTTTTTTAAACTCAACCTTTATATTTAAGGAGGAAGATCACCAAGTTCAAATACATTTCCTCTTGCTACACAACAGTGGAGACAGATAGCGAGAACACCTGTTTCGAAAAGATTTAAAATTGGAAAGGGTTCAGAAGAGCTACAGGAATGATTCAAGGCCTGGAAAACATATCTTACAATGACACACTTAAAAAAACTACACAGATTGGGCTCCTTAAGAGAAGGTTATGAGTTGACGTGCTCATGGCCTATAAGGACCTACAAGGGGAGAAGCTAGCAGATACTAGAATCCTTTTGAATCTAGCAGACAAAATGTATAACAAGATCCAATGTCTGTAAGTTAAAGCTTGACAAATTCAGAGTTGATATAAAGTGCATAGTTTAACAGAGGGCAGCTGACCAATAGAACAACCTACAGAGATATGTGGTGGATTCTCCATCACTTGAAATCAAGACTAGAACTCTTTCTACAAGATATGCTTTACTTCAACCATAAGATATTGAACTACTGATGCAGGAATTACTGGCTGAAATTCTATGGACTGTGTTATGCAGAATGTCCCCTAGAAAACTTGTTCCTCTCCTCTTGAAATGTAGACCATCCAAACTGTACAGCCCCCTCTCCCCACAGATGGTAGACCAGTATTCCGCAAAACCCAAACCCTCTGCCTTACACAGATGAATGTCCTCCATGTGCTACATTCATAGATGGACACAAGGATCCCTTTGGCTTTAAAATCTCTGAATCTTCCCAATCCCTGGACACACCCAGCTGCTTTGCCCTGCAGAGTGGCTGGACTCTGAGTGACAGCCCATGAAGATTCTCAAAGGATTTTCAGGCATTTGGGGTAGGAATGTAAATATTGTTTAAAAAGTTAAACGATTAAAATTATATCATTTAACTGAGGCTGCTAAGGCTGGGGTCCCTCCGTCTGGGTGGCGTGGGGCAGCTGAGGCTGTGGCTGCTTCGGCCAGCTAGCCCAGCATAGCCAGGGCTGGGGTACCTCTGGCCAGTGTGGGGGCTGCCAGGACTGGGGCTTCTTTGGCCAGTGTGCAGGGGGTTAATGGTTAAGGTAGGTTAACAGTAAACCTAATGCTTATTGGTTAACCTTTTACATCCCTAATTTGGGGACAAGTTAAGATATAGAAGGACAAAGCTTCAGAAGAGCACATGACAACTTAAGCGTGCATGTACCTCAGCATGTTCAAGCACATTGACATTTGTGGAAGGAGACGTGCTGGTTTGCATGCATGCCTCTAGGGATTTGAGCGCCAAAAAATGTGCATGTATTTTGCTGGCACACTTCTGAAGATTTAGCCCAGAATGAGTTGTGAGTGAGAGACACTGATGCTTAATCCTCTGTTTAACACAACTGCTTGCTGGAATTTGCCTGGATTACACCTTGAATTTGCTTTTGCTGTCTAATATAGCTGCTAAAGAATTAGATTCCTGTCAATAAATTAAATTGAGAATACAGTTTTCTGTGTCAACTCATTTCTCTCCCAGCAATGAAACAACCTACTCGTGGAGTCAAACTGAGCTGGTTATGCCCTCAGTTACACCAGTGTAAATCTAGAATAGGTCCACTGAAGTCAATGAGCCTAATTCACTCTTGTCCTGCATCTCATGTAATCATTTAGCTCAGGGATCAGCAACCTCTGGCACACGGCTCGCCAGTGTAAGCACCCTGGCGGGCTGGGCCGGTTTGTTTACCTGCTGCGTCTGCAGGTTCGGCCGATCGCGGCTCCCACTGGCTGCGGTTTGCTGTCTCTGGCCAATTGGGGCGGTGGAAAGTGGCGCGGCCGAGGGATGTGCTGGCCGCCACTTCCCGCCGCCCCCATTGGCCTGGCGTGGCGAACCACGGCCAGTGGGAGCCGCGATAAGCCGAACCTGCGGAAGTGGCAGGTAAACAAACTGGCCTGGCCCGCCAGGGTGCTTACCCTGGCAAGCTGCGTGCCAGAGGCTGCCAGTCTCTGATTTAGACCCATGCAAAGTAGATGTGAAATACTACCGTTGAGCAACGGTAATGTTTTATACCAACACCGGTGTAAGTGACTATCCAGCTGCCGGGCAAGGGTGAATTGTGCCCAGTGGAGTCACTTCAGATACAGTGGGATGATTGAAATCAGCATCTGGCCCCAAATCTTATCTGTGCACTTGGAAGCTGTGACACCAGTTTATGATTCAAACATCACATAATTCAGAGAAATGTGTGAGCATCACAACAGAGCAAAATACAAAACACTGCATAGTAACTTACTACAGTACATGCAAGAATTATACCAGAGTAAAACACAGATGCAATAAAGAACATTTTAATGCAAGTGTCTCCAAAATGGAGAATGCCAATAAGATTGCTATCTACCTAGTTTTTTATCTCACCAGATCTAACCTACATCATGCTTATACTTGGCATGGGTAACAGTGACAGATTGGAGACACCATTCCATCTGCCAGCATTTCCCTATCCACGGGTGCTGCTAGCTATTTCAACCTGAGTCTGAGTAGGTGAGACTTAATCCCTTGTAAACCACACAGACATTGGGTGATAATGTTAAAGTTTGGTAGTTCTGCAACACAAACAAAACCAAAAACCCCAACCAAACAAAACCCCACAGCTCTGAGAAGAACAGTTTACTGCAGTGTAGCACATGGAAAACACTGAGAAATACTGACCTGTGTACAGGCTGTGGTTTGGCGGAACATTGATCCACACTTTTTTACAGGGAAAGTGGGCTGTATAGTTTGGATAACCTCCACTTTGCAAAAAGTGGAACCAATCTCCCAGGGACAGGCTGGCTAGGCCACCATGTGGGCTTGGGAAAAAGCTGCAGAGAGGAGCCAGAAAGAGACACCAGGTATCAGAGGCAGAAGCAATCAAAGCAGGGACCTTTGGACATTCAGACAATTTTCTACAGTTTTGACTGGATTTTCTCTACCTTGCACTGATTGTCTGTTTGCCAACAAAAGGAATCATAACAATGGTATCAGTCCAATATGAGATGGAAATGGTAGAATTGTCAATAATGAGACAGAAAAGGCAGAAGTTTTCAATAAATATTTTTGTTCTGTATTTGGGGAAAAAGCCAGATGATGTTGTCATATCATTCCAGCAGTAACTCAGGAAGATGTTAAGCAGCAGCTACTAAAGTTAAACATTTTAAAAACACCAAGACTGGACAACTTGCATCCAAAGAGATGTGGGAGTCCTGGTGGATAATCAGCTGAACATGAGCTCCAGTGTGACGTTTTTGCCAAAAGGGCTCATGCAATCCTTGGATGTATAAACAGAAAAATATCAAGGAGGAGAACAGAGGTCTTGTTACCTCTATATTTGGCACTGGAGTGACCACTAATGGAATATTGTGTCCAGTTCTGGTGGCCACAATTCAAGAAGGATGTTGATAAATTGGAGAGGATTCAGAAAAGAGCCCTGAGATTGATTAAAGGATTAGAAAACCTGCATTACAGTGATTGAGTTCCTTGAGTCAGTCTACTTATCTCGTCAAAGAGAAGGCTAACCGGTGATATGATCACCGTCTATAACTTCCTCCATGCAAAAGAGAAAATCTGATAATAGAGGGCTCTTCAGTCTAGCAGAGAAAGGTATAATTGGATCCAGTGGCTGGAAGTTCAAGCTAGACAAATTTAGACTAGAAATATGGTGAGAGTAATTAACATGGGAACAATTTATGAAGCATTGTAGTGTATTCTTCATCTCTGGAAATGTTTTCATTAAGATTGGATTTTTTAAAAATATATGCTCTAGTTCAAACAGGAATTAATTTAGGGAAGTCATGTGGCCTGTGTAATACAGAAAGTCAGATTAGATGATCACAATGGTCACTTCTGGCTTTATAATCTATTTAAAGTGGAGAAGATGGAGTTAATTTTACCATAAATTAAACATTTCAACTTTTAACTGTGAGTTTGCCTTTGGAAAATACAGGCGAGTCTCATCTTACGCACATTTAACATGTGCGAATTCAGCTTTGCGTGGTTGGCAAAAACAAAAACGAGAAAAATAACAATTTAAATACTATACCTGTAGTGCGGGCTATTCCGTCTGCCATTACACTCAATGTAATTTTGACTATATGCGATTTTTGCTTTACACGCTGACAGTGGAAAGTAACCCCAGCATAAGATGAGACTCACCTGTACTTATAATTCATCTTTACATAGACCTTGAAGCAGCTGAAATCCTTATTCATGCTTTAATCACTTCCTGTCATCATCATTTTAATTTATTTTTATGATCTTCCAGAAAAAACTATTTGTTGAACTTTAGCTGACACAGATTGTCGCTGCCAGAGCATTCTGCAGAAATTGACTTTACCAGTGCACTGCAGAAATCAAGACTAGGGCCCTGATTCTGCAAACATTTACATATGCACATAGCTTTGCTTACATGAGTAGCCCCACCAAAGTCAGTGGAACTAGTCATGCAAGTAAATGTAGATGCATTATACAGGATCATGACCTATGTCACCCTCATCTTCTTTTACCTTCAAAAATTCTCTCTCCATTTCTCAATCCCGTTCAAAACTACTGCCATCCCATGCCCCTCCTTTGCAGTTTTCCCTTTAGTGTTATCTGCCATAACGAGCTAACTTTTAGAGCTCATGGTTTCTCTTTCAGAAGACAACTTAGGTTGGGCTTTATGAATGACTCCTATGGCTTGTTTAAATCACTTCTTTCACCAGGTTTCAGTAATACTTCTGACAATGGCTTTCTTCAGGAGGTGGCTCTCTCTGTAGGTCAGAATTATGTTTCCCATGTTTAGGGTTTTATTCTTCTGATTGTCATTTACTTTTTGGCCAATTATAACTCTGTTTTTAGATGAAAAAAATCACTTTTATTAGTGTTTTTTAAAAACTGTTTTCCTGTAATATAAAAATTGGCCTTCTCTAAAGCCCCATGCTGCCAACGATGAGCTCTCGACAAGCTTGAAGGATTGTTGGAACCTGCCAAACCGACCTCCAGAAACAGTTTTCAATTCTGCAAAAACTGTACATTTTGAGTATTTTGGGTGTGCATTGTATAATGGCCCAGGCCTCTGTTCTATGGAGAAATAACTGGGAAAAGTCATAGAAATTGTTTCTTAGGTATCTGAAGGGAAAAGACAATGAACAGAGTCAAACAATGCAAGAGCTACAACAGAGTTACAACAGTGTAAAACCAGTGTCCCTTAAGAAAGATGAGACTCAGGCCCATAATCATATATGCATTTGGAGAGTCTTGAGCTAGTATAAAACTCAGACTTGTTTTAGCTAAATCCTCCAAAAAGGGAGTGGGATGGGAGGGAGAAGTTCAGAAGGAGATAAAAGGGAAGGATCAGACTCTGTCAGAGGAAAAAGGACTCAGAGAGACAGAACTTCAGCTGGCTTGAATTTTTGTCCACCCTAAAACCGGACTCTAAAATACAAAAGCCTCCTCAAACCATCATAACACAACATTTTTCATTCAAGCTTTTGGTTTCTATTTAGTTTAGGATTATCTCCTCCTGCAAAGCATGAGATATTATTCTGTACAGTAAACATGGTATTACTAATTTAATTGCAATAGGACAGCCCTTCACTCTAGGACAGGTTTGAATGAGGAGTTCACTTTCAATTTTTAAGGGAGAGGCAAAAACAAACCTGGACCCAAACAGACACTCTGTAGCTGCAAGGAATCCCATTACCTGTGCATGTAGGCAGCACACTAATCAATCTCAGGCAGCAGTGCCAAGTCCCATTTTCCAGGTCATCTATCTCACTGGTCACCACAAAACATAATGTAACTCACTTCTACTGGATATTCAGTCTGCAGCCGCTCTGCTTAAGACTTAAGCCAAAGATCTTGACAGATTTTGCAAAATCAGATTCACCCCTTTAAAGAGTTACTCACATTTGCACTGTCATAGCTTACCACGTACTCATACTTTACAACATCATTTTAATATCTTACTGCAATGTCTGTAAGTCACTATTGAGAAGGATCCCACTTAAGCAAGCTGTTGGGCTTAATATCTGGGGCTATCCTGTTAAACACCTTTAAGAAACAAATACATCCAGGTAAAGGAAAGAGTTATTCAGCTTTGTTGGTAAAACAGCAGAATAAAGACAATGGATTTCAACAAGGCAGATTTTAGCAAACTCAAGAATTGGTAGGTAAGATCCTGTGGGAAGCAGGGCCGGCTCCAGCTTTTTTGCAGCCCCAAGCGGTGAAGCGGAAAAAAAAAATGATAAAGCTGATCGGTGGCACTTCAGCAGCAGCTCAAAAGAGGAAGAGAGGGACTGAGGGACCCGCTGCCGAATTGCCGCTGAAGACCCAGACGTGCCGCCCCTTTCCGTTGGCCGTTCAAAGCACCTGCTTCCTTCGCTGGTGCCTGGAGCCATCCTTGGTGGGAAGCAAATCTAGGGGGAAAAAAAATTGTTCAGGCCAGTTGGTGTTTTTCAAAGAGACATTATTCAGGGCACAAGAGCAAACTATCCTAATACATAGGAAAGATAGGAAGTATGGCAAGAGGCCAGGAGATCTTCAATGATCTGAAATTCAAAAAGAGTCCTACAAAAAGTGGAAACTAGGTCAAATTACAAAGGATGACTATAAACAAATAACACAAGCATGTAGGGACAAAATAAGAAAGGCCAAGGCACAAAATGAGATTAAACTAGCTAGGGACATAAAGGGTAACAAGAAAACATTTTACAAATACATTAGAAGCAAGAGAAAGACCAAGGACAAGGTAGGCCCATTACTCAATGGAAGAGAAAAAGAAAGACACAGCAATGGCTGAAGTGTTGAATGCCTTTTTTGTTTCAGTTTTCATCCAAAAGGCTAGCAGGCAGCAATCGGACAACTAACATAGTGAACATCAGTGTAAATGGGGTAGGATCTGAGGCTAAAATAGGGAAAGAACAAGTTCAAGAAGTACGATATCTTCAAGTCAGCAGGGCCTGACAAAATACTAAAATACTTAAGGAACTATCTGAAGAGATTTCTGTGATATTAGCAATTATCCTGGAGAACTAGTGGAGGACAGGACAGATCCCAGAGGACTGGAAAAGGGCAAATATAGACCTATCTTTAAAAAGGCAAATAAGGACAACCGAGGGAATTACAGACCAGTCAGCTTAACTTTTGTACCTGGAAAGATAATGGAACAAATAATCAATTTTGTAAGCAGATAGAAGATAATAAGGTGATAAGTAACAATCATCATGGATCTGTCAAGAACAAATATCAAACCAACCTAATATCCTTTGACTGTGATGGGTTCGGTCACAGATACCTCCTTGGGACTGTCACCTGACATGCTGGAATTACCTCTTACCTCTGAGCCCGTTTTCCACTGCCAGCTTGGGACTCCATAACCCTACCTTGTTGAGCCAGACACGCTAGTCTGCTGCAACACAGATCCAGGTCTGGTCCACGTCCCCAAAGATGCAGACTTTAACCAAAAACTGGTCAAGTCACTTATTTCCAGCACCCAGATACTCAGTTCCCAATGGGATCCAAACCCCAAATAAATCTGTTTTACTCTGTATAAAGCTTATACAGGGTAAACTCATAAATTGTCCACCCTCTATAACACTGATAGAGTGATATGCACAGCTGTTTGCTCCCCCAGGTATTAATCACGACTCTGGGTTAATTAATAAACAAAAGCAATTTTATTAAGTATAAAAAGTAGGATTTAAGTGGTTTCAAGTAATAACAGAGAGAACAAAGTAAATTACCAAGCAAAATAAAACAAACCACACAAGTGTAAGCCTAATACATTTAAGAAACTGAATACAGGTACCTCAGAGATGTTCCAATAAGCTTCTTTCACAGACTAGACTCCTTCTTAGTCTGGGCCCAATCTGGCCCCTGCCTTGTTAGTTCCAGCTCAGGTGGTAACTAGGGGATTTCTCATGACTGCAGCCTCCTTTGTTCTGTTCCACCCCCTTTTACATCTTTGGCACTAGGCAGGAATCTTTTGTCTCTCTGGGTTCCCACCCATTCTTCTAAATGGAAAAGCACCAGGTTTAAGATGGATTCCAGCACCAGCTGACATGGTCACACGTCCTGTGAGACCCCAAGCCTCCATCCTTTCTGGCCTGACTCACATGAACACAGGAAGGCTTACAAGTAAATAGAGCCATTTACAACCAATTGTCCTGGATAATGGGAGCCATCAAGATTCTAAACCACCATTAATGGCCCACACTTTACATAATTACAATAGGACTTTAGAGTAATACTTCATATTTCTAGTTTCAGATACAAGAACGATACATTCATACAAATAGAATGAACACACTCAGTAGATTATAAGATTTGTAATGATACCTCACAAGAGACGTTTTGCATGAAGCATATTCCAGTAACATTATATTCACACTCATTAGCATATTTCCATAAACCATATGGCGTGCAATGTCACAACAGGGTAACAAGCTTTGTGGATGGGGGGGAAGAGTAGATGTGATATACCTCAACTTCAGTAAGGCTTTTGATATGTTCTCACATGACCGTCTCATAAGTAAACTAGGAAAATATAGCCAAGATGAACCTATTAAATGGCAGATGCACAATAGGTTGTAAAATCATATTCAGAGACTAGTTCACAGTCAAGCTGGAAAGGCATATTGAGTAGGATCCTGCAGGGATCTGTCCTTGGTCCAGTTTTATTCAGTATCTTCATAAATGATTTGAATAATGGCATACAGAATACACTTATAAAGTTCACAGATGATACCAAACTGGGAAGGATTGCAAGAGCTTTGGGAGACAGCATAGGAAATCAAAATGATTTTGACAAACTGGAAAAATGGTCTGAAGTAAAAAGAATTAAAAGTCAATAAGGACTATACTTAGGAAGGAATAATCAATTGCACAAATACAGAATGGAAATTACTTCCTAAAAAGAGTATTACAGAAAAGGATCTAGGGGTTATAGTGGCTCACAAAGTAAGTATGAGTCAACAATGTAATACTATTGCAAAAAAAGCAAACATCATTCTGGGATCTATTAGCAGGAATGTTGTAAAGCAAGACATGAGAAATAATTCTTCCATTTTGCTCAGCACTGATAAGGCCTCTGTTGGAGTACAGTGTCCAGTTCGGGGGACCACACTTCAGGAAAGATGTGAACACATTGGAGAAAGTCCAGAGAAGAGCGACAAAAATGATTAAAGGTCTAGAAAACATGACCTACAAGGAAATATTGAAAAAACTGTTTGTTTAATCTGGAGAAGAGAAGATTGAGAGGGGACATGATAACAGTCTTCAAGTACATAAAAGGTTACAAAGGGGAGGGTGATAGATTGTTCTCCTTATCCACTGAGGAGAGGACAAGAAGTAATGGGCTCAAATTTCAGCAAGGGAGATTTACGTTAGACATTAGGAAAAACTTCCTAACCATAAATGTAGTTAAGCACTGGAATAAATTATCTAGGGAGGTTGTGGAATCTCTGTCACGGGAGGTTTTTAAGAACAGATTAGACAAACACCTGTCATGGATTGTCTAGATAATACTTAGTCCTGCCTCAGTGCAGGGGACTGGACTACCTATTGAGGTCCCTTAGAATCCTTCATTTCTGTGATTCTATAATATGATTCTATATAATGCTGACTTTACAGTACTATCTGCCTCTCTAGACCCATCATTCCCGTCGACCCTCTGCTAGACACAAGCCAAAAACAAACCAGGGACAAGAGACTGTCAGGAAGGGTATGTTGGAAAGAAGAACTCATCATTTTGAAGTCTACATTGAAGAACCGTGGTCAGTGTTCGAACATTTGCAAGGAATGCTCAGCTACTGGGCTAGATTTCCTGGATGCTTAAATGTACCCAGAGCACATCAATACTGGGAAATAAAGCTAAACAAATGTTGGGAAAGTGATTTGCAAATAGTTGTTTGAACATCTAAGCAAATTAATGTTTTCTATCATCTCTGGCTGGCTAGGAGAAACTGGCCTTGGTTATACATGCCTCTCGGCTATAGGTTATAGGAATGCAGTATATCTGGGCATGAAGCCTTCAGTGTTTAGGAAACTCCAACTAGTACAGAACAGCGAGTCTTCTCAGCAACACAGGCTACCACAAGCACATCAAATGTGCCTTTCGCTCTCTATGCTGGGTTTCCACTTTGTCCTTATCTTCCAGGTGCTCAGTAACCTGGGTTCAGTATACCCAAAAGACCTTGTAAAGCTCTGGGATAAAGACTGTGGTTAACAATTGTCCTTCTCTAGCACAATTAAACTTTCTACAATAAGGGTATGCAGGAGACAAAGCTTTTTACGGGGCTGGTCCAAGACTGTGGAATGAACTCCCCCAGGAACTAAGGACCATCACAAACCTCACCACCTTCTGCTCCTTCCATCTGCCCTCTCTAACACACACATACCAGTGTGTATATTAAAAAAATTAAAACACCCCCCCCACACACACACAAAACAAAACACTCCACTGCACACACCATTTTCCCTCTGGAAACAAACCACACATTAATCCCATTGCTTCATGCACTACAGAAGGCACTCACATACTACCTTGATGAGGGCAGTATTAGAGCCTTATAGAATTCAGATTTTATTGTGTTCATAATTAAGGCTAAGATTTAGTCACAGGTAGTTTTAGTAAAAGTCATGGACAGGTCATGGGCAATAAACAAAAATTCACGGCCTGTGACCTGTCCATAACTTGTACTGTAAATGACTAAATTGCTGCTCCTGGGCCCCCACTGCTCTGGGGGTGGTCCCTGCTCCAGCGGTGGGGGCTGACTGCCACCAGCAGCCTGGTGCCCTAAGAGCCCCAGGGACTGCTCTCCTGACGGCCTCCGGGGCCGCTGCTGCTCCTGGTGCTCCCCAAGACCAATGCTCAGGCACTCCCTGGGCTGCTGCTGCTGCTCCAAGTGGTCTCTGGGGCCACTTCTGGGAGAGCTGCTCAGGCAGCCCTGGGGTCAGCCGCACCGGCCGCTGCAGCTGCAGAAGTCACAGAGGTCGTGGAACGTCATGGAATCCGTGATTTCCATGACAGAATTGCAGCCTTTTTCACTATCCTTTCACATTTGCTTTCTGCAAACATCTGAGCATCCGGTACTTTAATTCATACAATACTCCAATAGCTTGCATAGTCTCCAAAAGCTAACTTTAAGCTCTAATATTTGTGAACATATTACAAAGAGGAGGGAGAAAAATTGTTTTTCTTAAACTCTGAGGAGAGGACAAGAAGCAATGGGCTTAAATTACATCATGGGAGGTTTAGGTTGGACATTAGGAAAAACTTCCTAACTGTCAGGGTGGTTAAGCACTGGAATAAATTGCCTAGGGAGGTAGTGGAATCTAATCTCCATCACTGGAGATTTTTAAGGGCAGGTTAGACAAACACCTGTCAGGAATGGGCTAGATAATAATTAGTCCTGACATGAGTGCAGGGGACTGGACTAAATGACCTCTCAAGGTCCCTTACAGTCCTATGATTCTATGATTTCTATGTTGGATTGAAAAATTCAGTTTGCATTGAGCTGGTTGGATGCATAACTTAACAGTGTTGTATTGCAAATTTTATATTCCAATACATAATTCAAAATTTCTGCTGTACAGTAACTCCCCACTTAATGTCCTCTCGCTTAACGTTGTTTCGATCTTATGTCCCTGCAATTACAGAACATGCTCCATTTAAAGTTGTGCACTGCTTCGCTATAACGTCGTTTGTCTGCCTGCTTTGTCCACAGCTGGCAGCCCCGCTATCAGCTCCCCACAGTGCCCCCCCACAGCGCCCCCCACCCGCCGGCAGTCCCCATGGATCAGCACCTTCCCCCCTTTCTCCCCCCCCCCCGCATCTCCTGCCTGCGGCAATCAGCTGGCTTGAGGCATTTAGGAGGGAGGGGGGAGGGGCGAGGACTCTGAGCAGGCTCCTCCTCCCTCCCCTGCCTCCCGAACGCTGCAAACCAGCTAGGAGAAGCATGTTGTGCAGCGCAGCGGCAGCTTCCCCTCCTCTGCAAGCACCAGGGGTGGGGGGCTCAACCCTCGGCCCACCCACGCCACCTCTTCCTCCAGGCCCCCACCCTTAACCTCGCTCCTCCCCCATCCCTCCTGCCCCCTGAACATCACAAGCCAACTGATTGCCACAAGCAGGAGGGAGGGGGAAGGAGTGAGGACGCGGCACACCTCCCTCCTCCATCCCCTGCCTCCTGCCCACAGCAATCAGCTGACTTGTGGCATTCAGAAGGCAGGGGATGGAGGGGGAGCCTGCGCACCGCAGGGAGGGAGTGGGAGGAGCGAGGACAGGGCGAGGGTTGAGCCTCCCACCCCTGGTGCTTGCAGAGGAGGGGAAGCTGCTGCTGCGCTGCACAACGTGCTTCTCCTAGCCTACAACATCTTCAGCCTCCTTGCCTGCCTCACTGTCTCCAGTGCTAGTGGGCTGTGCCCGTGTGGGGTAAGGCGGGGGCACCTCCCATCTATAGTACTGTCCTATACTGTATGGCAAAAAAATTTCCCTGGAACCTAAACCCCCCCCCACCCCATTTACATTCATTCTTATGGGGAAATTGGATTTGCTTAACATTGTTTCACTTAAAGTCGCATTTTTCAGGAACATAACTACAATGTTAAGTGAGGAGTAACTGTATTAGTTAAATAAGTCAAATGACATTGATTATGTTCACTGATAGGGTTACTTTAAGTAACCCACACTGCAGGAACTGTGAATTTCAACTATTACAGCTAAATAATATATCTGCGATTTGCAATTACAACTGTAATAGCTGCAGTTCACAGTCCCTGCTGGGCTGCTTTGTTACATAAGCCATCCCGTCAGAATTGATGTTGTACAACTTATTTGCTGTAAGTGATCAACACAGCATCAACTACAAATATTAAACATTTGCAAGTGAGCTGCAGACAAATTATTCCTGTGAGTGATGCAGAATTTCAATAAATATCTTTAATTATTTCAACTTTTCACAGACAATCTGTCAATAGAAAAAGATGCAAATCAAATAAAAGTATTAGTTTTAATTATTTGCTCAGCTCTATCCATACAGAATAAATGGATGCAACATTCATAATAGAGCTGGTTGAAAAATGTGAAAAAAAATCCACAAAATTAGGTTTTGTTCATATTTTTTTCCATTGCAAAACCTTGACTAATAGTTTCCAGACAATTTTGTTTTTTTACAGTGGAAGTGATAAACTAACAACACAAGTAAGGTTAGAGACAGGCATAGTGCAAGCAGGTGCTGATCAACAGGGCTGCCCGGGTGGGTGGAGGGGCCGGGGGACAATTTGCCCCAGGCCCCGGGCCCTGCAGGGGCCCCCACGAGAATATAGTATAACAACTTTTTTTTTATGGAAGGGGCCCCTGAAATTGCTTTGCCCCAGGCCCCCTGAATCCTTTGGGCAGCTCTGCTGATCAAGGCCCTGATCCTGCAATGAAATCTGCTGTGGACTCAGAGCCCCACTGAAGTCTTGGGGGTCCAGCCGTGAAAAGTAAATTGTAGGATCAGTGCTCAAAGGTGCCTTTGCATCTCCACCAGTGAGTAACTCACCCTGGTATTCCAGAGCTGTGCCTCTTCAGAGCTGTCAATCCACTGAGCAGTAATCCGCTCATGTTACTTTGGCATGTTCAATTTCTGCATGGTATCTAATACATAACAAGAGTAGACACCCTTACCATAGGCACATGAAATTCACAATTCTGCTGCTCTTCATAAATTGTTGAGCTGCATTCTTGCAGATAATAATAAAGCTGCACAAGTGAATTACAACCTCTGAGGTGGTTATCCCACCTGTACAGTAATGTAGCCAGCAGTCTGTCGAATGATTTCATTTTGTATTTGTCTGAAAACATTAGGCACAAGTAGGCCTAGTCTGATCTCATGAAAGTATAGTGCAGGGGTTGGCAACCTCTGGCACACAGCTCACCAGGGTAAGCACCCTGGCAGGCCGGGCCAGTTTGTTTATCTGCCACGTCGGCAGGTTCGGCCGACCGTGGCTCCCACTGGCCGCAGTTCGCCATCCCAGGCCAATGGGGGAGGTGGGAAGCCGCAGCCAGCACATCCCTCGCCCGTGCCGCTTCCTGTCACCCCCATTGGCCTGGGATGGTGAACTGCAGCCAGTGGGAGCCGCAATTGGCTGAACCTGCCTACGTGGCAGGTAAACAAACTGGCCCGGCCTGCCAGGGTGCTTACCCTGGCGAGCTGCGTGCCAGAGGTTGCTGATCCCTGGTATAGTGCCTCAGCACAATTATATTTAGATGAAGGCTGAAAGATTCCCATTCCCAGGTACATGCAGCATGTCACAGACAGATATTTTTTCTTTCAGGAGAGTAGAATCATCATTGTAGCTTATAGCACTCTAGTTAAGTTTGCCTACAATCATAGAATCGAGAGGTCATCTAGTCCAGTCCCCTGCACTCATGGCAGGACTAAGTATTATCTAATCATCCCTGACAGGTATTTGTCCAACTTGCTCTTAAAAATCCCCAATGATGGAGATTCTACAACCTTCCTAGTCAATTTATTCCAATGCTTAACTACCCTGACAGTTAGGAAGTTTTTCCTAAATATCCATCCTAAACGTCCCTTGCTGCAATGTAAGCCCATTGCTTCTTGTCCTATCCTCAGAGATTAAGAAGAACAATTTTTCTCCCTCCTCCTTGTAACAACCTTCTATGTACTTGAAAACTGTTATCATGTCCCCTCTCAGTCTTCTCTTCTCCAGACTAAACAAACCCATTTTTTTCAATCTTACCTCATAGGCCATGTTTTCTAGATCTTTAATCATTTTTGTTGCTCTTCTCTGGACTTTCTCCAATTTGTCCACATCTTTCCTGAAATGTGGTGCCCAGAACTGGACACAATACTCCCAGTTGAGGCATAATCAGCACAGAGTAAAATGGAAGAATTATTTCTCGGGTCTTGCTTACAACATTCCTGCTAATACATCTCAGAACGAAGTTTGATTTTTAGAAACAGTGTTACACTGTTGACTCATATTTAGCTTGTGGTCCACTATGATCCATAGATCCCTTTCTGCAGTTCTCCTTCCTAGGCAGTCATTTCCCATTTTGTATGTGTGCAACTGATTGTTCTTTCTTAAGTGGAGTACTTTGCATTTGTCCTTATTGAATTTCATCCTATTTACTTCAGACCATTTTTCCAGATCATTTTGAATTTTAATCCCATCTAGGGTGACCAGACAGCATGTGTGAAAAATCGGGACAGGGCATTGGGGCTAATAGGAGTCTATATAAGAAAAAGACCCAAAAATCGGGACTGTCCCTATAAAATCGGAACCTCTGGTCACCCTATTCCTATCCTCCAAAGCACTTGCAACCCCTCCCACTTTGATATTGTCCACAAACTTTGTAAGTGTACTCCCTAAGCTATTATCTAAATCATATTGCACAGAACCGGACCAAGAACCCAGAACCGGACCCCTGGGCTCCCCAAAGTTAGCCCTCCAGGATCATCCCTCCAGGCCTGCCAATCTCTTTTCCACGGCCTCCCAGCCCCGGGCCATCTCCCGGGTTTGGGTTTCGGCCTTCCTGCGTCGGGTTACCACGGAGTGTGTGACCTTATCTGCCATGCTTCACAGTCCCTGGCCACAAGTCAACTCCTGTACGGAGCTCCAACTTGGATTCTCTCCTTCAGCTCTTAATTTCCTTCCTTTGAGATTAAAAGTCAGGCCATTCATGTTACTAAAATGTATTTGTTTATGGCTGAACTGATTCTTTATTTTCTTGCTAGTATGAGACACTTATTTTCTTCTTAATATTGCTGTTGCTTCTCCCAGTGGCATAGTTTAATCTTGTTTCCAGGTTCTCCCTTCTCCACTTCCATTTGACTTGGGCATGGGCAGAATCAAGATAACTTGGATTACTTGAAATTTCTCACCAGGTGCCAGAGCTTCCTATTAGAAGTGACCCTCCCACCCCACCCCCTCAGACCTTGCATGAAAGCATGACTGTGCCTCTGGCAACGGAGTACAGCAAGTCCACATGTATTCACCAGTTCACAAAGACCATGGAAATTCTTTGCATTTTCACACAGCGTAACAGTTTCCTCATCAGGAACAGTTTCCTCATCACTTCTGTGGCACCACCATTAACTTCACCAGAAAAAATACCAGGATTCCTTTGGTAAAGCAAGGTGAGTCTTGCGGGGAAAAATGGTTATTTCATGGCTAAGGCACAGAACTGTGAGCTGAGAAATCTGGGTTCTAGTCCCACAGACTTCCTGCATCTCCTGG
The DNA here is from genome assembly GCF_020497125.1 of Mauremys mutica. NCBI lineage: Eukaryota > Metazoa > Chordata > Testudines > Geoemydidae > Mauremys > Mauremys mutica. Next base: position 306,532,236 of record NC_059072.1, on the reverse strand, counting down.
GGCATGTCATTTAGTCCTTTGCCCAAATCCATGAAGAGACTTAGGCACCTAGACTCCAGATTTAGGCTCCACTATAATCTCTAATCCCCACTCAGATGTTACATAACTATAGGTAGGATGACCATATTTCCCTATGCTGAATACGGGATACCTGGTAAAATTACTTGTATTCAAGCGAGTTCAACGGCAACCAATCAGAACTATGCAGTACAAATATTCAAAAAGAAATACTGCGTAGTTGGATTGTTTTTATTTACCTTCTTATCTTTAAGGCTTTAGGGTTCACATGGGGAGGGGTGACACACACACTCCTGTACACCTCTCTCACATGCGGGGGCGGGGGAGGGTAATGACCAACTGGCTACAGTGCTGGCAGGAAGGGGTTAAGCCCTAAGGACACATTGTGCACAAGGGCCCAGGGAACCTGACTACAGGGGCTTCAGCAAACCCAACCAGAGAGGTGGCTCAGCAGGGGAGAGTGCTTAGGGAATGGAGCAGCCCCACGCTCCCTGGGGGCAGACCCAGGGAGGGGAGGGTGAAGAGGGTGCTAAGCCCCTGCCAGGGGGCTGCTGTGGAGCCTGCAGGTGCAGGGCATGAACAGGCTGGAACTTGCTTCCCCCCACTACCACTCCAGAGCTTAGCTGAGGGGCAGAGAGGCTTCCCTGTGCCAGTGCTGTGCAGGGCTCATCTCCTCCTGGCCAGTGCCCCAGGCCAGAGGGTCTTGGGCTTTTCCAGGGCACCAACCCAGCCAGAGGCAGTGGGGGAAGGAAGGAGCCTGCCTGCCAGGCTGTTGGTGAGCTGAGCACTCGGACCAGGGGCTGGTTCTCCGCACAGCGCTGGAAGCAGGACGCGCCCCACCAGTGGGAATGTGGAGGAGCAGCAGGTCTGATGGGGTTGAGGACAAAGGGGCAAAGTAGGGAGCGGACAGTGAGAGGGGGAGCATGTGAAGGTCTAATGGGTGGGCAGCAGAGGTGACACGTAACTGGCCCCTACCTGGTGCCTGTCCGCACTCACCAATCATCGCACTGCACAGCCAGCCAGAAACAGGATGGGGGGCAGGGCCCTGCTCGCTGAGAGCCGGCACACAGCAGGGGCTGCGCCGATGGACGAGCATGGGGAGTGGTTGGCTCCACACGCTGCATCTTCACTCCGCCAGCAGCCTTTCACACCCACCCCCATCATTGGCCACTGGACCCCGCCACTCACCACTGATAGGTGAGTGGCTGGCGAGCAGGGATCTGGCCAGCAGCAGGATCTGCCAGTATTGAGGAGGGGGGAAGACAGAAAATATGGGACAATTTGCCCATTTTTTAGAAAAAGTCAGGATACCAGCAGGAGGGCTTAAATATAACCGTCCCTTTGAAAATGGGACATCTGGTAACCCTATCTTTAGGGATCTAAACTCATCAGCACCTACATTTTGGCTGTAAAAGTTCCCCATGTGCCTAGGCTTCTGCCTCTGGGCATGGGCAGAATGCCTAACTGTAAATGGCTAGATGGCTCTCTCTTACCTAAGCCCCAGTGAGATCTGCAAACCAGGTGAAGACGTAAGTGGAGGAACTCTTATGTTGTCATTGCAACACTTGAATCCCTTAATAGATCTCGGCATCTGCACCTCAGTTTCCAAGTCTGTAAAATGGGGATGATAATTTCTTACCTCACATGGAAATTGTTAGGATGAACTCATTAATGTCTGGAAAGTACTGAGCTCCTCAGCTGGAAGGAGCTATAGCAATGCAAAGTAAGTATGATACTGAATTCATTTTATTTCTTACAGTGAGTTCCATATATTTAACTACAATGTTATTATTTCCCACTTACTGGAATAGGATTGCTACCGGCTATTGTTGCACTATACCAGGGATAGGCAACCTATGGCATGTGTGCCGAAGGCAGCACACGAGCTGATTTTCAGTGGCACTCACACTGCCCAGGTCCTGGCCACCAGTCCGGGGGGCTCTGCATTTTAATTTAATTTTAAGTGAAGCTTCTTAAACATTTAAAAAACCTTATTTACTTTACATACAACAATAGTTTAGTTATATATTATAGATTTATAGAAAGAGACCTTCTAAAAACATTAAAATGTATTACTGGCACGCAAAACCTTAAATTAGAGTGAATAAATGAAGATTCGGCACAGCACTTCTGAAAGGTTGCCGACCCCTGCACTATACTATAACTCAAGAGTATAATTCTGACTACCTAAATCCTTTTGGGCATCAGCTTGGTTCATTAGTCTCCTGTTTTAACCTTTACAAGCAATTCTGGAAGGAACCTACATGAAATATGTTACTCTGCTGCCTGGGTTTAGCATTTTTATGACAGCATAACACCAGAAGGGTTGTACAATTGCAGCACGTAACAATTATTAAGTGATGTATATCCTAGCAGCCAATATATTGGTCATATTGACATCAGTGGGAATTTTGGCTTCAAGGCAGTGAAAGAGTTAAGAAAGAAACTCCTTATACTATGTGTAGATCATCTTGCCTATTACTATAGATTTTTTTAAGTGAGGTATGTATATATTGTGCTCAAATCTGTATTTGTGGGGAGAAATCAGTTAATTGTACTCACACAGGTATCTGCACAGGCAAATGAAGGATATGCTTGAGAACGTATATACACTTGTACATTACGTTTTTGTAGGAGAAAGCTTAGGATCTGGGAGTAGAAATTATGCTCCAGAATTTTAAAAAAAGCACACACAAAAAAAAGTGTCTCTGTGAACTAGTCTCTTGGGAGCTCCTCCTGTCACTGATTACAGAACATTCTCAGGGTATTTGATTTCTTCTCCAAAACCAAAAGAAACATCTTCAAAGTCTTGCAGTGTTGTAAGTGATAATTTACTGTATAACATTTACCATCTGGTCACAGCACCCTTTCCATAGGCTCCTGTCACTTCATCGCTCCTGTTAGCTATTCTTCTTGTGATGTAAAAATAAAAGGGGATAGTTAAAGCACAGAGATTCTCAGTGCTTGACATTATCTCATTTTAATGAACCCCATGTTTAAAAGGGCTGAGATCAAAAGGAACAGGTTTGTCTACAGCCTACATGTCACACAGGCAGCTGCTTTTTGAACTTTCCAGTGCCATCCTTAATGATCTCATCGATGAGCTGGAGAAGAAATTCTTTGGAGTTAAAAGAAATTGAACCTCTATGCCATCTTGGGCCTCAGAGACCTCACCTTCCCAGATCCCATTTTCTATTTAAGGCTTTCTCTACATAGTATAGTTAAACCAGTGCAAACCTAGTAGTGTGGGATACAGTTATACAGATATAAAGGTGCCTTATGCCTGTATAACTGTGTCCACGTTAAGGGCTGTATAACTTCATTATATTGGTTAAAAAGTCACACCCCTAACTGACATAGTTACACTGGTATAAAAACAGTGGGTAGAGTGGGCATAAAACCGAGAGGCAATATGTTAACCCTGTCGTGACAATCCATGTCCCATCATTTCCCCCCATCCGGTTCATTATTTTCTGGAATATTTCCAGGTAGTGAGCAATTTTGTCTGCTTTACAAGACTGAAAATATATTTGTTCAATTTGTTTAAAATGTGGCTAATTTGTATCAGTTGCAAGACAAGAAGCAGTCGCCGTAATTTGCGGCAAGGGCAGTTTAGGTTGGACATTTGGAAAAGTTTCCTAGCTGTCAGGGTGGTTAAGCACTGGAATAAATTGCCGAGGGAGGTTGTGGAATCTCTGTCACTGGAGATTTTTAAGAGCAGGTTAGACAAACCTCTGTCAGGGATGGTCTATAATGCTTAGTCCTGCCTTGAATGCAGGAGACTGAAGTAGACAACCTCTTGAGGTCCCTTCCAGTCCTATGATTTGTAATTTGGCAAACTGCACACATTTTTTATGGTAATAAACCAATGGTCACTTTGTCGTCAAAATTTTCTCTGCAGTGCACACAAGAGCAAAATGTTTCCCCGCATATTTGTTAGCTCAAATTTGAAACTTTAGCTGCATGTTTTTTCTTCCTGGAAACATTTGAGTGGCCAAGTTTTACTCACACTAGTGACCAAGGAAAGTGAATTTTAATGTGGAGTGCTTGAATATTAGCACCAGAAGTGCTAATGGCATGGAACACTGCTCAACACAGCACGGAAACAAGGGTCCCAGAACCCTTTGCCAGAGCCGTGATTAAAAAGGTAATTAAATGAGCCAGACAAGCATCTAACCATTTCCTTTTCTGCTACACACACTTATTGTGTGTGAATAGGACAGAGAAAAATTTCAATTTCAATTCAGCAATAAACTAAGACATCTTACAGTACCCTGATTTTTGTAGAAATTAAGGCCTATTTGGCCCAGAAAGGAAAAGGTTTAAAGTCTTTTAAAATTCACTGATCTTGTTGTCTGAGAGAATCAAAACCCCTGTATCATCTTCAGGCCATGTTCCTGATTATAAGAGCTAGAACACAAATAATATCATGTGATCAAACAACCGATCAACACAGTCCAAATTTCCAATAGAGTATCAAATACGTGCAGAGACCTGTAGGCTCAATCCATGGGGAGGGGAAAGACACCCCACAAAGACAGTTAGTTAAATGTTAATAATAATTACATTAAAAGAAACTGTGAGCTCCTTGTGTATATTCCACAAACAGAAAAAAAATAAGCTAAATTTGTCAAATGAATTTTGCTTATGACTGATTCACACAGCTCCAATATGCATCATAGCCACTTGGAACTTCATAGGAGCAGCAGAGGTGGCATATGACTCATAATGAACCTTCTAATCCAAAAGCAAAGACCCCCAAAAATTAAGCCAAAGAAAAATCTTCATTAGCTGTTATCTGTACAGAGCCCTTGACGTTGAGCAGTTCTAATCCTAACTAGTAGAGGGCGTTGGAGATATATCACACACGTGGTATGGACAACCAAGCAGTCTCCTATTAATCTCTGTTCACCTTGCAAGCAGCGAAGCAACCTCACTTTCTTCATCTGCACTGTTCCTCCAGCTGGATCCAAGCCAGCACTGGTGCAGCTGGAAAGGAGAGGCAGCTGGTGCAGCTGGCTACTCCAGTGCCCTGCTGGCAAGGGATATGAGGGAACCAGGAAGGGGAGAGAGAATGGGTGTCAGGGGTGAAGGGTGGAGAACACTGTGGGGGAACAGAATAGAGCAGCTGGGGCTCAAAGAGGAGAGGTGGCTAAGGAGGACAGGGGCAGAATGGGGGAGAATGGCTCCAGACTCTCATAACAACCCTAGGCAGGAGTTAAAGCAAAGGGAGTTGAGAGGGAGCACAGTACCTGCTGCTCTCCATGGCTTTAAGCATTTCCGCACACTTCCCTCTCCTCTTTCAATCACAATTACATAACCATTGCCCCAACATTCGCTTCACCACCCCTCCCTCACGCTGCCCCAGTCGCCCTCCCGCTTCCTAATGACTCCTCACTTCCTCAGCCTTCCTAACCCCACCTCTATTCCTCCAGCTGCTGCTCAACCCTTCACTCTCCCCTCATTTCTGAGGGGTGCAAGATGGGGGGAGGGGAGAAATAAGCTTCTTCCTCATCCACAGCTACTCAGACTGAGCAAGGAGTTTGGAGGTGGGGGGGCAGGGGAAGAAGAGACACTGAGCAGGGGGGAGGAGTGACTTTTTTATCACTGACAATAACTGTCAGACACGGACCTAGAGAGGACTTGGCAACCTAGATATGTGAGCCCTCAAATCAGTAAGGGAGTATTAAACACTTTCTAACAATTAAATGGACTGAGACATCAATGGCCTGCCAGGCACTCTGGGGATACAGTGACAGCTGTGACATGACAATCAGGTACAAGAAAATGAGGCTTCCAGAAAAGGCAGCTAATCACACATTCCCAGCAAAAAAAGGGTTGAATTTTCTTATACTTCTTCCCAAAGAGGTTTTTATTTACAATCTGCCTGTTTTTAAAATCAAGAAACATAAATAAATGACCTAAAAGCATCAACCTGACCTGGCATGGTGCATTGTGTGTGTTACTAATATCCCATTGTGTCCTTCACTCTGCCCAAGCTGCACATGCAACTGCCCGTTTGTGTCCCTCCCTCATATTCACAGGGCTGGCTCTACCTTTTTTTGCCGCCCCAAGCAAAAAAAAAAAAAAAAGAAAGCCAGCCGACAAACTGCCGCCTCCTGAATAGCCAGAATGCCGCCCCTCAGAATGTGCTGCCCCAGGCACCTGCTTCCTCAGCTGGTGCCTGGAGCTGGCCCTGCATATTCATACTGTCATCAATGTGCCCATAAACCATATCTCCCTTCCAGCACTGAGGTTCCTTGCTCTTATTCTTGGGGTGAAATCCTGACTCCACTGAAGTCAATTGCAAATTTCCTATTGAACTCAGTGAGACAGGATTTCACCTTCACTGATTTTCCTTGTCTGTTTGGAGGTGCTGGGAACTGGAATAGGAGCTTTCTTGGCTATCTTTATCTATCTGTCTAGGTGCTTACACCATGCCTATCACCAGGGCAGCTGAGGAAACAGGTGTGGAATCTTTAACAAAGATTCTAAACGCAGTCTCACTAGAATCTCCCTCCTCTGGAGACCCAGCCCAGAATTGCCTTGTTCCCCCACACCATCATCTCTGCCCACTATTACCCCATTCAATATATTTGTGCTGGTTTATTTTACCTCAGACATATCAGCTTGCAAGTGTCTGACCTTGACTCTCACTTTTGGTACTTCCTGCCCCTATTTCTAACTAATCTAGATCCCTTTTTATGATCATAATATCATAGAAACAGGAGCTGACAGATTTCCTGCCATTGAGCCTCAATTTTCCTCTTCTTAACTGGATATGAGCTTGAGGTATGATATCAGATGCCATCATTCCACTTACACCCACTTACATGCCAGACAAAGCCTCTCCAGCCTTGGGCTATTCATGTCTCTGCCCCTGCCCACTTCATCATTGCTTACCCACACTGTACATATTTAATTCTTTTAATTTTTCCTCACAAGTCAATCCCTCTGGTCTCTTAATTATTTTTGTTGCTGTTCTCTGAACTTACTCAGTTATCTAGACTCTAGATCTTTCTGTTAGTAAAGTACCCAGAACTGAACCAGCATTCTAGGTACAGTCTCGTGAGATCCACATAGACAATGATGTCACAGAGCAAAGAGGCTATGATACCTCTGTATGCACAGCCCAAAAAAACCAAATCACATTGCTGTTTTTTACTGTGATAGTGCCTTGCAAACTCTTATGTAAATTGCTTGTCCACTGTCATTATGTCTCTGTCCTTGGTGGTGTTCATGGCTCCCAATTTAGTATCATCCTTTAATTTAATTAACATGCTAGTTATTCACTCTTCTAGATCATTAATGCCAATGATAAAAAAACTGGACTTAACACCAATCCCTATGGCATCCTGCTAGACACCTTCCCCTAATATGATATATTGTCATGTTTTATGACCCCTTGTTTATGGTCCTTCGGCAAGTTTTCAGTCCATCTGACAGTGCTCATTTTCATTTAAATTGTAATTAAGTTTCCAAGTATGATTTTCAGAGACACACAATATGAAATAATTTTTCCAAAATCAAAGTAAATTAAATCTACTGCATTCCCTTTGTCCAGGAAGTGCCAGGTCCTGCAAGCACGATGCAGTGCTGTTATTAATGTGGCTGCTCAGTGCTCTTGTACTCCAGATCTCTTATGGTGCTTGGTAGCCTGCCAGGTGGGCCACCAGCTTTTCCAGCCTTTACTACTGTATCATGAGTCTCTTAATAGTTGGTGTTCTTCTTAAAGCCCCAGTTCCTAAGAGTAATAAAATTACGCAAGACCCTCAGCTTTCATTAAAAAATGTCTGTTTCTAGCCCCCCTGCTTACACAGAAGAGCTCGAAAACATGACCTGAGTGCTCCCTGATGGCTCAAAACCCAGAAGGCAAATACAAACAGTTGTAAATTTATTATTTTTTAAAAATCAATCATGATTGTTGGCAATGCTTGTTCCATGACCCCAAGATAAACAGCGAAGATGCTTTAGCAGCTAAGCTCTACTATAGACTGTAGCCTAGTAGGTCCCAATAATCCCCCAAAAGGCTAAAATGAAAGGATATATTAGTAGGGCTGCCAGGCAAGAAAAGGCTACAAATACGCTAAGTACCATAGCTTATGGAGTTATATTTCAAATGTAACCCTTCTACCTGTCTGAGTTGGCAGCAACAAGGGCCAGGTTCAGTATCTAGGAGTCCGTTTCAATAACACAATGCAAAACCGGCTCGAGCCCCCACCCAGTGACCTGGGACAATTACATACCACCCCCTGGGCACCTATAAGAGGCAATTCTTCCCTTCTCGCAAGCACAGAGTCTGAATGTAGCAAAATCCTTTTAATAGAGGAAGGAAACAATGCGGCATTATGTTGGGGAAACACCACAAACTGGATTCATAACACAAACCATGAGCAAAAGACCCACCCCCAAGTAAGTTTGGCAGCATCCTTTTCCCCTCAGGGTCTTAAGTCCAGCAACCCAAAAAAATCACCCAAAAGTCCAACAACCCAGAAGTCTCTGTCCCTTGTCAGTGCAGCCCCAGAGTTCAAAAGTTTATCTGCAGAGTTTTACCTCCTAGTCTGGGGGGATACGGGGGTGTTAAGGGGCACCTTATGTGGTTCGAGGTCAACTGCCCCACCTCTCTGTGGGGTTTTGCTGCAGCCTTCACCACAAGCCACTCCACCAGCTGCTCTGCTCCACCAGCCGTCCCATGAGCTGCTCGAGCCATTCCACGAACTGATCTGCTACGCCAGCCACTCCACTCCACCAGCCATCCTGTGAGCCACTCCAGCCATCCCACAAACTGCTCTGCCCTGCCAGCCATTCAGCAACATATCTTCAGGCCCCTCCCCCACAGCACTCAGTGATTTCAGCTCTTAGTAAGTTTAGCTCTTTAGTGATTTCAGCTTGTAGCAGGGGAGCCTCAGTGGCCCAAAGTGAATTCAGCTCAGCAGCCTGTAACTAGACTCCTAGTGGAATCAAAATTAGCTCTGATGTTCCACAGTGGAGAGAGGTGAAGGTACAATTGGTGTTTTGGGCCCTCAAACAGGGCCCATACAATCAAGTACAAATGCCTATCCCTCAGCCTCTCTCAATTCACTGGGTTTTGGAACCCATATCCCTTGTCTACTGAGTACTACTTAGTTGATGTTGAGTCCCTCTGTCATAAAACAGTTCCATTGTCCTTGATTCACATAATCAGGGTAACAACACTTTATTCTTCCTGCCCCAATAACAGAGAAACTGGGGATCCCACAGAAGCCAAAGTGACCATTTGGGCTGCTGTGGGCTCATGCTAGGTTGGGTGGGTGTGCCTATGCGAACAAGATCAGCCGCTGAAGTTCTTTTCCACAACTCGCCACAATTCACCACCAGATGTCAGGTTAGAGCTCATCCTGACTCTGCTTACACAAGTTAAAACTCAGCAATTCCTAACCTTGGAATTGTCATGTTTGTCTGTACCAAGTATTGACTGGCTACCGAGCTTCCTTATATACATACCCGATGTGTTCATCATAAGACCCTTTAATGCTCTGCCAGGCATGGCTGAGGATCCTCTAAATAAGATATTTTATGCACAGTGCCACCTAGTGGGTGAACATAATAATATAGTTTAGCCTTCCATTTCAATAGGGACAGTCCAGTAGAGGGTCAGGGGCCCCCATGCCTTGTGCCTGGGGTGCACTTTCCAGTGTAGATTCCTCTATTACAGGCAAGTAGGTAACATGCAGGTTTCCTGGTCAGACTCAGTCTGTGGTGTGTCTTGTTGGGGCCCCTCTGTATTGTGGCCCTGCTGTTGCTGCCACGCTTTCCACCCAACTCCTCCTAGCCGGCTACCTCCGCCCCCACCATGGACAGCAGCTAGGTTACAGTCCCCAGCTCAAATCCGTGTTTGAATGTATTTGCCTTTTACAAAAACAGCAGCACCTTCTCTTTGGGCCCCCGTGCCCAATCAGAGCACAGAGCACACTTCCCAGGCTGCTCCCTTGTGGGGGGTGTCACTTTTACTGCAATAGCCTTCTTCAGGCTCCAGCCCCTTTAAGAGCGTGGGGTTGCTGCTGGCTACCCTCTCCACCTCTCCCCCCACAATAGTTGCTTTCAGACCCCCCTTTACTCAGCCTTCAGCTGCCAGGCTCCAAGTCAGTCTCTGTTTTCCCCACAGACCTGTATCCTCCTGCAGTGTGTGCCAGTCACAACCTGCCCCCTCACTGGGCTGTCTGCTCCCCGCATGACTCTCCAGCTCCTACTGCAGCTCTGCTTTTCCACCCCCAAAGGGGAGAAGGAACGAGAACAGTGGTGAGTTTGCTGATCAGCAGACTCATTACAATGCTTTCTACCATGAGCAGTTCCATTAAAGCTTTCAGTGTGGGGGTACTCATGGTAGCAACACTATACCAAATAGCAATTGGCTGGTAACAGACCACAGAAACCAGTGATGATTCAAACTGGTTATATTCTGAACAAAAAGAGCTCTCAATCATGCTTGTAGCTGCTTCCATCACTTCACAATGACTCAGACATTCTAGGCATCAGAGTGACACATAGATTGATACTCCTGGAATCTTATTATACATATGTTGCATTTTTATTCTTTATAATGTCACTAGCAAGATATGGTAAAACTAGAGACTAAATTATTTTACAGGTGGCTGCACCTTGCTATCTATAAAGTAAGATAAATGGATTAGTCAGACAAATGGATCTTGATAATATAAGAAGTATTAATTCCCTGGCAATGCTCAGTACTTCCTGTGCAACTAGAATATGCATATCAGAGAAATTGTGAGACGGGAAAGAAGTGCCTTACGTTTTCTTCCATATATTTCAGTTTCTAGTAGCAATAATTACCTCTGCCCAAGGCATGTGCTGGGGAATTTATGACTAGCTGGGGTTAATGGACCTTGGCTTTACCTCAGGTTATGAGCTCTCCAGCTGGTCATTAATCTCTATGAAATGTCCCAGGTCTCTATCATTAGTGTTTACTTAAATGATGGGTAATTGTGAATTATAAAGCTATCATTACTATAAACCAAGTGGCTCAGGACTGGTAACTTTATAATAAATTAACAAAGTCAAGCCTGAGTTATAATTATAGGTTTGGTCCTGATTTGCCTATATTTTTCTGTTATAAAATGTATGGATCCAGCAGCTAGTGATGAAGACATCAGAGCTAACCTCAAAAAAGTATGCCATTTATTTAAAGAGAAAAAATGAAGGCAAAAAGAGATGCTGAAAAATACAATATACAATTATCTTCTGCGCGGCAGATTAAATAATATAATCAAACCTGTTATATGCGAGATATAATTTATACAAGCAGCATACGTCTCAAAAGGGCCCGAGAGAAGGAAAAAAAAGATCTGTTTTACATAATTCTCATTTCCGTTGAAATGAAAAGTAAAATAGCGTATGAAATTAAATGGCTTTTTCACTAAAAGTGCCATCTTCCATGGCAAGTAAACTGTTCTGCATGTTCTCAATTTTTATTTTAAAAGAACACTAGCCAAGGTGATATTTACAACACAGTGATAAACAAAATAAAAAACCAACACAACCATCACACACCAATGAAAAATAAAAGATGCTCTAGGTTCACAAATGCAGTTTACAAAAATGAAAGGTCTAGTCTGCATGTGTCAGAAAAATGCTGGTACAGTATTATGTGTGTAAAATGCCCATAGCACAAAATTGAAAAAATACTAGTTGTCAGATTTCCCAGCCCCCTTCAGGTCAGAACAAAGATTTGCCTGAACTGTGTCTGTGCAATGTTTTTTTTTTTCCTTTGTAAAGCTCAGTGATCTTTATTCTCAATTATAGACATAGAAAAATGTGTTGTAATGAATAGGTCCACTGTCCTTTACTGGATGGAATCAGAAATGTTTGACTTTGTGTCATAGGTCCTATACTGCAAATATCTAATGGAGAATCCTTTTTTACTTAATGAGTAGGGGCTTTTTTATTTTTGAGCAGGGGGATCTGTGTTCTATACCTGTTATCACCAAGATATCCCAAACATCAGGGTGTGAAGCACAATAAAGAAGAATAGAATAATTGGAGATATACCTATCTCCTAGAAGTGGAAGGGAGCCTTGAAAGGTCATCAGGTCCAGCCCCTTGCCTTCACTAGCAAGACCAAGTAGTGATTTTTTCCCCAGATCCCTCAGTGGCCCCCTCAAAGATTGAACTCACAACCCTGGGTTTAACAGGCCAATGCTCAAACCACTGAGCTATCCCTCCCTCTAACAACCAATAGTGAGCCTCAAAAACAGCTGGATTTTTATTATGGGCAGTATTAAGCCATCTAAATACAGGATTAACTACCAGCTCCTCTATCGTACAGCACCATAGGTGCACATGGAGCTTTACAGACAAAGACCGTGTGATCCTTGGGCTTCTAAGAGCTTAAATTTAAGGGCCTGCTCTTAAAGCCTGAACTTGTGACCAGTCTCACTGAAGACAATGGAAGTTGGGGCTGATTGGCACATCTCCCAGTCTGGGTTTGCTCCAGCACTAGTTGAATTTAACAGCTAAACTTCCATTGCTTTTGATAGGTGTAGGCTCAGGCATTTAAACAGACAGCACTCAAGAAAGACATGACTACAAAGCAGAAGAAGGGAATGAAGAAGGAGTGGGATGAGAATACAAGGAGAAGAACTCAAAAGGAGACGGAAAAGTGTATTACCAATAAATTTTGTATTGAATAGTCTTGTAATTAAAAAAATTATCTCTTATCACAGGCAGCTGTAGCAGTATCCAAGTGATGATTAGCAGTGGAAAGCCAGCCAGAAGGTGTGAGATTGGAGAAGGGATTTAAAGCAAAGGAGGCATCTTGTGTGCGGTGTAGGAGGAAGGAGGCTATTCAGTCTTAGGAGGTGGCATGAAATGTATTAATATACTTGTAGAAGGATTCGGTTGGGGGTCACCCCTCTCTGGGGCAGCTGGGAGCCAGGCTGCCTCACTCCTTAGGTCCGGTGAGTCAGGGAGTTGTCCTGGTGGGGTAGGAAACAGTCAAGGGCTCAGGCCCTCAGGCAGGGGCTGAGTAAAAAGTTCAAGAACAAAACCCAGGCTCCTGGTCCTGAGCGAGGGGGAGACTGCCACCCGTGAGTGTGGTGGTAGGGGAGACACAGGCCTGCCCACTCCACCGCATCCCAGCCCAGGGCCCTAACAGCAGCAGGCAGCCTGCTGCTGTGTCAGTGGGGATCCTGGCCACAACACACTGACATCAGCTCTGGGTGTGCTGCAGCCAGACTAGGGTCAGCTGTCCCCAGGCTACTTCCTACCTCCCCCTCTAGCAGTACCTGCATCTTGTCGGTGTCTTCCACAGGATCTAGCACCATGGGCTCCTCAGGGTACTCAGCAAGCAGTAGGCTTGGCAGCTTCTCTGGGTCGCTTCTCATAGGTAGGCTTACCAGCTTCTCTGGGGTCAGGTTGGCATCAGGCCTTGACTGGTATGGCCAGGCCTTGGGTCAGTCACAGGCTGCAGGAGTCTCCCCAGCAGGAGCCAGGCCACCAGCATCTGGCTTCTCCAGCAGCTAGGCAGCTTCTGAGCCCTGGGGTTGAGCTTTTATACTTCCTGTCCTGCGCTTTGACCTCTGGGGGGCGGGCGCAGGCTCCAGTGGCTCTGCCCACTTTGGCATCCGGAGGAGCTCATCCCTCTCTGGGGCGGCTGGGAGCCAGGCCGCCTCACTACAATACTGTAATAAATAAATAAGATGCAAACAGAACATAGAGCACACTTATCAGTGCCAAAAAGACATCCAAGATACCATGCAAAAATTCTGTTCAAGAATAGCAGCTCAGGTCAAGAGAGGTTAAAATATAATTAATATATAGTACAATACTGCATCTTAAATTATGTTCATTGAGCAGTCACTTAATAATGGAATAACAAACCACTCATAACACCCAAACAGGTATTTTGAATCAGACAGAAAGTATGGACAAATCATCTTTATTCTGTTATTGAAACACACAAGCAGCATCCCCACTATCCATCCACTAACAGAGTTTGCAATAGTGAGAGTGTAAGATTAACAAGATGTGGACAAAGATTGGAGATTATGATCAAGGGACAGTTTTTGATTACATTAAAGAAATGACAGGACTCAGAGAGAGTCTGGATACAGCTGGGGGATGGGGAAGGAGAGAGAAGAATAAAGATTACAAGAGTGTAGGCCTGGGAAATAGGAAGGATAATTGAGTTGTTGATGGTGACTGTGATGGGCTCGGTCACAGAGATCCCCTTGGGACTGTCACCTGATGTACTGAAATTACCTCTGAGCCCGTTTTCCCTGCCAGTTTGGGACTCCAGAACCCTGCCTTGTTGAGCCAGACACACTAGCCTGCTGCAACACAGACCCAGGGTCTGGGCCACACCCCCAAAGCTGCAGACTTTAACTAAAATCAGGTCAGCAGGTTACCTGTCTCCAGCTCCCAGACACCCAGCTCCCAGTGTGATACAAACCCCAAATAAATCCGTTTTACTCTGTATAAAGCTTGTACAACTGATTACAGGTAATACTCATTCTCAAAGATGTTCCAATAAGCTTCTTTCACAGACTAGACTCCTTCCTAGTCTGGGCCCAATGCTTTCCCCTGGTACAGTCTTCCTTAGAATCAGCAGACATCTCAGGTGGCAAGCAGGGGTTTTCTCATGACTGGCAGTTCCTTTTGTCCTGCTCCACCCCCTTTTACAGCTTTGGGAAATATATATAACCTGGGAGCAGATAAGGTTGCCAGGAGAGTGAGTAATTATATGGCTGTTTCAGTTCAGTTCTGGTTTCAACCTTTCCCAGAGTTCTCACTTTAGTGTAGAATGGTTCAGGGATTCCTTAGGGATCTTAAATGCAAAGCAGTCCAGTTATCATGATTTCACATGTGTATGCTTATGGTATTTAACATTCGTTCACACTGTTTTGTAGGATACCCCTTCTTGCCTTCAGTATGTGAGATCCCTAGAGAGAGATTCTGTTCTTTGCTGGCAATTCAATCTATTTTAATGCAGTGGTTAAATTATTACTGGGGACATGCAAATGCTGGACTTACCTGGGAGTCTCCTTGCCTCTGTTGCTCCTTGGTAGCTAAATCAAAATGGCTGGAAGCAGAAGCAACAAAGAAATAATTTACTTTTGTATGTTCAAAGAAGTGTTGGGAACACCAGGGGCCTCATGTGGAGGGGAAGTGAGCGCTGTGAACCTGGTGGTGGGGAAATGATTAAGGGACTGCAATTCTACACACTTCCTCTAAAGCCACATAAGAGCAACACCATGCACTTCTAACAATGCTACGAAAGTTATTGCTCAATTAACCTGGACCTCTTGCGCTTTGCTATTACATAAGGCTATTGATCTATACTAGTGATACTCAGACCTCAGTGGTTCAGAAGCCAAATTAGCGATCAACATTATCCAAGAGCCACAGTAGTGTGATTTCATTTACTATTTATATTCATATTTAAACAATATGATGGGAAATATTTAGTTTTTATTATTCTCACAGCAAAATGACTGACCAAGTATTATAATATTAACTACGATTGGTTAATAACATAGTTAAAGCATTCTGATTGGTTAATAATGAAATCACACAGTGTTTTGATATCATGTGCTGCAAAGACCCACAAGGGACACATTAAAGAGCCACCTGCCTCTCACGAGGCTCAGTCTGAGTATCACTGATATAAATGTATAAATACCACTGTTATACATGGATTGATCAGAATACAGGCAGTCCTCGACTTTATGATGTGTGAGTTATGATGAACAGCACTTACGTTTATAAATTGAAATCCGGTTTCGACTTTCCGATGTTGGTTTCGACTTTATGATGCTCAATCCAATGCAACGCCACACAAGCGAACAAGTTTATACGTGTGCATCGACGTTCTGCACCTCCCATCTCCTGACTCAAGATGTTCAGCTGCTGTTCTGACACCATTTTTACGTGGTGAATCTTTGTGTTTCCAAACTTTTTCTTAAAATGTAGTGTTTCTTTGCCCATAATAATGGAAGAAAAGCATAAATCTGGTGCAAGTTATGTTTCTTCTTCTAAGAACCACAGAACAATTACTATGAAAACAAAAATGGAAATAATTAAGAGGTCTGAAAAAGGTGAGACACCAACTGAAATTGGTAGAGCTTTGGATATCCCCTGAACAACTATCATGACCATCGTGAATGACAAGATAAGAATTCAGGAACATGTCAAGGGCTTGGCTCCTAAGCAATCACCTGAGATAACTAAGCAGCGTGTTGGACTTATTGCTCAGGATGAGAACCTGTTAACTATTTGGCTGGAGAATCAAAATCAACGCCATGCTCCTGTGAGTTTAGGCATAATTCAGGAAAAGACTGGGAGTCTTTATGGTGATCTAAAGAAAAAACAGGGGGAGAATTCTAATACTGAGCCTTTTAATGCAAGAAGGGGGTAGTTTATGCATCTTAAAGTCAGGGCCAATTTGCACAACATCAAGGTCTCAGGTGAAGCTGCCAGTGCTGATGAGGAGGCAGCTCGTGCTTTTCCTGAGACATTGACTGAAATCATTGAAGAGGGTGGGTATTGTGCTCAGCAAGTTTTTAATGTTGACAAAACTGGGCTCTTTTGGAAAAAAATGCCATCAAGAACCTACATTGCCAAAGAGGAGAAATCCCTGCCAGGGTATAAAGCTGCTAAAGATAGGCTCACTCTTCTGCTCTGTGCAAATGCTGCAGGAGACTTTAAACTTAAACCTTTGCTTGTGTACCATTTGGAAAACTCCAGGGCTTTCAAGGGATATTCCAAGGCATTTCTCCCAGT
Organism: Mauremys mutica; assembly: GCF_020497125.1. Classification (NCBI taxonomy): domain Eukaryota; kingdom Metazoa; phylum Chordata; order Testudines; family Geoemydidae; genus Mauremys; species Mauremys mutica. Next base: position 306,515,442 of record NC_059072.1, on the reverse strand, counting down.
GATATGGAAATCCAATCCTAAGGCGGGGGGTCAATAAGAACATTCTTGAGGTTTAATCATCATTTTGTGCCAAGTGTAGGGGATTATTGCAGCAAAAACAGTCTTGCATTTAAAGAATTGTTAATCCTCAACAATGCTCCTGGTCATCCAACCATCCTTGATTACATGTATCCTGACATCAAAGTGGTGTTTCTGCCTGCCCCCCCATGCCACCTCATTGTTGCAACCCATGGACCAGGGGGTATTTGGACCCTTCAAGGCCTACTATCTTAGGAGCACATTCTCCCAGGCCATCAGGGCAACTGAGAAGGAAAGTGGACCAACTCTGAAGGAATTCTGGAAGGGCTTCAACATTTACCATGCAGTTAAGAACATTGGAGAGGCATGGAATGAAGTCAAACAATCCAATTTGAATGGTGTTTGGAGAAAATTGTGTCCTGAGTTTGTGTCTGACTTCCAAGGCTTTACAGACACTGTTGAAGAGGTGACCAAAAATTTTGCTGAAATGGGGAAAAAACTCAACTTAGACGTTGTACCAGAGGATGTTGATGAGTTGCTGGCATCACATTCTGAAGAATTAACTAATGAGGACCTCATTGAATTGGAAGAGCAAAAAGTGGCAGAGGAAGAAGATGATGCACCTGCTGTTGAAGAGACTCCTCCTTGTAAAGTCTTGACAACAGAAATCTTGGCTGAAGCATTTCAATACTTGGAAGCTGCCATGTCCCTGTTTGAGGAACATGACCCCAACATTGAACACAGTGAATCTTTGAATAGGGGCATATCCAACATGTACAGCTGCTACAGAGAAACTTACAAGGAAAAGATGAGAACTTCTGTCCAAAATTCCTTGGACACTTTCTTTAAGAAAGCAGACAAGACTCCAGTAAAACCTGCAGCCAAGACTCCTGAGAAGACTCCAGCCAAGAACCCTTCAAAAAGTCCAAACAAGAGCCCTTCAAAAAGTCCAGCAAAGTCACCTCAAAGAAGTCCTGCCAAATCACCTCAAAACTCCCTGAAATCCTAACCCAATTAGAACCAACACCCAGGAATGATGAAGACAAGGTATGTAAAAAAATTTTTAAGGCTTTAAAATTTGTCTATGCTTTTTAGATCATTTGTAGGTAGGGGTAATGTACAGTACTATATTTCTTTATGTATTTTTAACTTATGTGATTTTTAAAATATCAGTATAATTGCTATTTACAATATAAATGCATTAATGTCGCTATATTACTCGTCTATAATTGAGTACAAAAATCTGGGTTTTTTTGGTGAAAATAGTGTATTGGGCCTTGGTTCACTTACCAATCCCCCATTTCCTATGGGAAAATCAGTTCTGATTTACGACGTTTGGACTTAAGACACAATTTTAAGACACCAATTATGTCGTTATGTCCAATGACTGTCTGTATATTTCCATGTATGGTAGGGCCAAGTGCAGAGAAACTGGAAAGGTCACAGGAGGTGAAAGATAAGCATTAAAAAAAAAGTGGTGGTTTAGTCACAAGGTTCTTGTTCAACCAAAATAACAAACAAGTAGAGTCTCTGGCCACATTTCCTTCAGGCAGTTTGAGTCTGTGAACTTTAAACGACCACAGAGAGAACACACAGGACAGCTTTTAAATCTCTATAGTCCCATGGTGCTTGCTCTCATGCTCTCTCATGAGATTAGCCCAACCCCATTTTAGTTTTAGGCTCAGCTGCACCTGGACTCCCTCTGCTCTGGCAGGCACTGCCAGCTGGGACTTCAAACACCCCTGCTGGGATTTAACCTAATAAAACTCCACACCTTGTCCGCTTTGGCAGAGCTTTTTCCTAGGGCATCCCTGAAGCAGGGTCCAGCAGGACTACTGGACTGATCAACTTATCCACCCTGTGTAAGCCACTTGCAGTGTGACATGGTTGTTTTTAAGACCTTGAACGTGGACCAATTTTCTAAAAGTAAAGGCTTATAAAGCTGAGCTATTGTGGACCAATGCCCGGCCACTGGATAGCAGCACATTCTTCCCTGCTGGCTACCTTGAAGGACTCTTCTATCCCTTTCTAAAAGTTTGTAATAATCTCTGAGTCACTTCTGAGTCTCATTTTTCTTTTTATGGATCATCTCAAGTACAGTGAAGCTGTTACGGTTTTGTAATCTTATCTAACACAGCTCAGCCTGGCCTCATCTCTCAGTGGGGTGCCGCAACTGATAAATAAAAAAGGCAGTTACTTGTGGGTGTTCTTTTGTAGTGTGTCTGGGACTTGAAATTCTTGTGGCAAAAAAGCAAGAGCCTGACTCTCCACTTGGCCACTTCAGCTTTGCACCATTATAACTCCAGTGTGACCGAATGGTGAATCAATCCCCAAACGTTTTGATGTCAGCCTATATAGCATATCATTGTATTCTCTTTCTGAACCTAACACATCAAACACCACCAGTCTAGGCACCAATCATTTACCAGAAACTCCTGGAGAGGCTCTCAGCCTTTTTAAAGATAATGTTATTTTTAACTGTCTAAGAACTTCATTACAATCGTCTTAAATAATTCACATCCACTGTAGGGCCATATTTGTCAGCTAAAATCTAGATTTCTTGAGTGCCCTATTATTTGTCTTTCACTATGTATTTTAAGCTTTCTGAGCCAATATAAAGGAAATATAAGAGTTTATAATTTAGAAAGCTTGGATATATTATCTCTTCCCATAAATTTAGCTTTATGAGCTGGCTGTTTCTGCTGCCATCTGATGGCTGTATTTTAAATAACTTTATTGTACTATTAAAAATATGTGCAATTTGATTTTTCTAAATAGACTTTAAATTATTAACTGTTAGTATATTAACATGTCTGAATGATGGAGGTAGGTACCGGATCAGAGTTTCTCTCATATTTATTCAAAGTGCTATAAAGCAAGCTAAATTTTGCATTCAGTTTCATCTGTAGAAATATGGAGTGTTGTCAGACGCTACCGGTGTGGTGCTCTGCTCTGTTCAGTGTTGATATCAATCGGCTGCGTGCATGTTCCCTCTGTGTGCTGTCCCAGCTCTGTGCAGATAGCTGACACAGCAGACCCCGAGAGAACCCCCAATGACCACAGACTCTAGTAAGGTATGAAGGCACGTCGGCCAGGTTTATTGTCGAAGAGCAACACAGTCTCCAGCTTTCCCTGGCATAGAAGTCCAAGGTGCTGCTAAGGCGCTGCTAGCTAGTACATATGTGCTCCCTGACAATGGACTCAGCTCAGTCAGTGGCGGGACTTTCCACTGCCCCCTAAGCTGGACAAAGACACTGCCCCAGGGATGCATTCTTATACACAGGTACAAACAAGTTACACATCACTCCTGACATATTGAGGTGCAACCCCTCTACGTAGCAAGGTGCCGCCTCCCACCTTGTACATGTTTGTTTGAACAAAACAACTCTATCCATCATATTACCCTTTTGACCCTGTCTTTAGGATGGGTCAGTTTGTTTCTTGTTATCTGTGTGGAATGTTCCCGTATCAGAGTGTCCTGGTACCGTATTTATATTTCTGATATCTAACACACTGTAGGTATATGTTTATGCAACATCAGCCCTATCCTTGCCAACTTCTAGTGAGCAGGGCCTGCCTCTGGCTCACAGCTTAACTTTGCTTTATGTTAGCAAAGTCCTGACCATTACTTTAGTTCAGGCTTTAGGCCTCATACTGGGCCTCTGACACCAAGGTTTACATCTCAGGGCCTCCTCTTACTACATTCCCCCACTTTTTGTCTTTTTATGGGGAGGATGTTTACCCATTGTCCCAGAAAAGCATAATGTATGGACAGGAGATAAACCAGTGGGCTAAACACTGTTATGTGGTCACCTCATTTTAGCATCCATACACTCATGCCCCATCTGTCCCTAGTCTGCACATTCCCTCGTACGACTGATAGACAGATTTTATTATCCAATTATTTTTCAGTCCCTTATGATGGGCCCGGGAATGTTAGGCCCGGGACCATGACTGAGGAATGTAGTATTATGACTGAGCCTTAGAGGCATTCCCAAATAATTAATATATATGAATTATATGGATATGGCATATACGTATAGTATGTATGTGTACATATGACGCCATCTTATATCCAAGCGTAACCATGTTTTTCCAGTCTGCTGGTGTACTCTGGCCCTTTTACTTTGGTGACACAGATAGAAACACACTCCTATTAGGGCAATTCCAGTTATCACCTGTCTCATCATTAGTAGTAGGCTGAGTGTTTTGAAATACTGGGATAGGGATGGTGATAGTGTGTCACACAGTGCTATGTATATGAGAAGTAAAACAGAAATTTGGAGTAGTGACACTACCACTGAGGTCTTTATATATAAATATATTGTAATTAGTTACTACACAGTGAGGTTACCCTTACTGCTGGTTGTCACCCTCTGGTGAGCTTCACTGGGCAGGAAACAGAAGTGGCTAGCTTCTCTGTTCCATTGGTTGCATGGCTCTGCGATACACCAGTAGTTGATGTTTAGCCAGTTGTTTCTTATGAATGCTGTCTTTCAGATAACCTACTGGATGGACAGCAACCAATTTATCAAATATTGCTGTGTCAGGATTTAATATTGGTACCCAGACACTGAACAAGATTGTTTTGAATAACATGTGCCTCAGTTAGGATGCAGTGTCACTGACCCAAATTATGACTGGTACGAACAGGCAATTTGTTTATCCAATTTGTAGTTACTATGTAACTTAATTTCTTTACCAATTTGTTTTTTCCTTGCCTTCATGTTGTTTGCTGCCCTTCTTTTGTTGATTTTTATCTGTGTGTTGGTTAAACAGTTTAGCAAGGCTATGCATATTGTACATGTGGTACAGCAATAATACAATATAGCAATAATACAGCAGTACAATAATACAGTAGTACAGCAATAATACAGTTGTTTTTACACAGTAACCAGGTTGAAAGTAAATGATGGCTTATCCTGGTCCAGCTAGTGGGTTTTAGCTGATTGTTAACTTAATTGTCCATATATGGTAGATAAAGGTGTATTTGACCAGTCTCTTATTTATAAAGCACTTCATTTTTCTTTTCTTGATGCTTGGGGGTTTCTTCACTGTATACTGATATCTTCTGGTATTTTTCTGGTGTGATATCTTCTGGTGTCTTTAGTCTGTGGGATGCAACTTAAGCAGCTTGTCATAGGTCTCACCCCCACTTAGAGCTGTTGGGTTCCAAAATGGGGACCTGCCTTGGTTTCCCTCTAAACTAAAATCCTAGTTTAGATCTGGTAAAAGCTGCCACCACCCAATAAGGTACGTGTATTGGGACACAGTCCTTCCCCAAAATCCTTGGGGATCCCAAGAGCCCCAAATCCATGGAGTTCTTACACCCAGGAGAAATAAACCATTCCCCCCTGCTTCCTCCCCCCTCCCTTTTCCTAGGAGAGATACCGGGATCCACTACAGAGGGATGCTTCCCTCCTCCCCTTTCCCTGAGAATCCACCCAAGGAAAGATCAACCAAGTCCTTTATAGAAAAGATTTATTAAAGAATAAAAAGAAAGTAACTTGTCTCTGTAATCCAAGATGGAACAATACACAGGGTCTAAACTTATTAATCTCTGGAGAGAATCCCCCCTCCTTTCTTTCTCAGTAAAAGCAAAGTAACAGCAAACAGAAATAAAGAATTTCCTTCAGCAAACACACAATTGCAAATGTAGAAATCAAATTATAAGACTAATCCACCTTTCTAATTAATACTTACTATTGAATAGTAGGAACTACTCCAGGAGAACTTGGAGACATGTCTGGCCTCTCTTAGATCCAAAAAGAGAACTCTCTAACAAAGAACACAGACAAAGGCTTCCCTCCACAGAGATTTGAAATTATCTTGTCTCTGATTGGTCCTCTGGTCAGGTGGTCATCAGGTACTGCATGTTAACCCTTTACAGGTAAAAGAGACCTTAACCCTGATCTGTTTATTTATGACATAGCTAGTTAGTTAACATAATAAAGGGTTTGTTTTTAGTTTTTGTTTTCAGTAACATAATAAAGGGTTTGTTTTTTGTTTTTGTTTTCAGTAACCCAAACTTAATACACAGTTTAACTTTGTTTGTTTACAATGTAATAGGGACCGAGCCTTTTATAACACAAGCTATACTTTTGCAATTGTTGTATAGACATTCATTTTCATTTGAGGTTCATTACTAATATTTCATAGTAAATATAATGCTTAATGGCTAAAATAAATGCTCACGATCTTCCATGAGAAGGTGCATTGCTTTCCCTTGCTGAACACTTTGTTTCAGCAAAAGAGTTAGTAAGATAATTTTAACAAGCTTTTTAGAGTTAATTTGCTTGTGATACCAACTTCACTCTTGTTAACTGTTTAGAAGTGCAAACTTTAACAACCATTGCTTCCCATTAACATAACATAAGACAAGCGTATTAAATTAAACCAACTATAAAATTAAACAAAATAAATTTTAAATACAGATACATGCAAATACTTTGAGGGTATTTGACGGTATACTTTCATGATGCTTTTTTATGGTTAGGAGCCAAAGGTGAAAATCTGTTGAAATTATTTGGTTAGCTTTATGCATAAATTGTTATTTTAAAACATTTTGGTTATGATATTCTTATAACTATATTTAAAAGTGCAAACAAGTTTATAAAAAGCCCAAACAAGAAATTAACATTTTGTTAATATTATCTTTACATTAATGTTGAGGTTTCCCCTTACATTTTTTCTTTGAATAACAAATTTAAAAAAACCCCAACAACTGTGATTGATAAAAGAGAATTCTTTTTGTTTGCAATTGCATTATTTGTTGAGGCAGAAATGTATGTACGTATATTTGTAACTGAAACCTTTTTGAACTTTGCACAAAAAATTGGTGCTAATAATACTATGATTATACCCCAACCATGATCTTAAAATAGTGTGGTACCACATATACATATATTTTTAAAAGGGTATAAAATTGACTTTTGTTGCAACAAAATAAAAATAATAAAAAATAGTCACATGACACACACAACATAGAACACAAGACACACACATGACATACAGGACAAACTTACAATTAAAATCAAATGGCGCCAGAATTCTACTCATAACTACACAAAATAAGGCAAATAACAAAAAATAATAAAAAGGGTTAAACATTTGAATAAACAAATTATCTTATTTAAAACTTTTAACAAAAATTTATTAAAAATATTATTATTTGCCAAATGTATTGTATTAATTTTGTAACAAGGAATTTTGCATTACTTTATATTTAACATTATTTTAAAGCTCTGCTATATGGAAATAAGAAAAGCCCATGTTTCAAATATTAGTGAGTAGTTAGGATTAGAAGCAGATAGTGCATTTCCGTTGCTTGGCAACCATATGCTCAAGAAAGTTAGGAATAATTCCAGCTGTTGCATTCCTGAAGGGTTAAAATAATTAATTTACTGGATTTATTTAAAGTAAAGTTTTTACCTTGTTTTCTTTTTGTTTCTTGTTTTGTTCTGTTTTCAATTGCTTTATCTTTTGGAAGTTTCTGTAAAAATTATAACTTTTAACTTATATAATAATAAATATATAAAAATAAAATATATAAAAGAGAGAGAGAGAGCAGAAGTGAGGAGAGGTGGGGGAAAGGCGGGGGGGGGGGGAGAAGAGCAACCTAGGAAGGTAGTGAGACCTGAGCCAAGATAAATTAACTCTATCAAGGTATTTGAAAGTACAGGCAGCAGCAGCAAGTTTAGCAAACTGAGAAAACATATAAAGGACAAAACTTAACTGGTATGTAAAAATATTTGAGAAAGAAGGTTATATTTTTAGATACGAGCGCCGAGTGTGGGTCTGTGGGTCAAAGCAATTGGGAACCTGCACAGTTGGGAACAGCGCCCCTGTTTTTTATGCTGGCTCTGAGAGGTGACTGGGGGTAGTTACCTGCTCTTGTAAAACCTGAATTCGTTCCCCCAATGTCTGTTGCTTTTGTGTGCATGCCAAATGGATTGCAGGAGTGCCCTTTTTTGCTGAAGTTAACTGTTTTTTGGGCAACTCCATGTTTTAATGCATCAATTCTAGGTGTTAACCCGCTTAGTTTTGGTTTTTTACCTTGAAATTCTTTTTTATTCACTCCCCTGCAATCGAGTCGCAGCTCCTGTCTCCTAATGTGCTCTGTTCCATTTTTTCCTTCATCTGATTTACCAATTCAATGAGAGTACTGTTTGCTACTCTTTCCTTCTGTGCACTTACTTGTCCTGTTTTGACAGACACCAGTCTAGGTCTCAGTTTAAGTTTAACTGGAACCTGCCTTTTATCATAAGATGGTGGTTGCAATCAGTAGCGTAGCTAGTGCGGTGCAGGGGAAGCAGCTGCTTCCCCTCAGCACATTTTCAAAAAAGCCCCGCCTTAGGCGGGGTTACCATGGCACAGGGGCTGCCACGGGGGTGGGTGCCTCAGGGTGGAGGGGGGGAGCTGCCGCGGGGGTGGGTGCCTCAGGGTGGAGGGGGGGAGCTGCCGCGGGGGAGGGGGGCACCTCAGGGCGGGGGCTCGGGGATGGGGGAGCGTGTTTCGCCTAGGGAAGGTGGAAGTTTTGCCTAGGGCGCGAAACATCCTTGCACTGGCCCTGACTGCCATAGACATGAGTTGCAGAATTTTTGCTTTTTTACTTTTATTTTTTAAAGCCTCGGTTTCTACCATCACTCTACATATGCCAGTCCATGTTTCCCCACTTTTTAAAAATTCATACGGACCCCCCATACTGGCAATCCAGCGGGTCCATGAGTTATCAAACTCTGTGGGGAGATACAGGGAGGGGATAAGGGGGTTCCACTGCCCCCTAGGCTGGACAAAGACACTGCCCCAGGGATGCATTCTTATACACAGGTACAAACAAGTTACACATCACTCCTGACGTATTGAGGTGCAACCCCTCTACGTAGCAAAGTGTCGCCTCTCACCTTGTAATGTTGGTTCGAACAAAACAACGCTATCCATCATATTACCCTTTTGACCCTGTCTTTAGGATGGGTCAGTTTGTTCCTTGTTATCTGTGTGGAATGTTCCCGTATCAGAGTGTCCTGGTACCGTATTTATATTTCTGATATCTAACACACTGTAGGTATATGTTTATGCAACATCAGCCCTATCCTTGCCAACTTCTAGTGAGCAGGGCCTGCCTCTGCACTCACAGCTTAACTTTGCTTTATGTTAGCAATGTCCTGACCATTACTTTAGTTCAGGCTTTAGGCCTCATACTGGGCCTCTGACACCAAGATTTACATCTCAGGGCCTCCTCTTACTACATGGAGTAACCCCACTGACTTCAATGGAGCAACCCTGAATTTACACCATTGTAACAGAGCAAAATAATTCACACTTACAGTTGGCTTCTCAGCTGAGGCTCTCAAAGCACTTTTTAAAAAGTTAGTTGTCACAACATTCCTGCAAATTAGGGAAGTGGTTATTATTATCCTCATTTTACCGATGGGGAAATTGAGGTGCCAAAGAGTGTAATGAGTTGTCCAAGGTCATGCAATGAGCAAGTGGCAGAGGAATTTCATGGTGCAGAGTAGCAGCTGAGACATTTTTGAGTAAGCTGCCAATGAACTACTGCCTAAATCAGAGGTGGGCAAACTACAGCCCATGGGCCACATCCAGCCTGCGTGACCATCCTGCCCAGCTGTTGAGCTCCTGGTCCGGAAGGTTAGCCCCCAGCCCCTACCCCGCTGTCCTCCCTCCCCCGCAGCCACGCCACCGCATGGGCAGCACTCTGGGCAGCATAGCGGCGCACTCCTGCCAAGCAGCGTGGCAGCGTGTTTGGCTCCGGCCGGGCGGTGCGGCTGCCAGACATGCTGCTCTGAGCAGCATGGTAAGGGGGCCGGGCCGGGGGGATTTGTTAGGGGCAGGAGGTCCCGGGGGGCAGTCAGGGGACAGGGAGTAGGGGGCGGTTGGATGGCATGGAGATTCTGGGGGTCAGTCAGGGGACGGGGCGGGGGGTTGGATAAGCATGGGAGTCCCAGGGGGGTTTGTCAAGGGGTGGGGGTGTGGATAGGGGTCAGAGCAGTCAGGGGACTGGGAGCAGGGGAATTGGATGGGGGTGGGGTCCTGGGGGGTGGTCCCGGGAGGGGGTGGTTAGGGGGCAAGGATCGGGAGGGTTGGATGGGTTGGGAGTTGTGAGGGGGGGCAGTCAGGGGGCGGGAAGTGGGAGGGGTCAGATAGGCGGCGGTGTCCAGGCTGTCTGGGGAGGCACAGCCTTCCCTACTCTGCCCTCCATACAGTTTTGCAACCCCAATGTGGCCCTTGGGCCAAAAAGTTTGTCCACCCCAGCCTAAATCCTTTAGTCTGCTGTGGAGTAGCCCATCAGCCAATCTCCATGCTATACAAAAGGACAGGAGTGTTGGAGTGTTCCTAGCAGCCTTTTTGAATTCTAGAAGAGAACTCACTGTGAAATCAGACACTAAAACACAAAGTGCAAAGAAAGCTGGTCCCTAACCAGAGGCACTCCAAGATAGTGGAGCTTAGAAGCAAAGCCAAACAGAACCTCACCTTTGACCTAACCACTACAATGGATGTGAAAAATCTCTGAAACGGCATTCCTCAACTGGGAACCACGGCCAATGGGAGCTGTGGGGGCGGTGCCTGTGGGCGAGAGCAGTGCACGGAGCCTCTTGGCCCCTCTGCCTAGGAGCTGGACCTGCTGGCTGCTTCCAGGGTGCAGTGCCGCACAGAGCCAGGACAGGCAGGGAGCCCGCCTTAGCCCCGCTGCACAGGAGCTGCCCAAAGTAAGTCCACACCCCAACCCCAAGCCCCAACCCCCTGCCTCAGCCCTGAGCCCTTCCCCAATCTGGAGCCCCCTCCTGCACCCCAAACACCTCATCCCCAGCCCCACCCCAGAGCCTGCACCCCAGCTGGAACCCTCACCCCCCCACACCACAGTCCAGAGCCCTCCCACACCCTTAACCCCTCATCCATGGCCCCACCCCAGAGCTGCATCTCCAGCCCAGAGCCCATACTCTCTCCCACACCCCAACCCCCTACCTCAACCCACAGCCTCGTCCCACACTCCAAATCCCTCAGCCTCACCCCCAGCCTGAAGCCCCCTCCTGTACCCCAAACCTCTCATCCCCCAGTCCAGAGCCTGCACCCCCAGCCAGAGCACTCACCCCCTCCCACACCCCAACCCCCTGCCCCAGCCCAGTGGAAGTGAGTGAGGGTGGGGGACAGTGAGCCACCAAGGGAGGGGGAATGTAGTGAATGGGGACAGGGCCTCAGGGAAGAGGTGGGGCAAGGGCTAGAGTGTTCGGGTTTTTTGCAATTAGAAAGTTGGCAACCCTATTCTACCTCCTGTCACTGGTCCTGGCTATGGTGTTTCAGGGGTCTCTGCTGCCCCCGGCTGGCTTTATTGCGTTAGCCCCAGTCAGGACAGTTCTTGGTCCTTGACCTTGCTCTATATAAGGCCTAGTGGTCTGCTTCAGTTCCTTTGGGCTGTGTTTCTGGAGGCAGCCTGGTACAGGGTTGTTGCCCCTTCACTATCCCAGGCCTTTCTACCCCATTCCTTCTCTCAGCTCTCTCCTTTTATAGCAGGCCTTGTTTCCCCTATTGGTTGCAGCTATAGGTGCCTGGCTCCATGATTAGCAGTTGTGGCAGCTGCGTGGGGGCATGGTCAGGCTGCTTGCCGGTAGCCAGGAGAGGCTCCCCTCCCCCTTCTGTCACTGCTCAGTATGGTATTAGACCCCATTACAACTCCTAACATGACAGATACCAGGGCCGGCTCCAGGCACCAGCGAAGGAAGCAGGTGCTTGGGGCAGCCAATGGAAAGGGACAGCTGCTGAAGTGCCGCTGAAGAGGAAGAGAGGGAGTGAAGGACCCGCCGCTGAATTGTCACAGAATAAAGAAGCGACGCGATTGAGCTGCTGCCAATCGCCTTTTTTTTTCTGCTTCGCCACTTGGGGCGGCAAAAAGCTGGAGCCGGCCCTGACGGATACCACATTATCAACATCCTCTTTTGTGTTACTCATCTAACATTTATTGCTGGTATGGTTTCAGGTTTAAAAATATATATACGCAGTGAAGTTTATACCTTTTTTAAACAAAGCTGCTAGAATCTGGACAATTCTACAATGTATGACTCAACATCCCCAGAGGAGCAGAACAATTCTACTGCATTCCATTACCTCTTCCACTTAAGGAATATCTTCTTCTGAAACAATAAAACATGATTGCTTCTTACACATTTGTATATGGCAAGAGGCTCTAATATCTTCTACTGGAGGAAGATCATATTTGCCTTGAAATCAATTTCAATTTCTCTTGAGTCTTCAGTATAATTTTATTGTGCTTTTTACTTTTGGGGAATAGATTTTCATCTTTTTAATCTAGTTTAGAAACTGAAAACACAGGGAAGAGTCAGGAGAATTCCAAATTAGTTATGACTGGGAACATTGGTGCAGTCGGAGGTGGGTATATGAAGGTTAAAGTTCTGAATGTTTTACTAGCACTCTTATTTTTCTTGAATGCTCTGGCAGTCATGAAGAGAGAGAGTGAGTGACTGTGAGTGGGTGTGATTTCTAAGAGCCAAAATTTCAACCTTCATCTTTGTTTGGGCACCTTTTTGTACACAATGGATTTCATACCTAATTTCAGCTTGCCCTCGGGAAGCTGGTTTTAATGTATAGATATCCGGCCAAAATCTGTTCTAGTTTCACTCATGCCACTACAGCTGCTTGAAATATTTTGCATATTTTTCGTTTGTTTAAAAAAAAAAAGGTGCTGCTCAAAATGTCCACGTGTCACACTATAGCTAATGGTGTGGCACTGGGGAAACTGAGTGTGGAACTTTGCTCATTAACCAAATGCTAAGTAAAATTTACCAAACTATAAAGGAGAGGTGATTTTTTTCAATCTTGAAGGAACAAGCTTAAGTACAAAAATTAAGAGCCACAGTTTCACCTACCTTAAAGGTATTACAGTCTGGCCGGGGGTCGAGGGTGGGAAGGGAGAATGACCAATGGATTCTGTATATAATTTATTTTTAAAATCCTTAATTGAGAAATTAACAGTACTTTTGGAGTAGAAAATGAGAGTTAAGTAGTCTGGCAAACCTATTCACAGACTCTGCAAGTTAAGATCCATGGTCTCATACATATACAAAGGCCACAGTCTTCAGCTAAGGGCAACTTAAACCCAGCTCAGTCAGCACTGGAGCGGCTAGTGTGTTATTCTTGACTCCGTAGCCTCACTGGCAGGTTAACACAAAAAAGCAGAGTCTGTTTGTTAGGTGTGATGACACTGGCAAGGAGGAGCTCAGGGAACAGACTATGCATTTATTATTGGAAAGGGGATAGAAGCAGCTCCTCCCAACCTACTGCTGGTGTTGCTTACCCCAAAACACTTCTGTTTTCTCTCCAGACAGGAAGTACTTCTGGAACTTCCTCTCAAGGTTACTTCCTGAGACTTACTTCCCCATTATTGCTCATCTCAAAAGCTCAACAATCATGAGTCACACACCCTCCCCCATCCACCTCCAAAATCATGACATTGGCCCCCCATCATGAGATTTTTAAAAAGCACTATATTGGGTTTGTTAGGTCTGTCTTTTGATGTTTGCACCCCACCCCTGCCCATCTCCAGTGTGTCTGTGTGTGTGAGAGAGACAATATTAGTCTTACCAACTCTTTCAAATATATTGGGTAATGTGATTTTGTCCCCTGCTGAAGGAGCTCTCACCCCCACCACTGCATGTCTCCTGCCCAGCAATTAATTCCCCCCACCCATTCCCATTAGTTCACTCCCAACCCTCATCCCATTAGTTCTGCCTCCACCCCCTGCAGATCATCCCCCTCAGCCTCACCTGTGCTCCCCTTGGGCTTCTTCACCCCCCCTCTCCCAGTCCTGCAGGGGGGAACTGCAGCAGGGTCCCCTTTGCCCCTTCCATGTTGGGGTGGGCAGCTCCAGGGACTCTTACTCTGCTCCCCCTGCTTCTTCCCAGTGTAGGTGCTGCAGGGAGGTAGAGGAGGAGTGTAGTGAGGCGGCCTGGCTCCCGGCCACACCTGAGAGGGAGGAGCCAGAACAGCCGCCACAGTGGGCGGAGCCACTGCTGCCTGTTCCCGCCCCCCGGAAGTCAAGGGGCGGGACAGGAAGTATAAAAGTCCCGGCCCAGCACTCAGTTGCCGTCCGGCGGCCGGAGAGGACAGACGCTCCTGACTGAGCTCCTGCTGGACCGAGCTCGGTACCCTGAAGAAGGCTGGCCGAGCCTTCCCCGAGCCCGGTACCCCGAGGTGGACTGGCCGAGCCTTCCCCGAGCCCGGTACCCTGAGGAGGACTGGCCGAGCCTGCCCCGAGCCTGGTACCCCGAGGAGCTGCTCGAGCGTCCCCCCCGACCCGAGTCCTGAGGAGCAGCCCGAGCTAGCCAGCCCTCAGCACGTCGAGGAGCCCATGGTGTGGGACCCAGCACCAGACACCAGCCATGAGCAGGTACCCATGGAGGGGGAGATGGAAAGTAGCCCGGGGGTAGCTGACCCCAGTCTGGCTACAGCAGACTTTGAGCCGATGTTGGTGTGTTGCGGTCAGGACCCCAAGGACACAGCAGCAGACTAACTGCCGCTGTTAGGGCCCCGGGCTGGGACACAGTGGAGTGGGTGGGCCTGTGTCCCCCCTTCCACCCCACTCACGGGTGGCAGTCTCCCCCTCACACCAGCGCTCAGACATAGAAGTCTGGACTTACCTGTTGTTTGCTCAGCTCCTGCTTCAAGGACCTGAGCCCCTGAACTATTGTTGCTGCTCAGCTCCTGCTTCAAGGACCTGAGCCCCTGAACTATTGTTGCTGCTCAGCTCCTGCTTCAAGGACCTGAGCCCCTGAACTATTGTTGCTGCTCAGCTCCTGCTTCAAGGACCTGAGCCCCTGAACTATTGTTGCTGCTCAGCCCCTGCTTCAAGGACCTGAGCCCCTGAACTGTTTATTTTGCTCAGCCCCTGCCTGAGGGTCTGAGCCCCTTGAACTACTGCTTGTTGCCCTGCCCTGACTAGGGCTAGGGCTTTACTGACTCTGTGTGCTCAGCCCCTGCCTGAGGGTCTGAGCCTAGAACTGCTGTTTGCTGCCCCACCCTGCCTGAGGGCTTGGGCTTAAATTACTGACTTTGTTTGCTCAGCCCCTGCCTGAGGGTCTGAACCCCCCGAACCACTGTTTGTTGCCCCACCCTGACTGAGGGGTGGGCTTCATTGACTGTTTGTTTTTGCTCAGCCCCTGCCTGAGGGTCTGAGCCTTTGGACCTTCGGAGACTGAACTGCTGATTTAGGCCGTGTAGTGACGCGGCCTGGCTCCCGGCCGCACCTGAGAGGGCCGAGCCCCTACACCGGACTCTTACAAGGAGGAAAAAGATACAATCCTGTTTGCTTGGACAAAGCACCCTTTGCCACTGGGCTTTTTGGCTCCCTCCTCTGAGAATGGCTTTTGGTTAAGAGGGATGCAGAGGAGAGAGAGAGAGTGCTGTAGGCCCTGCCTGCAGAAGCTCTGATTGGTTAAGCTGCCCCAGAAGGTAGGCAAGTGGGGTGGGCAGCCAATCAGAGTGCTCAAATTCACAAGCGGGCTGGTTGGAGCTTCTCCCATCGTTGCAAAGACTGGCTCCAAAGAACCAAAGTCATGTCACAGGTGAAAACAATCATTACGGTTGACAACACTGCTTCTCCTCTGGTGGAAGACCCACCTTTAGGGACTGTCTGTAGATGTGCCATACACAGAGACCCAGCCAGCACAGTAACTCTGTTACAGTATCACTGTCCTCTGCTCTATGGAAATAATTACTTCTGCCCCTAGTGGCTGACCTGTAAGGTAGCTATATAATCCCTATACTAAGGAGAGCTCTTTTAGCTCAAGCAATAGAGATGTGGTTTTTGGAGCTTGTTAGTTCTATTCTTCATGGTGCATATAAGAGGTTGGCTGATGTCTGAAGGTTGAAATCTACTCTGAACTCTGCTTGGCACAAGGTGGAGTGAGGAACACCATGGAACCCATTGTAGTTCCCCAATCTTTTGCCATCCAGTTGTGGCATAAGTTAGAACAGCTAAGGGGTTGCTCTAATTTACAACACTGGCATAAAGTCTCAAAGTGACTGTAACCATGTCTTAGTGGGTCACAACTGAAAATGCCAAATTCAGGACAAACTGCTGAGAAATAGGGCAAACACGAACCAAAACTGGTGGTTATTCTTTTATAAGATATACCAAACCAGCCACTAAAGTCAACTCCTGTTTCACCACACTGGCTAACAAGAAAACATGAAGGCAGTTTCCTCAGGCATTCCAGTTCTTATATCACCACCAAAAACACTGGGTTCAGAGATGAGTGGTTCTTTACAACCACTCTCATCAAATAATAGGTTCTGCTGATCCCAAAGGGCCAGCCACACACCCAGGTTAATATATAACTTAGATCTTACCCAAAAATCACGCTGATGCCCATCTTTTAGTGTCTAAAATCTAAAGGTTTATTTATAAAAAGAAAGAAAGGTGAGTTAAAATTGATTAAAGGAATCAATTACATACAGTAATGGCAAACAGGCTTGTAGCAGTGATGGAATAAACTGATAGCTTAAGTCAAGTCTCTGGAGTACATCTACAGCTTGGATGGGTCATTTGTTCAGAGCTTCAGTTTGTAGCAAAGTTCCTCCAGCGATAAGAAGCAGGATTGAAGACAAAATGGAGACGATACAGCTGCCTTTTATAGTCTCTTGCCATGCGGTCTATGCTTCCTTTGTTTCAAACACAAGCTGCCCAGCACATGGCTTGAAAGCCTTAGCCTTCTCTCCATAGGCATGTCGCTGCATGCCTTGCTGAGTCACAAGGTGTATCTGCCTTCTCTCAACGGGTCAGTTGTATAGCTGATGGTCCTTAATGGGCCATCAAGCAGGCTAGGCACTGCTGATGCCAAACTCTCTGGGGGTGTCACCCAGAAGCATAGCACAAGTTTGAAATACAGACATACATACATATCTATAACTCATAATACAAAAGGTGAGACAAACCTATAAATAAGATCATCATATCTGGCAAATTATAACTTTATGCAGATATCTTACATGGTATATCTGGCTGTGCCCAGTGTCGCAATGGGGGATAGCTATGGTCACTCAATTAGGGTGAACTGAAAAGAATGGGGCAGACAATCCCCATAAAGTTGGTAGATATTCCAATATTTATAACTTTACATACAAAAATGATACATGCATACAGATAGAATATTCATAACAAGCAAAACATAACCTTTTTATAGACACCTCACTCGACAACCGTTGTACAATATTTGCTGCAAATATATAACAATAGTTGCAACCAGGGCTTTGGAGTGGAGCCCGGAGCTGGAGCACGGAGCAGCTCTGGAGCAGTGGAGCTGCAGGTTTTTGCCTGGAGCTTGCTCCGGAGCCGGAGCACGGCTCCAAAGCCCTAGTTGCAACAATGATCTATATGGTTATATTGTAATCAGATAACATCACAGTGACCTTTCACCAGCAAAGGATAGGTGTAGCAGGTGTGCCACACCCCTGCCACATCTCTAATGGACACCCTCCATCTCTCAAGGGGAGGGAGCTGGGAGGAAGCTATGCCATCTCCATCAGATTTACACTAACAGATATTTCCCCTACATTATGTAAATTCTCATCTGTAGCTAGAATGTAATGCTGAGTGGCTGGAGTGGGCTGGAAAATCTAGGTTCATAGACAGTTTTTTAAAAGCTGTAAGAGTAAAGTATTAATTTTAGAGTTTATTTTCCTTTCAAACAAGAGTTTACTATTTTCTCTTCCAGTAGTGAAGGAGCAATCAGAAAGACTTCTCAGCTGGCAATCAAAAAGCTGTTCCGAGTGCACATAATGGCTCTCAAGTTGACTATTTTTTTTCACATTTTTTGTGCATTATTCTCCTTTGTGGTTCCCAGGAAAAAATGTTGACACCCTGAATACCAGCAATATTTATAGAGAATTCTTACTCAAACCCTGATGAGTTTTCCAACCAGCAATAAACAATGTTCCTTTTAACAAACAATTCCACCCACCCAATGCAAAAACAATGAAAGACCAGCTGCAAGGAGAAACAGAATACAGAAGGGAAACAGCACAATAGAGACTTTTCATGGCCAAACCTAGTATTATAGGCAGCTACAGATCAGAAACTGTCAGTGATTTTATGAACTTCTGTTTCTCAGAATTTAAAATTTGGTCATAAAAACGTGCTTTGGCCTGAAGCTAAGAATACAAGGTCTCAGCCTGCACATACATTTTTTTTTAAAGATTAAAAAGAACATACAATATTTGGGTACTGTAAATTTAGAGAGATGTGAACATAAAATAGAAGTTATTCATTTAAAGCACTCTTTTGTATTTCCATGAGCCTTATTTGGAGACTGGCTCAACCTGGCCTCCGAGCACACAGAAATGTGTCATTGCAGCCAGATACTTAGACATTTAAGTAACATTTATCACTTGAAATTTGAGTGGTTGTAATTTCATAATGACTGAGCCCTGGAGTAATGGGGAATAAAAATAAATAATATATATAAATGTAACCCTTCTGCCGGGCAGTGATGACAACACCAAGGGCCAGGTTCGATGTCTAGGGGTTCCTCTTAACAATACAAAACAGAACCAGTTCAAGTCTGCACCCAGTAATCTGGGAAAATTTGACACCCACCTCTAAGAGGCAGTACTTCCCCACTCGCAAGCACTGAGTCTGTGTATAACAAAAGATAACTTCTAATAAAAAGGAAAGGGAACCAAGCATTAGCTTGTGAGAACACCATAACCACATTCAAAAGCATGTAACCATAAGCAAAAACCCGACTCCCACAGTGAATTGTCCTTTGCCTCAATTTCCCACCTTATGGTGGGAGTCTGATGAATGAATGTCTCTTTAACACATCACTCCCATCTCCCTTCTCTGCACCCCACTCACAGTTGGCTGTCCTTGCTTAGCAAAGACCCAGAGTTCAGAGGTGTGTTCACAGAGGTTCACCTCCCACCCAAGAAAGGAGGGGAGGGGTTGAGCAATGTCCCTGTGGTCGCTGTGCACCTCTGCAATTGGCTGTTTGCCTCTGCTTTTCTCTGCTGCCACTAGTTGTGTGCCGCCGCTGCTCTTCTCTGCTGCTGCTGGTCGCTTGTTGCCTCTGTTGGACACTCACTGTCCCTTCTGGAATGCCATGTTCTGAGGTGTCACCGCTTAACCCAGGTCCTTAACCCACCACCCATGTCCTTAGTTAACATAGAGAACAGAAAGTTACAGCACACTCCATCTGGGTCAGCCCAGAGCCTTCTGACCCCTCTTCAGTCCCAGTCCAGAAGCTTCTCTCTTGACTCCAGCAGTCCACACTTAACAACCCCACCTTGACCCTCCCTAGTCCTTTGTCCTCCAGCTGGTCATACCCCGCTGTCTGCCTAAGGAGGGTGGGCCACCCAGGGTTGTTTGTTGCTACGTGCCAAATGTCCAGGCATTGGAGTGGCCATTGTATTCCTGGACTTTCCATGAGCATGGGACCCCAGGAAGTTAGACATCAGTAGTGCATGTATCTATGGGTCACTGCAAAAAGCAACCAACCTTTTCCCACCATCTAGTTAACCATGCATCACACAGGGGAAACCGAGGCACTCACAATATTCAGACAAAATATTATGACTAATTCCCATTCTGTCACAATTCAGACCTTTAAAACTCCTATTTTACTTATGATATAAATCAAAGACTAAAAGGGCTAATGCACATCCAGGTCTGGCTCAGAAAATGACCATTAAGAGTCAAAATGTTAGTCGAATCATGAAGTTACAGCTGATATACCGCACTTTTCCAATTTGCATTGCCTTTGACTTTATGTGTATGTTTCTGGCTATTTTGATTAATCTGGCTTCTAAGAGAGAGCCCTGTGCACCCTCCCCCATCAGAACAAGGATCTGATGCAGCTCAGAGGAGCTGGGTGGGAGCATCTGTAGCCGCTTGAGGAAGGGTAGAGGAAGAGTTGCTCCCACATGAGAATGGCAGGAAAGAAGGAGCACTTGCAAAGCTGGCACAGCTTTTGTAATAAGGGAGAAAGGGGGAACAACTCCCTTCCAAAAACTGAAAGCGGGCAAGGAGAGAGGAGTGTACATGAACTTGAGGTATTTTCTCTCTTGAATTGGAATGACATGGCTTTTTAGTTTCATGTCCATGCAGACCTGATAGTGGAAATGGTAGGTCGTGGGCCTCAGCTTTATCTGGGTAACCATAGCCAAGCTGCTCAGGGGAGTCCCAGATCCATTAAGTGGGGGATGGGTGGGTCACGAGAGGTAGGGAGCTGTGGACAGTTGTTCCATGGATTATGTGGATCAACTGCTCAAAAGTCCTGCATTACAGTACTGCAGGTATCCCACCATTGCCAGAGGATTCAGGGAGTGAGGATACGTATTGTGAGAAGACCTGGGTGAAATTGTTTGGGTGAAACTTTTTTTCACGCCCCAAAAATGCAGATTTGGATAAACTGAAACATTTCACAAATTTGCGTTGAATTTGCCAAATTGTTCTCTTAAAAAACAAAAATAAAAATACCTCCAAAAAGTCTCAATGTTTTGTTTTTACATTTTAGAAATGTTTCAATTGTTCAATTCAAAATGATTTTTCATTTCAAATTTTACTTCAATTTTTATTTTTTAAAAAGATAAAAAAATAAAAAAATGAAACAAAACATTTCATTTTGGGTTGAATGAAACATTTTGTTCAACTCTAAGTGATTTTTTTTTTAACTTTTTCAGTTCACTGAAAAATGTTCATTTCAGGTTGACCTGAAACAATGTTTCCCCCTAATTTTTCCATTCATCCATCAAAATGATAAATCAGTAATCATAATGTGCTAGTTCAGAAACTAAGCCAGAGGAAGACTGTGAAAGGTTGTAGCCAGAGATGGTACAGGGAAGCTGAGAAAGAGAGAGAATAAGAAAATCCTCTATTTCTTATTCTAATAAAGTGCCCTGTTAGAAGAAAGTGATGCTTTGAATGACTTTTTTATCATTTGCATACGAGAGAATCTAAGTTCTTCAACTCCTATTAGATTTTTTTTAGCCTATCTTTCGGGGCGGGGCGGGGGGGGGTGTCAGCATTTGGCCAATTAATATATTCTTTAAACTGTAAAAGTTTCCATTTTAAATATATAGAAGGCCTTTTTTATAATACAGAAAAAGAGAATTTACACTGTAGGGCATGTAATGTAATTCTAGTGAGGCACTAGCATGCTTCCCATTTATGAAGACATGAGGCAAACAAAGCTGCTCACAGGCATGTAAATATTCCCTTAGAATGTGTTATGCTATTTCATGTGGTCACTCTGTACAAATATAGTTGTGACCACTCCCTTTCTGGGGATATGCAAATAAAAGATAAATATGAGGAGCAATATTTCCTTGTGCTCCAGCTCTAGCTTCTCCATTGTTAATGTACCAATCAGACTGCATCATACAGTCCCAGTCTGCCTCTTGGATAATGCTGGCTTGGAAAATTAGTTTTAGTCTGAAAATAGGTAGGTTTATAGTGATGATAAAGGACAAATTTCTCAAAGGTTGTAGAAAGCACATCAATTTGTTTGGAGTTACAGATCATTTTTTAAAAAATTATCCAAATTTGAAATTTTGATTTGCCTATTATTTTTGTCCCCTCTAACTTATAATGGCTTCAAATTTTCCCCAGCATTAGATCTTCTGGAACCTTTTGTGCTTGAAGAAAATAGGTTACGATTGAGCAAATACGTCAACAATTTTTCTTGAGGGTGGTTTGAGGTCTCCGTGCTGCTCTGTTGACATAAATGGGAGTGGTTTGATTTAACTAGAAGTAAGATAAGGCACAATATGTGTGGAAATATACTGATATCTTGTGACCAGTTGCAACTTAGGGTTTTTCTATAGCAAAGAACAATTTTCTTCATCTCCCGTGAAAGACATGTGTGCTTTTGAAAATAAAGGATGGAAGCTTTAGTCCTAATGATGTATGTAGGTGTGGTTTATTATGCAGCTGTGGTTACTGAATTCAATTTGCAACCAACATTCTATAAGGATGAGGTTGATCCTTCCTAAAACTCAAAGAAACCCCAAAACACAGAAAAAGGAATAGCTTCATATTTACATGTTCTGAAAATGTTGATTAATGTTCCTGATCATTTTATTGATCAGCTTAATGAAATCCCGTTGGTTTTTGTGACATTGTCATGCTTTTAAAAGCCATTTCTCTGTTGCTTCAACTTTTGTGGGAAGAGGACTGGTGTTGCTATGTGCTATTTGTTGAGTGGATGCAGCGTGACAGTGGGCATTTGGGGTAAAAACTCAGAGTGATTACTGGCAGAGGCAAATATTCAGACATTCTGTCCACTCAATTTATTGAATATTCCCCCACTTTATTCTACTGTAATTAGATGTATAGCACCTTATAAAAGGGCCTTTTGATATGGAGATGGGAATCCTTTATACACAAGTCAGATTATTCACAAGGAACTTTAGAATTCAATTATACAAATGCCCAGTGAGTTCATGGGTCCAATCCTGTAAACCCAGCCAGAGAGCTTTCTCACCTACCTATTTTCAGACTATAACAAATTTTCCAAGCCAGCATTATCCAAGGGGCAGACTGGGACTGTATAATGCAGTCTGATTGGTACATTAACAATGGAGAGGCTAGAGCTGGAGCACAAGTGTTCCAATGCTCAAACCACTGAGCTATCCCTCCCCACAAGCTATCTCAGTGGTAGTTATTGAAAATAATACTTTGCATTTCTATAATATCACCCATCCAAGTTTCTCCACACCCTTTTATCATGGGGCAAGTAGCCCTTCAAAGCGAATCGAGGCTTAACTGGCCTACAATGGCCCCCTAAACCCCACCTGAGAGCAATTAGGTACTCTCAGTGGTGGCTTATTGGCCAGTTAGTGATGCAGCACCTGATCCCAATAAAAAGGATGCCTGAGCAGTCTAAAGATGCTCCCTGGATGGGAAAGAAAAAAAGAGGTGTTACTAAAGAAAAGAGGCCTGAAATTAATGGTAATGCCTAGGGAGGGATCGAGGTATTGAAAAGCACTGAGACTATGCTCTGAGGGTTGGAGTAGCCAATGGAGAGGCAACTTTGAGGGAGGGACCAGTAATCCCAGTTTTGAGGAACAGGTGGATCCAGAATGCAAGGGGCTTGTGGGTGCTTTTGGGGAGAGAAAAGCAAGAGTTTGGAGATGACAAAACCACAGACCCAGTCTGTTTCCCAGAATTAAAGGTCTTTTTTTTTTCAGTTTGTGTTACCAGTAAATGAAGTCCTCTGGAGTAGAGGGCTTCTTAAAGGACAAAAGCCTCTTTTTGGCTGGTTTTTACTCAGTGGAAGAGAAATAGGCATAATCCCAGGGTGGATCTTTACAACCGTTTATGAAGAAAATTCACACGGTGTTCTGAGATACTAGCCCCACTTTAGAGATAGGGAAATGGAGGCACAGAGTTACGTGATTCACCCCAGGTCACATGGCAAGTCAGCGGCATAGATTAAAAGACCCATGATCTTTCAAAGTCCTGGGGTTTGATCACTAGAAAATACTCCCAATAAGGAATGCCCATTTGATTCTTCATCCTCTACCTTTTATATATACTTTTGAGTCTCTCTTTGAAGTTTTCTCCAGCAAAGTAATAGAGTACAGGATCTAGGCAACTATTCATTGCAGCAAGGGAATGAGTGATGACTGCCGCTTTAGTCAGCAAATTGCAACAGTTGGCCATAAAGGCCTTACACTTTTCCAGCAAGAAGACAGTTCTTAGTATGTGATATGGCAGGAAACAAAGCAGAAACATGAATAAAGTGATGACGATGGTTGACACTGCCTTCTTATGAGAAGCTCTTATCTTCGCTTTCGGAACCCTGGGCTTAAGCAAAGCTTTGATCACAAGCACATAGCAGCAAATTATTGTGCAAAATGGGAGGAGGAAGCCCACTATCAGGACAATATAGTTCATCACGAGAAGCTTCGGTACAGTCTCCTCTTGGACATCTAAGCACTTGTGTGGGTAGCCCTTGCCCATGCGTTCCTTGAACAGCATCACGCTGCTAACTGTCATCACAAAACCCCATATCACCGCACATATGATTCTAGAATACTTGATGGCATTTAGTTTCAAATGTTTGAAAGGATGAACAATAGCCACAAAACGAACAATGCTCAGCACAGTTAGAAAATAAATGCTGCAGTACATATTAACATAAAAGCTATAAGACACAATCCTGCAAAATATATCCCCAAATACCCATTGAGATTTCATCAGGTAGTAGGTGGCCCGGAAGGGTAAAGTCCACACAAACAGGAGGTCTGAAATAGCCAAGTTCAGCATGAAAACATTCACTGGAGTCTTTTTCCTGTAAAGCTTCAGGAAAACATATATGGAAAGGCCATTTCCAAAGATACCTAAGGCAAATACTGGGAGATATACTGGGGGATAAACATCATGCTTGAAGTCATCCATAGAGCAGTTGTCCAACTTTGACATGTTGGTGGCGTTGTCATTTTGGCACATCTCTGAAAATAACTCAGTCATGTTTGAGTCTTCTGGCATCCTGAAAATAAAAAAATTTGTTATGAAATTTACACCACATCATCCCTCAAGTCAGCATTGCAACCATTTGACTGAAAGTTAAAAGCTGTAAATAGCAGTGGAAAAATAAAAGCTGGTTAAATTAATAACTATTCCCCATGCCCCAGTGAATATAGATCAGTTAATGTTTGTATTAAACTTCAAAATGTGAAGCGCTATATATGCTAAGTGTCATTGTTATTGCAGTTTATGGATAGTGCCTGCTGCCTGGCAATATAAAAGCTAAAGTTTCAAGTAAAAGCTTCAAGTTTCAGTCTTCTAAAGGTGAGTGCAGTGCCAAAAGCTGCAGCACCTGATGCGGTGCTCTTCTTTGATCATGCAAACTAAGCAAGTTATCACTGGTCGTTTTGTGGATGGGAGATCTTGAGTCAGACTAGCAGATGCAACGCTGGTAATAATTAGAGCTGATTAAAAATGGAATTTCCATCCCACGGAAAATTCTGATATTTGGACATTTCACTCCAATTCAGGACAAAAGCAAAAATCAATATCTAAACTTTTCTGTGGCATGAAAAGTTCCAAAACATTTCTATTTTTAAATCTCAAAATATTTTGTTTTGTGTTGATGTTAATCTCTGTGTTCACCTATACTGTCATGGTGTTTAATAGGCTTTGCTGTTCCAGGTCCATTATGGCTCCATTCTCTGCTATGAAGCTTAATTCCACAACGCACCACAATCTCCGGCTGTGGCCCCATGGGACTCACAAGATGCTCTGCTAGGGTGACCAGATGTCCCGATTTTATAGGGACAGTCCTGATTTTGGGGGCTTTTTCTTATATAGGCACCTATTACCCCCAACCCCCGTCCCGATTTTTTACACTTGCTATCTGGTCACCCTATGCTCTGCAGTGATTCAACCACAGGGACAAAGACTGTAGTGCATGATGGAAGATGCAATCTAGCCAGGGAGCATGGTCCCTATGGAAGATTCAGAACATGAGGGAGCAAGAACTATAACTCCTAGAAGGTAAAACATCAGTTCAAGTACATGATGGGTTGGCCCAAACCAAAGTGTTTTACATAGCGATTTTCCTGGTAGAAGATTATGTTGAAGTTGGTATTTTTCCCCTATGGAAAATGGGATTTTGTCAATTTCCAACAGGAAAATATTTCACTTGAAGTTTGTCAACCAGTTTCTGTACTAACTTTTATGTAGTCCCTTATGTTTTACCACTTCTTCCTTCTAGTGAGTAGAGGTGTGTGTTCTAGCTATGGGAATTCCAGTAAAACATGGTCAGCCTCATTTTTATGCAATGTATCCAAAACTTGTGTATTTTCAATAACTGAGATTTTGCTGTCAAATGTCATGTTAAATCATTTTAAAAGTTTCTCCTGATTTTATGCCTCCTTCCCTTCCCTCCTTCCTACTACTTATATATCTTTATTCTGTATTTTTCACTGTCTTAATGTGCACAGTGAACATGAAGCCCTGGCCTCATTTGCTTCTGCAAAGAATTAAATGCTCAGCTGCCATAAATCAGCCACTCACATGTGAACAGAACGGCTGTCCAGAGTGGTTTTTAATAGGTCATAATCCAATCAGATAAAAATCAGTGTTCACTGGAACACTAAAATGAATGGTTTCTCACTAAGAGCTATTTCCCTATAAATTTCAGCTTCTTCTCCCCAGCTAGAGCAGTGTTTTTAAATAAATAAAAGCTACAGAATATTTTGGTTGGTTGATCAGTCATGGGGAAATAGGCCACTTTACTGTTACGTATTTGAGATGGCTGAAGTATTTTTTCTCAGCATCTCCCCAAATACTCATCTTTGGGCAGATACCAAATCTGGACCATTTTAACCCCCCCACCCCCGTCCCCCAAAAAAACATCAGAAAATGACTGAAAAATAGGTGTTTTCATTTGTCCCACTGTAAACAGTGAAAATGGGTGTGTTCTTGTTGATAGAGCACAAGACTCAGGGAATTCCGAGGTCTGTTCCAAGCTCTGTAACTAACTTGCTGGGTGGCTCTGGACAAGGAAGCTACTTCATTTAAGTATGTCTCAAATTATCCATCTGGAAATGAAAATAATATCTACCGACATCACAGGCAGTGGCAGGTTAAGACGTGATTGATCCTATGTACACTGGGATCCTGGCCTAGGATAGCCAACACTTACCTGGATCCTTGCACCCTGTAGCTGTTAGAACTGTGTGGATCACCAGCTCTTTCAGAAAAGCCGTTAAGCTCATGCTTAGATCTCATTGAACTCAAAGGAACTTACACCCATGCTTAAGTGCTTTCCTTAGTTGGGCCTCAGGGAGCTGGACAACTGTACTCCATAGGCCTCAACTTTCAGAGACTGAATCCTAGTAGAGAAATTCTTCTCTATTTAATTCCCCCCTAATGAGAAGAGAAGTGTTCTGGTAGAACTCCCAACTGAAAAGAAAGATAAATCCTTTGGTAGCAAAGGTATTTCAGGCAGTTTAATTTTTCCCCTCTGAAAAAACTCACCTGCATATGATGTCTGTCTGACTGGAATCAGGAACAGGATTTTCCCCCTTACGGGATTGCTCGGATGGGCCTTCCCCTTCTACAGGGATACAAACTAGCCCAAAATACTCCAAGTAGAGAAGTGTTATGCTTTATTTTGCTAAGATTAGAAGTACTTGCTTTACAAAAACAACCAGCCAACCATTCAACAACAACAACTGTAGAACTGGAGAGATCGGCTATGCATTGACATACATATGGTTAGGAGGCGCTTTCATGTAGCAATTCTCAGCTCTGGGCTCACGCAGCCCCACCTGAAGGCGTGGCTTTAAAAAGGGAAGCAGAGCAGTTCGGAGGTAGGGAGTGGATGGCTGATCTGAGAGGAAAGTACTACCCAAGAACTCATTGCCCAGGCCCTGACAATGTAGCCCTGTGCACACCCACAAAGAAGAAGCAGGGGATGGAGTGTGAGGGTCAGAACCTTGATTGAGTGATTTACTCTGGGAAACTGAAGGAGACTGGGGTAGGAAGTGGTCTGGGGAGGAGGGGCAGTGGCTTGGCACCACAAGCTGCCCATCATTGCACCCAGGACTGGAGCACAGTGAAGAAGGTGGACCTGGGTTCCTCTACTCTGAGTGGACAATACAACAAGAAGAGCCTTCACCTCTGGTGAGAGGCCAGCAGGAAAAGATTGGCTGTTCAAGGACCCAGCTCTCAAAGCCCTTCTGCTATAGGGGAGAACTGGAAACTCTTGGGATGAGGGTTCTGAAGGACAGGAACGTGCTTCAATGGGGAGATGTTCTGCCAACCACCACCTGACCACTAGGCAGCACTGCTGGTGGTTGTGCACCTTCTACACAGGGACCTCTCTTATCTGCTTTTTAATTCTTTAGACTTAGATGCATAAAGATGCCTATACAAGGCTCTAGGCATCTTGAAAAGTCATTAAAAATACAGATTCTGATTCTGCCATGATCACATCAATGTCACTCACTTGATTTCATCATAATTATTAGAATTGGCTGAAAAATGGCATTTCTTTTCCACAATAAATAAATAAACCTTACAGTTTCCTGAAGTTTTGTTCTGAATTGGGGCAAAACCCCAAAGTTTCTTGCAGCATGGAAATACCAAAACATTTTGACCTGTAACAGGAAGTGCACTAGTGGCTATTTTTATATTAGTCATTCCACGCAGGAAAGGGAAGAGAGAGGGAGCTGTCTTTAAAAATCTTTCACATACCTAAAAGCAATGATGGGTAGGGCCCTACCAAATTCACGGTCCATTTTGGTAAATTTTTAATAATCTTGAATGTCACAGTTTCAGATATTTAAATATTACATTTCATAGTGTTTCAACCATGAGGGTCCCGACCCAAAACAGGGTCAGGTGAGGGGGGTCACACGGCTATTTTAGGGGGATTGCGTTACTGCCACCCTTACTTCTGTGCTGCCTTTAGAGCTGGGCTGCTGGAAAGTGATGGCTGTTGGTCAGGAACCCAGCTCTGAAAGCAGTGCCACTGCCAGCAGTAGCAGAGAAGTAAAGGTGGCAGTACCATACCATGCCACCATTACTTCCCCGCTGCTGCTGGCAGAGATGCTTCCTTCAGAGCTGGGTGGCCAGAGAGCTGCAGTTGCTGGCCGGGTACCCAGCTCTGAAGGCAGTGCCACCAGCAGCAGCAGAAATAAGGGTGGCAATACCACAGCCACCTACGATAGCCAGATTTCATCGGGGAGACCAGATTTCACAGTCTGTGACATGTTTTTCCACGGCCATGTATTTGGTAGGCCCCTAGTAATAAGGTATGAACGGGAGGAAGGTCAGATGGGAAGGACAAGTGGGGAGAAAGAGGGATCCTACTGATGCTCCTGAAGGCGCTGCCGCTGCACCATAGGGTGTGAGCACTTCACTGTGGTGGCAGGGCAGCTGGATGTGGCTGTCTGTCACCACTATGACAGTGACTGCTTGGTGTACTAGGAACGGAAATCAGGGACCACAGCTTTGTAGTCCCATCTGAGATGGCAGCACCTGGGAGGTGTGGGGGGTGAAACCCAACCCCCTTCCACTCATTCCTGCTAGCCCCAAGCTGTTCTGCACCAGAGTTGGGCCCCTGCCCCAGCACCAGCTCCCTTGCTGGTGTAGCCCACACATCTCACCTGGCTCCCATTTTGAAGGAGTGGGACTGGGCATGGCTGGGCCTGCAAGCAGCAAGGGAGCAGGTGGCTGAGCTGCTCTCCACTGCAGCTTGGGACTGGCAGCAGTTCTAGTCTGAGGCCAGACTTGGCAGCTGTGGCACAGAAGCAGGCAGAGGACGCCCAAGATCACCTCCATGCCCAGTTGGAGAAGGAGTTCTTCCAGTGACAGGCTGGGGCCATCGCCCTGATTCTCTCCAACCTGCCTCCAGACCCACAAAATGAGCAAGAGGAATAAAGGGGCCCTCAAACCTTTATCCATTAGTTGTTAGCTTTGTTACAGTGTTGTTACTTGGGGAGCAGAGCCATAACATTACTGCCCAGTGCTGGGGCCCCCCAACCACACACACGTGTTATAGTAGGCACCTACTACACCACCATCATTCTATGCAATTCCTCAGCCTCCTGCCTTGAGTGTTAGGGCTCGAGGACTTCTTTGTTATGCACCTAAAGATATTCTAAAATCATTGTTCTAGAATGATTTACTCATTTCCTAACAAATGTTTTATTTAGGAAAGCATTTTCCATAACTACAAATGGGAACTTTTATCATCCCTAACTTTTACTCCTTTCCCTGCGGACGTTGGGAAGGTTTGTGTGCTCCAGTAACACAGAGCTATGCCTGTGGGAGTTTTGGCTCCTGGGAGGGTTACTGAAGCCAGAAGGTCAAAGTGTAAGGTGCAGACAAGCAGTCCACTGGCCCTCCACACTGGGGCTTGGGCAGTAAGTCAATAACCTATCCTCATGCTAGAGTTAAGTTATAGAAATGCATTAAGGTAGCCATTCCAGCAAACAGCATAACTTCTAGTATTGATTTGTGGGCTTGCTTACAGTTATAATAGAACTGATCCAAATTCTTCCCAGTATTCCCCCTTAAGATCCATGCAAATGCCAATGCACACATTCCACCCACCTACAGTGTAGCTTCCACACTGAAGCCAGAGCTAGACCAATGTGAGGGGAATTATGAAAAGCTACATGTGGATTTATTCTGTGAATGTGAAACAGTAAAACCAAGTGTCCTCCAAAACTTGTTGCTATTTTCATAGTACTTGGGAAGAAAAAAATTGCATAAGGGGAGAAAAGCTTGTTTCCTCACAACACCACCTCTCCAGCCCCAGCAAATTAAAAACTCAGCAGAGCAGACTTTAGCTACCTCCATCAATCTGTTTTTCAAATGCCATATTCTTTCCTAGTCATTGTCTGCTCACAGGAAGGAACCACTGAATCAGGGCACTTAGATATGTTATCACCCAGCAGCACTCTCCCCTGATGCCTTGAAGACGGCAATTTACCAGAAGAGTAGTCATCATGACTTGCACTGGTGATTCACCAGTGATGTCATCCCATTCCTGGAAGTAGATCTGCATGCATCTCAGTTCTCTCCCTCAGCAGGCACAGCGAGGGAATTACTTGGCTGATTCTTGTGTCATCCTCACTGACTAGTTGTGAGGTCAGTGTGCCATAGGTCAGTGTGCTTGTGTAACGCCAACAGACCCTGGTCGTCAGGACTGAACCTGGGACTTCTGAAGCTAAATGCATGAGCCTCTATTGCATGAGCTAAAAGCCACATCGTCCTTAGCTAAGGACGCAGCAGACTCATTAATCTCTAAGTGGTCTCGGTGCCTCTCGAGGGGACAGAGCACCACACCCAGGAGGTGTGTGGGTTACACTTGCCTCAACTTTATGGACGCAGAATGCTTGCAGGCTGCCCGTAGAGCCATTTCAGCATGTAAAAGGGAGCATTCCAACTGGTGGATGACAGTTTGAGTGACTCCTGCTGGTCTTTAAGGTTGTGGCACACTGCATAGGACTGTCTGAAGTGACCATATAGCTTATTGGCCACTGAGACAGTCCCTGCAACTCTGCATCCCTCCTCCAAAATTTCCCTCTATCAGATTGAAGCGGCAAGTGAGGCAAGGGACATGCTGGAAGTCACCATCCTACACCACACAATTTACTCTGTAGTTCATTGCCACAGACACAGCAAAGAAGCTGGAGGGGCCTTAGTAGGGTGACCAGATAGCAAGTGTGAAAAATCGGGACAGGGATGAGGGAGTAATTGGCACCTATATAAGAAAAAGCCCCAAATATTGGGACTGTCCCTATAAAATTGGGACATCTGGTCACCCTAGGCCTTAGCCACCCCTCTATGACAGCACACATGGGCAGTGGGTATTATAGGCTGGGGGAGGCTGAGCTGCCCCAAACAACCAACTGTGGCCCCGCCTATGCTCTGCCCCCAAGGCCCATTCCAGCTGCTTTCCACTCTATGGCTCTTTCCCCCTGTGCTGTGGCCCCGGTGCTTGGGGGCTGGGGGGTACTAGCTGGAGACGGGGCCAGAAGCTGAGGGGGGCCTTTGGGCTGGGGGTATGCAGAAGGGGCAGGGCCTCAGGTGGAAGGGGTGGACTTAGGGGCTAGCCTCCCCGAGCCAGCGATTCACATGCCACCCATGACAGCACAGCACATCCAAGATGTTCCAGAAGGTGTGCTGCTCCCTTTTTCAAACCCAGACATCCAAAACATGGCATGCTGTCGAGTGAGAGTATATGTGCCAATGCTGCTGCTAGACTTCCTGCCGCCGCTGCTCACCCAGTGGGCCATAACAGCCATGTAGGAAGTCATCTGACTGCTGGTCCACATGTCAGTGTTCTGCTGCACTTGCCCACCTAGGCTATACCATTCTGTACTTCTCATAGCAGCACACAGATCTGGCATTTCCTTTTTTGCCAGGAAGAGCAGCTAGGGATCTGCCACCTGGGGGCAGCTGCAGCCACAAAGTGTCTGAAGCAGGGCCGCCCAGAGGGTTCCGGGGGCCCGGGGTCTTGGGCGGCGGGGGGCCCCCGCTTCGGCGGTAAGTCGGCGGCGGGGGGTCCTTCCGTTCCCGGACCCGCCGCCAAAGTGCCCCAAAGACCCATGGCGGGGACCCCCCGCCGCCGAATTACCGCCGAAGCGGGACCCGCCGCCAAAGTGCAGCCCCCACCGTGGGCCTTCGGGGCACTTCGGCGGCGGGTCTCAGAAGGGAAGGACCCCCCCGCCGCCTCCGAATTACCGCTGAAGATCCGACTGCACTCCGGCGGCGGGTCCAGCTTCGGCGGTAATTCGGCGGCGGGGGGTCCTTCTGTCCCGGAGAGGAAGGACCCCCCGCCAGCGAAGACTGGGAGCGAAGAAGCTCCGGGGGCCCGGGCCGGGCCCCGCAAAAGTTTTCCGGGCCCCCGGAGCAAGTGAAGGACCCTGCTCCAGGGGCCCCAAAAAACTCTTGTGGGGGCCCCTGCTGGGCCCGGGGCCTGGGGCAAATTGCCCCACTTGCCCCCGCCTCTGGGCGGCCCTGGTCTGAAACCATCTCCCTCCATGCGGGAGAAAGGAAGAATGTCCACAGCCAGCATCCTTGCTCACTGTGGTCAGGTTTCACAGTCACAGGGTGGTTGCATTCATGTTTTTGCCCCCTCTGAATACACTCCACTAGGTACTGTTGAGGGCTGTTGCTGGACTTAGCTGACAAAGTCATGGAAAATATTGGTGGTGTCACAGTCAGCCTCTGCTCTGGAGTTTGCTGTTGTTTGCTTTTCTGTAAGCTCTGAGCTAACTGGTTGTATCATGTGCACTCTTTGATTGTGCTTGATGGATTTTAACCATCCCTGATATCCCATCCTTTCGGGGTCACGCCCAGACTCATCCTCCATTTTCAGGAGTTAGCAAATGACACTGGTGCTGTCAGGGGATTGCGTGGGGGGGGATTGTAGATAGTGGTGACTTTTGCTGCTGAGAGAAATGCAGCATGGGAGCACTGCCTTCCCCTTAGAGTTCCCATCAAAACCATGCGCAGCAGAGATGGAAGCAGTGACCTTCCTCCCACCTGGGAGTGTGAGTACCAGCATCAACCACATCTATTCCAGAAGCAGCATAGTGGAACAAGGTTTCAGAGGATGCTGATGGTCTCTGGCCAGTGCCCTTCTGCTGAGGCTTAGCCTCATGTGGTGCTGGACTAACTGGAGATGCACCATTCTCCTCTTCACCACCTCCTCCTGCACCCGGAGTGGTTGACTGTGCCCCACAGAAATAGTCCTCTTCAGAGTTGTCTACCTCAGGCAAAGTGTGTTTTTCTGATTCCCCTACCATCACTTGTGGCTGTTCATGCTGCATACCATTTCCGGAAGATTGCTTTCTTTTTCACACCCTGAAGTGCTCCATGGAAGACACAGCTTTGCAAGCTTCAAGCAGACATCTCCCAGATCCACTAACACAGCTCTCAGACTACTCAGCAGCATCAGAAAAAAATCCTCTCTCTTTTTGGGGACAGACAATTACTGCATACAGTCCCTCTTTTCATCTTGCAAAACAGAGGGGACAGGGAAATGCAGCCAGGCTTTCTGGGGGTGATGGGCAATCAATAATTACTCCATCATACAGCAGTAGAGCCACCACAGGTAGAGGGCTCAGAGGAAAAAAAAAAGAGTACCTGTAACCTGCTGTGCTGGGGAATCCTCCCAAAAAGCCACTGATGCAAAGAGAACCAGTCTGCTCTCTCTGCTTGCAGACACAGCCATGAACAAACCCCCCAGTCATGAGGGCTAAGTGGCTAAACCAGCGGTATGGAACCTATGGCACGTGCGCCAAAGGCAGCACGCAAGCTGATTTTCAGTGGCACTCACACCGCCCGGGTCCTGGCCACCGGTCCTGGGGGCTCTGCATTTTAATTTAATTTTAAATAAAGCTTCTTAAACTTTTTAAAAAACCTGATGTACTTTACATACAACAATAGTTTAGTTATATATTATAGACTTATAGAGAGAGACCTTCTAAAAACGTTAACATGTATTACTGGCACGTGAAACCTTAAATTAGAGTGAATAAATGAAGACTCAGCACACCACTTCTGAAAGGTTGCCAATCCCTGGGCTAACTGTACTGGTGTGCTCTCAGCCATTCATCATGTTACAGGTTACAGGAAAACTCTGAATGAAACCATAAATTTGAAATAAAAACAAACCAAGATTTTCTGTCAAAAGATTTTGGTAAAATAGTCACAATTTTGCAAAATTTCAGGGTTCTCTAAATTGCATTTTTTTTAAGTGAAAATATGTTTTGCCACAATCTTTTCAACTAGCTTTAGTGGTTATTCCTGATTTACACTGATATTAATGAGACCAGAATTAGTGTAAACAAAAACACAAAACAATGGCAGATGCCACTTACCACACACACAAATTAGGCAAAGAAACTAAAACAACTCTTTCCCAGACTTCAGCTATTCACAAGCCCCTATTCAAGTAGGTGAGTAGATCTTAAAACATCTGATAAAATAACTATCAATACTTCTGTATTTTATAGAAAATAACTTCACACCATGTTTTAATAGAAATGAACACTCCTGGACAGGGTATGTTACAGCGGTATGCATATTACATGTGTAAATATAAAGTTTTCTGGTCTGATTTTCAGAGGTGCAGAGCACCAACAATTCCAACTCAAATCAATGGGAGCTGCTTACAAAGTAGGATCATGAGCTCAATTTTTCAGAAGTACAATGTACACATTGCTAAATGAATTTCTCAACATGAAATATGAAGTACAGATGCTCTGCTGTTTAGTCAAAATATATTTTGTCTGAATAAGATCTGCTCTAGTGTGAGTTCTCAGAACTATCAGAATAGCAATGCCAAGTACTTAGGCAAGGTCGTCACTCGGGGGTGTGAAAAAAACCCACCCCTTTGAATGACAAAAGTTTTAACAACAAAAAGTGCCGGTGTGGACAGCGCTTCATCAGTAGTAGAGCTCTCTCCTGGCGACAAAGAGCGGCTATGCTGTGTACCTTACAACGGCACGGCTGTATCAGCACAGCTGCACAATTGTAAGTTGGGCAGTGAGGGACGTAGCCTAATTAATGTTATATAACTTGCATTAGCCATCGCCTTGTCAGAAAACCCGATGTAATAACATTAAACGGCCAACCAAGTCACCATTTACTGGAATACTACGTATCTTTTCAGGATCAGAACTATGAAAACATTACTCATTTATATTTCATTTGTAATTAACATTGGACTGAATTAAATTGGACATTTGTGAAGACATGCATATTTTTTTCACTCTTCCCACACACATGCATATACACACACAAACACAATCCCCACCTTCCAAAAGATTACAGTTGACAAAATCTGCAGTTGGCTGCTGGTACAAAGCAAAGGAAATTCACTTTGTCAACTCTGCCATTAGTTTATTATCTTTCATCTTCCAAAATATTTTTTAATCACAAAATCTTACATGGATATCCCTTCTCAAGGAAAACACCCTAGACTAGCTTTAACATAGATGAATTGAGTAGATGCTTAATTTTTCTAGCAACTACAAAACTTCGTGCAAGAAACAGGTCATAACTAAAATTCCTCCTACTCTTATTTTGAATAGTCTTAATCTACTTTTAAGGAAAAGACTATATATATGATTTTTATATATAAATAAAAATTAACTTTGTCCTACCTCAGTTCTTATTCCTTTCAGTTAATTCAGTAAGACACTTCCTTCTTCTGCTTTTAGCTATCCAAAACTTGCAGCTTGCTAGCTTGCTAGTGGGGGTAAAAAACAAAAATTACGCAAAACCAATAGCAAGAAAGAGGAAGTAAGCATAATAGCACAGCTTTTATTTTCTTAAGGGTATTTTGTCAATTCAAGAATTGGCATTTGTTCTCACATTGCATTCCATCTCATCTTTCACACAAAGTGCTAAAAAAGGCTCTGCAGTTCAGCAACATTTCTAAATATGGGCTTTCAATAATCAAACTTGTCTGAAATATTAGGTTGGCAGTAATTGTAAACAGTTTCCAGAAAATGTAATATTAGATGGGTATTTTAGTGCAGTCTATATTAGGGAAGGTTTTCAAATCTTTTGACTGTTGACAGAACGGGGTGACCTCCACTAGTGTTAGCAATACTGAGAGTCCTAATGTTGATGGCCTGTCTGTTGCCACTGGCACCATGTCATCTAACTCCGCTTACAGTTCTAGTCTGGCATTATCAAAGGTGCCATAGGAAGTGGGGTGCCCAATTGCCATTGAATTTCAATGGGAAATGGGCACCTAACTCTGTTAGGCTCCTTTTAAATCTCAGTGCTGCATATAGGGTTGCTAACAGTCCTTTCGTACAAGGGATAATCCTGATTTTTTCATCTCTGTACAACAAGATTGGGGGTTTCTGACTGCTGCAAAAAGCAGCAAGAAATACCTCTGGCAAATGTAAGGCAGTACTGCTTATTATTATTAATAATGACAAGATCAGGAAGATGGGGGGGTGCTAAAAAACAGTCCCTTATATTTGAAATACAACGTTGGCAATCTTAGGTGTGGCCCAGTTCACTGTTACCTAGTACCATAGTTGTTGATTCTCGTTTACTAAGGCTCCTTTACAGCACTCTGGCACCAGAAGTGGGCCTTAGAGTGGACAGGAGTGGCCCTTGGAGAACTCCCTGTGCAGTGGCCCTGTGAACATAGTTCACAGATCTCCATGTAAGGGGTGGGATTTGGGGACATAACT
Source organism: Mauremys mutica (assembly GCF_020497125.1). Taxonomy (NCBI): domain Eukaryota; kingdom Metazoa; phylum Chordata; order Testudines; family Geoemydidae; genus Mauremys; species Mauremys mutica. The sequence goes on along the minus strand of NC_059072.1, from coordinate 306,478,704 downwards.
AGAAATTCTCTACTTCCAAGGCCCCTTGGAAGCAGTATGTAAGTTGGAGCAGCTCTGAAACTGCTCCAAATCACTCCTAGGGTTGCCAACTCTCCAGGATTGTCCCAGAGTCTACAGGAATTAAATCTTAGGTTATGTCATGTGATGAAACCTCCAGGAATACGTCCAATCAGGGGCGACTCTAGACATTTCACCACCCCAAGCACGGCGGCATGCCGCGGGGGGCGCTCTGCCAGTCGCCGGTCCCGCGGCTCCGGTGGACTTCCTGTAGGCATGCCGGCGGAGGGTCCGCTGGTCCCGCGGCTCCACCGAAGCCGCAGGACCAGCGGAACCTCCGCATGCATGCCTGCGGGAGGTCCACCGGAGCCCTGCCTGCCGCCCTCCCAGCAACTGGCAGAGCGCCCCCCGCAGCATGCCGCCCCAAGCACGCGCTTGGAGTGCTGGGGCCTGGAGCCGCCCCTGCATCCAATAGGGTTCCCTGGAATCGGAATTGATCTCTCAGTGACTACTGAAAGCAATTTGGGAGATTTTAATAGAATATTTTAAGAAAATGACATTATGTCATGTGGTGGGGGGGGAGAAAATCTCCCAGAATAACTTCAGTTAGAGTTGGCAATGCTAACGTTCAACCAAAACTGGTAACCCTAGTCACTCTGGGGTTTGGGCAGGCTCCTTCATGGCCCCATGTCACAGGTCACTTACCTGCCAACATATCCTCTCATGGCCAGGCATGGTGTTGCAGTGACTCCAACTCAGTTTCCCCCACCAGAAAGCAGTCTGTCCCTGTGACAGTCAGCTTCTTCTCACAACTCCAGCCAGGTCATTTATAATCTCACCCCTCCTCGGGTAATAAAGAATCATCCCACAGGGCAAAAGTCCAGTGACCCTGTATCAGGTCATCAGTCCCAGGCTGAGTTTTATAGTCCTTGCCACCTTTTTCTCAGAGAGGCTTTCATATCTCTTTTTCTCAGGAGGGTAGGAGAACACACTCCTGCCTTCCCTTCTAGCAGAATCCCAGGGATTCTGTGTTGAAGAAGCTAAAACCTGCTCCTTACAATTCCTTGTTGCTTCCCTGGGCTGCTTTCTATCTCCACCTGTCCACAGGTGCCTTTCCCAGGACTACTTCCTCCAGCACTCTTTCAGGGGAAGGCGAGCTCCTTGTGCAGCTTCCTACCAATCTGCTTCTGAGAAAACTCCCCTCACCAGTTCTCAGCCTACCTGAGAACTGTCTTTTCATGCAGCCTTCTTATCTCAACAGTCAATAGCCCAGCAATTAGCAGGAGCAGAGGAGGTGGCTATCTGTTTACTCTTTAGTGGCTGTGGTAGGATGGTGTCTACCACACCCCAGAATACAGAGAATGCAAATGTGTTAAAGTCACAAGTGCAGGAATGGAATAAGTGAGAATCAGGCCTCTTGTGTGTTGTGCATACTACCAGTGCAAAGTGTGTTAAAATGTTACCAACTCCACCTTGTAAATAACTATACAAGGTGCAGGGCAGCTGTGAATTGGGTCCATAGTGGTTAAAACACTGGAATTGACCTACAAAACTGCAGTAAAATACACAAACTCAGCAAACTGAAAAAAATTTTATTTGTTCAAATTTAATTTTAATGAGCATTTTTGGAGGATGTCTTCATTACACTATATCTTTGCTGCCTAGATAGTTTACATTGTTAATCTGTGTCCACTTTCTTTATACCGCCTCAATAGCTTTCATGCTATTGAAGGTGATACAATCGCCCCTTTGTGACTTTTCTTTTAAACCAGAATAGTTATATTAGTAAATCCCTAGTAAAAATGCAGTTATACCAGTATAAAGGTGCCTTTTATCAGTATAATTTATTCCCCTTCCTGAATGGGAATGGTTATACTGGTATAAGGCATGTTTATACCAGAATACCTTCACGCACACTGGGGATGTTATAATATAAATATTTAAGTTAAAAAAAAATCACACCCCTACCCACAATAGTCATACTGCTACAAACGCTTGTGTAGACCAAGCCTTAGAATCGCCCTCAATTAAATTGTGTGAGCAGCACATGTGGTCATCAGCCCTGTTATGCCAGACAGAGAGAATACATGCATTGTGCTGTCACAAAGGTGGGAAAGTGGCTTCTTCAGCTGTGCTTAGAAATAAATAAATCTTAGTGGATGCCTACTGAGCATGCTCTGAAGCATTATAACCAACTGATAAATCATAATTTCATTATCCTTCCAGTTGTTTATTAAATTTAGTTGTGGCTGTAGTCCAAAAATAACCAGTTTACATGACAAATTTCAAAGTTCAGCTGTTTCTAATTTGAGTTAACTAAGTGGTGCTGGAAAGTATTACAAAAATATACAGAGGAAAGCGTGCCTTTTTTTTATCAGCTTTGCAGAACGCAGAAAGGGTTGGAGATGATTTTCCTCAAACTGTCAACAAAATTAATCACCTTCTGAAGAGCCCAAATATAGAATAAATTCTAGCCAAAAGGAAAATTTTACAGGAAGTTATGAGTGAGTGGAAATACAACTTTAGAAGTACAACTGTTTTGCAACATTGACCCTCCATGGTACTGGTAACCCTTAAAAGCCATTAAAGTCAACAGCGGCTGAAAGTTTTTTGTACTTTCTGTAGTATGATCAGATCCTTAACACTGAACAGATTGCCTAGCTGTCTTTTTATATTTCAAACACTCTTTAAGGCCCTCATCTAAAGCTCCCTGAAGTCCATGGAAAGACTCCCATTAACTTCAGTGGGCTTTAGATCACAGCTTAAATAAGATTGTCTCAAAAACTGATCCTTATTAAAAAAAGAACGTTTTTAACTAACTAAAAGCATATCAGTCTGTAACACCAGCAAGCGTGGCAGTATGACAGGTATTTTTATTAAAATTCTATATTTTTCTTGCTTATGCTTTTAATTTTTTTCTTCTACCTATTTCTGAGGCACCTAACATCTTAGTGTCAACTTGCCTTTGTATTTGCATTATTTATTTTAAATAATTGTATTATCTAACACTGCAACCACTATTAAGTCTATGATACATTTGAATGACAGATATTTTACCAAGTTTATTATTACTGTTACACACTCACACTATCACCTGTGACATATTGTTTGTATAATACTGTGCTTTTACTCAGATAAACTTAGGTAGATAAGCAGTCATTCCCTGCTGTTTGGTTTTAGTAGTTATTTTCTCTTACATTCTTGCACTGGCAAAGCTAATATTAGCACAATGCTACATGAGTAACTATTATGAATTGTAAATAGAGTAATAGATGCAGTCACCTATATGTAAAGATAAAAGTTTGTCTTCACAAGATGGACAATAAGAGGTTTAATATATTGTATGTATTCCCCTTCTTATGGTTAGGGCTATAGTAACAACTGTAAATCATGAAGTTGACTAATACACAGAATCTGTTAAGATCTAACAGGAAATCTAAGCTATTTCCTAGAGGCAGTGCATGTGTAGGCACTGAAAACTAGTAAGCCAGCTCTGCTTCTTGTGTATATTGTATGCAGTGAAGTTGTAGCCCTGTAGATTCCAGGATATTAGAGCAACAGGGTGGGAACCTCATATGCTTGTACGTATTTACACTTGTATGTGGATTCTCAGTAATTCACCCACCCACAAAGTTTTGTGGTTTGTGCTTACCGTATTTCAAAGGTTCAGCCGGAACTTTGATAATATCCTGCTGGTCTGGTTCTCCAAATAAATCTTTAAGCCAGTAGCCAAACAGCCAACTTTCCACCCTTATCCTCTTTTGCTGCCTTTTGCAACATACCAGACCAGGCCAGAATCCCTAACAACATTTTTATCAGAAACACCAACTACTTTGCAACCACAATCCCCTATTCAATGGCCACACTGTATAACTGAAACATGGCGTCTGAGCCTTCCCATACAAAGATCCCTTTGTAGAACCAAATTCATCTAGTCCAGTCCCCTGCACTCAAGTCAGGACTAAGTATTATCTAGACCATCCCTGACAGGTGTTTGTCCAACCTGCTCTTAAAAATCCCCAATGATGGCAATTCCACAACCTACCTAGGCAAGTTATTCCAGTGCTTAACCAGTCTGACAGTTAGGAAACTTTTCCTAATGTCCAACCTAAACCACCCTTGCTGCAATTTAAGCCCATTGCTTCTTGTCCTATCCTCAGAGGTTAAGAAGAACAATTCTCCCTCCTCATTGTAACAACCATTTCCGTACTTGAAAACTGTTATCATGTCCCCTCTCAGTCTTCTCTTCTCCAGACTAAACAAACCCATGTTTTTCAATCTTCCCTCATAGGTCATGTTTTCTAGACCTTTAATCATTTTTTGTTGCTCTTCTCTGGACTTTCTCCAATTTGTCCACATCTTTCCTGAAATGTGGCGCCCAGAACTAGACACAATGCTCCAGTTGAGGCCTAATCAGCGCAGAGTAGAGCTGAAGAATTACTTCTTGTGTCTTGCTTACAATACTCCTGCTAATCCATCTCAGAATGATGTTTGCTTTTTTTGCAACAGTGTTACACTGTTGACTCATATTTAGCTTGTAATACACTATGACCCCAGATCCCTTTCCACAGTACTCCTTCCTAGGCAGTCATTTCCTATTTTGTATATATGCAACTGGTTGTTCTTTCCTAAGTGGAGTACTTTGCATTTGTCTTTATTGAATTTCATCCTATTTACTTCAGACCATTTCTCCAGTTTGTCCAGATCATTTTGAATTTTAATCCTATCCTCCAAAGCACTTGGTATCATCCGCAAACTTTGTAAGTGTACTCTCTAAGCCATTATATGATGAAGATATTGAACAGAACCGGACCCAGAACTGATCCCTGCGGGACCCCACTCATTATACCCTTCCAGCATGACTGTGAACCACTGATAACTACTCTCTGGGAACGATTTTCCAACCAGTTATGCACCCACCTTATAGTAGCTCCATCTAGGTTGTATTTCCTTAGTTTGTTTATGAGAAGGTCATATGAGACAGTATCAAAAGCCTTACTAAAGTCAAGATATACCACATCTACTGCTTCCCCCCTAGCCACAAGGCTTGTTACCCTGTCAAAGAAAGCTATCGGGTTGGTTTGACATGATTTGTTCTTGACAAATCCATGATGACTGTTATTTATCACCTTATTATCATCTAAGTGTTTGCATATTGTTTTCTTAATTATTTGCTCCATTATCTTTCCAGATACAGAAGTTAAGCTGACTGATCTGTAATTCCCCAGGTTGTCCTTATTTCCCTTTTTATAGATGGGCACTATATTTGCTCTTTTCCAGTCTTCAGGAATATCTCCCATCTTCCATGACTTTTCAAAGATAATCACTAATGGCTCAGATATCTCCTCAGTCAACTCCTTGAGTATTCTAGGATGCATTTCATCAGGCCCTGGTGATTTGAAGACATCTAACTTGTCTAAGTAATTTTTTATTTGTCTTTCCCTATTTTAGACTCTGATCCTACCTCATTTTCACTGGCTTTCACTATATTAGATGTCCAATCGCCACCAACCTTCTTGGTGAAAACCAAAACAAAGAAGTCATTAAGCACCTCTGCCATTTCCACATTTTCTGTTATTGTCTTTCCCACCTTATTGAGTAACGGGGCTACACTGTCCTTGGTCTTCCTCTTGCTTCTAATGTACTTGGAGAATGTTTTCTTGTTTCCTTTTATGTCCCTAGCTAGTTTGATCTTGTTTTGTGCCTTGGCTTTTCCAATTTTGTCCCTAAATTTTGTTTGTGTTATTTGTTTATATTCATCCTTTGTAATTTGACTGAGTTTCCACTTTTTGTCGGACTCTTTTTTTATTTTTAGATCATTGAAGATCTCCTGGTTAAGCCAGGGTGGTCTCTTGCCACACTTCCTATCATTCCTACGCAGTGGGATAGTTTGCTCTTCTGCCCTTAATAATGTCTCTGAAAAACTGTCAACTCTCTTCAGATGTTTTTCCCCTTAGACTTGCTTCCCATGCGATTTTACCTACCAACTCCCTGAGTTTGCTAACGTCTGCCTTCTTGAAATCCATTGTCTTTATTTTGCTGTTCTCCCTCCTAACATTCCTTAGAATCATGAACTCTACCATTTCATGATCACTTTCACCCAGGTTGCCTTCCACTTTCAAATTCTCAACCAGTTCCTCCCTATTTGTCAAAATCAAATCTAGAACAGCCTCCCCCTAAGTAGCTTTCTCCACCTGCTGAAATAAAAAATTGTCTCCAATAAATTCCAAGAACTTGTTGGATAATCTGTGCTCTGCTGTGTTATTTTCCCAACGGATGTCTGGGTAGTTGAAGTCCCCCATCACCATCAAGTCCTGCACTTTGGATGATTTTGTTAGTTGTTTAAAAAAAGCCTCATCCACCTCTTCTTCCTGATTAGGTGGTCTGTAGTAGACCCCCTACCATGACATCACCCTTGTTTTTTACCCCTTTTATCCTTACCCAAAGACTTTCAACATGTCTGTCTCTTATTTGTATCTTAACCTCAGTCCAAGTGTATACATTTTTAATATACAAGGCAACACTTCTTCCCTTTTTCCCTGCCTGCCCTTCCTGAGCAAGTTGTATCCTTCTATACCAATATTTCAGTCTTGTGTATTATCCCACCAAGTTTCCATGATGCCAACTATGTCATAATTGTGTTTATTTACTAGCATTTCAAGTTCTTCTTGCTTATTCCCCACTTCTTGCATTAGTATACAGATATCTAAGATACTGATTTGATTCCCTCCCCCGCCCCTCCCCCGGCCCAAGTTCTATCTTGTCTCTCCCTTATTTCTGCTATAACAGCCCATGCTCCCCCCAGATTCTGACCCTTCTCCCAGGTCTCCTTGTTTTTGACTTACCTGTGGGCTTTGGTCACCTGCACCCATTGAACCTACTTTAAAGCGCTCCTCACTAGGTTAGCCAGTCTGTAGCCAAATATGCTCTTCCCCTTCCTTGATAGGTGGACCCCATCTCTGTTTAGTAGTCCTTCTTCCTGCAACAGCATCCCGTGGCCAAGGAAGCTGAAGCCCTCCTGGTGACACCATCCTCACAGCCAGGCATTCAGCTCCAGGATTCATCTGTCTCTGCATCTGTCTATGGCATCACCTCCGTATTGGTGCACATTACAAAATTCATTCCACACATGCATTGGAAAAATTAGAGGGAACACTGGTGGTAAGTCCTCTGTGGACCAACGACCCGGGTCTTAAGCGTCCCTAGGTGGACTCCCCAGTCCAGTTCTGAGGCATCGGACACCAGGTGTGCCACTGGCTGAGGTTTTGTGAAGGGAATCCCTTCACAGACCATTTGGTAATCCAACCACCATGACAGGGAACCAAGGATATGAGGATGCACTGTGACTGCCTTGTCCAAGTGGTGCCTTGCAGGGTAGTATACCGTAGCCAGACAGGCTTGGAGAGGTCTGAGTCTCAGCCTCGTGTGACGAATGACATATGTGCACAAAGCCATGTGGCTGAGAAGGCTCAATAGAGTCTGACTGTGGTGATCGGTTGATACTGAATGTGATATATTGACTCTGTAATCACATGAAAATGATTCTCTGGGAGAAGGACATTCACCAGCTGGGAGTCAAGGACTGTCCCGATTAATTCTATTCTCTGAATGAGTATCAGGGTCAATTTCTAAACATAGATGAGAAGGCCCTATGCCCGGAAGGTTGATTGTAAGAGGGCGATGTCCAACTGCATTTGTACTCGAGACCTGCCCTTGATGAGCCAGTCATCGAGGTAAGGAAATATATGAACTCCTTTTCTCCTGAGAAAGGCTGCTACCACTGCCATACATTTGGTGAAGACTCTTGGGGCTGCCAAGAGGCTGAACGGCAGGGCCACAAACTGGTAATGTCCTTGTTTTGCCACAAACCTCAGGAATCTTCTGTGACCTTGAAAGATCGATATGTGGAAGTATGCACCTTTTAAGTTGAGGGCAGCATACCAATCCCCTGGCTCCATTGATGGAATGATCGACCTCAAGGATACCATACAGAATGTCAACCTCTTGAGATAATGGCTGAGTCAACACAGGTCCAAGATGGATCTTAGACCTCCCAAAAATAATAGGAATAAAACCTTTTCCCCCTTATAGTGGAACCTCCTCCACTGCTTCCATTCTGATGAGGGATTGAACTTCTCACTCTAGCAGAAGCTCATGAGAAGGGTCCCTTACAAGAGACAGGGAAGATGGGTGGGAAGGTAGGGTTGAAATAAATTGGGTATAACCAAATTCCACTGTGTTTAGAACTCAGCGGTCGGAGGTGACCAGTTTCCAGGCCTCTGGGAAGTGGGAAAGACGGTCAGAAAAAATAGGAATAACTGAATCTGGATTGTGAGGAATCAGTATGCTGCCCTCGATAAACCTCTCAAAGCAGGTGTTTTGAGGTGCCCAAGTGACATGGAGCCAATTTGCGTCAGACCCACAGAGGAGGAAGAAGGTGGGGGAGACCTACATCTCAAGCCCTTGTTCCTACGTATCCTGTGGTAGTAACCAGTCTGATGGGAGTAGAAACGACCATATTGTTGTGGCCTATATTGTCTCCTAGGCTGTGACTGTGACTGCAGACCCAGCGACTTCAGTGTTGCCTTAGTGTCTTTGAACTCATGGAGCCTGGCATCTGTTTGCTCCGAAAAGAGCAAGGGTCCCTCAAATGGCAGATCTTGTACCCATTGTTGTACTTCTTGAGGGAACCCTGATGCCTGCAACCACGAACTCCTACGCATGGTCACAGCTGTGGCCACAGATCTGGCTGCTGAGTCTGCAGCATCAAGAGCCACCTGCAAGGAGGCTCTAGCCACTGTCTTGCCCTTGTCTACGAGGGTCGAGAACTCCTGCTGGCTGTCATGTGGAAGTCTGTCCTTAAATTTGTTCATAGCCTCCACATGTTAAAGTCATAGCGACCGAGCAACGCCTGCTGGTTCCCTATCCGTAACTGATGTCCACCCTTCCCCACTCGAATAGGCATTCCTCCCCAGAAGTTCCATCTTTCTGGGCTCCTTAGGTTTGGGGGTAGACCCCATCTGGCCTTGGTGATCCTTCTTGTTGGCAGCCTCTACAAAAAGAAACCCTGATGGGAAATGCGAGAACAGAAACTCGCAGCCTTTAGAAGGCACAAAGTACTTCCTTTCTATTCTCTTGGCCGTAGGCAGGATGGAGGCAGGATTCTGCCAGTGGGCCTTGATCAGTCCCATGATGGCATTGTGCAGGGGCTGCGTCCGACAAAATGTCCAAGAATCCATCTGATGGTTCCTTGATGACCTCTGCCTGCAACCCTGGATTACAGGCCACCCGCTTTAGTAAGTCCTGGTGGCTCTAAGGTCATCCTCTGGCAGGAAGGGCCCTTGAGCATCAGCTCATCCTCTGGAGAAGATGAAGAGGAGGCATGTGCTGCCATAGCATCTAATGCAACCTCCTCCTGAGGAGCCTGTTCTTGTTGACCAGCACCAGTCCCGGTACTGGTTTCGGTACTGTGGAGTAGGCCCGGGTCAGTGCTGGGTTTAGTACTGGGACTTGCTCTGGAATTGGTCCCAGAGTCTCTCGATATGCCCCTGGTGCCACTGTAGTCTCCGAGGACACCAAGTAGGAGCACCTCGAGCTAGTGCCTTGGCCCGGGTGAAACCCCTATAGGTTCCAGTGGTGCTGGACCCCATGGACCCACGGGCCATGTTCTCTGTGGCATCACTCTTCCCAGCACCCCTGAAGGCAGAGCTGGGTGTGGGGATTGACGTGGAACCTCCCGCCAGTGCTGGCATCTCAAGAAGTCAGACCCCAAGTCCAAATTGAAAAATGAGGAAGAGGACCACAGTGACCACAGCAGCGCCAATCCTCCTGGTGCCAGTGATTGGTGCTGTGGAGACATCTCTGGCGAGGCAATGAAAGGGGACTTCCCCCTATAGGCTGGCCCTGAGAGTGGCCTAAAGCTGGTTGATGTCTTGGTGCTGCTGGGTGGCGCCAGCGGTGCTGCATCCTGCCTCCCAGCCAGGCTCAGTACCAGCAAAGTCATTATGTTCTTTGCTGCCATGTAGGCCTCGAGGGTCAATGGCACCATGAACTAGTCTGTCCAGTGCCAGGAAGCCAGTTGAACATCTGGAGTCTGCGATGCCAGTGCTGCTGACACTGCTGACGGTTGCCGCAGTACTGGAGAGGGAGGGAGAGCAGCCCGGCATGTGTCTTGCTCTACCCCATTCTGCCCACTTGTCTCCCTTTGGTGCCGGGGAACAGGTCTTCTCCCAGTGGCCTCAATGTTTCCTTCTTCAGCACTGGTGAGGAGGAATGGTGCTGAGAGCTCTTAGTGGCTGGTGGCTCACTATGCACTGATGCCGAAGTACTCAGCGCCAAGTCTGATCTCGGCTCTGAGGTGGATCTCAGTGCTACCTCCATGAGAACTTTCAGTCTTGCTGCTCCGTCCTTCTGTGGTTGGGGCTTGAATTCCCGAAAAATGTGGCAGCGTTCTTTTCTATGACCGTCTCCCAAACTCTTGAGGCAACTGAAGTGTAGATCACTAAGTGGCAGTAGGCTTGCCACATGAAAAACACTTCTTGAATCCCGGCACCTGAGGCATGCCCCGGTACTGGGGGAGGGAGGGACTGCCTCGCCAAGTTCAGAGAGGAATCCTAACCTACAACTCTAAATATACTAAAACTACTGAAATTACTACAACTATAGACTATGAAATGTTTACAATAAAAAAAACAACTGAAAACCACTAAGATGCTTTGCTCAAGGCACAGAGGGAAAGTTCCAACGGCTGCATGGGCTGTAAGAAGGAACTGAGGAGTGCAGGATTGGCGGGGCCCTCTTATACCTGTGCTATGAGTGCACGGCACCAGGGGGCGCCAAAGCCAAGCCCACAGAAACCACTACGTGAAAAATCTCCGACAGCTGTGCTTGGGGCATGCACCCACCTAAAATCGGAATGGACATGTGCAAGCACTCGGACAACAACACACTTTGTACCTGAGAAGGGGCAGGGCCTTCCTAGCCCAGTATTGCTCTACTCCCAGTTCTGGTTCAGTGTGGGGCCTCTAGACCCCATTACAAGGGTCCACACACACAGTTGGTGCACAGCAGGCTAGTGTCCATGTAGACAAGCCCTTATAGCCCGTGTAAACAAGTCCCTTAGACTCATTTGGACTCATACCTACTGGCCAAAGTGTAACTTACAATACACCTCCTTACACATCACCTCTGAATTCTGTGGGAATATTTGAAGTATGTCCTGTGCAAGATCATCCAGTACTGTCACACCGGCAGCCACAAGGGTCCACAGGGCTATAAATACATTTTCCTAACTCCTCCACAAACACACACAGTACTTCCGGACACGTTGGCTCTCTTTCACTTCTACTTTACAGTTACCCCAGTTTTATGCCTGTGAAACTCTATTGCAAGGCCAGATTCTCTGGAGTAACAGAGGTAAATCAAATTCCCATCAGACTCTACATAATTACAGCTTTTACAGCATTGGCTGCCCTATTCCTGGGTATATTTCACATATCCCCACTGGTCCCTGCATGGGAGTGAATCTACATACACACCACTACTAGCACAAGTAGCCTGGCATGGTAGTTATGATAGGACTGCGGGGACAAGGTTGCATGCTGAATTTTGGGACTTGAAGCCAGGAGGACACAGCTGATTGGCTTTCTAGTTGGCCTTAGATTTGCTCAAACCAGTCCATAATATTTTGCATATTTACTTATTTTACAGTGATAGTGTTATGGACTATCACTGTAAAATAAGTGATATTGGGCTAAACTTTGTTATAGGTCAGGCCTAGCTGCCACCTTCCATTCAGAATACATGTAAAGAAGCCATTGTAACCAGGTGCTGAAACAATAGCAGTAGCACTTAAAAACACAGGCACATAGAAACACCGAGTAGAAGCTGAATCGTGTTGTCCACGTGTTTTCAAACACAGGGGCTAAGGCTTTGATTAGTGCAAATATTTTGTATGTGTTGCCAGAAAGAGGCACAAGACAAAATGAAGCAAGGCAGACTGGGAGAAACTGAGGGCTTGTCTACACTATGTAGCTTTTAGTGACAAGACTGACACAGCCTTGTCACTAAAAGTCAGCGTGTGTGAATGCTCTCTATTGGTATTTTGTCGGCACTTTTGCCGACAAAATACTTCCAGCCCTGCGAGCGGCAGTTGCTTTGTCGGTAGGAGAGCACTCCTGCCGACAAAGCCGTGTTCACACTGCCACTTGCATTGGCAAAACTTTTGTCTTTTGCAACATTGTCGACAAGCCCTGAGAGACAGTCTGGACAAACTGGGGGTGTGACCCTGCAAGAAGCTAGAGATACGGATTCTGGATCTGGTGTGGGTTGTAGGCCTGGCTTGACATAAGTAACTTGCCTCAATGGCCATGATTGGGAAAGTGAATGGAAGGTTAAGTTGCAAATAGGGGCTTAACAAACAGTATGCTGGAGTCAGGATGTCTGAGCCAGCTAACGTAAGAGGGAGAACACCCCAGGGAACCACTTACTACAAAGAAGATAAGAATGGACAAGATAAACTAGGAATGTAGAGATGAGGTAAAGTATGGACAATGCATGGACAGAGAGCATATTGTACAGAGATTGGTTCCTGAAATGTAATCAAGCCAATCATGAGGCATATGATGCAATGTATGGTTAAGAATGCATGTGTTATTAGTGTTAGTAAAAATGCATAGAGGGTGAAGTTTTGCTGAGTAACTTTAGATGTGTGCCCTATAACCACCCCTTACACTTAAGTTCAACTCAGAGTAGCTTTTCTGTATGCCAACTAAAGTACCTGAACGATGAAATCCAGAGTTGAACTGAGCTTTTTGGATCCCAGAGAACTGGATGAGGTACCCTCCCAGAAACGGACAAGGTGTTCTGGATAACAGAGTGGAAAAAAAGGTCTCGGAGAGAATCCCAACATGAGCGAAAGAGACTTTGGGACTGTAAGCAAAGAAACTCTTTTTGGTTCCTCCTGCATTTGGAAATCCAGGATTTTGCTAACTCCTTGCTAATAAACAAGATTGCATCAAAGAAAATACCAGACTGTGGCAATTTCCACTCCCAACTGGAACATCTTCAGTGCCCCAAACTTTGACTAGCCACTCGGGTCAAAAAGGGGTAACATTACTATAGCAATGGTATGCTTCAAAGACAAATGCTGATTTTAAGTAACCCAGTCATATTTTACAAGCATATATTGAACAGCATAACTGTGTGCACACAGTAGAAGTTGACACAAAAGCTTTCGTTTATACAGAGAGTATCTTTCCTATTTAAGGAACAGAGTGGAGTTTATTGCTCAGGATGTCAACTGATTGCTCCTTCCCTCCCCCAATTCTTAACAGGGGGCTGTTCTTGCTGCAGAGTTTTCATTGTACTAAATATAATTAGAAATGACCCTCAACCAAAACTCCAAAAATTAAAAGTTTGTATCTGGATTTGAACATCATAGCTATCCCCTCTCTACATGGGCTGAATCAAAATCGCAGATGTGAACACTTCTAAACTTTGCAAAAATTCTGATCTGGCTCATATCAAAAGGGCATGGAAGCATCTTTACATACAAAGGGGGCAGGGATAGCTCAGTGGTTTAAGCATTGGCCTGCTAAACCCAGGGTTAGGAGTTTAATCCTTCAGGGAGCCACTTAGGAATCTGGGGCAAAAATCGGTAGCTGGTCCTGTTAGTGAAGGCAGGGGGCTGGACTCAATAACTTTCAAGGTCCCTTCCAGTTCTAGGAGATAGGTATATCTCCAATAACAAAAAAGAGTTAGAATTTTTGCAGCTTTTATTTTTCTCATATTATGTCCTTCTTTCTAGGCTCAGAATGGAATCTGTTTTGTTTTTCCTTTTAGTTGGCAGTTTCTCGCTCTCTCTCTTCTCTTAGATTTTTCTATACTGCCTGTCACCAAAGTGCTATCTAAGCACTGAACAGGTAAATTAGATCTGCATGGTGATTGTTCACAGTGGACTTCACAGTAACAAAATTCTTCTCCTACTCTGCCCTCTTCATGTAAATTACTGTAAAATTTAATGATGTCACCAGAGTAATAAAAGTGAAATTTTAATGGCTGCTCCTTGCTCTTACATCCCTAAACAATCTGTTTTACAGCACCATTCATATAACTGAATCTGGATTTCCCCAATATAACCTGTCACAGCTACTTCTAAGTGCATAACAATGAAACCCTGACAATCTCCCTTTTTTGGTGTATTTTAGCTAGCAGCAGAAGTGCACTTGACAAAATTTGACTGGTTTAAAAGACAAACCTCACATCTTTTCAGAATTCCTCATTTGTTAAGACTAAATGATTATAGTCCGAACTCAGCTCTGAAGTCGGAATTGTGCCTGAATAGTCAAGGCTGAATTTGCCCCTGCTTCTGTGGTTAGCGTGTGGGTTGCATAGCATCATTATCACACATAACTACATTTGGGTGACATTTTTTCAGACAAAGAGTTTATTCACTGAAAAATGCAGTTTCGGTTGACCCAAACTATTTGGGAATTTGACACCAATTTTGACCATTCACAAAACTGTCAGAGAACGAAGAGGAAGAGGCATTGGTAGTACCATTCCCAGCTCCATGCCTTTATAACCTTTAGCCCTGTGGTAAGGGCCCTCAGCTGAGGTGGGGGGGACCCAGGTTTAAATTACTGCTCTAGAACATAAACAAAATGGACTTTTTCAATTCATCAAAAATTCTGAACAATTTCAAATTAGGTTATAAATGGAATTTTTTTCCAGACCAGCCACCAAACAAACAAACAAACAAAAAATCAATTATTCACTCAGCTCTACTTATAAACTCTATACTTATACTATTCTAAAGCCAATATTAATTTTCTATGATAACAAGATACATAGGATGAGAAATGAATAAGTATTGTTATAAAATGGGATTTCAACTTAAACACTACACCCAACAGGCAATGTAATAAATAAATAAATAAAATTGAAAAGAATTAAGGTCAAAACAAACATTTGGGTTTTACTGCCCATGATTTACTGTAAACAGACCTCAGTATTACCACACTAGGGCTTTTCTTCACTGTGAGCCCAGTGTTCTGTCTGCAGTCAAGTGCTTTCTTCAACTAATACAACTAACTAAAACACAAGATTCCTGTAATAAATTCTTGCCCAGGGTAGATAAGTGTGCCTCATCTTACAGCCATCTCCCCCATAGAAAACTGCTATTACAGAGCCAAATGTTTCCTTCATTTTCATTAGCAAGGGAGTGTAAGGATAAGGCCTTTGTCTGCAGCCATATTGTAAGGCCTGAAGCCTAGGGTTACCAGATAGCAACAGTGAAAAAACGGGACAGGGGATGGGGGTAATAGATGCCTATATAAGAAAGTCCCAAAAACGAGACTGTCCCTTTAAAAACAGGACATCTGGTCACCCTACTAAAGCCTAAGGCCTTCCTCTGCAGCCAGATTAAAAGAGCAGCCAAGCAGCAGCCATTAGGTGAGAAGCAGGAAGTCACATCCTCACATTCCTTCTAAACTACACTAAAACTATGTAATATCAGGCTGTTAAGAAGGACCCTGTCCTAATGGCACCCACTATCACCAGATAAAGAAATAGATCTCTAGATGGTTAAAGAAAACTTAGTTTGACAGCATTCTGTCTGGCAAGAAATGACTTATCAATAGTTGTAGTTGTGAAATCCTCCTTTCTTTATTGTTTTGTCATTATAGTCCCCACTTCCCTATTATTTATCTGTATGGTCTCTGTCTGGTTTTTTAATTCATTTTGCTAGGTGTAAATTAATTAAGGTGTCAGGGTAGGATTGGTTAGAGAATTTTGTTACACTGTGTTAGGATTCGTTAGTAAAATTTTAGTATAATGATTGGTTAAGATACAGCTAAATGGAACTCAAATTTCACTATATAAACTGGGGTCCAAAAGGAAGTTCTTTGGGAATCAACTCCAGGACACAGCCCCAAAGATCAGAGCTGCCAAACCTCAACACTCTGCCAGTGACACCGTGCAGAAACTGGAGTTCCCCCAGATGGACCTGATTCTGACAGGCCATCAAGAAAATTCATCTGTCTTATTGGGAGTGGTGAGCACTGTATGTGTAGTGTGTGCATTCTGTTTTTGGTGATCATTAATTAAAGGTTAAGGATATTATTGTGTAAGGATCTTTCACTGGTAAAAGGTCCTGCAAACCTGTAGAAGTAGTGTACACCTGGAGCCTTACATATTGGGAAAGGGCATGTGTAATTAAATTGACCAGGTTAGTTACACCTTGAGCCCTACGAATTGGGTCCGGGTGGCCCTGAGCCCTACGAATTGGGTAAGGGTAGGTGCTTTTTGCCTGGAGCCCTATGAATTGGGAAAAGATGGGGTGCCCTCTTGTGTGCAGGTAAGAGGAGAGTCTGCACCCACAGATCCTGGCCTGTGGGCAGGGGCAGCTCCAGGCCCCAGCACGCCAAGCCCGTGCTTGTGGCGGCAAGCCGCGGGGGCTGCTCTGCCGGTGCCGCGAGGGTGGCAAGCAGGCTGCCTCCGGCAGCTTGCCTGCAGAGAGTCCGCTGGTCCCACGGCTTTGGTGGACCTCCCACAGAGGTCCGCCAAAGCCACGGGACCAGCGGACCCTCCTCAGGCAAACAGCCGGAGGCAGCCTGCCTGCCGTGCTTGGGACGGCAAAATCCCTAGAGCTGCCCCTGCCTTTGGGCACTGAAGTGGACAGTACCAGCTCTGCAGCATGCTCCACCTCTCCCTCTGTAGAAACCCCTTTGTGAATGCTCTGCAGGATTCATACATTGCTTGTGGAGAAGGGGCAGGCTGAGAACAGGATGAGTAGTGCTGATCATACTGGACAGAATCCTCCTCCCAAAAAGCAATGGGGCAAACTAGTAAAAATTATTATGACCCCCCTACTATGCTGTCATCAAACCCAATCAAGAGGGATCTAGGAGGCAGCCGTGGTTGAGGGTAACCTTAGCAACACAGGTCAAAGGAACAGGTATATGCTGGAAGTGGAAAGGAGACGGGGGGGGGGTCACAGTTGCTTCACAAAAACAATTCTGTGGATCTACAACACCTCAAGCTCCTCAAGTCTAGGGAAAAACCTGTCCCCTGACAAAAGATTTAGGTGGAAACTCTACAGATACAAAGGAAAGTTACCATTTGTTCCCAAGCAGGGAAGCATTGAGCCTTTGATGCAGTGAAGACAAGCTGTGCAATGGCTACCTGGCTTGTTTCTGGGGGGAAATTAAACAAGTGCATGATTTTGGAGTGGTGGGGGTTTTTTTGTTTTGTTTTTTGTTCAGTTCTGTTTGTTAGAGCAGCAGATTTTTCTGGGACATTAGTCAATTTGGTTTTGTTATTAGGCCAAATTCATTCCTCGGTGTAACTCCAAGGAAGTCAGGGTTGTTTGATCAGAGATGAATTAAGCCTCTCCTTATAATTTTGCGTAGCTTTCCTAATGCCCAGAGATTGAGTACGTTAGAAACAAATAAATAAAATGAAATAAGCTGTTTGTCCAGCAGGTTCCAGCTCTTATCCATCTGCTTCTTTTTTGTCTCAGTCCCTCAGCTGCACCATTTCTCATGCAATATTGTAAAAAAAAATGACTCATTCTTCACATGACAGAAAAAAAGGATTTTATTCATAAAAAGGCTTCCTCCTGCTCTGGCTGCCCAGCATCAACTCCTATTTTACTTCTCTTCTTATTTAAAAGAATGACAGCGAATATGTAATTTTTCTAACCCTGGTTATATATTATAATACTCAGCATCATTGCCACAATAAAATGAAGAACCAGATTCTCCACTGAGACAAAAACAATGAGACTTCATTGTAGTCAATGGGGTTGCCTGACATAAACAAGAGGAAAAATTGGCCCAATATCATCATGATCTTAGTAACTGCACAATGACTGACTCAGCCCAACTGGCAAATGTCACTTTTTGCTTAAAATTGGAAAAAAAACAAAAACAAAAAAAAAGCAAACCCACACAACAAAAAACAGGACACAAAGTAATTTTCTGCACTCCCCTTTTGCTGCTTTGCAAATGGGAAGAAAATCTAAAGTTTTCCAGTTTTACTTTGCAGGTACAGTGTTTTACTCAATTCTGTTTTGTGTATTTGCGTTAAATAATTGTTAATAACAAACAAAGGGTCAGATCAGACATCCCAGATTCACTAGTGGAGGGAACCTCCTTCTTATGCATATGGGTATCAGCTACCTATGCAGAGGTCTTCCTCTACTCAGCCTAGGACTGTGGGGAGGGCACTCTGCTGAATTAGAGACATAAGAACGGCCATACCAGGTCAGACCAATGGTCCATATAACCTAGTATACTGTCTTCTAACAGTGGCCAATGCCTGGGGTTTCAGACGGTGTGAACAGAATAGGGCAATTATCGAGTCACCCAGTCCCAGTATCGGGCAGCCAGAGGCTTAGGGACGCCCAGAGTATGGGCTGTATCCCTGACCATCTTGGCTAAAAGCCATTAATGGACCTATCCTCCATGAACTTATCTAGTTCTTTTTTTAACCCAGTTATACTCTTGGCCCGCACAACATCCCCTGGCAATGAGGTCGACAGGTTGACTATGCGTTCTGTGAAGAAGTACTTCTCTTATGTTTGTTTTAAACCCACTGCCTATTAACTTCATTGGGAAAACTAACACTTCCTTATTCACTTTCTCCACACCACTCATGATTTTATAGACCTCTACCATATCCCCCTTTAGTCATCTCTTTTCCAAGCTGAACAGTCCCAATCTTTTTAATCTCTTCTCATATAGAAGCTGTTCCATACCCTTTATCATTTTTGTTGCCTGTCTTTTTATAGATGATGCAACAGAACTGCACACAGTATTCAAGGTATAACCATACCATAGATTTATATAGTGACATATTTACGGTTTTATTATCCATCCATTTCCTAATGGAGCCTAACATTATGTAAACTTCTGTGACTGCTACTGCATATTGGGCAGATGTTTTCAAACAATTATCCACAACACCACTCAAGAAAGATCTGGGAAACTGCTAATTTAGAGCCCATCATTTTGTATGTATAGTTGGGATTATGTTTTCCAAAGTTCATTTCTTTGCATTTATGAACATGAAATTTCATCTGCCATTTTGTCACACAGTCACCCAGTTTTGTGAAATCCCTTTTTAATTTTTCGCAGTCTGCTTTGGACTTAACTATCTTGAGTGTAGTGAGGCGGCCTGGCTCCCAGCCGCCCCAGAGAGGGACGAGCCCTTATGGACGCCAAAGTGGGCGGAGCCGCAGGAGCCTGTGCCCGCCCCCCAGAGGTCAAGGCGCAAGACAGGAAGTGTAAAAGCCCAGCCCCAGGGCTCAGAAGTGGCCTGGCCGCCAGAGAGGCCAGACGCTGGTGCCTTAGTTCCCACTGGGGAGACTCCTGCCGCCTGCGACCGACCCGAGGACTGGCCGTACCTGCGGAGCCTCGACGCCGACCAGGCGCTGGAAGAGCCCCCAGGCCGGCCGGTACAAAGGGACCCCAAGGAGCTGCCCAGTTTACCCCTTGCTCAGTATCCGGAGGAGCCCATGGTGTGGGACGCTGCGGAAGACGCCGCCGGGACAGAGGTACTGGTAGAGGGGGAGGTTGGAAGTAGCCCGGGGGCAGCGGACCCTAGTCTGGCTGCAGCACACCCAGAGCCGATGTCAGTGTGTTGCGGCCAGGATCCCCACTGACACAGCAGCAGGCTGCCTGCCGCTGCTAAGGCCCCGGGCTGGGACGCAGAGGAGTGGGTGGGCCTGCGTCCCTCCTGCCACCCCACTCACCGGTGGCAGACTCCCCCTGACCCTCCACGCTCAGGCCCAGGAGCCTGGGCTTGAATACTGAACTGTTTGCTCAGCCCCTGCCTGAGGGCCTGAGCCCCTGACTGTTTCCTGCCTCACCGGGCTAATTCGCCAGCTCACCAGACTCATGTAGTGAGGCGGCCTGGCTCCCAGCCGCCCCAGAGAGGGGCGAACCCCAACAGCGGACGTTTACATTGAGTAATTTTGTATTGGCTGCAGACTTTGCCACCTCACTGCTTTTCTCTGTTTCCAGATCATTTATGAATATGCTGAATAGCACACATGTCCCAGTATGGATCCTGGGGGGGGCCTCTGCTATTTACCTCTCTCCAGTCTCAAAAATGACTATTTAAGGAGGTTTGATGCTGAGGATGGGAATAGGTATCTCTGCAGAGGATGTGGGAGGTACAGATGGGGCATGCTGACCTTTGGGGAGATTACCTTTCTCACCGATCCTTCTCTGCAATGGGGACCCTCATGTAAAGGTGTACCGTTGAGTTGATGATGGAGTTGATGATAGATGCCTCAGGGCTCAGATGGAGAGTTTGCCTGGACCACATTCAGACCCCAAGCCTCTGGACTCACAAGGATACTCACCTTCACATAAACAGTTCTGATTTGCAGAATGTTTGTCTAGGCTGTATAGCACTTCTTCATCTGCTACATGGTCTAGGTCATGATGGACAACAGAATGATAATGTTTTATGTCAGACAGAGGAGCATGCTCATACTTCTCCGTTTGCCAAGAAGCTCTTCTCTGGAACTGATGCATTTGTCACCAGATTATACCACTAGCTCCCTACCTGCCAGGCTTACAGAATGTCCTTACAGACCAACTCAGCAGGCAATTCGCAAGCAACCATGAACGGCCTGTTAAGGACACAATCCTGCAGAGCATGTTCCCCTGGGTGGGGTTACCCCAGAATAGATCTATTCACTACAGGCAGGAACAGTAAGTGCTAAGTGTTCTGTTCAAGGGAATGTGTGATGGGGTGCTTCACTCACCACTGGACTGGTGCCTCCTCGTGGTCCCCATCACACCATGTCTCTCTCTCAGCTCTGTAGGTCCTCTCTTGTCCCAGGAACTGATTCAGCCCTCCAGCTAGGTCACTCAGCATTTCCCCCCCTTCCTGGGTACAGCCCTCCAAATTCTGTCACTCCCACAGTGACAGTCTTCCAGTCTTCCAGTCTTCCAGTCTTCCAGTTCACTCCCCTGCTGGTGCCACTTCCCCAGTGGCAGGGAGGGGAACCTGGGCCAGGCTTCTCCTCCAGATTTCAGTCCAGAAGCTCTGTGCTTTCCTCTCCGAGTCCTCACTGCTCCTTCCCTGGACTGCTTCCTACAACTCCTGGTTTCCTTCCTTGCCCTGAGTGTACCAGCTCCAAAGCTTCCTACCTCTTCCTAGGGAGTGAGTGTCCTTTCCCAGGAACAGCCCTTGTCTGTTGCCAGCTTCCTGGTATTATAGGCCCTGCCCATTCCTGCACAGCTGAACCTGCTTGCAATCAACTCCCTGCTCTTCCTCCAGGTACAGCCTGTGATGTTAACAGGCCTACCTGGCCACCTTGCAGTCCTGTTTGGGGTGGACACCCCATCACAGGGTGTCTGAGCCCAGGCTCTGTCAGATGCTTTCCTTATCACATGGACCCCAGGGATAATGTATGCCTATCCACCAATCCTGTTAATACCAAGGGTCCTGAGGAAACTCAGGCAGGATTCAGCAGTAATGATTATGCTGGCACTAGCTTGGCCCACACAATTCTCAAGTTGAAAGTTTCATTATGTCTAACTCTTGATAACATCACATCAGGTGAGAAAGAATCTCCCAGAATGAAGGTCAGTTCCTGTTTCCTGACCTTGCATCATTGCATCTGACATCATGGATGCTTGCTAGTTAACTACCATTGAAAAACCCGCTCTGCTGAGGTGCAGCATATATTAGTTCACCGCAGGAAGGACTTTGCTAGGTTGACCTATGCAGCCAAATGGAAGAGTCTCATTGTTCTGGACTATTTGCTATCCCTAAAAAAATTCAGAGCAATCTGTCAGCTCCACAAGTCTACCCTTAGCAGCAATATCTCCACACCAGAGTTCAGGATTACAACATATTTTCCCATCCTATAGTTGACACATTCCTCAAGGGCCTCATTTATGTGTTTCCCACAGACTAGGAGCCCCATCCTTCCTAGGATCTTAATATAGTTTTAGTCAGGTTATTGGGGTCTCATACTACATCTATGAAAATAATCTTTTTAGTAGCTTTAACACCAGCCCAAAGGGTAGGAGGAAAACAAGCACTTATGGATGATCCACCTTACTAAGGATAAGGTAACCCTTAGGCTTCCACCTAGGTTTCTACTCAAGATTGTTTCAGACTTCTATTTGGATCAGATGATTCATCTGCCAGTTCTCTTTCCCAAGCCCTACCCCAGCCATGGGTAAGCCAAACTATACAGTTCAGGATGTTAGGGCTGTTTCAGACTACCGTGACAGAATGAAGTCATACAGGAATTCCCCTAGACTGTTTGTAGCGTGTGCGGATGAGATGAAAGGCCAGGCAATAGCTACCCAAAAGCTATCTATATGAGTGTCTAGTTCCAGTAAATCATGCTATGAGTGATCTAGACTGGATCTGCTTAGGTAGGTAAAAGCCCACTCCACCAGGGCTCAGATAGCTTCTGCGGCTTCCCTGAGAAGTACCGTATACCAATTTCAGAAATTTGCAGTGCACTTACAGAAGGAACATTCAACACTCTCACACAGCACTGTTACCTTGTCAACGCATCAAGATCTGATGCCCACTTTGGTAGAGCTGTCCTATAGTCATTATTTAAATAAAGTCCAAGTATCTACTTCCTGTCTGTGAGCTTACTTTTTGTGTTACCAGAAGTAGAATATATGTGGACAATCACTCAAAGAAGAAAGAATGGTTGCTTACCCTATGGTAACTCTGGTTCTTTGAGAAGTGTTGTCCATATCTATTCCATAATCCCCTCCTTCCATGCTACTGTGGCATCTTATAACAGATTCTGTGTTGGCAAAGGAATTGAGGCACAGTTAGTCCTACTCTGTCCTTTATACCATTGGGTGGCAAGGGGAAGGATGAGGACATCTAGTCCTCACATGTGGCCTCAGCAAACACTGCTGACCAAAAGAATCTGATCTCATGCACATGGGGGGCATGGTCACCAGAAGTACAATACATGTGGGCAACCCAAAGAACCACAGAAACAGTAGGTTAAGAAATGTTTGTACTGGCTTGACTCTCAAAAGGCCATACTCTTTAGCCAACAGGACTCAAGAACCATGTCACTCCATCACAGCTCAACATTTAAACTGTTTAGATTAGAACACACATCACTATAAATAAATATTGCCAACTATAGTACCGGTATTTAAGTACTTCTGTCTCCCTGAAGCTCGACATCTTTGAAGAGGAGGAATCTGCTATTCCATTATGTGAATATTTGCAAAAGACACTCAACACATTATCTAAATTGATCATTTGGCACTGCAGTACTCTATAAAGCATGTTTAAAATCAGAAAAATCACAATTCAAGTTAAATACTTTGGAAAAACATTTATCAAAAACCTGGCTAGCTACAAGTATATATGAAAATTCAGATTGCATACTGTTTTCGAAGAATCAATAGTTCTGCAGCCTGTGGTTCTGCCTAAATACTCTAGTGTGAGTTTACTGGGGAAAAGAAAGATAAAATTAGCAATCAGTAGTACCATCCAGGACAGAAATCTCATTTGTTGGTAAAACATTTAGTCAGTTGCATGACCACACTTTGGTTTGTAATGAAATGTATTTGAGACCAAAGAACTAATGTCTGTCTTATAGCAATAAACCTGACTATTTAACTATAGTATAGGATAATCTGGTATCATGTAGAACCTGTCTGGGAAGCTGTCTCATGCAGTATTAGCAGCAAAGAATCCTGTGGCACCTTATAGACTAACAGACGTTTTGCAGCATGAGCTTTCGTGGGTGAATACCCACTTCTTCAGATGCAAGTCTGAAGTGGGTATTCACCCACGAAAGCTCATGCTGCAAAACGTCTGTTAGTCTATAAGGTGCCACAGGATTCTTTGCTGCTTCTACAGAACCAGACTAACACGGCTACCCCTCTGATACTTGACATCATGCAGTATTGTTACATTCACTTTATGTATGTGTACTCCCAAATTTACACCCTTTTACACGTTACTTGTTTACCAGTAAAAGGTATTGTGTACGTCATCTGAAACTAGATTTAACTAATCGGCTTTCTACCTTGTTTTTCTGATACCATGCTGTACCCCTTATCTTTGTTGTGAACACATACATTCCAGGTACCAAAGGGCATTAAGGCACCTCCCCAGGCAGGGGCGGCTCTAGGCACCAGCAAAACAAGCTGGTGCCTAGGGCGGCCAAATCTAGGGGGCGTCCCCTGCTGCCGGGGGGGGGCGGCAGGCTGGGCCGGCGGACCTGCCGCAGTCATGCCTGCGGGAGGTCCACCGGAGCCCCGGGACGAGCGGACCTGCCGCAGGCATGACTGCGGAGGGGGCGCTCGTCCCGCGGCTCGGCTGGACCTCCCGCAGGCATGACTGCGGCAGCTCAAGCGGAGCCGCCGGACCCGCAAGCCGTCCGCAGCCGCGGGAGGTCCAGCCGAGCCACGCGGGACCAGCGGTCCCTCTGCAGTCATGCCCGCGGGAGGTCCGCTGCTCCCGCGGCTCCGGGGCGCCTCCCGCGCATGACTGCTTGGGGCGGCCAAAAAGCTAGAGCCGCCCCTGTCCCCAGGTCTGTAATAGGGTAGAACAATCATATGTCTTGTCCTCCTTTGGGACACTCCAGTACTGGCTTGTGAGAAAAACTCTCTACTTGTTGCTATGATAAAATAGTCATATGATGGATCTTGACAATTTAAGCGAAAACTTACTTCAGTTAAATACAAGGTATTATGGGATACTTAGAATAAGAATAGGATTATAGTAAAGGTGTAGGCAAATTTAGGCCATACAACTGCTATAATATTTGTGCTTAATGCATACTAATATATATTTGGTGCAGTTAAAACATTTATATACACAGGTACATATTAGGAAGTGGATACTTGGGCTTTATTTAAATAATGACTACAGGACCAGCATATATTGGCCAACACATTGCTTATATTTGTAGCACAGACGTGCCTTCCAACAATTTATATAGTAATTAAAAATATGCCTGTAAAACCTTACTTTGGCTCCCTGGTACACATGCCTTATTATACAGTCTTTATTTAAATGATTCAATACTATTTTTAACACAAGATCCTGCCTGATTCAATGCACAGGAGGGATTGTACTCATTTAATGAACTGCTGTTCAATATTTTTAATTATTTTAAATATTCATTATGTGGACCTAGGCCCGATTTACTACACACTAGCCAAACCCTGCTTTGAATACAGAACTATTAATTTCAACATGAGCTTTTTTATGGTGCTCATCTCTATAGGATCTGAGCGCTTAACAAATGTTAATCAACCTTCACAACATCCCTGTGATACAACTGGGTATTGTTTCCCCTATTTTACAGATGGGGAACAGATTAAGATAAAAAATGTTGACTGCCCAATATGAGACATTTAGGACCTGATTTTTTTTTTAGCACTATATAGTACATGATATGCTCAAGATACAGTTCCTATTGACTTCAGTTTCAGCTGAGAGAGCTTTGCTCTTCTGCAAATCAGGTATCAGGATTTCAAATTGAGCACCACAAAAAGTGAGGAATTCACAACTAGTGACCACCTGGGAAAAGTCTGGTTCAAGCAACTTGCCTAGCATCACATAGGAACTCTGTGGAGGAGGCAGGGATAGACTCCAGTTCTCCAGGCCAGCACTCAACTGACTTAACCATGAAACTGTCCTTTTTTCCACTGCAATCATCTGCCTCACTGTAATGGTTATCACAGTTGCTTCACGTGCAAAAAGTCCCTGCTTTAAAATCAGGCAGAAACATGGTGCAAGGATATTTTAGCCTATAGCTCAGTCATCTTGTCTTGAGTCTTAGTCTGGAAAAAATCAGATACCTGTCCTTGTTGCAGTGAGAGGGAGACCCTGGTGCACATCTACGTAGATCAGGTTGAAGCCCCTCTTCCGACTCCTCCAGAGGCTGCACTTTAATCTACATCACCTTGTGACGGTGCACCCCATAAGGCTTTATGGAAATATGCTTAGGAATGTATATATGACATAACTGGAATATGTTTTATGCTACATATGCGATGTGACATATCTCTGTAAAGGTTATGATCTACTGAATCTATTTATCCTATTTGTATGCATGTGTCATTTTTGTATTCAAAGTTATGAATATTGGCTGTGTACTTGCTTGATTTCTAAGTAGCCTTAGTAAAGCATTTTGTCAGCTTCTTGAGAAAGGAATGTGCAAATTAAGTGCCCAATCAAGAAACACTTAAAGGACAATGAATCTTGGAAGGCTCCAATCCACATAAGAAGTCTACTTGAGGATATTCAGGGTAGCATATAAACAAGGGCTGCTGCCTGTAAAAACTGAGTCATGCATGGACATGTGACTTGCCCATGTGACTCCAAAAACTCCATCTTGAAGCTGGATTTTGCATAGGAGAGAGGAGGGAGTCTTCACCCACAGAGAAAGTCTATTTAAACCCCTGGGAGACCCCTCCATTTTGTCTTCATCTGGCTAGAGAGATAGCCTCTCCACCCCCAAGGATACCCGAAGAGACTGGAACAAACAACAGTAACTACAGGGGGTGTGAGTGATTGCTGGACCCAGACTAGAAGGAGACTAGTCTGTAAAAGGAAGCTTACTGGAACTTCTCTGAGGGTGAGATTTTATCTGTACTCAGTTTTATTATATTGCTGTATTAGGCTCAGACTTGCATATTTTGTTTTATTTTACTTGGTAATTCAGTCTGTTCTGTCTGTCACTACTTGGAACCACTTAAAACCTACTTTCTGTATTTAACAAGAATCACATTTTACTTAATTTACCCAGAGCAAGGTCTGCAACCTCTGGCATGCGGCTCGCCAGGGTAAGCACCCTGGAGGGCCGAGCCAGTTTGTTTATCTGCTGCATTGGCAGGTTCAGCCAACAGCAGCTCCCACTGGCCATGGTTCACCATTCCAGGCCAATAAGGGTGGCGGGAATCCGCGGCCAGCACATCCCTCGCCCACGCTGCTTTCCGATGCCCCCATTGGCCTGGGATGGCGAACCGCAGCCAGTGGGAGCCACAGTCCACCAAACCTGCCAACACAGCAGGTAAACAAACTGGCCCGGCCCGCCAGGGTGCTTACATTGGCGAGCCGCGTGCCAGAGTTTGCCGACCCCGACCCAGAGTATGTATTAATAGCTGGGGGGGTTGGGGGGGGCAAACAGCTATGCATATCTCTCTATCAGTGTTATAGAGGGCGAACAATTTATGAGTTAAAGCTATAAAGCTTTATAATGTAAAGCTTATACAGGGTAAAATGGATTTATTTGGGGTTTAGACCCCATTGGGAGTTGGGCATCTGAGTGTTAAAGACAGGAACACATCTTAACCTGCTTTCAGTTAAGTCTGCAACTTTGGGGCATGTGGTTCAGACCCTGGGTCTGTGCTGGAGCAGACTGGCGTGTCTGGCTCAACAAGAAAGAGTGCTGGAGTCCCAAGCTGGCAGGGAAAGCAGGGTCAGAAGTAGTCTTGGCACATTAGTTGGTAGTTCCCAAGGGGGTTTCTGTGATCCAACCTGTCACACACCTGATTTATGTACGTCCTAGCCATGGCCCCACAAAGTTGCAAGACCACCTCGTCAACCTCCTCCTGGTGCTGAACAAATGGCCATCCATCATACCTGGAGGAGGAAGTTAGACGGGGGGTACTCTGCAACTGTGGCTCCTATTTCTGTTCC
This sequence comes from Mauremys mutica, assembly GCF_020497125.1. Classification (NCBI taxonomy): domain Eukaryota; kingdom Metazoa; phylum Chordata; order Testudines; family Geoemydidae; genus Mauremys; species Mauremys mutica. Next base: position 306,451,032 of record NC_059072.1, on the reverse strand, counting down.
CTTGTTCAGTCACACCTCCAAGCAGAGTTCCCTTCGTTAATGTCCACTGACTCCTTAGACAGTTTTGAGGAGCAATGGGCAATGTTGTGTGTCTATTCAATGTCCCCTTCCAGTTACCTGATTTTCATCCTCTGACCTTCACTCCCATCCATGTTTTTTCATTTGTTGTCCCCTGCAATTACACTGGCCTCTCCCCGTCAGTTGAGGAGTGGGGCTTTGAGCAATGAGCAGGCATAGGCCTGCCATTATCCCAGTTCACAAAAGGTGCACAGCTTCCAACATCCAAAATAAATGGAGCAGGGGTCTTACAGACAACCCTTCATTACACAATCCTTGTTCATCCCTAGAGCAGGTCCACATTCTGTGCACGGAAGGAAGAAGGGGTTCTGTGGAAAAAATAGTGAGTGATGATGTAATTAAAGACTACCATAATATGGTGGGGCCAGGCACCATAACTGAGAACAGGGAGCTTGTCTCTCCTGTGCTGTCAGTGACACCCTACTAGCCAAGCAGCATGGAGGAAGAAGCCATCTGACTCAAACACAGAGGGGACAAGAGATGAACTGGGTGGAGGAAGAAAAGAAAAAAGATTTGGACAAGGAGGCTGTTGAGAGTGGGATTGTGGGGAGAAAAACTGGGTCTGAGAGGATGGAGCAGTAGAGAGAGACTGGGAGTTGCTGGGCAAGGAGACCTGACTTAGAGCTGGGGGAGACAAGAACTGTGAGACGGTGAGGGGAATGGAGGGGGAGCAAGAGGACTGAGAGCCAGTTGGGAGAACACTGAGATCAGATGAAAAGCTGTGGGAAGAGGAGGAGACGAAGACTGGAAGGCATTGAGTGGAGGAATGAGGGCAGAGGTGATACATCTGACAAGGAGCTTGTTTGGATGGGGAGAACTGAGTCTGTCTGGTAAAAAAGATTAGAACAAGGAGCCAAGGAGAAGAAACAGGGAAGGGGTGGAGACTGAGAAGGAACCTGAGCATGGGTGGCGGAATGACTGAGATTTTATGATAAACCCAAGGATGATTGAAACTGGGACTGGGAACCAGATGGAGGGCAGGAAACAGGGACTTAGGGACAACTGGAGCCCAGGAGGAGATGAGAGATATCAGGAAAGGAGCCAGGAGGGGGAACTAGACTGGTTGTGCAAGGAGATGGACTGGGATGAGAAGCCTGAGGAGTGGAGACTGGATCTAAGTACGTGAGGAGAATGGGACTGAGATAAGGAGTCAGGGATGGGGAAGAAAAGGGACTGGGACTGGATGGGATGGTACACAAGGGGTCAAGCTTAGGGGAACATGCATAAGGGTCTGTGATCACTTAGAGTACACTGCCCTCCAGAGCCAAAGAGATTCTTGAGTTTCACCATTCCATTATGATCAAATATCTAAAACCTACTGGCAAAGTATCTCATCCCCCTCTAGTGCTGATCTACATATAAGATGACAACCTACTATTACTATAGATTTACTCTATCATCTCAAATCACAGAGGTCTGAGACTGCTAGTAGAAAATATCCCAAATCACTGGAGATGGGACACTAGATGGGGAGGGCTCTGAGTAACTACAGTGAATTCTTTCCCAGGCATCTGGCTGGTGGGTGTTGCCAACATGCTCATGGTGTACCTGATCACCATATTTGGGGTTGGAAAGGAATTTTTCTGCATGTCAGATTGGCAGAGACCCTGGGAATGGTTTGCCTTTCTCTGCAGCATAGGCCACAGATCACTAACTGGTTTCAACTAGAGTAAATGATGGATTCTCTGTAACTTGAAGTATTAAAATCATAATTTGAAGACTTCAGTAACTCAGCCAGGGGTTAGGAGTCTATTACAGGAGTGGATAGATAAAGCAGAGGTCTTACAGGCAACCCTTCACTACACAACCCCTACTCATCCCTAGACAGGTCAACATTCTGTGCACTGAAGGATGCAGGGGTCCTGTAGAAAAAACCGTGAGGGATGATGTGCAGGTTGTCAGACTAGATAATCACAATGGTCCATTCTTGCCTTAAAAGTCTATGAGTGTAAAGATTCCAACCCTACTGATGAACCATGTGGGTGTCATTATAAGGTCACATGATGAAATTTGTTTTTTCAGTTTGGTTTTTAAAAACTATGTTAAAAGGACAATAATGAGAAGTTGGTACTATAGCAATCTGTCACCAAGTTGCTCTGACTAGTCTGTTCCCACACTGCTGCATTTCAGGGAGTGCAGGGCTTAATCGTTTTTTTTGCACTGAAGAGATTGCAACCTTTGAATGTGAGCTCCTCAACTGTTGTCTGGACCTCCTTCAGTATCTCTGAAGATGGCAATTGTTCATGCCACTGTGTATGGTGCATCTAACATCAGTCAGCAAAAATATAAATGTCACCAGTTGTTAATCACCAGTAATGGACTTACATTCTTCCCTGTTGTCTTGAGGGAGTTTTCCAACAAATTGAGATACCATGTCCCAGATAAGATAACCGTATTTGGCCAGGAGTGCTTGGTAATTAGCAATGTGCATTTGTAAACTTGAGCACAAATAGCTGTTTCTGCCAAATCTAATTTTTTGGGATCCTTTTCTTTTGAAATCATTTTCGGAGGCCCTTGCTGCCTGGATGGCTCATGCACTGCAGCTACCACCAAGGATCCAGTTATTGGGTGTGGGTAGAGATATTCAAACCCAACTGAAAGGACCTGAAACGGTCTCTCTGCCTTGTTAGAGGTAGGCACTGCTGATGCCACTATCTACCAGAGACATCTTGCTGGCTCTAACAGCAATTATTAGTTGGCATGGCCAATCTTCCAGGCATGGAGGACTTTAAGATACCTAGTATCTTGTGACATTTTTTATGCACTATCTGCTGACTCAGGCATTCCTGAAACATTTTGCAGTCATCAGGTTGAAATGGAGATCAATCCAGCGAAGACAAAGAGATAGTTGCTGGTTTCAGCTATTCTTCTCACTTGATCCTCTAAAAGTTCTATATAATCCTTTTGAATAACCCTGTAAGTTTTTGTTGGGGAGGGAGATCTAACCCTCATGCCAGAATTTGAGAGGTGGGACAGGAAGTATAAGAGGCAGGGCCTCTGACTCTATTGGAGGGGAGCCAGGGAAGGAGACAGACACTTCCCTCCCACATCACAATGTCCAGAAGAATGTCTGGAGGACACAGACTATGAACCAGGGAAGTTTGGTCTCAGGCTGGAAAGTGGTCCAGTCTGTACCACCTGAAAGGGTGAGACATTCAAATCTTGCTTAGTCTGTTAAAGTTAGAAACACAGTTTAAATTCTATTTTTATTTCTTGTGTAATCAGCTTTGATCTCTATGCCTGTTACTTATAATCACTTAAAATCTATCTCTCTGTAATTAATATGTTTTATATTTTACCCTAAAACAGTGTGTTTTGGTTGAAGTGCTTGGGAAAATCTCAACACAGGTTTCAAAGGCTGGTGCATGTCCACTTTCCTGTGAAGAAGTGGCAAACTAAGTAATGAGCTTACACTGGCCAGACTTCTGACCAGTGCAAGACAGTACAGTTCTTGGTTGTAAGACTGGGAAGCTGGGGTGGGGGAAACTGGCTGAAGCCTCCCTATTGATGGTTCATGAGTGGCTGGGAGATCATTCATATAACTGAGTTGGGTGTGTCCCTGCCTATGGATGTCTGTAAGTGCAAGGCCTGTCAGAGGCTTGTAGCTTGATACCAGCACCACAGTGTGAGAGGCAGCCCAGGTTGGTGGGTTTGGAGGGCTCAGCAGTCCCACATTCCAGGTTGCACTTCAGGGACCCAGTCACAAGTTTAATCAGGTTCCAGTTACACAGCTTTGTATATGTTCCAGTGTGCCTTTTAGTTCACTATGTCTAACAAAAAAGCTTAGTGTCTAGTCTAACTGGTAAAGCCGGTCTGGGGTGCTATACCATCTAAACAATATTTAGTATTGGGTTGCTATAAACCTGAGAGATAATATTAAGACACTAGAATTTCATCCTGCATGTGGCAGCATTGCTGAAACATCGCTACAATTAGTGTGACATTTTGTGTCACTTCTAACATAAGAATGGCCATACTGGACCAAAGGTCCATCCAGCCCAGTATCCTGTCTACCGACAGTGGCCAATGCCAGGTGCCCCAGAGGGAGTGAACCTAACAGGTAATGATCAAGTGATCACTCTCCTGCCATCCATCTCCACCTCTGACAAACAGAGGCTAGGGACACCATTCCTTACCCATCCTGGCTAATAGCCATTAATGGATTTTTACCTCCATGAATTCATCTAGTTCTCTTGTAAACCCTGTTATAGTCCTAGCCTTCACAACCTCCTCAGGCAAGGAGTTCCACAGGTTGACTGCGCTGTGTGAAGAACTTCCTTTTATTTGTTTTAAACCTGCTGCCCATTAATTTCATTTGGTGGCCCCTAGTTCTTATATTATTATTCTGTATTGTGTGATTTTACTTACAGTTAAATTAATGATTTATTGATGTAGGATTCAATGGATTTATTTTCTGACATGGAATAGCAATATAGAAGCAATGTTCACTCAAGAGTATTTGCATGTCTAAATATGATAGGCAAAATGTCCAGTTTAAAACTCATACTCATCTTAATAAAAATAGAGGGTGGGACTGTATTTAGACAATCTGCCCTGCATAAGGAGTGGTGCATAGCTCTGTTGCCCACAGAGAGAAAGACAATTCTTTTCTATCACCCCTGGGATATTCCTCTGTTCTACTTCCCGGCTAGTTCCAGATTAAGACAACCCTGCACTAGCTCAGATACAGTGGCCACTGCAATGCAGAGGTTGAGCCAATGTTCTTTTCCACCACTCTGACTCACTTGCTAAAGGTGAGTAGTAGGCACACAGAATTTGTTCACCCACACATGCCAGAAGACAAAGTCCAGGAAGGCCATGCAGGATAGTATGTCTACGGTCTTATGCCCCCTTATGTCCCTGCCAAGTCCATGTAAACTAGGTTCTGATCTGGCCCCATGTATTTGGAGGATTTCAAACAAAAAATGTGTTCCACATTTTTGTTCTTTATATTGAGAAATTCAAACAAGCTATCTTCATCAGCTCAATAAGCTTTCATAAAGAAAGTGGATCCTATTTTTAATATAAATTATTGGAAACAAGAGTTCCCTGTAGTTGCTAAGATCTTTCATATGTAACCACCCTCTGTCACTAGCCAATGTTTGTTTCTAATTACATTTCAGAGGTTAAGGTACTACTGTAGTTATCCACTGGATAAGTGTGTACACAACAATACACATTCCTATTTCATTCTGGTGCATATAGCTTAATGATTACATCTCACAGACAGAGACTTAGGGTAGGGCTACACTTACCTGCCGGGTCGACGGGCGGCGTTCGACTTCTCGGAGTTCGAACTATCGCGTCTAATCTAGACGCGATAGTTCGAACTCCCGACGCGCTCCTGTCGACTCCGGAACTCCACCACTGCGAACGGCGGTGGCGGAGTCGACGGGGGAGCCGCGGACTTCGTTCCCGCGGCGTCTGGATGGGTGAGTAGCCCGAACTAAGGTACTTCGACTTCAGCTACGCTATTCGCATAGCTGAAGTCGCTATGTTCGACCCCCCACCCTAGTGTAGACCAGGCCTGAGTGGACTTGATTATACTAAATCTACCCTGAAAACATTATTGCTGGCTCTGTGCAGCTGCATACTTTAACTCATTGTCTCATTTGACTTTGTGTGGGAATTTTGAACGAGAGTATGTTGACAAAACGGTACTATAGAGGCAGTGTGATGCCTGGCCTAGGCCAGATTCACAAATACATTTCAGTTGCTTTGCATAGCTCCAACAATGAAAGGCCACTTTGTCACCAGAACAATGCAAAGCAGACAGAGTATACTGGTGAATCCAGACCTGAGTATTTTCAGCTTGTATGCCATGTTTTATGGTTGTGGTCTACAGTGGCTCTACTTGGGCATACTTAGTAAATCCCATCATACGTGATCTCTACAATCCTTTTGGAAGCGTCAGGAGGAATTTGATTTTGTATCATAATGTAGTACCTGAGACAGTATCACCACCAATACTGTTGCTGCATAGCAGTTCAACAGGCAGGCTGAATAATCAAAGTATGCTGAGTTACCTAATAAGTGAATATACTGGGGGAGATCCTCTGCTGCATACAACTACCACTGGACACAACAATCCAAAAGGCCCCACAGCAGCGTGGGGAGTTACAATTCCCTGGTTCGGTGCCTCAGACCCAGTGCAGGTTAGATGAGCATGGAGGCTTGGGACAGGGTGTTCACCTGATACTAGCCTTGAAAGTGTTAATGAGGCGGAGAAGGAGCCAATTAAATTGAAAGGCTGCACCTCAGAGAGAACCATGGCTGGAAAAGCTGCCTGGAGATGGAGCCCAGTTGAGAAGGAATGGGCAAGGCTGGTATAAAGACAGGAAGTTGACAGCAGAAAGGAGGCTGCAGGGGAAGTAGTCTGCAGTCATTCCATGGGAGAAGGGAATTTGGACTGGTAACCCAGAGAGTGGGAGAGCCAGAAGGTAGAGCTAAGAAATAGGAATGTGTAGGAAAGAGTCCAGAGGAAGTGCAATATGGTCTGGGAATAAGCAGGCCTCCATTGCTAGAGACTGGGTCCCTGGACTGGAACCCAGAGTGGCGGGTGGGTGTGGGCTCCCCTACCAGCCTTTGGAGGCATGGCACAGTCAGGGCAGTGAAGGAAGACTTCCATTTGGTATAAAGGGACTTTGATACTCTGGAAGGGGAAAACTTTAGTGACCTGGCTAGAGGGCTGATTCAAGAAAGACACACCAAGTTCCAGAAAAAGAGAGAGACCACAGGGAGAGGAACAGACAGGGGTGTCGGACATGCAAATAGCTAATCCCCAGAGCAACCAGGAGGAGGTGCCCTAGCAGTGAGTGGACCCCATGACAAGGCTTCTCTAACTTGCACTATCAGGATGTGGTCCTCTAGGACAGGGGTCCCCAACCCCCGGGCCGCGAACCGACCCCTAGCACATCAAGCGCCGTGTCTCCGCCGGGGCCCCTGAGCCCCGCCCCCTCAGAGCCGCGTGGTGAGGGGGCGGGGCTGCGAGCTCCGGGCTGAGCTCAGCTCCCTCCGCTCAGCGTGGAGCTCCCAGCCCCGCCCCCTCACCACGCGGCTCTGAGCGGGACGGAGCTCAGGCCCCGACGGAGTCATGCTGCAGCTGTCGGGCGAGGCGCTGAGGCTCCGGGTGAGGAGGGAGCCGGGGGTAAGAGGCTGGGGCCAGGGGGGGGTTGGCTAAGGGGCAGGAAGTCCTGGGGACAGTCAGGGCACAGAGAGGGGGCGGAGGTTGGGGGAGCGGTCAGGGGGCAGGGAATGGGGGGGTTGGATTATGGGTGTTCCGGGGGGGTCTGTCAGGACTCAGCGGGGGGGATAGGGGTTGGGGCAGTCAGGGGACAGGGAGCAGGGGTGGGGTCCCAGGGTGGTGGGGGGTCTCTGGGGAATGGTGAGGGGACAAGGAGCAGGATGGGTCGGGGATTCTGAGGGGGGCGGGCAGTCGGGGGGGCAGGAAGTGGGTGGGGGTCAGCAGGGGCGGCTCTACGAATTTGGCCGCCCCAAGCAGTCATGCCTGCGGGAGGTCCACCGGAGCCACGGGAGCAGCGGACCTCCCGCAGGCACGACTGCAGAGGGTCCGCTGCTCCCGGGGCTCTAGTGGACCTCCCGCAGGCACGACTGCAGAGGGTCCGCTGCTCCCGGGGCTCTAGTGGACCTCCCGCAGGCATGACTGCGGAGGGTCCGCCGGACCCGCCTGCCGGCAAATGCCGCCCTGGGGGTCAGATAGCGGGCAGGTCCACGGAAATTTTTTTTTCGACGAAACCGGTCCCTGGTGACAAAAAGGTTGGGGACCGCTGCTCTAGGATATATGCTGGATTATATAACAGCTATGAATTCCTGGAGCGTATCTCTCCAGCCATTGCCTAAAACCCAATTTCCAGCACAAAGGAGTGGATCAAGCTAAAAATATGCTCCACTGTCTTTCCATATTTGTAAGCAGTTGAAGCTGGTGAAACCATCAGAGCCATCTTTCATCTAACTTTTAGTTAAATCTAATATTTATTAAATTATGGGTATTGCAGCACTATCCAGTCAATTCTAGGCTGTGGTTAACAAGAGATTTGCCTCAAATGCCTTATATCCAGTGGACAGAAATGTTGAATTTGAAGGTTTGAAAATTATCAAGCAAGAGGGAGCCAATGAGGCATTTCCTTGGGTTCACTGCCAGCTTCACTTTCCCTCAGTATAAACTCAGCTAGCTGTCTGGCAGTTTGTGGGTTTTTTTAAAAAAATTTTAAAGACTAACTGCTTCAGTCAAGTTACAATATCTGATGCTGTTTAAAAATTAGGTCAGTTCCATTCAGGGAAAAACTACTATTTTCTGTAAAAACATCATAAGTGCATAGATCTTAAGATCTATAGAAATAATATAGATCCAATTGCCAAAATTCAGCAAACACTACCAAACACTGTGTTGACAGAGTTCAGTTAGTAAACCAATCCAGTGCAGTTCTAGGTTGTAAATTCACAAAAGACTAGATCTGATGATTGTACAATTGGTGAGGATTAAGTAATATTCCCTCTGAACAATTGTTCTAATTGCCTCAAGGTGGATTTGAAGATTTAGTAGAATGGTGTTCTCAAAATATCTGGCTTGCCACATAGGAGTATCATCAGTAACTGAAAAAAAAAAAGGTATCTAACATGAAGAAAGCTCAGTCATTCAGTTGTGAGAATGCAACTCCATATTGCCTCAAAAGGCAAAATATGCTGCTTTCCCTTTCGAAGTACATCTAGATAATGTTAGTGGAAATTCCTTCCTCAGCAGACAAGAGCTGTGAGATGAGAGAGAATTAGTATTGTTGGAACTAAGAATGGCCCATAATAACGCCTGTCCAACAAAGAGGATAGCAACCTATTTTTGGATTGATAGTGTAGTCTGATTTAGAAGGGACCTGAACAGTAAGAATTAAACTTGATTTAGGCATAGATTTTGAATGTTTGTTCTCCCTCCTAAATCTTCTAAGTACTTCCTGTTCCACTGAAAATATCACAGAATACATCATGCTATGTGTAACGGGCGGACTCACCCCTGCGGCGCCTCCTGCTGGTGACTCCGGGAATTAGCTCTGTTCCAGCATTCGGAGCGCCCTCTGCAGGCTGGTGATCCACCTGTCTTCTGGCCCCCGTGTCCCTCCCTGGACCCGGTGCCCTTTCACATGGGGTGCTGCCCCCTGGCAGTAACCCCTTTCTCTTAGGGTCTCCCCTCCTTAGGGAACCCCCACCCTCTATCTCCACCTTGCCTCAGTATATGGCTACTGTCAGTCATTGTCTAGCCCCACATCCTGGGGCAGACTGCAGTATCAGCCTACTCATCACAGGCAAGGAGGGTTTGGACCTGCTGCCTTGGCCTACCCCTGGGCTGCCCTCTGCAACCCCCAGTACCTGTTGGCCCACTGCTAGGCCGCAGCCTGGGGCTTTCTAGGCTGGAGCTCCCCAGCTCCTCAGCCTGTCCCCAGCCCTGCTCCACTCAGGTACTCTATGTCAGCTCCTAAGCACCCAGGCCCATCCCTCTCTGAAGGCAGAGAGAGACTGTCTGGGCTTCTGGCTTCCCTGCCCTTTATAAGGCCCTGGGCTCAGTTTGGGGCATGACCCCCAGCTGCAGCCATTTCCCCAATCAGCCCAGCCAAAAAGCCCCTTCCCAGGGCTGTTTTTAACCCCTTCAGGGCCGGAGCAGGGTCCACCCTGCTACACTATGACATTGCACATACCATAGATTTCATGGGTTATGATGTTGCACGGTGGGATATCTTATTCAGTGGTCCCCAATGCAGTGCCCGTGGGCGCCATGGCACCCACTGGGACATTTATGTGCACCTGCCTAGTACCCAGCAGGGGAGAGAAGCCGAGGCCCTGCACCTGATGGGGACAAAGAACTCAGGCTGTGGGCACGGTGTTCTCTGTCCCCGGCAGGCACGAGGCCCACCTAGTGCCCAGCAGGCGAGAGAGGCCGGGCCCATGCCTGCTGGGGACAGAGTACTCTGGGACTGCAGGCAGCGGGCACCAGTGTTCTCTGTCCTTGCGGCTTCTCTCTGGCTTATCTCTGCGCTGCCCAGAACTGCCACCAAAAACACCCTCCGACTCTGCCATCCCAAGAATGGATGGAATGCTGCCCCATAGCATGTGCTGCCCCAGGCACGTGCTTGCTGGAGCCGGCCCTGTATGCGAGTATTCTTCCGCTGCACCGATACTGCTGTTTTCTTGTGCTTTGTGATTTATTATTTTTTTAACATTTTGCCCCAAAATGAGTGGTTCAAATAAAAGACAACGTACATATTATTTCAACACAGAATGGGAAGAATCCTATTGTTTTATTGAAAATAAAGGGAAATGTGTTTGCTTATTGTGCAGGGGTGCCATTGCAGTGCCAAAAAAACAATGTCGAAAGCCATTTCCAAACTAATCACAGCTCTTTTGACATTAGTCATCCACTTAAATCTGAGTTGAGAAAGAAGAAAATCAATCAACTCAAATCAAACCTATCTGCCCAGCAATCTGTTTTCATTAGACAAGTGGTAAAGTCTAAAGGTGATAGTATTGCTTCCTTTACAATTGCTCATCTGCTCGCAAAGAAGAAAAAACCCTTTCAAGATGGTGAATTGTTGAAGGAAGCATTTTTGACTGGTGCTGATTGCCTGTTTCAAGGATTTCCTTACAAGGGTGAGAGTTTGTCGGCAATACAAGACTTGCAGTTATCAGACAACACAGTTACGAGGAGGATACATGCAATTTCAAGAGACATGCAAACTCAGCTAAAAGATGACTTGGAAATATGTGACTGGTTTTCACTGAAATTCAATGAGTCAACAGATATATCGGATACAGCAAAATTGGCAGTTATGGTGAGGATGGTATTTAGTGACTTCTCCGTAAAAGAAGAGTTACTAAAAGTATTGCCTATGAAAGGGCGAACAAAGGGTGAGGACATCTATAATTTATTCAAATCATATGCAACATCAATTAGTATGCCACTACACAAGCTGTCTGCGATCACCACTGATGGGACACCAGCAATGATGGGCAGTGCCAATGGATTCATTGCACTCTGTAAGAAGAATGAATCCTTTCCGAACTTTGTCTTATCATTGCATTATCCACCAAGAAGCTTTGTGCATCAAAGTTCTTTCTTTTCAACATGTCATGAACGTTATTAAAATAATTAACTCTATTCGAGCGAAACCTTTGCAACACTGACTTTTTAAGGGCCTGTTGGAAGATGTTGATGATAAACAATCTGATCTTATCTTGCACACAGAAGTACGATGGCTGAGCAAAAGTAAAGTTCTTGCACATTTTTTAAGTCTAATTGAAGAGATCAAAGAATTTCTGAAGTCCACAAATCAGAACTTCGAGCAACTAGAAGACTCCAGCTGGTTAATGGACTTGGCTTTCCTTGCCCACATCACTGACAAATCGAACATTTTAAATCTTGAGCTCCAGGGAAAAGACAAACATATGGCTCAAATGTAAAATCATTCAAAGCAAAACTGATCTTGTGGATGTCACATATGAAGATGAAGTCTCTCGTACATTTCCCAAGTATGAAGAAAATGGTATGTGACAGTGATTTTAACCCATCACCATTTGTTATCCACATTCAAACACTTCTGGAACAATTTGAAAAGAGATTTCAACAGTTCACCATCATTGAGCTTTCTTGTGAATCCTTTTACTTGCCAAATAGAGATAACAAAAATGGCTACCTCAATTGCGAGTCGCATCCAAGTAAGAACAGAAGATGTGGAACTGGAGATTTTGGACCTTCCAAATGATATTGTTCTAAAATCCCGTGCAACAGATGAAAACTTTTGGAATCTGGTTGACCAAAAAAAGTTTCCTGCCTTAAAAAACGTAGCATACAAAATAAAATCTTATTTCAGTTCCACTTATCTATGTGAAGTTCTGTTTTCAACAATGATCATCATAAAATCAAAATACAGATCTGGGCTTACAGATGCCCATCTTGATGATTGCTTACGAATGGGAATATCATCCTACTCTCCCAACTACGAAAAATTGGCTGAAGAAATGCAGTGCCAAAAATCACACTGACTTTATTAGAAAAACCACGTGAATTAATGATATCTATTTTCCATTAAGTGCTGATGAGTGCGTATGATTAACTTGTGTTTAACTTTTTTTCATATTTGTTTATTGAAATCCAGATACAAGTAACAATACAAAGAATATTTTTAATTAACCATAACTGGCTATGTTAAAGTAAGAATAATAAATATATTTGGACCAGCAGTTCAACAATGTTTTATTTTTTTAAAATAAATAAGATGAAAGCTGTTTATGATGTTTATTTTGTAAAAACACCTTAATTTTTCTTACAGGTATATAAAAAAGAGCAAATTCACACGGTAAGGTGAAAGAGTAAATTGCCAAATAATTTAATTAATACCTTTTGCATGTAAAATTACCTTTTTTATCTTACGGATTCATATATTATGTAATATTAAATATTATGTTTTCATATTATTTAATGTACAAATACAAAATAAGCCTTGAAAAACTGTTGGCGCCCGCCACACTCTTCTGAAAACATGAATGTGCTACTGGCCACAAAAAGGTTGGGGACCACTGTCTTATGAGCTGAATTTTCCCCACAGTCTAATTAGCATAACAAGTCATTCTTCATCGAAATCTTTGTTAAATTCAATGGTCCTTTGGCTTTGCAGTTCATACTGTCTCTCACATATTTATATAGTTCCTAGCACAACGGGGCCCCAGTCTTGACTGTGGCCTCTACATGCTACTGCAGTGTAAATAAAAACTATAATAATGATGCATGAAAAGTGTATGTTATAGGAGCAACAGCCCTGTTTCCAGAAAGCAGGGAGATCAAATTAAAAACTGTCCTAGAAAATCTAAAATCTCTCAATTTTATTAATTGCTCTTGAAAAATGCCCTGAAAAGTCTATTCTGAGACTGAGCTAAGGCCAAATGTCTTCTGTTTGCAGCCTGTTGAATAATAGGACAAGTCTTGGGCATCTCTTATCAGTAAATTCAAGGAGGGTATGTAAAGCTAATAGAGAAAATTACCACAAAAATCCAAACCAGAGAAAGTCAGGAAACCTGTAGCAACAGACGGCAAGAATTAGGCCTACGATTTAGGAATTCCAGGGGGGAAATGGCAGCTTCAGCAATTCACTACATTTAGTACTGATTTTATCCAGAAGAGGTTCCTTAAGATGACTCTCTTGTGGTGCTATACCAAAGAAAGTTTGGGAAACTTTTGTTTAAATAGGAAAGTTACCAGAGAGGAAAAATGTCCTAAACATTTGATTAAAATGTTTGGGTACTGATAAAAATCACGTAGTGAGAGGTTGTGTTAAACTTTTTCCTGAAGGAATCAGAATAGATTTTCCTAACATTGGGCATAAACTAGTAAATGGGAGTAAAGTCCAAGTAAAAAAGGCTTTGCTGATCAAAAAACCTACTGAAACACAGCAGAGTGGAGGGAAGAAATCCTCTCTCTCTATACACACACACCCTACCTCAGGGTCACATTACTCAGATAGTTGTTTAGTTGTATTCATACACACCTCTATATGTAAAACCATAACTTGTAGTTCCAATGAAATCATTAAACATGCCTATTAAGTTCATAAGATCATTGGGCTGTAACTTCCAAGGTGATCGTCTGCCCAAGAATAGGTTTATTCTGTAAAGCTATTCACTGTCAGAGCTAAATCTATAGATACTACAGAGAGCAGAAAGGGTACACAGAGCCTTTTCACATGTGCAGTGACTGGACCACATCTAATTGGGGAACACAGACACTACTCCCAGACATCACCACTAGCAGCTCCAGTCTCCCATCAGGTCAGGGCTCTGGCCTTTCCTTGCGCATACACCAGACAACAAGCCCAGCCCATCGTTGAGGGGGAGCACACTCAAAATCCATTTAAAAGGAAACAAGCATTATTCCCCCAGATGTCCCTTAAGGAATTAGGGCCCAGTCAACTGGAATTCCTCCTGAGACTCCTGCTGATGCATCACACCTCAATTCTCTTTCCACTTCCAACCAGAGACTGTGGCTTAAGACTCACCATCTGGCTATATATTTATACAGATTGTGTTTATCCATATTTAGTAGTCTATTCAGAATCATCCATAAAGCTATAATATTTATTTTTCTTCAACACAGATGGTGGAATGTGAAAATGAACAGGTATTTAATTGAACAGTACACTTTTGATTTGTTTTAATTTTTATCAGTTTTAGTTTAATGGAATCCAAAACTTCAAAGGTTATTATTCAACAGGATGAGATATTTGAGGTTTTAAATATAATAAAGCCTTCTGATATCATTAAATTCAGTTTAATTTAAATTGTGATGACCCAAATTGACCTATTGCCCTAAAACATTTCTTCCAAAAGCCAACATGCAATATATTGATCTCTTTCCATTCCTCTATCACACCCCTTGCCTTTTTCAACAAACCTATGGGACACGTGTACTTGAAGGATTAACAAAAGATTCTTGTGAAACAAGTGACTAAGGTTCCTTTACAGTGGGTGAGAAAATAACTCAAGGATAAATCACATAGTACATGAACACGGAGTTAAACACCTTTTCATCTAAGTTAGGGCCACGGGCAAAGTTTGACTTCTGAATTGGGCCAGGGGGGCAGATGGCTTAATAAGTATAGCTCTGAATTTTGAATTTACTGATTATTAGCAGTGTCACAGGGTGTGCCACTCACCACTAGTCTGGTGCCTTCTCCTGGTCACGCTGTGGATTAGCTCATCAGGTCAACATCCATTCCCATGGTCCCACACTATCACACAGTCAGTCTCTCTCTCTCTCACACACACACATTTGTTGCTCCTCTCTCATCCCAGGAACCACAGCATCCTCTTCATGACTCAGCCCTCCAGGTAGGTGACTCAGCTTTTTCCCCTTCTGGGCTATATCAAAGTCTTTCCTTCAGCAGTCCCAGGCAGTCTTCTCATTCATTGCCTTTGGTGCCAGTCCTTCAGTTGCAGGCAGGGAAACTCAGGTCCACCCTCTACTCTGGGTTTCAGTTTAAGGACTATATACCCAGTTCTGGGCTCTCTTCTCCCAGCCCTAACTGCTCTTTCCCTGGACTGCTTCCTACTCTTCTGGTTCCCCACCTTTCTCTGGGTGTAACTGCACCAAACTCGTCTCCCAGGGAGTGACTACAGCCTACACATCATAGCAGTCTCCAAACACTCCTCCCTCTTCCCAGGGGGTGACTGCCCTTACCCAGAAGCAGTCCTGTCTGTTGCCAGTTTCCAGGCTGTATAGGCCCTGCCTATTCCTGCACAGCTGAACCTGCTTATAATTAATTCCCTGCTCCCTGGGTCTTCCTCCAGATGCAGTCTGTGGAGTTAATAGGCTACCTGGCCATAACCCCTTCCAGTTCTGTGTGAGGAGGATACCCCATCACAAGTGGTACTTAAATTACAATGTACTTGAAATCACAAATATAGTTTATTATTTAATTATCCTTCATTTTAATTTCATCGTTGACATGCTTACCAGCTACCACTAAACAGAACTGAGCACTTTCATATGACTATGAATCATGTCTCCCTAGTTTTAGAGATACGTAATCATTGTCTTAATATAGAAATAGATTGTTCTCTACAAATCACTTTGATTACAAAGTAATTTCCAGTGCTGTAGGAATAGTGTGAGCAGTTGGGCCAGACTCCTAATGGCCTAAGTGTGTTGTGGGCTCTGTAGTGGGGTTTGGCCAGGGCTTGTCCCCCTCTGGGGTGGCTGGGAACCAGGCCGCCTCACTACTTAAGTCCGGTGAATTGTGGAATTAGCCTGGCAGGGCAGCAAACAGTCAGGAGCTCAGGCCCTCAAGCAGGGGCTGAGGAAACAGTTCAGTAACAAGCCCAGGCCCTCGGTCAGGGCGGGGCAGCAAACAGTCAGGGGCTCAGGCCTTCAAGCAAGGGCTGAGCAAACAAACAGGTTTAGGAGGCCCAGGTCCTAGCTCCGAAGGACCAGGAAGAGGGGGAGACTGCCACCCGCATGTTGGGTGGCAGGGGGACACAGGCCCACCCATTTCACTGCATCCCAGCCCTGGGCCCTAGCAGCAGCAACAGACCTGCTACTGCGTCAGTGGGGATCCTGACCACAACACACTGACATTGGCTCTGGGTGTGCTGCAGCCAGACTAGGGTCGGCTGCCCCCAGGCTACTTCCTACCTCCCCTTCTAGAGGTACCTGCATCGTGACGGTGTCCTCCACGGAATCAAGCACCCTGGGCTCCTTGGGGTATTCGACGAGTGGTAAGCTTGGCAGCTCCTCTGGGTAGCTTACTACTGGCAGGCTTAACAGCTTCTCCGGGATCTGGTTGGCATCAGGCGTCGGCTGGTCTGGCCAGTCCTCGGGTCGATCGCAGACTGCAGGAGTCTCTCCACCAGGAGCTAGGCCACAGGCATCTGGCTTCTCCGGCGGCCGGGGCTGTAGTGAACTCTGGGGTTGGACTTTTGTACTTCCTGTTCTGCGCCCTGACCTCTGCGGGGCGGGCGCAAGCTCCACTGGCTCTGCCCACTTGGGCGTCTGGAGGGGCTCGTCCCCCTTGAGGGCGGCTGGGAACCAGGCCACCTCACTACAGGCTCTTAAATGTTTAGGCTGTTATTGAAATATTTAAATGATTGGTTGTTTTGGTAAGATATTACTGGTATATCTAATAATAAGAGCAGAATTTTCAACAGTACTGAGCATTAGAGATGGATGGGAAACAGTTTTCCCATTCCAACTTGGACCAAAAATTTGAAATCTTAAAAAAAAAAAAATTTAAACCAAAAATCTGAAAAAAACCCAAAATGCTTAATATTGATCATTTCAAAAATCTTTGTTTAGATTTCAATCTTTTTTCTTCTTTTTATATTTTTACTATAAACTAACTTTAATTAAGAAACAAAAAATAATTTTGAACAACAACAAAAAGAGCCTAAACCTTTCAAAACAAGATATTTCAATAGTTTTTTAAATCTTTTTCTAAACAGAAAACTCATTGAAACTGACCCTTTCCTGCAAAAAACTTTGGTTTTGATGAATAGGCATTTTCCAACAACTGTTTCTTCAGGAAAAAAAACAAACCTATCAGCTCGACCCTCCTCAGCACTGGCCTAGCTTGGCTCCTTTTCAAGTCAATGGGCAAAAGTGTTCAGCATTGGCTTCCCTCTGTTCTCATTGAAGTGTAGTGCTGAGCACTTTGAAAATCCTGCCCTAAATGTCTATTCATGTTCTGTGCTCTTAGTAAAGAAACTATGACAGGACTTCTCCAGGAAAGGTTCATGGATATTTAGCATTGTCTTTGATTGAGGTTGTGAACTGCTGAACTACGTGATTGACAATACTGCAGGAGTGCAAGTGTTTGGGCATTTCTTTCTGCACACTCAATTTCCTTTCATTCCATAGCCTGGAGTTGAGCACAAGGGAATGGTGTGACTTTGTTTTATTCGTGAATTGCAGTTTCATTATTATCTGAATAGTTTACGATAGTTGTGCTGTAGCGTTGACTACATCAATAATATATGTGTAAGGTCCTATTTACACTGCAGGAACTGCCATGTTTAACATCATGGCTTCAACACTAACTAAGGTCAGTAGCAGAGAGGGAGTTCCATGTTTGACACATGGTGCCTATTGAACTCTATGAGAAAAATCCCATGGATTTCATTGATTTTAGTGGTGCAGGACTAGGGCCTTGATGTCAGTTGTGGTCAGTTTCTGTAGTATAAACAACACCCAGAGTGTGAGGTAAACCATGAAACTTTGGTGGGGGGAGTCAAAAACCCAATTATATTTTCCCTATGAAACAGCTGATGCAAACAGTGCCTACAAACTAAAAAGTGCTGTAAAAGTAGATGTGTGGTGGAAGTGTGTTCAATTCTAGTTTTTCTTAGGAATCTATAATGAATGTGAAACTCAAATATGAGTGTGAAAATATCCTGAATGCTGAGAATGAGAATCAAAATCCCCAATGTGAATGCGACAATGACAGTTTTAGTAAGAATGACAAAAAACAAAACTTACTACTGGCATCTTGATATCTGACATGGCCATTGAAGGATTTCACAAAGTATTCAGTGATATTTCAGCCTAAAAAACACGGGTGATAGGACAAATTTCCTTTTACTCACATAGAAAGACTGTTTGCAGTGTTGTTATAGCCAAGTTAGTCACAGGATATCAGAGAGAAAATGTAGGTGAGGTAAATATCTTTTATTGGACCATCTTCTGTTGGTGAATGAGACAAGCTTCTGAGCTTACAGAGAGCTGTTCTTCAGGTCTGAAAGGTACCTAGGAAAAGTATCTTTCCCAGACCTGAAGAAGACAAGCTCTGTGTAGCTCAAAAGCTTGTCTTCTTACCAGCAGAAGTTGAGCCATTAAAAGATATTACCTCACCTACCTTGTCTCAGTGAAAAGATTGTCATTTGTGGAAATGTAGGGGGCCTTTCTCACAAGGCAAAGGATAGGTATGTGGCTGATGCGCTATACTGGGATGCAGTAAAGGTGGGTTCAATTAGACCTTCCTTCCTTCCT
This sequence comes from Mauremys mutica, assembly GCF_020497125.1. Classification (NCBI taxonomy): domain Eukaryota; kingdom Metazoa; phylum Chordata; order Testudines; family Geoemydidae; genus Mauremys; species Mauremys mutica. The sequence goes on along the minus strand of NC_059072.1, from coordinate 306,432,419 downwards.
TGGATGTTTCAGAAAGTCTCCCTCAGTTTCACATCTGAGGTGGGTGTAATATGTACTTTATCTAGCTTGTTTGTTTAGATTGTTAGTCCTTTGGAGCAAGAACTATGACTTGATATGGCTTTGTACAATGCCCCACAGATTGGGGCGCCAATCTCAGTGAGGCTCTAAATGCTACTGTAATACAAATATAAATAATAATGGGGTACAGAATAAAGTCTGAGGTGCTTCTCACACATATACCATGAAGGACCAACAAAAGCAGGAGTAAGTTGAACTAGGATGTTCAACTCTCACTCAAAAGTGATTGCTCCTTTTATGATTCATGATTGTTGTCTGCATATTGTCATGCCATGTGGTGTGGTATGCTACATAAGATCAGAAGCACTTAACAGAAAATTCAGTGTTTGAGCAGTGCCTTTTACATGCAACTTTTACTGGAGTGTCACTCTGATGTGATTCTTTTTTTTTTCTCCCCAAACTCCAGCTATGCTTCAGCTGGTTATGTGCATGCTTCATTTATACATCAGTCTTTCTTTCATTGCATGTTGGTTCCTCCCAAACTTCAGAGCACAGGCAATGCTGTATTTACTGCAAGAAGAAACACAATGTTCACAGAGGTGATAAACTGCTAATGCAAAAAAAATCACATTTTGGTATGCTACATGTACATAAATTCAGATGAAACTCTATTCAGATTTCACAAGAGGCAAAAACCACCAAAACAACACTTAGGGGTGGGGACAATTGCACCCAGGGTAAGGGTGTCCCATTGTTTATACCTTTTTTCCCTAATCAGGCAGGCAGCGATTGGGTGGGGGGAGTCCTCTTCATGTGGCCACAATGGCATTGTACTTACCTGATTGCAGAGAGGTCTTCAGGGATGTTCTGGCAAGAAGCTGACCCTCTGTAGTAACTGCCTGAAATTGGTTCCTAGACTCTGATGGTAAATGCTCAATAAACTTACTGAACTTTGAATAGTTGGTGTCATTGTATTTCACCATTAATGTCTGAAAGTTGGCAATTCTAAACTGCAGAGTCTCCGACCAAATACATCAAGATGCTTCTGATCTTTGTTGTATGGCATTGATTTAGTATGGTGCTACCTTCAACGTTCATTTGCAACCTCAACAACTAGGGAGTTTGGGAGAGGGATGAAAAAACAGAATCTTTAGATGAAACATAATATTTCTTATCAGCCCTTTTACAGGTGGGTGGTATTGTCGCTGGAGTATGCCGGATTACTTTTGCAGAATCCAGCTGAGCTTCATTAATAGGTAGCACAATTTGGGAGAGACGCTGTTTGCAGAGTAACTAGCAGTTTATGTAGTGACTCCTTAACTTCCTCAAGTGGTACTTTTATGGAGTCTGCTATCTTTTTAACAAGGTCCTGGAACTGTTTGAAGTTGTCAGCCAGGGATGGTGGAGGAGGCATGACTGTTTCATCTAGGGATGAATAAGACATTTTGGTTAGTAGGGTGACCTCTTTGTACACTCTTGCCTTCAGCTCCTTGCAAATCTCTTCTTGTGGTTCAGGCCTCCTGGGTGGTGCGAGGGAGGACTGCCTACCCCCATTTTGGCAATGAGTAATGCTAGGGGTCCTAAATAAATTATGGCGGTATGCTGCCCACGTATCCTAGTATAGTCACTGGGGTGGCTCATACAATATAGGTGGGGGCATCCAAGAGTGCTCATACCACCAGGATAGAGTCTGAAGGTGTCTTTCTTTAATATGTTCTATCTTCCAAGAAGTCTCCAGGAAAATACCCCTCTGATAGTGAGGAGGGGAGCCCTGAACTGAAATTTGAGAAATCCCCACCATCATCTTCAATGCACTCTGTAGAAGTGGAACACTGGTAGAAAAAGGTAGTGATTCCATTGGAACTGATGCATTTCATGTAATCTAGAGATCCTCAGTACCGAAAACAGATTGGTACCACACAAAGAGGAGTCAGGCATCTGTCATCATGAGGTCTTGTAAAAATCTAAACTGCTGCAGTACTGACATGGTAGTTGGTACCAAGGTGGCAGCCTGAGCAGAGGTGATTGTGGCAGAGGGAGCAGACAGTACCAAAGACTTTTTCAACACCGAGAAGTGATTGTGAGATGACAGTCTGGTCTTCTGCAGTACCAAAATGGTAGGTAATGAGAGCCTGGCTGATTGTACCATTACTGACTTAGAAGAGGTAGTCTTCTTCTCCTTGTTGTCTCAATCCCCAGACAGTATCAGAACCCTTAGATTCTGCAGTACCTGAGAAACTTGCAGTCTGATATGTACTGAATTGAGAACCAGTAGGTGCTGAAGTAGTTGTTTCAATTGGCAACTAGGGTTTCTTTGAGGTAGATTCCCTACCTGGGCAACACACGCTTCATTTCCTAGAGTCTTTTTGACAGTTTCCTGAGTTTTCATCTTAGAAGCTTTAGAGGAGTATTGCATCAAAGTGGTTGAGGTGCTTGACTTGATCAGAGACCAGTGTATGGTAGGGCGCCCTGGCATGGATCAGAAGCTGGATGGAGGGAGCTCTCCCTGATAAGAAGATGCAATTTAATCTAGTTATTTCTGGATCTCAGTTTTAATGCCAGGCAAAAATTACACTTTGGGGGGGATATGTGATTCCCCAAGGCAACAGATGCACCCTGAGTGCCCATTACTCACCAGGATAGCCTTCCAGCATGAAAGGCAATGTTTAAAACCCAGCAAGATGGGCATACCCTCCTAGCAATCTAAAGTTCCTACAGGGAAAAAAAATAGGACAATAGTCCTTACAAAAAAACCAAAAAGTATGTATTTATTGTTTTACTACTACTAACTACTATTACTACAACTAACTAAGTAAAGCTATGAAGGAAAAAACCCTACAGTTGAGGTATGCTCAACTCGTATACTGCTGAGACTCCATCTCAGGCCGAGGTGGTTGAGAAGAAACTGAGAGCAATTTGCCTGTGCGGCTCTACATAGCCACAGTGCAGAGCATGAGGAAGAGAAGACCGCATGTGTAGGCTGAATGGGTATTGCTACCTAAAATCTCCCATCAAAGACACATTCACACCTGAAGTAGAGCACCCATAGGGATGCTACTTGAAGAAGAATCCAGACAATTTATCTCTAGTCAAAACCCTTGCAAGAGAAAATACCTACAAGGAAAATACTTCTTGTAATATGCTTCTGGTGAATGCTTCTCTCAAAATTCCTATTAGCTATTTCTGTCCTTGAGCTCCCAATAGTGAGGCTTTTATGATTGTATACAGAGTCTTAACAGCCTTAACAGATGAATTAATATCTGTTATTACACCATGCAATTAGGCCCAACAACCTAGCTATTATTTTTGTCTTCTGTGGATCTTAGGTAGCTGTTCTGCTGCAGGCTTATGAATGGTAGATAGCCCATCTTGCGTAAGGTTAGCTTTTGGCCAATCTTTTTAAAAGTATGTTATTTGCATATTTAGGGAAATATCCTATGTGTTTTCCATCAGATCTTCTACTTTCGGAGTTGGATTATGCTTTGAGTAACACAGTAGAACAAAGGTTTCAAGGGAGTATTTTATTTGCAAAAAATTCATGAATTATTTTGAGTATACACCTTTGTCTCTAGTAGTAGGAAGTTGAAATTACATTAATATAGAGCCACAGGGACGCAGTCTTGTTACTTGCAAGAACAATCATGTCTACAGCAACTGAATGATGCTTATGTAAAACAACTGGAATTACAAGTGCACAAAAGCAAAAGGGACTTGGGTGTAATTAATTTCAAACTGATCTAGGATGGATGTCACGTTGCTTGTTTTTCTGTCACTTTGTTGACTGTTTATCTCTCCTCTAACCCCCACTGTGTGGCACACTATCAGTTCTGTCACTTGCAAGATGCCTAGAAATTGCAAATCTTGCTTTATTTAGTTCCCTCGCAGCAAGTCAACTAACTCGTCACCAGGGAAATGGAGAATTACTTCTTAGCCTTAAAAACCTCAACACTAGTTTTCATAGATTTGTGTTGCCTTATTGTGATGGCAACACTGAAGACAGGAAGGTTTCTATTTTCTTTTAATCATCAAAACTTTTTTTGCAGGTAGGGAACAAAAAGGGACAGCAACACAGCACACTAGATCTTTGTTACCAAGGAAGAGCACCAGAGACTAAGACAGTGGGAGTATCCCATATGATTGATTTCCTGTGATAGCAGAGCTGGCCTTGATGTCACCTAGATGTCATTCCATCTTGTCTTCTGTTTTTATAGGATAGGGTGTGGAGACTCTACCTGTTACCAAGCACACAAAGGAATAACTTCACTTTCCGCTCCCGTTGCAAAGCAACAGAAGAAAGGGGCTGCTGGAGAGATAGCAGGAGAGAGCCTCAGGAAGGCAAAGTCCAGGTTTGGAGGTCTGTTTGTTCTGTATGTTTTTGCTTATGGCAATATGTTTTTGCTCCTGCTGATTATTACTGTTTTATTTCTGCTGAGTCAAACCATCAGCTTACATGTGTAACCTTTCTGCTAGGTGGTGTCAGCAACAAGAAGGGATAGGTTCAACAGCTAGGTGTTCCTCTGAACATTGCAAAACAGAACTGGCTCAAATCCCCACCCAGTAATCTGGGAAAACTACACACCATCCAGGGTGCCTCTATGAGGCAGTACTTCCCCACTTGTAAGCAATGAGTTAGTCTATAACAAAAGAAAACTTTTATTAAAAACAGAGAGGAATCCAGCATTAGTTTGGGAGGACACCACAGCAATGATTCAAAAGCATATAAATTATAGGCAAACATCTCAACAGTGTGTTGGGCAGTGTCCTTTGTCTGTTTCCCACCTTACGGTGTCAAAGTCTGATGGATGAATGTCCCTTGAACACCCCACTCTGCATTCCCTGTACTCGGCTTAACTGAGGTAATGAAAGAGGTGCCGGAGCTCAAGCAATTAGGTGCTGGGAGTCAAGTAATTATTTTATATTCATAACTGATGCAGCAAACCCAGAGGTGCTGATGCTAGGAGCTGCCAAGCCTAGAAGTGTTGGGGCTCAGCCCTGGCACAGATTAAGCACAGGGTGCACCTCACTCACAGCTGGTTGTCCAGGGTCAGCAAAGTCTCTAAATTCAGGGGTGCATTCCTGTGAGTTCACCTCCCACCCCTGAAAAGGAGGAGCAATTGAGTAATGCCTCTGCTGTTGCTGCCACCTCTGCCACACCTCCTGCTCTCTGCTGCCACTTGGTGTTGCTATCTCTACCTCTGTTATAAGTTTCAGAGTGGTAGCCGTGTTAGTCTGTATCAGCAAAAAGAACAAGGAGTACCTGTGGCACCTTAGAGACTAACAAATTTATTTGGGCATAAGCTTTCGTGAGCTAAAACCCACTTCATTGGATGCATGCTCTGTTATAAGTCTGTTATAAGTGCTACTGCTTGCTACTACCTCTGCAATGCCATATGCTGCCACTTAGCCCAGTTCTCAGTGATTTCACTGGATAATGGGGAAGATCACTGCAACTGCAGACTCTGTGGTGTCTTTCACTGCACTACTGTGCCCACATCATATCTAAGGCTCAGTCCCTAGACCTGCTCTCCAGTTATTTCAGCTCTAGTAACAAGGACTTTCAGTTGGAGTTTGGCTGGATTACAGGAATGTTGTCTGAACCATCTTTCCCAAACGTATACACAAAAGCCTCTCCCTTCTCCTTTGAGAAGAACTTAAAAATTATTTAAATTTCTCTAAACAAACAGTTATGGGGGAAATGAGGGTTATGGTTCCAAATCTCTTTCCTTGCTCTTGTTATTTCTTTTCAATCCTGCAACAACTGTCGGGACATCTCCTTGTTGTCAATATCCGGCAACATTTTTGCCAGAATTCTGGGACACACTGAACAAGGGCTCCTGTCTGAGTCAGTATGGCTTCAGGAAAGGACATGGGACCTTAGACATGGTATTTTGCAGCTTGTCAACTTGAGGAGAAATTCCAGGAACAGAACTCCAACCTTTATATGACTTTCATTGACTTGAAAAAAGCATTTGATAGTCAGTTGGGAGGGCCTTTGGAAGATCATGGCAAAATGTGGTTGCCTGGAGAAATTCATTGCAATGGTTCAGCAATTCCATGAAGGCATGCTCGCTTGCATTATGAACGACGGTGAATCCTCTTAACCATTCCCCATCATCAGTGGAGTCAAGCAGGGCTGTGTGTTGGCCCCAACCCTCTTTGGAATGATGTTTTCTGTCATGCTTACAAATGCCTTTTGTGACTGTGACACCGGGATTGGCATCAGATACCGGACTGATGGCAAGCTTTTCAACCTGAGACTACAGGCAAGATGAAAGTACAGGAAGTGACTGTGGTCTTCTGTTTGCTGATGACTGTTCCTTGAATGCCATCAGAGTATGGACTATTTCTCTTCAGCTTGTGACAATTTTGGTTTCGTAATCCACATCAAGAAGACAGAAGTGACATACCAATCTGCATCAGGAAAGCCTGCTATCACAGTGAATGGCCAAACCCTCCAGGCAGTGGACAAGTTCACCTACTTTGGCAGTACACTGTCACGTGCAGTTCACATCAATGATGAAACCAACGCCAGAATTACCAAAGCAAGTGTGGCTTTTGGCAGACTATATGTAAATGTGTGGGAGCACAGAGGCATTAGTCAACAAACAAAATTGAAAGTCTACAGAGCCATCATGTTGCCAACTTTTTCATGCCAAAACCTGGACAATGTACAGACACCATGTTATGAAGCTGAATCACTTTCACATGGGCTGTCTAAGGAAACTGATGAAGATAAGATGGCAAGACAAAGTTCCAGAAACTGAGGTTCTCATATGGGCAGGTATTCCAAGCATCCATACTATGTTGAAGAAATCACAGATGAGATGGGTAGGTCATGTCACCAGTATGTCAGATGAGCGACTGCCAAAGAAGATATTTTATGGTGAGCTAAAATAGGGAAAGCACTCTCAGGGAGGCCAGAATAAATGCTGCAAAGACTCATTCAAGTTATCTTTGGGGTGTGTCAACACTGACCCAGAGTTTTGGGAAAATCTCACTCATGATTGTTCTAACCTGGTGAAGTCTCATCCATACTGGCTGCAGTCTATGAGCAGAGGAGAACTACTGAGGCAGAGCAGGAGTGCCAGCAGTGTAAATCTCACAACCACAGCATGCCTGCTATTAATCAAGTAACCCACAATGGCATGTCTTGTTCAGTGTGCCACAGACAGTTCAATGCTCAAATTGGCCTGATCAGCAACTCACGTGGTCACAGAAACCAAACCAATCAGTGATGTCATGATCATCTGCAAACTTGAAGGACAACCAACAATACCCATTATCAAATGAACTAAACTAAAAATCTCTATTTGTTAGATTTGCATGAACTACCAGGGTTTCAGTCTATGTAGACTTAACCTGCCACATCATCTTTTGTGAAGACACATGCCCTGCACCAATATTATTGAAATATTGTATCCTTAGTTTAGAAGGGAACACATTTCAAAGATCCTGTTTTATTTATGCAAAATGTGTGTGGTAATTGTACACCTGATTTGCATGCATACATTCTTGGGTGTGGTGCATTGGCACAGATATGCCCTTTTGAAATTAGGGCAATACAGTATAACTAAGATATTAATTTTAGTTTTGTATAAAACCAAATAATTTTACTGGGCTTTGCAAAGTAGAGTGTATCTGTAGTCAGACTACTTAATAGATTGTATTAGTTCCCCAAAAGGTATTCTCCTCACTGAGTCCCTTAAAAATGTTGATACTATACACTCATTCTTACATTCATATATCTAAGCATTAGTTCATATGTTTATGAACTCTTTTCCCAAGTCAGTAAACAAGGGGGAGATAGAATGATCTGGTGGTTAAGTCCCTGATCTGGAACCCAGGAGATTTCAATCAAATTCTTGGCTGTGCCGGAGAATTTTTTTCTGGGTTGGGCAAATCACATTGTGGCTCATCTTATCTGTAAAAAAATGAGGACAGTACTTCACTATCTCACAGGAGGATTGTGAGGATAATTCCATAAATATTTGGGAAGCACTCATGTGACACCCTCCCCCCTACCCCATTACTATAGTATTTAAGTTCCTAGGTAGGAAAAAAACACACAATCCAGACTCCAATGTTTGGCAACCAGTGAGCAGGATCAAGTGGGTGGAACTACAACATTAAAAATAAAGGGTATTGGAGGCTGGAGTATTTTAAAAGCACCAGGACAAACTCATCCTTGATTTAACTAAATTGGCTTCAGTGGAATTACATCAAGAAGGAATTTGGCCCATTATGATTAAAATGCATTTTTCAAATGTATTGAAGAAGAAAATAAGAAGCAGCTAATAAAGGACTAAAGCCAATAATGGTTTTATAAACGACTGCCCAGGGAAATTAAATCAAAGAACAATAGAAAAATAGAGCTGGCTGTATTTTAAAGAATCCTTATTGAGGTTGCAGGAAAAAATCATCCCGATGTGTAGAAAGAATAGTAAATATGGCAGGCGACCAGCTTGGCTTAACAGTGAAATCCTTGCTGATCTTAAATGCAAAAAAGAAGCTTACAAGAAGTGGAAGATTGGACAAATGCCCAGGAGGAGTATAAAAATATTGCTCAGGCATGCAGGAGTGAAATCAGGAAGGCCAAATCACACTTGGAGTTGCAGCTAGCAAGAGATGTTAAGATTAACAAGAAGGGTTTCTTCAGGTATGTTAGCAACAAGCAGAAAGTCAAGGAAAGTGTGGGCCCCTTACTGAATGAGGGAAGCAACCTAGGGACAGAGGATGTGGAAAAAGCTAATGTACTCAATGATTTTTTTGCCTCTATCTTCACAAAAAAAGTCAGCTCCCAGACCGCTGCACTGGGCAGCACAGTATGGGGAGAAGGTGACCAGCCCTCCGTGGAGAAAGAAGTTGTTTGGGACTATTTAGAAAAACTGGACGAGCACAAGTCCATAGGGCCGGATGCGCTGCATCCGAGAGTGCTAAAGGGGTTGGTGGATGTGGTTGCAGAGCCATTGGCCATTATCTTTGAAAACTCATGGTGATCAGAGGAGGTCCCAGATGACTGGAAAAATCAAACTAACATGGCTGCTACTCTGAAACCTGGAAAAATCATGGAGCAGGTCCTCAAGGAATCAATTCTGAAGCACTTAGAGGAGAGGAAAGTGATCAGGAACAGTCAGCATGGATTCACCAAGGGCAAGTCATGCCTGACTAACCTAATTGCCTTCTATGAGGAGACAACTGGGTCTGTGGATGAGGGGAAAGCAGTGGATGTGTTATTCTTTGACTTTAGCAAAGTTTTTGATAAGGTCTCCCACAGTATTCTTGCTGGCAAGTTAAAGAAGTATGGGCTGGATGAATGGACTATAAGGTGGATAGAAAGCTGGCTAGATCGTCGGGCTCAACAGGTAGTGATCAACAGCTCCATGTCTAGTTGGCAGCCGGTTTCAAGCGGAGTGCCCCAAGGGTCAGTCCTGGGGCCGGTTTTGTCCAATATCTTCATTAATGAACTGGAGGATGGCACGGACTGCACTCTCAGCAAGTTTGCAGATGACACTAAACAGGGAGGAGTGGTAGATATGCTGGAGGGTTGGGATAGGATACAGAGGGACCTAGACAAATTAGAGGATTGGGCCAAAAGAAACCTGATAAGGTTCAACAAGGACAAGTGCAGAGTCCTGCACTTAGGACGGAAGAATCCCATTCACTCTTATAGACTAGGGACTGAATGGCTAGGCAACAGTTCTGCAGAAAAGGACCTAGGGGTTACAGTGGACGAGAAGCTGTATATGAGTCAAGAGTGTGCCCTTGTTGCCAAGAAGGCTAACAGCATTTTGGGCTGTATAAGTAGGGGCATTGCCAGCAGATTGAGGGACGTGATCATTCCCCTCTATTCGACATTGGTGAGGCCTCATCTGGAGTACTGTGTCTAGTTTTGGGCCCCACACTACAAGAAGGATGTGGAAAAATTGGAAAGAGTCCAGTGGAGGGCAACAAAAATGATTAGGGGGCTGTAGCACATGACTTATGAGCAGAGGCTGAGGGAACTGGGCTTGTTTAGTCTGCAGAAGAGAAGAATGAGGGGGGATTTGATAGCTGCTTTCAACTACCTGAAAGGGGGTTCCAAAGAGGATGGATCTAGACTGTTCTCAGTGGTACCTGATGTCAGAACAAGGAGTAATGGTCTAAAGTTGCAGTGTGGGAGGTTTAGGTTGGATATTAGGAAAAACTTTTTCACTGGGAGGGTGGTGAAGCACTGGAATGGGTTATCTAGGGAGGTGGTGGACTCTCCTTCCTTAGAGGTTTTTAAGGTCAGGCTTGACAAAGCCCTGGCTTGAATGATTTAGTTGGGAATTGGTCCTGCTTTGAGCAGGGGGTTGGACTAGATGACCTTCTGAGGTCCCTTCCAAACCTGATATTCTATGATTCTATGAAAATGGAGGATCAAATGAAATGAGAATTTACAGTGTAGAGTCAGCTAAGGCTTGCAGGGAAAGGATAAGAGATGAATAGTATAGTAAGTTATGGCTACTTAAATAGTTATAAGAAAAACTTTATAAATGCATACTGCTAATTTTTTGAAGAGTGGGAAAGGTTTGACAGGACACTTCTCTCACAGTTTTGGGGTAAGGAGAGAGACCAGTTCCTCTTTTTCACTTCAACTTTCAGCCCACTGTGCAGGGGTCAGAGAAAAGAAGAACTGAGAAAGTAAAGGAGCCCAGTAGTTGAACAGTCTCTGGGGGGGCTGAATCTCTCTGTTGTGTATTTGGTTGTCATGGTTTTTGTTGCCTTAAGCGGAAGATGCTGTAGCTTTTCTTTATACACAGTCTCAGAGATCAGTGAAACGGCTGCACCGGTGTCCAGTTCCATGCGTATACTTTTGCCATCCAATAACGGGGTTACCCAGTATTCATGTGAGCCCACTGCCAAAGACAAAACATGCAGTGGCACTTCCTCTTGTGAGGAGGTGTCACCTTGATCATCCTGGGTCTGCTCTAAGGTATGCAAGGTTCTTCTTTTTGTCGGCCAGACCACAGGCCTCCTTTTCTTTTGTTTACAGGCACACTCAATGTGTCCCTTTTTGCCACAGTGTCGACACACCAGGTCCTTACACCAGCATTCCGATGCCTGGTGACCCGGCTTACCACAGCGGTAACATTCTTGACTCTGCACCATTTTGTGGGTCAGTTCTTGTGACACTTTTTGCACCCTAGGGGATGCACCGATGTATTGCGCCTCCCTGGTAGCCAGTTCCATGGAGACAGCAATATCAACAGCCTTCTGTAAGGTAAGCTGAGCCTCTGTCAGTAGGCGCTTCCGTATAGCTTCACTGTACAGGCCACACACTAACCTGTCACGCAGGGCATCATTTAACATCTCTTTAAATTCACAGTGTTCTGCTAGCTTTTTTTAAATGGCTACAAATTGTACAACTGTTTCATCTTCCTTTTGGTCTCTTTTGTGGAACCTATATCTTTCAGCAATTACCAGTGGTTTTGGGGAGAAATGGGACCCCAGGATTTCCACAATGTCACTGTAAGATTTAGTCTCAGGCTTAACAGGGTGTAGTAAGCTGCGTAGCAGGGAGTAGGTTTTAGCCCCTACAACACTTAAGAATATTGGCACCTTCTTTGTTTCTGTAATGTCATTTGCAATACCAAAAAGCTCAAAACGCTCAGTATACACATGCAACTGCTCTATATTCTCATCAGAAGGTTCCAGTGGCCTGGTCAGAGTAGCCATGATTTTAGTTTCACTTTCACAGTCAGTGCAAACAAGCAGTATTTTTATTTGTTTGTTTTGTACCTTGACTTCTACTTCCTTCTGTTACTGGAGCAGCACCAGGATCCCATCCATCCGTCACCACTTGTTAGATCCTTGGGGGCAGCCGGTTTAGGAAGAAATCACTTGAGGCCAGACAGCAGACAGCTAACAAAACCACCATTTTATTTACAGACTCAGAGAGCTCACTCAGCCGGCTGAAGTTGGCTGAGCTAACCCATAATAATCTAACTCAGTTGCCATAGCAACAAAAACCATGACAACCAAATACACAACACTTTCTCTTCCCCATTGTCAGCTATTGGGAAGGAGATGCAGTGCTCCACATTCAGCAGCAGAAAGAGAGGCTACCATTGATCTCCCTCTGCTAATATACGGCCAAATTCTGCAGGCCTTATGCAGACAAAACCTCTTTTGACTTCAGGCAGGGAACGTTCTTGATAAAGAACTGCAGGATTGGGCTCCTAGAGAAAAAAAGAACTCACTAATCAATACGGAGAATAAGCAAATTTATGAGAATATACTAATTATAGAACAGTTATTTCTTATCATGAGACTATGGATTGATGGATATGCCATTGGAATAGTAGTGAGTAGTTCTTTTTGGAAGTGTTCATTACATTTGGGTGCCTCAGTTTTTGAGTTCACTTCAACTTTCAGCCCTCTGTGCAGGGGTCAGAGAAAAGAAGAACTGAGAAAGTAAAGGAGCCCAGTAGTTGAACAGTCTCTGGTGGGGCTCAATCTCTCTTTTTCTTCCCCATTGTCAGCTATTGGGAAGGAGAGGCAGTACTCCACATTCAGCAGCAGAAAGAGAGGCTACCATTGATCTCCCTCTGCTAATATACGGCCAGTTTTTGAGTTGCAAACCTTAGATAGTTTGGCAAAATTTTCAATCTTGAGTGTCTAAAGTTAGGCACCAAAATTCATAGTAAGGCACCTAATTAAATGGAACAATTTTCAAAGATGCATAACACTCACAACATTATTTGAACTTTAGAAAGTGAACAGGCCTTAAATATCTTAACTTGTGCAGCCAAAAACTGAGGGACCCAAAGTAGCATGAACTTTTGAAAACAACAGGTTTAAATTTTCTCCACCTCATTTTCTCCCATATGTATGAAACTGAGCAACTGAAAATGTAAAGGTCGGGAGTTAGGGAAAAATCCAAATCCCCTTTGCTGGAGTTATCTGGTTTTGGGAATGTTCTGTATGCAACAGTCCTCATGATACTGGTAGGGGAGTAGATTGAATAGATTTAGTTTTCCATCTATAGCGCCTGTGGGACAAATCTTGATATTCTTATTCAGCTTTTATTCAGTCTTTACTCAGAGAGAGTTTGCATGAGTAGAGACTAAATAAAACTGAGCAATAATTAAAGACTTCTGAATTTGTCCCTATGAATCTATAAATGGTTGAGATGGGAATAGACCAGAAACTGAATCCAAATGACAATTTGAACTTCCTAAAAAGATTCAGTGAGTTTCAGACCTGGGATTTTTGTCCAGGCCCATCGCTTAATAACAGAAAAGCCTAAAGGTCTTAGAACACACATGTTTGTTTATTCAGGAGTTGTTATGAATTTCCTTCTGTAAAACTTCATCCCTTTCATTAAAAGAGATGGATACACTTAAAGAATGGTTGACTCATCCAAATCGAGCACAAAGGCCAACTTAGAAGGCTGTTTAGTGAATATTTACCTCTTCTCCTTACCACTTTATTTCACAATAGAGAAGAAACAAAGATCAACTCATTCTATAATTGTGAAGTAGCCATTCCTGCTACTGTCTACTCCATCTGTGCACTTTGTTTCCTCATTTTTAATATTGGGAAGGAAATATAGGGCTGTATTTTAAAATAATTGTTGTGTTAAAGATACATTGTTTTTAAAACTGTTACAGGGCAATGGTGGTTTCTACTAGTATTTGATGGTTGCTCATTTATTATCTGATATGAAACACTAATCACTGTCCCATTTCTTCTGGACATGCCCACACCACAACAAATCACCACATAACTGGTGCTCTTGTTAGCAGTCTCAGTAGAAAGAACCTGAGGACTGAACTGTCCGCAATAATGGTAGTCCCTCAAGGTTAGTATTGAAGAATAGAGAGGGCAGCAGGGTGGAAGTCTGCATAACCATTGATCTGCTTACCTGTTCTCAGAGTGGTAGCTGTGTTAGTCTGTATCAGCAAAAAGAACGAGGAGTACTTGTGGCACCTTAGAGACTAACAAATTTATTTGAGCATAAGCTTTTGTGGGCTAAAATGATGAAGTGGGTTTTGGCCCACAAAAGCTCATGCTCAAATAAATGTGTTAGTCTCTAAGGTGCCACAAGTACTCCTCGTTCTTTTTACCCATTCTGTGGATCAATATGACAATTTTCTAGGGGTCTCAACCCGGAATATTTCAAGGACACTAAACTTGCTTTTATATTAAAAAAAAAGACAGTTTTATGTTTTTTTACCTTCCTGTCATTAAACGATTCATAAACTTGTAATTATGTGCCACTTATAAGCTTCTATAGTACTGTGCCTGAAGCTATTTAGATGCAGTAATAACACAAAATTAGAAATATACTGTAATGGCACTGTGTGTTATGAAGGAGAAAATGTAACTAGGAGACAAAAATGAAAACTAAGGAATAATTGTGGAATTCATTTTTCCATATACATAGTGAAGAATTCTAGGTGATCTGTTTGATTATTAACTTACTTAAAGGCACAATTCATATAATTCTGAATGAATTAAAATGATTGCACTTAGATATTTAGGACTTTGATAAGATTATATTTGCCCTAGGTTTTCTGTTTGTTTTTTAATAGCCTAACTTTAGGCTCCTAAATCCATATTAGGATTCCTGGGGGGCTCACCCCCCCCAGTCTTGTTGTGGTCACTTGGGCTAGGGTTCCCCACTCTAGGGTATTCTCCCCTTATCGGCCACTTTCTTGACCCACCAACCACTACATTAAGTTTAAACCAAACAACTTACTAAACAGCAACTGTAAGAAAAATAAAGGAAAAATTGAAAATGTTAAAGGAACAAGGGGCTCTGACCCAGGGGCATGGAGAACATGATAAAGCATAGTCTCTGGAATTTAAGAAAATTTTACAGTTTTTTCCTCACATATCCCAGGCCTCCCTTCCAGGATCTGGACACACTACTGTGACACCATGGCTAAGACACCTGCCATGGTGGCAGCTACACTCCCTCAGGCTCTAGGTGGCAGGACCCTTCTCCCAGTATCAAACCTCCCGTTGGGCTGATGTCCTCCTTCTGAATTTGGCCTTCAAGGCCCTTTTGCCTGGTGGCATCTCCCCCTGCTGGGCCCTTGCTTCCCAGGATCCCCACCTCGCTCTTGCCAGCTGCTCACTGCTCTCAGCTCCAATATTACTTGTGGCATGGCCCTGCAGCTCCTTGATGTAGCTCAGCCCTGGTTCACCTCAGCTCATGCAGCTCCAGCTCTGCTCAGTGCTGCTTTTGCTCTGCCTCCAACCCAGCTCCGGTTGCTGCTTTCTCCTCAGCTCTGCCCTACTCTAGCTCATGTGGAGGATGTGCCCTCATTGGCCGGCCTGCCTGACTTGAACCGCTGCCCTCTCCCTATTGGCCCTGGGGACAGTCAGTCTCAGCTGCTTTCTCTTCAGCCCTTCTCCTTTCTTCTGCTATTGGGAGAAGGCCAGCCAAAAAACCCACTGAGTTTCAATACTGGGCCAACAGCCCCCTTACATTGAGAAGAGATCTGGGCCCCAAATTTTCCTGCATGCCCAGGCTAGTCAATTTTAAACTGGTTTTATTAGAGCTTTCACTGTATTTTGGTTCAAAAATCCGATCATTCCAAATACTAACTGTTCAATATTCAGTCACAGAACCAAACAAATGCCATTTATTCTAGTTACTGAAAGACTAACTCTATAATCCTGATTTTTTTCTTTTTAAGGCCCCTTTGCCATAGCACTTAGATGGAAACTAATGTCCACTCTTGTTTTAATTGACTCAAAAGTCATGCAATTACCACCACTTCTCTTGGGAGACTGTTTGGGGGTTTTTTTCCTAAAAAATCCTTTGAAAAATAACCATGTAGTAGCATAGTGAGGAAATATCTGCATAGCACACTCTATAAATAGCACAGTGAAGAGAGGAAGACAGCAGAGGAGAAAGAGAACACAAAAGGGACAAGTAGTACTATTTTGAATTACATAACTTCCATTATTTTTCTTAATCACATTGGTCTGGGTGCAAAGAGTATTTAGGCTCCTAACTTCCACTGATTTCAGTGGAAGTTGGAGTCTAAATTAGGGCTGTCGATTAATCGGAGTCAACTCATGCGATTAACCCAAAAAAAGTAATTGTGATTTAAAAAATTAATCGCAATTAATAGCAGTTTTAATTGCACTGTTAAACAATAGAATACCAATTGAAATTTATTAACTAGTTTGGATGTTTTTCTACATTTTCAAATATATTCCTTTCAGTTACAACACGGAAAACAAAGTGTATAGTACTCACTTTAAATTATTTTTATTACAAATATTTGCACTTTAAAAATGATAAACAAAAGAAATAGTATTTTTCAATTCACCTCATATAAGTACCATAGTGCAATCTCTTTATTGTGAAAGTGCAACTTACAAATGTAGATTTTTTGTTACAACAGCACCATTCATGCTTTGGCCACCATTCCAGAGGACATACTTCCATGCTGATGACGCTCATTAAAAAAATAATGCATTATTTAAATTTGTGACTGAACTCCTTTGGGGAGAATTGTATGTTGCCTGCTCTGTTTTTTTATCCGCATTCTGCCATATATTTCATGGTACAGCAGTCTCAGATGATGACCCAGCATGTTGTTCATTTTAAGAACACTTTCACTGCAGATTTGACAAAAAACAAAGAGGGTACCAATGTGAGATGTCTAAAGATAGCTACAGCACTCAACCCTAGATTTAAGAATCTGAAGTGCCTTCCAAAATCTGATCGGGTTGAGGTGTGGAGCTTGCTTTCAGAAGTCTTAAAAGAGCAACACTCTGGTGCAGAAGCTACAGAACCCGAAGCACCAAAAAAGAAAATCAACCTTCTGCTGGTGACTTCTGACTCAGATGATGAAAATGAACATGAGTTGGTCTGCACAGCTTTGGATTATTATCGAGTAGAACCCATCATCAGCATGGATGCATGTCCTCTGGAATGGTGGTTGAGGCATGAAGAGACATATAAATCTTTAGCGCATCTGGCATGTAAATATCTTGCAACACCAGCTACAACAGTGCCATGCGAATGCCTGTTCTCACAATCAGGTGACACTGTAAGCAAGAAACCGGCAGCATTATCTCCTGCAAATGTAAACAAACTTGTTTGTCTGAGCGATTGACTGAACAAGAAGTAGGACTGAGTGGACTTGTAAGTTCTAAAGTTTTACATTGTTTATTTTTTAATGTAGTTATTTTTGTACATAATTCTACATTTGTAAATTCAACTTTCACGATAAAGAGATTACACTACAATATTTGTATTAAGTGAATTGAAAAATACTATCTTTTATTTTTACAGTGCAAATATTTGTAATAAAAAATATAAAGTGAGCACTGTACACTTTGTATTCTATGTTGTAATTGAAATCAATATATTTGAAAATGTGGAAAACATCAAAAAATATTTATATAAATAGTATTCTATTATTGTTTAACATTGCAGTTAATCACAATTAATCACAATTTTTTTAATCATGTGATTAATAGCGATTAATTTTTTTAATCGTTTGACAGCCCTAGTCTAAATATCTTTGTGGATCTGGGCCACTCACACTTACATTAAAAGAAGCAGTGTGACAGGGTGGTATTATATGTCAAACAAACATACAGAAAAGCTGGAAAATATAGTGCAACCTATTTCCCGATCTGTAACAAGATTGACCAAAAAGATTGTGACGGACTTGAGGCCCTTTTCATTTGTAAAGATTAAGGGTTTCAGGAACAGATGAATTATAACCATATGCAGATAGCCAGAGCAGTCTGATGGATTCAGCACAAAGCTGGGATCAGATTACTCTTGAATTCTAATCCTAGCTCTTCCACCAACTGGTTGGGTGATCCTGAGGAAGTCCTGAGAGGTAGCGGAATCAATGCCCGCATTCTCCACCAAAAATGTAACAAATTTATGTTACCAATCTGCCCTGGGCGTCAGGTAATCAGGCTGAAGCCGCAGAATCTTTTGGAGAGGAAATAACGGAGCACACCAACTGTCTAAGTTTTAAAGCTTTATTAATAAAATAATAAAATAACAGCAGTAAGTGCTGGGACTGCTCCCATGTCACTCAAAGAAGGCAAAAATGCATTAGTACCCCAGCCCTAACCCACTTTCATACTCACACATGCACAACATGAGGCTGGCCTTTGATCAGAGAATTTCAGCAGTGCCTGTTCGGGTCTCACATGTACTGTCTCCATACTCGGGAACAGGACAAGCATCCCATAAGTAATGTCGACGGTGTATGTCCAAGTGGGATTTTGGAGAATACACGTGGTGCTGTTGAAAGACCAAAAGGCAAGACTTTGTATTGGTGATTATCTGTTCCCAGAGTAAATCTGAGAAACCTTCTGTGAGCAGGATGTATTGTTATGGGAAATATGCATCTTGAAGGTCGAGGGCTGAGAATCACTCCCCTCGTTCCAGTGCTGGTATTATCATTGCTAGTGTGAACATCCTGAACTGTTGGACCCTTGTGAATTTGTTGAGCTTTCTGAGATCTAAGTTAGAAGAAAAATGGAAGATGGAGCCTGAGTTAAGAGGTAATGGGAGTAGAAGCCCTTTCCCCTGAGTTGTGAAGGTATTTGTTCCACTGCATTGAGATGTAGAAGGTATTTACTTCTTGCCATAGAAGGTGCTTGTGAGAAGGGTCCCTGAAGAGGGAAGTGAAGGCAGGTTGGGTAGGGGAGGATAGAGGTAAATGAGATCAAGTAGCCTCTGTGCATTATTTCCTAGGGCTCATATGTCTGTGGTGATGGAAGCCCACGCAAACTAGAAGGGGGTCAAACATTATTCAAAGTGGGAGATGGTCAATGTTGTCAGCTCTGGTGGATGGCGGAGGTCATTCAGACCCTTGCCCAAACTCTCAAAACTATTGTTTCCCAGAGAATGATTGAGACGCTGATGATTGTGGCAGAGGAGGCTGATCTCTCTGTGGTCTCTCTCTCATATTATCGCTGTTGTTGGGCATAAGGGATGTACCTGGTGTGCTGGTAGGGTCTTCACTTGGTTGAAAGCGTGTATATTCCCAATGTGTGGAAAGTCACTTGGGAGTCCTTCATGGTGTGGAGGACTTCAACTTACAACTTTTATTTCCGTGGTTAGAGTACTCATCAGAGATGGGAAGAAAGGTTTTGAAAGGAGGGTCTCCTACACTACAGGAGAATGCCCTAACCACTGGGCTATGGCATATGCTGATATAGAGCTCCCTCAATCTCTCTTGTTGAAGCTGTTCCACTTTGGACAAAAAGGCATTGGAACAGGGCAGCTGAATCTGGCTATAGGATCTGTAGCAGAGCAGACTCACCCCTGTGGCGCCTACTGCTGGTCTTCTCAAGGAATTAGCTCAATTTCCAGCTCTGGAGCGCCCTCTGCAGGCTGGTGATCCACCTGTCCTCTGGCCTCATGTCTCTCCCTGGACCTGGTGCCCTTTTACCTGGGGTGCTGCCCCCTAGCAGTAACCCCTTTCTCTCAGGGTATCCCCCTCCCAGGGGAACCCCCACCCACTATCTCCACCTCACCTCAATATCAGGCTACTGCCAGTCATCATCTAGCCCCCACACCCTGGGGCAGACTGCAGTATCAGCCTACTCATCACTGGCAAGGTTGGGTTTGGACCTGGTGCCTTGGCTTACCCCTGGGCTGCCCTCTGCAACCCCCAGTACCCGTTGGCCTTATGCTAGGCCACAGCCTGGGGCTTTCCAGGCTGGAGCTCCCCGGCTTCTCTGCCTTTCCCCAGCCCTGCTTCACTCAGGTACCCTATCTCTAGCGCCCTGCAGCCAGGCCCTTCTCCCTCTACAGACAGAGGGAGACTGGTCCTTCTGGCTTCTCTGGCCTTCTTATAAGGCCCAGTTACATAGTTTGGGGTGTGGCCCCATCTGCAGCCACTTCCCCAATCAGCCAGGGTTTTACCTTGCCCAGCCCCAGCCCTCTGCAGGGCTTTTCCAACCCCTCCAGAGTCAGAGCGGGTGCTCACCCCGCTACAGGATCTCTCTCTCTCTGTGGTCCAACGACTATATACGTATTTATCCTGAGAAATGGGAGAGTCCTCTGTTCAAATCCTTTCTCCCCATCAGGCAGAGGGGGGAAATTACCACTAGGTCTTCCACTTCCAAGGTGTGTGCTCTAACCACTGGGCTAAAAATTATAATTATAACCTTTTCCAAACATTATGTGGTGGTTCATTTTTCTAGATCAGTTTTGTCTTCAGTATTAGACTCAGCTCTGATGGGGAGTATGGAAGGTAAGGAGATAAAAAATTGAGAATAAGGGAGCCACAAATATCATCTCAGTCCCTTAGTGGGTCGAACTTATCTGTTAATTTCTAAGACAGATTTCTAGTTAATTCATGGGTGTTAGCAAATTGTATTAAAGCATCTTTATTTTTATATTTTACAAGGATTTTAATATAACAATATTTTTATTGGGCAGTTTTGGTAATGCCTTTTTTCCCCATTGTTTCCTATAATGTATGATTTTTAGTTTTGTAAGTAATGTTAAAGAAATGCTGTAATTTTCATTACTTTTTATATAAGGGTATCTTTGAGTGTCTCTAGACTAGGGATGTTATTGAAGAGAAAACCACACCGTTATTTGTTCTGACCCATCAGCTGGGCAGATAGGAGAGAACTGAAACACAGACTCTAAATCAGGGGTCGGCAACCTTTGGCACGCGGCTCACCAGGGTAAGCACCCTGGTGGGCCAGGCCAGTTTGTTTACAGCAGGTTTGGTCGATCGTGGCTCCCACTGGCCGTCCCAGGTCTATGGTAGCGGTGGGAAGCCGCGGCCAGCACATCCCTTGCCCGCGCCGCTTTCCGCTGCCCGCATTGGCCTGGGACGGTGAACCGCGGCCAGTGGGTGCTGCGATCGGCCGAACCTGCCGACACGGCAGGTAAACAAACTGGCCCAGTCCGCCAGGGTGCTTACCCTGGTGAGCCGTGTGCCAGAGGTTGCCGACCCCTGCTGTAAATCTTTAAGAAAAGAGTGTCTGTTTTCGAGAAAGCCAGGAAATGTATGCAGACGGAGGTAAATCTTGGCTGTTCTTTAGAATTTCAGGCTACATCACATCAGCAAATGCAGCTTGGAGAACAGTCGGTGACATTGTGAAATGCAGTCACTTTAAGAGTCTGTGATATTTTTAAAAAAGAAACAAAACAAAACTAAAAAACTGCACATCAACCAAATATTGACATTGAAGTATTACCATTCTGACCTAACTGGACAAACATTTCATTGGTTTTGTGTCCATAAACAAATGTTAAACAGTACCAAACAAGGAATGCAGAGCACTGAGGAAGGCATTTGGCCAATGTGTTTATTTATAGATGCATTCAATATTATTTTTACTTACTGTTCAGTGAATGTCTTTAGGTGAGGTGCATTGAAAAATAAATGTCTTTTAATCAGTTCTTCTTTGAGTAGATGCAGACGTGTATTCCAAGTAGGTGTGTGCGCGTGCCAGAGGTAGAGACTTTTGCCTAGCAGTACCCATAGAGGGCAGTGCTTGTGCCTCATGCCTGTAGCCTCTCCCCGGCTATATGAGGTGGCGCTGCCCCGAGTCCCCTCAGTTCCTTCTCACTGTCGGCTGTAGTCGGAGCTCTCTGTGGTTGTTGCGTCACAATCTTGCAATTTATATTCTACGCCTAGTATTATTGAATATAGTTAATAGTCAGTAGTGTTAGAGTAAAAGTTATAGACTATAGCATAGTTGTAACGGTAGTTCTCCTCTGGGATGCAAGCATTGCACTTTGTGTGAATTAGCGATTCCCAACAGTGATCCCCACATGCTATGCTTGCTCTGCCTTGGCAAAGCCAAGTTTAAAGAGTGCTGTTCGATCTGTAGGTCATTTTAAAAAGAGGACTCAAGTGACACAAGACTGTTATATCCTTGGGGCAGCCGGTGTAGGAAGCAATCACTTGAGGCCAGAGAGCAGGCAGCTAACCAAAACCTCCATTTTATTTACAGATATACAGAGAGCTCACTCAGCCGGTTGAAACCGGTTGAGCTAACCCATAATAATCTAACTCAGTTGCCATAGCAACAAAAACCATGACAACCAAATACACAACATATTCCTCCCCCCCTAATAAGAACATCCCCTAAATAAAACACACACTAGACTAGAGAAGGAGGGTACACTGCCTCCATTCCCGGCTAAACCCTGGGGATTATTTTGCCCCATAACCGTGGGTTCGCCCTAGCTAAAGATCCAGCCGATGAGGAGGCCTTCTGTCTCTAGGTGGATTACGGCGAACTTCTGGTGTTATTGCACCCGAAAGCACTAGGGGCTCAGGGTCCGCAGCACGAACAGGTGAGGAGGTGGTATCAGCTCGTGCTGGGCAAAGGGGTATCTCAGCCGCCGGCAGTAATGGAGGAGAACAGTCAGAAACAGGTGACTCGTGATTCGGTCCCTCACTAGAAGAGGTGAAGTCAGACCCCTCAACTGCAGATGGGTCCTGAGGACTGGCATGACCTGGCAACTGCTGATTTACATGTCGCCGCCAGGTAAGATTCTCTGCAGTCCGGACTGTGTAGGAAACAGGTCCTGTTTGAGTGATGACTATGGCCGGAACCCATTTAGCTCTGGAAGTATAATTCCGAGCCAAAACTGGCTGTCCCGGGCTAAAGGTTCAGTCTTTTGCTCTGGGTGCCCGTCTGATGACTTGATATTGCTGCTGATGTTGCACAATTTGTCGGGGTTCAGAAGGTTTCAGCAGATCAAAGCAAGTGCGCAGCTGTCGTCCCATCATTAGAAAGGCCGGAGATGCGTGGGTCGGAGCATGAGGTGTGTTTCTGTAGGAAAGTAAAAAGGTATCCAGACGCTTTTGAATGGAGTGTTGTCCCCTTGCTGATTTCAAAGCGTTTTTCATTGTCTGCACAAATCTTTCAGCTAATCCGTTGGTGGACGGATGATATGGTGCTGACGTGATGTGGTGTATCCCATTTGCCTTCATAAAATTTTGAAACTCCTGAGAAACGAACTGCGGTCCGTTGTCGCTCACAAGTTGTTCTGGCAGACCAAAACGACTAAAGAGTCCTCGTAGTTTTTGGATAGTACTCTCTGCAGAAGTGGACTGCATTATAGAGACTTATGGCCATTTAGAATGGGCATCTATTGCCACCAAGAACATGCTTCCTTCAAGGGGGCCAGCAAAGTCAACGTGAATACGTTACCACGGGTTTTCAGGCCAGTCCCATGGGTGTAGGGGTGCCCACTGGGGTGCATTCCTCACACCCTGACATGACATACAAGCTTTTGCCTTCTCTTCAATAGCGCTGTCCAGTCCAGGCCACCAAAAATAGCTTCGTGCAATTTCCTTCATGCGCACTATTCCACAGTGTCCGGAATGTAGCTGTTCTAACATCTGTGATCTCAGTGGTGATGGAATAATGACACGTCTCCCCCACAACAAACAACCAGATTGGACCGATAACTCCGTCCGCTTGGACATGTAGGGAACAAGGTCGGATAAGACCGGAGAGGTTTGTCGAGATTTTCCATGCATCACCAGGTCCATAACGTGGGACAATACTGGGTCAACGCGAGTTGCCTTCTTTATCTGAGTAGCAGTGATGGGTGTATTCTCTACCTGTTCAAAGTAGAAGATTTCCTTTTGGGCACTATCTTGGTGTTTGACCGGCAAAGGCAACCTTGAGAGGCCATCTGCATTGCCGTGCAGAGTGGATTTCCGATATTTGATTTCAAATGTGTGTGCTGAAAGTAACAATGCCCAACGTTGCATACGACTAGCAGCTAATGGGGGAATGCCTGTGTAGGGTCCAAAAATTGATGTCAGAGGTCGATGGTCTGTGAGAAGAGTAAATTTTCACCCAAACAGGTACTGATGAAACTTCCGAATTCCAAAAACAATTCCTAATGCCTCACGTTCGATTTGGGCGTAGTTAGTTTCTGCTTTGCTTAGAGTGCGTGAAGCAAAAGCAATAGGTCTCTCTTCTCCTGAAGGCATAATATGTGACACGACTGCTCCCACTCCATAAGGGGAGGCATCGCAGGCCAATTGCAGTGGTAAGGATGGATCAAAGTGCGTTAGAACTTCAGAATTTAGCAATGCATCCTTAGCTTTGTTAAACGCAACATCACAGGCTTCAGTCCACTTCCAGGCCTTGTTCTGCCCAAGGAGCTCATGAAGTGGTTTTAGCAGTGTGGCTAACTGTGAGATGAACTTTCCATAATAGTTCAGGAGTCCTAGAAACGAGCGCAGCTGGCTTACATTTCGAGGTGGGGGAGCCTCCACAATAGCTTTAACTTTTGCAGGGGCCTTATGAAGACCTGCAGAATCAATGATGTGTCCCAAATATTCAACAGAGGGCTTGAAGAATTCACACTTGTCTTTGCGAACTCGTAGGCCATACTCTTCCAGTCTTTGTAGGGTAGCCTCTAAATTCTTTAAGTGATCCTCTTCATTTCTTCCAGTGACCAGGATATCATCCAGATAGCACTGAACTCCTGACAAGCCACACAAGATCTGGTCCATAGCCCTCTGGAACAGGGCGGGAGCAGATGTTATTCCGAAGGGTAGGCGACAGTATCGATAAAGCCCCTTATGAGTCACAATAGTCAACAGCTCTTGGGACTTTTCATCGACGTGCATCTGTAAATATGCTTGACTCAGATCAATCTTACTGAACTTTTGTCCCCCAGCCAGGCCTGCGAAGAGGTCATCGATGCGGGGAAGCGGGTATTGCTCTGCACACAACACTGGGTTGACAGTGACTTTAAAATCACCGCAAATCCGGAGAGAGCCATCTTTCTTCACGATTGGAATGATAGGAGTGGCCCATGAGCTATGGGTAACTGGTATTAGGACTCCATTGGTGACCAGGCGCTCCAGGTCTGCTTCAACTTTTGGCCTGATGGCATATGGCACAGTTCGGGCTTTCAGATATTTTGGTGGACTGTCAGGTTTAATGTTCAATGTCACAGTGATTCCCTTCATACTTCCCAAATCATCTCCAAAAACAGCAGCATGTTTCCTTAGAATAGGGGTTAGACTGGTTTCTTCTTTAGTCATCCGGTGGACTTCTGCCCAGTTCAGTTGAATCTTCCCAAGCCAAGACCTACCCATTAAGGCTGGGTAGTCACCTCTCACCACAAACAGTGGCAATTTAGCTGCCTGTCCATTGAGCTCCACCTTAACATCAATAGTGCCCAACATGGGCACAGCTTCACCTGTATACGTCTTCAGAACAGTTTTTGTTGCCTTAAGCGGAAGATGCTGTAGCTTTTCCTTATACACAGTCTCAGGAACCAGCGAGACAGCTGCACCGGTGTCTAGTTCCATGCGTATAGGTTTGCCCTCCAATAAAGGGGTTACCCAGTATTCATGTGAGCCCGCTGCCAAAGACAAAACATGCAGTGGCACTTCCTCTTGTGAGGAGGTGTCACCTTGATCATCCTGGGTCTGCTCTAGGGTATGCAAGGTTCCTCTTTTTGTCGGCCAGACCACAGGCCTCTTTTTCTTTTGTTTACAGGCATACTCAATGTGTCCCTTTTTGCCACAGCGTCGACACACCAGGTCCTTACACCAGCATTCTGATGCCTGGTGACCCAGCTTACCACAGCGGTAACATTCTTGACTCTGCACCGTTTTGTGGGTCAGTTCTTGTGACACTTTTTGCACCCTAGGGGATGCACCGATGTATTGTGCCTCCCTTGTAACCAGTTCCATGGAGACAGCAATATCAACAGCCTTCTGTAATGTAAGCTGAGCCTCTGTCAGTAGGCGCTTCCGTATAGCTTCACTGCAGAGGCCACACACTAACCTGTCACGCAGGGCATCATTTAACATCTCTTTAAATTCACAGTGTTCTGCTAGCTTTTTTAAAATGGCTACAAATTGTACAACTGTTTCATCTTCCTTTTGGTCTCTTTTGTGGAACCTATATCTTTCAGCAATTACCAGGGGTTTTGGGGAGAAATGAGACCCCAGGATTTCCACAATGTCACTAAGATTTAGTCTCAGACTTAACAGGGTGCAGTAAGCTGTGTAGCAGAGAGTAGGTTTTAGCCCCTACAACAGTTAAGAATATTGGCACCTTCTTCGCTTCTGTAATGTCATTTGCAATACCAAAAAGCTCAAAACGCTCAGTATACACATGCCACTGCTCTGTATTCTCATCAAAAGGCTCCAGGGGCCTGGTCAGAGTAGCCATGATTTTTAGTTTCACTTTCACAGTCAGTGCAAACAAGCAGCTTTTTTTGTTTGTTTGTTCTTTACCTTGACTTCTACTTCCTTCTGTTACTGGAGCAGCACCAGGATCCCATCCTCGTCGCCAGTGTTATATCCTTGGGGCAGCCGGTGTAGGAAGCAATCACTTGAGGCCAGAGAGCAGGCAGCTAACCAAAACCTCCATTTTATTTACAGATATACAGAGAGCTCACTCAGCCGGTTGAAACCGGTTGAGCTAACCCATAATAATCTAACTCAGTTGCCATAGCAACAAAAACCATGACAACCAAATACACAACAAAGACCTTTGCCTGAAGCAGCACCTGCTTGAACAGGCCATGAGGCCTGACCCAGTACTGAGGACTTTCTTAGGCTGCAGATTGCCCTCCGGCTTGGAAAGTGCTGCTGCTTCCCGTTCTGGGGCACAGGCCTTTCTGAAGAAGAGCAGGAATTGTTCTCTGCCGTGAGCACCAAAGAAGAGGTCGCATATGATGGATTGTGAGTGCTCCAACTCCCGAGGTGACTCTTCTGGTGCCGTCTCTGCAGCAGGTGTCAGTACCACAACCATCTCCTCTGGTTCTTACAAGAAATGGCTTAGGCACCTAAGCTACCTGACTCCAGGAAAGAGTTCCTGGTTGTGGCTCATAAGCAAGATAGATGCCTATGTCCAGGCTGCAGGAAGGCACCTATCTTCCTAGGAAGAGTAGGACTTAGGACATGACCCTTTGATCAGCATTTCTCATTGGCAAGCTTATGCAATTTCACATCTAGTGGACTGGGTTTTGCAGATCCCATTCAATCTCTCCCCATTCATTGCATAGAGAGCCTATGGCACAGATCCTCAAAATGTATGCTTGTAACAGGATTGGCTGATTCTGTGCATCTCCTTATTGCCAGAGGTCCCTCTGCAGCATCCACACTGTTTTGCCTCTTAAGAACCCCTTACACAGACTCCACACACTTTTTCTGTGATCAGAATACCCCTCCTAGGGGTCTGGATTTATTCACATAAGAAGCTCAAAATAAAACCCCAAATCCCAAATTAAAGTCCAACAAACAAACATTTATTTTCCTCCTCCCAGGCTTTTCTGCCTGGGAACTTTCCTGTGTTGGCAGGGCATTCCCAAACTCAAGTCCTATCTGGCTGGAGTCTCACATCTAACTCCCAGAACCCTTTACTAGAGCCCACTCACTCCTAGCAGTCTCTGATCCATGAGCATTCCCCCTCCCTCCAGCTTCGCTTTATAAGCAAAGCACGTGATCTCTCTAAGGTATGCCTCTTTCAGCAATCAGGGTTGGCTAGCTCCAGGTACTCCAGCTCTTATAGGCCAAGCTACCCTGTTACAAGGTTCCAAAGTTCCACTGAAATCAATGGAGGCTAGGATCTTTGAGGAGCTGGGTCTATGTGTCTAGCCCAGGCTTTGTAGATCCTACTGTTGTTCCAGTGATTTTCTAGACATGCTAGGGTTGCCAACCCTCCAGGATTGGCCTGGAGTCTCCTGGAATCAGCATTGATCTCCCAGTGACTATTGAAGGCAATCCAGGAGATTTTAATAGAATATTTTAAGAAAATGACATTACGTCATGTTGCGGGAGGGGGAAATCTCATGGAATAGCTTCAGTCAGAGTTGGCAACCCTCTAGGCACCTAAAAGTTTGGCATTGCAATGCCTAAGTCCCTTTGTGGCGCCTGGCCTTATTGCCTGCCTATTATTTCCATTCTGGGTTTAAACGGCCTGCTCTATATTTGATTCTTTGTGCTATTGCTTATCTACATATTGATTCATTTCTTATAGATGCGATTCTCTGCATAACTGATATGTTCCATAGCTGATACATTGTGTAATTAATTTGTTGCCTAATAGATTCACCCTCATTCTGACTCACCGTTTAACTGATTTTTCTGCATAGTCTGTTACTAATTATGGCCATCTGCTTCTAAAAAGACCTCCATATGTAGCTGGGTGGAATTCATCAAACTAGTGCATTTTGTATTTTTAAAGTGCATCTTAAATATTCCTTTCCGCTTATTATTTTTAGACATTTATTGCTATCTGTTTTTTGGTGTTATATTCTATGGCACCTTGATACACATGACAGATGCACTATAAACCAATAAAGAACAATTTATGTTAAAGTGCTGCTTGGCCACAACACAGCCATTTTTCTTTCTTTAAACAAGTGAAAATTTTCTCAGAGGAAGAGTAAAACATAATAGTGTTGTCACGAAAGTGAGAAAAAAGATCAGGCATCCTCTAATTTCTGGGAATAAGAATAATATGTATTACTTGGTTCTGTCAATCTGTCATGCAAGTTTGCTTTCTAGTGATAATTAAAAAAAATAAAGCTTTTGATAAAAGATAAGGAAGTTTCTTATTTTTTTACCAATACGTATCTTGTTCTTTAATATAAAAATATTCTAAATTTTGTTGCTTGGCTTTATTATTTTTTTCTACAACCTATTGAGTACCTCAATTGTTGAGAGAGGTAAGGGAGGTTTATTGTACAGAAAAAAATATAGACTTTTCACAAAAACATTGTGCCAAATAAGTACAAACTCTGCAACCACTAGATCTCAGTGTTATTATCTGGCACACTAACTATTCTGTAAGCTTCTCATCAGACACCTATTTTAAAACCAATGCTAAACAGTGTCATATAATAAAAACAAATTAGCCATAGTGTAACTTTAGCAATCTTGCCATAGCATATATGTATATTACCAAGCTGAAGTTATTGAACAATTTACAGTTGAATGTATACACAGTACCATAGGTTTTATATTTGTAGTACAGAATTTATCACTGATTCATTTAAGGTCAAAGGAGATGTCTCTGAATCGCCTGGTCTAGAGAACACCTGGAAATGATAATAATGGCTGCAACTACAGATAGGTTTTGTATTGGATTACCTACAGTTTATTGCTACTGTGATGCTAGCAGACCAGGTGCCAGCTCAGGCCAAGGTCCCCATGCCTCAGTTGAATACAGACAAATACATAGCTGAAATCAATCTGGCTCACCTGTATGGCTCACCTTTTAGTATTATTAAAATAGGTATTAAAATTATAAGAATGTGTTTAGTATTTAGACTTTATTGAATGCTTGTGACATGGTGCATGCATTAATCTCACTTAGAAGTCTCCCATATTATAAGGAAATATTTGAACATTTGCATTGAAAGCCTTTGTAACTGTATAAATCACCAGACAGCAGGGAGACAGTGTGAAATGCTGGTCCCCAACAGAAGGAAAGCCTTTTAGGTATCCCTTTAGGGTCCCTTAAAAAGGGAGCAGGCCTACTCAGGGAGAACAAGGGTTTAAAAAGCCAGCTCCTAAGCTACCAGAGCAGCTAGTAAACTGGAGCAGGAAACAGGGGGATTTTGCAAGGGAGTTTAGAGTGGGAGTGTGAGAGCCAGATACACCTAACATTTGCTAACCTTGAGCCAATAACCCTCTCTCCAACAAAAAATAAAAACAAAAAACAAAACAAAAAGCTGCAAGAGTAGCAATAATGCAGGCAGGAGTCCAGCAGCAGAATGGGGACTATCCAATTTATTTAATTGAATGCAACATGCATGATGACCTGCCTAGTGGACAGGGCCTGGGGCATATGTGTGCAATCAGTTTAAGCAAATCATGGCCCTCAGAGACAGAGTATGCATTTGTGAGGCCAGAGTAGCTGAACTGGAGGAGCTATGGGAGACAGAGAGGTACATTGATAAGACTTTCTGGGACACAGTAGAGGGGTCCCACTCCGAGTCTGGCAGCCTCTGTGCTGCTGAGGCGCATGAAAGTCTTGAGAAAGGAGAACATCAAACTAGAGCAGAGGGAAACAATCCTGCAGTTAGACCCTCCTTTTGGATGATGTCATGGTATCCTCTCACACTGAGGCTACCCCTCTGGAGGAGGGGACCCTGGCTGTTAGGAAGAGACAGATAGTAGTAATGGGGATTTGATTATTAGGAATATAGACAGTTGGGTCCGTGATGAACAAGACAACTGCATGATGAATTGTCTGCCAGGTGCAAAGATTGAGGATCTCTTGAGACATCTAGACAGACTTATCTGAAGTGCTGGGGAGGAGCCAGTGGTTGTGGTACATGTAGGTACCAATGGCATAGGAAAAAGTAAGAGAGAGGTCCTGGAGGCCAAATTGAGGTTGCTAGGTAAGTGATTAAAGTTCATTACCTCCATGGTAGCATTCTCTGAAATGGTTGCAGTTCCATGTGGAGGGCCAATTAGTCAGGAAGAACTGCAGGGTTTCAATGCATGGATGAAATGATGGTATAGGGAGGAGGAATTTAGGTTTATTAGGAACTGGAGAACCTTGTGGGAAAGGAGGAGCCTATATAGGAAGGATGGATTGCACCTAAACCAAAATGGAACCAGAATGCTGGTAAATACAATTTAAAAGGTTGTAGAGGAGTTTTTAAAGTAAGGGCTGGGGGAAACAAGGACAAGTTCAACAAGGACAAGTGCAGAGTCCTGCACTTAGGACGGAAGAATCCCATGCACTGCTACAGACTAGGGACCGAATGGCTGGGCAGCAGTTCTGCAGAAAAGGACCTAGGGGTTACAGTGGACGAAAAGCTGAATATAAGTCAACAGTGTGCCCTTGTTGCCAAGAAGGCTAATGGCATTTTGGGTTGTATAAGTAGGGGCATTTCCAGCAGATCAAGGGATGTGATCATTCCCCTCTACTCAGCACTGGTGAGGCCTCATTTGGAGTACTGTGTCCAGTTTTGGGCCCCACACTACAAGAAGGATGTGGATAAATTGGAGAGAGTCCAGCGGAGGGCAACAAAAATGATTAGGGGGCTGGAGCACATGACTTATGAGGAGAGGCTGAGGGAACTGGGATTGTTTAGTCTGCAGAAGAGAAGAATGAGGGGGGATTTGATAGCTGCTTTCAACTACCTGAAAGGGGGTTCCAAAGAGGATGGATCTAGACTGTTCTCAGTGGTAGAAGATGACAGAACAAGGAGTAATGGTCTCAAGTTGCAGAGGGGGAGGTTTAGGCTGGATATTAGGAAAACCTTTTTCACTAGTAGGGTGGTGAAGAACTGGAATGGGTTACCTAGGGAGGTAGTGGAATCTCCTTCCTTAGAGGTTTTTAAGGTCAGGCTTGACAAAGCCCTGGCTGGGATGATTTAGTTGGGTTTGGTCCTGCTTTGAGCAGGGGGTTGGACTAGATGACCTCCTGAGGTCCCTTCCAACCCTGAGATTCTATGATTCTATGAAAGCCGACAGGTGTGGAGAAGTACGTGGTTTGGTCAATGACATCCTTTGGGGAGGATCTTTTAATGGGGATTCTCTGTATCTTAGTAAAGAGGAGAGAATAGAAGCCGATAAAATACAGGTAAGAACTGAAGAGAAACAGTCAAATGAAAATGAATTACATTCAGTTACATCACATGAAGGCAACAACTAAATATTGACAAATTTTGTGTTTGTATACAAATGCAAGTGTAAATATTAAAATGGGTGAACTTGAATGCCTGGTATTAAATGAGGAAATGGATATAATAGGGATCAGAAAAACTTGGTGGAATGATGATAAGCAATGGGACACGGTAACACCAGGATGTGACATTGTGCTCCATATGCTTTATGAAAATATGCTTGTAATGTGAATATAATGTAACTGGAATATGCTTTATGCAAAAGGTCTCTTGTAAGGTATCATTACAAAGCTTATAATCTAATGAGTGTGTTCATCCTATTTGTATGTATGTATCATTCTTGTATCTAAAATTATAAATATGAAGTTAACTCTGAGGTCCTATTGTATCTAAAACTAGAAATATGGAGTCCTATTGTACTATGTCTCTGAGAGACATAGCTATGACGACCTAAACCTTGGTGTAGATAGTGCTAGGGCGATGGGAAAATTCTTCTGTTGACCTAGCTACTGCCCCTTGGGGAGGTGGATTAACTACAGCAACAAGAACTGTGCTCCACCCCTGCATCACTGTAGTATCTACACTGCATCACTATAGCGGTGCACCTGCAGCTATGCCGCTGTAGAGTTTTAAGTGTAAACATACCCTTACATTAAGGTAGGTTGCCATAACAAGACATCCAGATAGGTACTCTTGAAATTCATCATTCCAGGCATTAGTGTAAATGACCATCAGATGTAACTTGTGACGTTGCACTCTATATATTTATGCAAATAAGTTTATAAGTGTAAATATAACTGGAATATGCTTTGTGCTAGATATGCCATGTAACATATCTTTGCAAAGGTTATGATCTACTGAACATATTCATCCTATTTGTATGCATGTATCATTTTTATATCTAACGTTATGAGCGTTGGCTCTATGCTTGTATTTGAAGTTTTTGCTATAGGAAATCCATAAGGGAGGTTTGGCCAATATATTGTGAAGAGGCTATTCAAGTTTGGGATTACTTAATTAACAATGGACTTTGGGAGACGCCAATCCACATTTGAGCTTTCCTGGGAACGTTCAAACGAACATGTAAACAATGGTGTTGGCCTACAAAAAGCTGAATCATTAATGGACATGTGACTTGCCCAGGTGGCTACAAACTCCATCTTGGTGCTCTGATTTTGCATAGAAGAACAAAGAGGTTTCCACCCACAAGAGAGAGAATATAAAAGGCCCTGGAAGCCTCTCCATATGGTCTTCAGCTGGCTCAAGAGATGGCCTCTTCACTCCAAAAAGATGCCTGAAAGGAACTGGAAGAAAGGACTGTAACTACAAGGGTGTGAGTAATTGCTGGACCCAGACCATAAATTACAATGTTGGTCTGAAAAGGATTGTACCTGAGATGACACCTAGAGTCAAAAGTTAGTATTTGTAACTAGATCCTTAGTATATTAAGTTAGTCTTACGTATTTTGATTTTACTTAGTAACTTACCTTGTTCTCTCTGTTATTACTTGAAACCACTTAAATCCTACTTTTTATACTTAATAAAATCACTTTTGTTTATTAATTAACCCAGAGTAAGTAATTAATACCTGGGGGAGCAAACAGCTGTGCATCTCTCTCTATCAGTGTTATAGAAGGCGGACAATTTATGAGTTTACCCTGTATAAGCTTTATACAGAGTAAAATGGATTTATTGAGGGTTTATTCTCCCCAAAAGACTGACTACTGGGTGCTGGGAAAGTCCCTGTTAACTGAGAAGCCCCTGGGCTAAGTGAATCTTAATTTCTGTGAACTGCAGGTGGGTGTGGGCCAACCTCTTGGCCTGTGCTGGAGCTGACTGGTGTGTCTAGCTCAGCAAGAGGGGAGTGGAGAGAAGCCTTTTCTGGCAGGGCAGGTTGTTCTCAGTGGTATCCCAGCAGATCTAGTGACAGTCTTGAGGGAGATTCTGTGACCCAACCCGTAACATAACTTATGTCACATTTATTACTAAAGTAATCATAAGAACGGCCGTCCTGGGTCAGACCAAAGGTCCATCTAGCCCAATATCCTGTCTACTGACAGTGGCCAATGCTAGGTGTCCCAGAGGCAGTGAAACTAACAGGTAATAATCAAGTGATCTCTCTTCTGCCATCCATCTCCATCCTCTGACAAACAGAGGCTAGGGACACCATTCCTTACCCATCCTGGCTAATAGCCATTAATGGACTTAACCTCCATGAATTTATCCAGTTCTCTTTTACACGCTATTATAGTCCTAGCCTTCACAACCTCCTCAGGTTAGGAGTTCCACAAGTTGACTGCACTGTGTGAAGAACTTCCTTTTATTTGTTTTAAACCTGCTGCCTATTAATTTCATTTGGTGAGCCCTAGTTCTTGTATTACGGGAATAAGTAAATAACTTTTCCTTATCTACTTTCTCCACATCATTCATGATTTTATATACCTCTATCATATCCCCCCTTAGTCGCCCCTTTTCCAAGTTGAAAAGTCCTAGCCTCTTTAATCTCTCCTTATATGGGACCTGTTCCAAACCCCTAATCATTTTAGTTGTCCTTTTCTGAACCTTTTCTAGTGCCAGTATATCTTTTTTGAGGTGAGGAGACCACATCTATACACGGTATTCAAGATGTGGGCATACCATCGATTTATATAAGGGCAATAATATATTCTCCTTCTTATTCTCTATCCCCTTTTTAATGATTCCTAACATTCTGTTTGCTTTTTTGACCACCTCTGCACACTGCATGGACATTTTCAGAGAACTATCCACGATGACTCCAAGATCTTTTTCCTGATTCGTTGTAGCTAAATTAGCCCCCATCATATTGTATGTATAGTTGGGGTTATTTTTTCCAATGTGCATTACTTTACATTTATCCACATTAAATTTCATTTGCCATTTTGTTGCCCAATCACTTAGTTTTGTGAGATCTTTTTGAAGTTCTTCACAGTCTGCTTTGGTCTTAACTATCTTGAGCAGTTTAGTATCATCTGCAAACTTTACCACCTCACTGTTTACCCCTTTCTCCAGATCATTATGAATAAATTGAATAGGATTGGTCCTAGAACTGACCCTTGGGGAACACCACTAGTTACCCCTCTCCAGTCTGAGAATTTACCATTAATTCCTATCCTTTGTTCCCGGTCTTTTAACCAGTTCTCAATCCATGAAAGGACCTTCCCTCTTATCCCATGACAACTTAATTTACGTAAGAGCCTTTGGTGAGGGACCTTGTCAAAGGCTTTCTGGAAATCTAAGTAAACTATGTCCACCGGGTCCCCCTTGTCTTGTCCACCAGATCCCCCTTGGGGAGGGATAGCTCAGTGGTTTGAGCATTGGCCTGCTAAACCCAGGGTTGTGAGTTCAATCCTTGAGGAGGCCACTTAGGGATCTGGGGCAAAAATTGGTCCTGCTAGTGAAGGCAGGGGGCTGGACTTGATGACCTTTCAAGGTCCCTTCCAGTTCTAGGAGATTGGTATATCTCCAATTATTACCTTTGTCCACATCTGACCCCTTCAAAGAACTCTTTAGATTAGTAAGACACGATTTCCCTTTACAGAAACCATGTTGACTTTTGCCCAATAATTTATGTTCTTCTAGGTGTCTGACAATTTTATTCTTTACTATTGTTTTGACTAATTTGCCCAGTACCGACATTAGACTTACTGGTCTGTAATTGCCGGGATCACCTCTAGAGCCCTTTTTAAATATTGGCATTACATTAGCTATCTTCCAGCCATTGGGTACATAGGCCAATTTAAAGGACAGGTTACAAACCCTAGTTAATAGTTCTGCAACTTCACATTTGAGTTCTTTCAGAACTCTTGGGTGTATGCCATCCGGCCCCGGTGACTTGTTAATGTTAAGTTTATCAATTAATTCCAATCAGATATAACTGCAAATATGCATAACAAATTCTGTTGAATAAAAAGATGTCATTTTATATAGCTAAATTTCCAGTCATAGCCAAATTTTATTATTTATTTATTTGTTAAGCACTAATGATAACCTTTTGATATTATTTATTTTGATCACCTTCCAAGGCATTTTTCAATACAAGTTAGCCTTGGCTAATTAAGATCTACATGAAGTCCTACCTTCTTGGTTAAAGCTACTATGGAGGTTTTACTGAAATCACTGAGTTCACTTATGGTAATACCTCAGAAGAAACACTGAGGAGCCTCCATACTTAGTTCTCCAACTCTCACAACACTCCTGTCAAGGCTGCTCTGTCACTCCCAGTGCAGAAAGTGGGGGGCCCGCAAGAATTCTAAAAATTAATACTTACCACTCCAGACTTGTATTAAACTCCCAAGGTTACAGCTTTTCTCTGACCTTGGCTTGATAAATGCTGCCACCACCCAAATGCAGAAAATCCCCTTTGAACTCAGGAAGGAGCACTTGGGAATTCCTCCCTGTGGGGTACCCTCAAGCCCTTTCACCCCGGTCCCAGGAAGAGCTGAGAAAGAAAACAAAGGAAATTAGCTGTGACCACCAGCTAATTAAACAACATATGCAGAAACCTCTTAGGACACCAAAAATCCAATCCTGTTCTTAAAAAAGGTAAATTTTATTAAAAACAAAAAGAAAGAAAATACATCTGGAACTTAGGCTTTTGCTAGATTTTAAAAGAGCAATTCCAAAAATTAAGCACCCAAAATAGCTTTCTTGGGGGTTCAGCTTAAATGTTACAAGCAAACAAAAGCATCTGGGGTTAATACAGAGGAGATCCACAAGCCAAAATAAAGAATAAACCTGATCATCTTTATCTAAACGTTCCCTAACCAAATGATTCCTTCTAGGTATGGAAGATAATTTTTCATACTTAGTTCAAAACCTACACAGCATTCCTGCTTATAGCATTGCTGCTCTGCCCCTGCTTCTCTGGAGAACAAGAGACAAAGGGAAAGTTTCTTTCCCATTTTCAAAAGTTCTACCTTCCCATTGGCTCTTTTGGTCGGGTGCCCACTCCTTTTCTTTTACCTATGGGCTTGTTAACCCTTTACAGGTAAAGCAAGCAGAGAACAGACCAAGAGGGATGGACTCCCAGCCTGGCTGGCTGGGTGTCCATCAAAGGGAGCTACTCTCCCCCGCTCTCCCCCTGTATCACAACTCAAAATGGATTTAATATTTCATTTCTCATTGCAGACAAAAATCAAGATATAAAGAAAATCAATATTATGAAATAACATCATATCATGTCACAACCAGATGTAAGTCATACTTGAAGCTTTGTTGGACAGGATGGGCACACTCAGTCAGCACAGACGTGTGTTAAGTATAGCAATGAAGACAAAAAAAATTATCGTTGCGTGATAAACATTTCCTGTTGTTGAGTTTTGTTGTAACTACTGTCATTTTGTTATCAGGAAATGTTGTTAAGCTATTCAAAATATTTCCTGGCTGTAACTTTTTTGTGTGGAAAAACTATTATCTGTAGGGATAGGAATAGCATTTTGCAAAGAATTAGATAACAGGACATTTACAGAATGGTTATTTTCTTAGTAAATTTCCCCTCCAGTTACCTGTTTCTTGAACTTTGCTCTTTGTATACATTTTGAGGTCCAGTTCCTTTAATAAACAAAAGACGTTTGCAAAATTTACCATAGTATTCCTTGAAGTTTGCTGTACGAATGTTAAAATCAGAATTTTAAGGAAGTCCTGGGTTTTTCCTTTATATTAACCAATTTATTCAACCTATGCAACCATGCATGAAATTAGCCCTTGCTTCCATTGAAGTCAATAGTAAAACTCCCATTAACTTTAATGATGCAGGATCAACCCATTGCTGAAACATATATTGGTGCAAAAGTTCAAAAAGGATGGAGTCAGACTAAAGACTTAAAAATCAGTAAAAGTATCAAAATAGATACATTCAAAGGAGGGGAGAAATCAGGAAATTTTCCATTGTGACATTTTTCCCAAACTAAAATATTAAAGAATTTTATTTCTTTGAATTATAATTGTAATTTCAAAACAGTAATAGGAAAAGTTTAGTTAGGTCTAAATACAATGGGTAATATTACACAATTACAGGCTGTTCCACTACAAAAGCAGTTAACGAGACAAAGACCTTGTTAAAGACTAAAATTATGAGACATCTCTGAACCAGGCAATAGAACATATGGTTCTTGTCCATACATATTTCTTTATAAATCATACTAAATAAATCATAACCAGGTGTTCTGTTTTCATAATGTACCACTCAAAAAATAGGATGGATTTTTCATGGATTCCAAGGCCAGAAAGTCTCATGGTGATCATCTAGTCTGACTTCCTGAATAACACAGGCCATAGATCTTTCTCAAAATAATTCCAAGATCATATCTTTTAGAAAAACATCCAATCTAGAAAGAATACCTGTGATCTGTCAGGTTCAGTTGGTCTGTGTTAACCTTTTTCCACAAGAGTCAGGGTTCCTAGGTGTATAAACTTTTTTATTAGTGGTAGTGTTTGTCTTGTCTTTATTTATCGCATTTTAGAGATGTAGAAACTGAAACAAAGAAGTCAGTTGCCTGATGCTATAGAGGGAGCCAGGGTGAGATCCACAAAGGGACAAAGGCATATAAGCCCCAGATATAGGCATCTAGGCCCAGATTTGTAAAGGTAAATGGGCATTGCTTCACTCAGTGTTGCAATGCCTAAATATCATTTTCAAAGAGGATTTAGGCAAAAGGGACTTTTAAAAATGAAACGGGCTTCTAAAACAGGTGGTGCAATGCTGAGCACAGCAATGCCTAAATATCTTTAAAAATCTGGGCCTTAAATCTCAGTTTTAGGCACTACCACTATCTGCAAAATCCCCTCTCTGCTGCCACCTAACCCTGTAAGCACCTAAACTCAGTACCTAAATTTGCACTGTAAATGTTCCCTCTGCATCTAAGTTTCTGCCTCTGGACACACACACAGATGCCTTACCCTATATGTACAGATGCCTATCCCATGCCTAAGTGTGAAGTGAGGAAGAATGGTGCTGTAGAACTTCCCTGGCATCAGCACCAAGGATGACAAAAAAGACAGTACCGAAGGCATCGATACTGATGGCTGGTCAACATTAAACCATTTTGAATGGTACAGGTCAGCACCAAGGAGACTGGTGGGTATGGTACCAGCTTCATCCCTGCTCACTTAGGAAAGTGAATTATGACTCTGTTCTCTTCTTTTTTGGTATTGGAAACTATGATCAGCGGCAGTTGTCAGACTTGGTGCTGTGCTCCTTCCTTCCATGGGCAGTGCGGGTAATAGACTGCTCGGAGGGCATCTGAAGTCTTAAAAGATTTGGAAGAGGAATAAGAGCTCTTCATTCCCCAGGAACCCAGAGTGATGTTTCTCATTGAGGGAGCACTCAATGAGTGGGGTTTTGATAACGAAACATGAGACTCTTCTCTTGGAAAAACTTCAGAGCCAGATGCTCCTCTCCTGGATTTCTCCATTACAAATAGGGTCAAATGCATCTCTCTGGATTTTTGGGTGTGTTTTGATTTGCAAACTACATATCTTGAGGTAGTGTGAGGGTCCCCTAAACAAAAAAGACATTTAACATACCCCCCTTTTAAAGGCATGGCAGTATTACACGATGGGCAGGTATTTAAATTGCATGATTTTGATTCAGCTCTGGTATTGAGACTGACTAAATCTAACTAACTACATAGATATATATATTTCAAACAGGCTAAAATAAAGTATAAAAGAAAAATCTACATCTGAATTCAGTGACTACCCTATGTAACTATAAAGACTACAGTAGCTAAGAGGACGCTGAGGGTGTGCTCCTCGCTCCCATGGAAGGTAAGAAGAATTGGGTGGAGGTTGGGGCCATGCTGCCCTTTATGCCATCAGAAGAGGAGTGTGAAAGCATATAGGGGGTATGTAACAACCCCAAGAGACACTACTAGGCAAAAAAAATTGGAACTCCTATGAGTGGGGCACATGTGCAGCAAGACCAGGATGCACATGTACAGATACTTGAAGAACCAATCCTTTTGGAATCCCACTAAAAACACCCTCATTCAATGATGATTCCCCATTAACTACTTTTTGAGATCTATTAATTAGCCTGTTCTTAGTCTATTTAATGTGGGCTTCATTTTGTATAGTGCTATTTTTTTAATAAACAAAGAGGAAGCAGAACCTTGTGGGGAATGCCATAGTGTTTTCCTGATTAGAGTGCCCACAAAATGTTATGGTTTTTATCTTGCAGCTTTACCTTGTACAAGCCATGTGAGCAGTTCTTAAAAGCAAGCAACTCTTTATACCCATACATCACTCTCTCTCAATTTCTCTAGTAGGAACCAATGTGAGTGAGCAGATTGCTTAAAGTAATTGGGTCACGGAAAAAGAGGGTTAGCGAGTGAATGACTTTATAGTCTGGTGGTTACATAGGAGTAGGATACTCAGGGACCACTCCCCTGATCCAATTACTTTAATTATTTATACATAATTAGTGGAACTGTTTCAACAGAATAGACTGAGGGAACCTCACATCAAAACATCCCATAGCTCAGTGATTAGAGCATTTTCCTGAGAGGTGGGAAACATCCTGTTCAAATCGTTTTCTCCCCACCAGGCAGATAGGAGGGAATTGAATCCCGACTCCACACATCCCAAGTGAGTGGTTTAACTAGGGTGCTAAAACTTATAGGGTGAGCATGGGAACCGGCACCACCTCCTGTGGTGGCCTGATTTTGAATGGGACCTAATCTGGTGTGCAGCCTCAGAGCATGCCTACCAAATTGGGCCCCACAGGCAAGGGTGAAAGTAACTTACAGGACTTACCGGTACTGCTGGAGTCCTGGGGGGCATGACCTATTCCGGAAGAGGCGTGGCCTCAAGCGGAAGAGGCGGGGCCTCTCAAGATTTAAAGGCCCTGGGGCACCAGCTGTGGCTGGGAGCCCCAGGGCCTTTAAATCAACCATGGGCTCCCAGCTGAAGAGGTGGCTGGGAGCCCCCTGGGGCTCAGGGGCAAATTAAAGGGCCCAGGGCTCCGGCCGCCGTGGGGAACCCCGAGCTTTGCCGGGCTGGGGCCGGGATTTAAAGGGCCTGGAGCTCCTGCCGCTTTGGGGAACCCCCGAGCCCTTTAAATCCTGGCCCCAGCCCGGCTGCCAGAGCCGTGGGCGGGATTTAAAGGGCTCAGGACTGCCCACAGCTGCGGGAGCTCTGAGCCCTTTAAATCCTGGCCCCAGCCTGGCCGCCAGAGTCATGGCTGGGATTCAAAGGGCTCTGGGCTGCCCACAGCGGCGGGGAGCTCTGAGCCCTTTAAATCCCGGCCTCAGCCTGGCCGCCAGAGCCGTGGTGGGGATTTAAAGGGCTCTGGGTATACATCCAGGTGGCTATAGGGCAGTAGCAGTGCCTATACCTAGGAAGGAATACTGCAGAGAGGGATCTGGAGGGTCATAGTGGATCACAAACGGGCCTTGGCTACACTGGTGCTTTACAGCGCTGCAACTTTCTCACTCAGGGATGTGAAAAAACACCCCCCTGAGCGCAGCAAGTTACAGTGCTGTAAGCTAATCCCCTCGGGGAGGTGGAGTACCTGCAGCACTGGGAGAGCTCTCTCCCAGCGCTGGTGCCGTGACCACACTTGCACTTCAACGTGCTGCCACGGGAGTGCTCCCGCGGCAGCGCTTTGGAGTTTCGAGTGTAGCCAAGCCCTAAATATCCGTGAACATCCAACATTTTTGTAACACTGTTGCAAAAAAAAGCAAACATCATTCTGGGATGTATTAGCAGGAGTGTTGTAAGCAAGACAAGAAATTGCTGATTTGGCCTCAACTGGAGTATTGTTTCCATTTCTGGGCACCACATTTCTCTAAACTGGAGACAGTCCAGAGAAGAGCAATCAAAATTATTAAAGGTATAAAAAACATGACCTATGATGGGAGATGGGAAAAACTGGGTTTGTTTAGTCTGGAGAAGAGGCGACTGAAAGGGGACATAACCTTTTATGTATTTAAAAACTGTTACAAGGGAGAGAGGAAGGGAGAAAAATTGTTCTTGTTAATCTTTGAGAAGCAACGTCAACAAGGGCGGTGTAGGTTTAAATTGTATATTAGGAAAAACTTCCCGTCAGGATGGTTAAGCACTGGAATAAATTGCCTCGGGGGGTTGTGGAATCTCCATCATTGTAGATTTTTAAGAGTGGGTTAGACAAACACCTGTCAGGGATGGTTTAGATCAGGGGTCGGCAACCTTTCAGAAGTGGTGTGCCGAGTCTTCATTTATTCACTGTGATTTAAGGTTTTGCATGCCAGTAATACATTTTAACGTTTTTAGAAGGTCTCTTTCTATAAGTCTATAATATATAACTAAACGATTGTTGTATGTAAAATAAATAAGGTTTTAAAAATGTTTAAGAAGCTTCATTTAAAATTTAATTTAAATGCGGAGGCCCCTGGACTGGTGGCCAGGACCCGGGCGGTGTGACTGCCACTGAAAATCACCTTGCGTGCCATAGGTTGCCTACCCCTGGTTTAGATAATATTTAATTCTGCCATGTATGAAGGGGAATGGACTGGATGACCTCTCAAGGTCCCCTCCAATGCTATGATTCTTTGATTCTATGCCCAGAGGTTGACGCGTAGGCACTTAAGGAACTTTTACAGAAAAAATTAGTTGCTGAGTGAGTTTACGTGCCTACAGGGTTGGGCAGCAGCCGAGTGGGAGGGATTATGGATCACAGTGGTTCCTAAAACTGGGATGCTGGCACCTAAATCAGGGGGCTAGGTGCCTAAACACCTTGTGGATCATCTGGGGCTGGGCCCTACATCCCACCCCTAAGTAGTGCCCCTCACATTTCTTGTTTCCAAAGCTGTTTCCTTGGCACCCCACAGCATTTTGTTTCTTGGGGGGGATACATTGTAGCCCCCCACCCACATTTGGAGCCTCTCTGACTTGGGCTTCATCCACCATTTCGACTCTGGGAGCTGGGAAAGTGTTGAGAGGCGCTGACTGTACCCCAGAGCCCAGGGGATGCCCCCCCATCCCCCATGGCACAGGGTGCGCCCTGGTAACATCCATCCCTGAGCCTGTAGCCAAGAGCTGGTAGCCACCTAACAGGGCCAGACGGCTGGGGGAGCCGGGGCTAGTTCTCGCCCGCCTTGCTCTCTCCCCATTGGCGCTCCGGGGGCGGTAGGGCGGGCATGCCCCGGGCAGAGGGGCAGGCTCCCCGCACGCAGGCACTGGCAGAGCCGGGCCGGTCCGCTGAGGCCGATACCCCCCTGGCTAGTGGGGTTTAAAGGCTCTGCCGCAGCCAGCCTGGGAACGGTGGGAGGCGCCAAAACGCTCCCTCCCGCCTCCCCCGAGGGCTGAGGAAGCGCCTAAGCAGAGTGGCACCTACCCTGGTCTCACTGACGGGAGGAGGAGCCGCTGCCTGGGTGGAAGGTAAACTATGGGCGGGGGGGTCCTGCAAGCGCCTCACGCCCCGACTTGGGCTGCGGCGAGAGAAGCCTGCGCGCGCCTTGCTCTGGGGACAGGCGCTGAGGCCGCGGCGCGGCGGCCGTTAGCGTGTTGAGAGCAGCAGCGCAGATCGTTCAGTTTGACAGGAACGTTTCCCCGCCCCCTCTCGAGCCGCCCGCTGCTGCGCCAGCGCCACCCGAGGGGGTGAGGGAGCAACGGTCGCGACACACGGGCGTGGGTGGCTGGGCCGTTGCTGGAAGGCGGGGCGGGGGCTGCAGCTCAAGCGGTCATCTCAGCCTGTCTCGCTCGGGCCTGGCCTCGGCCTGCTACAGCAGAGAGCTTCTTAGGGAGCCTCCCCCCCCCGCCCCTTCAGCGAGGGGAGAGTCGCAGTGGCTGGGCCGCACGGTCAGTGAGCGGATCTGCGGGCAGCCCTCGGGGCCGTGTTTCCGGGGTGCCCGGCCCTGCCATGGCGGGGCGCACCGCCAAAAAGGGTGTCGCGTGCAGGGCTCCTTCCTGGCAGGAGGATTTCGCTCCTCCAAACCAACCGCTTCCCAGTTCGAAGGTGCCGTGTGACGTGGAGGCCAGGAAGCCCCTGCCACTGTGCTAGGGAGGCACTGGGGTGCATTATGGTTACAGCGGCTCAGCCTAATTCTCTGCCTCTGCACAGGAAGGTGGGGCGCCCAGGGGGGGGGAACTCCGGGCCGTTGCAGCACCTCACTGAAAGCTTCTGCCTTTCAGGGGGTGTGTGGAGGAGGCTGCTTGGCCTCTGCCCATTTGGGATGATGTAGAGTGGCAGACAGCCAGTAATGTAACAATATTGTTCCTGTAGGCAGCTCTAATACATGTGATTTTTAAGGGAGAGTACTGTTTATTTTTATGTGGCTGATGGTGCAACTTTTTAAGAAGCCCAACTTGAGAAGCCAGTTCTGACTCCACTGTTTGTCAATTTCAAAACAGCCTCTTCCTCATCCCCTTGTAATCCACTCTGCAGTGAAACAGGGCTATAATACTACTGATCTTTGGGGCAGTTATTCTGTTTTTGCTTTAGTACACCTTGCCTATTGCTAAGCACTGTGTAAACTTGCAGCACAATATAAAGGATTTGACTTGTTGGAATTTAACTGTATATTGACTCTCCCGCTCTATTTCATGGCTTTTAGTTAATTTAGGCATG
The DNA here is from genome assembly GCF_020497125.1 of Mauremys mutica. Taxonomy (NCBI): domain Eukaryota; kingdom Metazoa; phylum Chordata; order Testudines; family Geoemydidae; genus Mauremys; species Mauremys mutica. Next base: position 306,388,260 of record NC_059072.1, on the reverse strand, counting down.
TTTTTCCCCCATTGGCAATGTTTTGCATTACATAGCTGTAATGTGTGGGAGGCCTTCACAGTTGGCCCTAGTTGTGATAGTTGTGTTATCCAGCCTGAACCTCACAAAGGGCTAGGTTACAATGGCTTGGGCTCAATCCACCAGAAGAGGGTGAAGCTTTCTTGACAGTCATATGGGAAGACATTTTGTGACATTACTGCTATCTCAGAGTCCAGGATCAGAGATAGGGGAAAACAGGAATTGCCATACTGCATCAGATCCATGGTCCATGCAGTCAATCTGCCTCTGACACTGGCCCGTACTAGATACTTAAGGAAAATATTAACAAAATCCTCAAAAGGGCAATTATGGAATAATTTACACATGGGAAAGGCCTCTTACCCCCTTGCTTAGATTCTGGCCTGTGTCCTGAAGCATAAGAATGTCAACTGTTTCGCACAAACAAAATGAATCCTTACGATTGTAATTCTGTTATTTCTAAAAACGTCCAATCCTTCTAAGCTCTTGGCATCAGAGACTCCAGCTAGATTCAGACATTTCACATCTTGATAAAGAGGAGTAGAGTAAATACCGTCCATTGAAGGGAGTAAGCACAAACACTGCTGCTGAATTTAGGTAGTACTTCAGTTACTTGTTGGTGTCACAGTGAACTGTAGTAAATAAATAGTATTGTTAGCACCTATGGCTCTTACGCTTGCCTAACTCCCACTGAAGTCATTGTGGGTTTTGCATGCATAAAGGCATAAGGATTAGGACCTGTGCTAATATAGATTTGTCCAATAAATATCTAGTAAGACAATTTTAATCACATGATTAAACAAAAAGAAATTCATATTTGAGGTGATCCACCCATTGAGTCTAGATTTTGCAGGGCTCAGATGTTTGGAATTAAAGTACTGACAGACCATATGAGAACTGACAAGCCCTGATACAAAGGGGTAGATGCAATCTTCAGAACATTGCACAGACCTGAAATACTGATATTTTTACTTTTACTGAAATACTGATATTCCTAAAAATCTATTTTCCTTTGGACCAATGGCAATTTACATGTGAAGTTTGAAGCATGGCACCTGGAGTTAAAACAGCCATGTTCTGAAAACAAAGGTCCTGATAGTGCAGGAAGCTGCACGTTAGCTGACATTTATGACCATGCAGAGCCTCACTGAATGCTTCTAAAGACTGAAAGCCTGGAGAGTACTTCTGTTTATATTAATTTGAAATAACATTAAAGCAAAAGAGGACTAAATATTTCTTTTTAATTTTCAAATAGGAGCAAATATTAATATTGAATGGATACTTTACAATTAATTAAATAAAAGTTTAACATTTATTAATAACCCAGCCTGCCACTAAGATTAAAGGGTAAAAACAATATAGTTGTTTGCATTTTCAAGTAGTAGAACCAGAAAGATAAACATATTTTTAAAAAAAGAAGAAAAAAATGAAGCAGCATAAAACAGCTGCCAACTGGGGGAAAAAATTGCTAATGGGGGGAAAACAGGCCTAAATTAATTAAAAGCCATGAAATAGAGCGGGAGAGTCAATATACAGTTAAATTCCAACAAGTCAAATCCTTTATATTGTGCTGCAAGTTTACACAGTGCTTAGCAATAGGCAAGGTGTACTAAAGCAAAAACAGAATAACTGCCCCAAAGATCAGTATTATTATAGTTCTGTTTCATTGCAGAGTAGATTACAGGTGATGAGGAAGAGGCTGTTTTGAAATTGACGAACAGTGGAGTCGGAACTGGCGTCTCAAGTTGGGCCTCTAAACATTTTATAGCATCAGTCACATAAAAATAAACAGTACTTTCCCTTAAGATCAGATGTATTAGAGCTGAGTACAGGAACAATATTGTTACATTATTTTCCCAAAAGGCAGATCTTACATTAATAAAAGATTTATTTTTATTCTGTGACATTTAAGAAAGATCTGGATAAATAAGATTCCTGGACTAATCATAACCCTTTCTCTCACTGCTGGGGTCACTCACTAATTATCTGAAAATGGCCCCATTGTAATCCCAAACTATTCTCTTACATATTAAAATCATTCTTGCATTCAACTCTCACCATCTGAAACACTGCCTTCAAAAAGAATGTTTACTCTTGTAGAAAGAGGTTGTGATATTTTAATTTGAATTTTGTAACTTTTAGCAATATGAGATTTGTCTAATTGTAATTTTCTAGACCTTCAGATATTTACCTGGAATTGTCTGTGGATCTGCTTCTTCAGACAGATCCACAATTTCTATACGAGCTTTGTTACTATTTTCAATAGCCTCTGTACATTTATATTGCCTTTTTTACTTTATTCATCTTCTGCTTGGTAGTGATTAATTGATTATCATTTTCTTCTAAAGCTTCATATTTATTACCAAATGTATCTTTAATTTTTGCCACAGTCAAGTAGGCAGAAATCTATTACTTAATCATAGAATATCAGGATTGGAAGGGACCTCAGGAGGTCATCTAGTTCAACCCCTTGCTCAAAGCAGGACCAATCCCCAGATGGATATTTGCCCCAGATCCCTAAATGGCCCCCTTGAGGATTGAACTTACAACTCTGGGTTTAGCAGGCCAACGTTCAAACCACTGAGCTATCCCTCTCCATTTGACTAGAGGTGGTTGAAGAATACAAAAAAATTCTACACTCTGAATATAAATAACTTGCCTCATCTCAGTTTCTGCTACCCATACATGTAAGTCAAGTAATGAAAATCAGTTTATTTAAATCATCTCTCTGACCCTTACTCTTTCTTTTAAGAGTTCTCTTTTTTTTTTAAACCAACTTTATTTCTTCTGGCCTTAAATGTAGCACCACAAACTGATATTTCTTTGTAAACCATAAAAGGAGGGAAAGAAAAAAAAAAGATTTTTCACAACATTGAGTTTTAAAATCTTATTCTTTGCTCTCTTCCTGTCCTGTTGTTTCTTGGGTTCAACATATTAGTAGCCTCTAACATCTTCAAACCATTTCTAATATGTTTGTGATATTTCTAACATGCCTAAGGGTATGTATATGTTTGGAGCTAGCTAGGATTGTGGTTCTCTGCTTGCATAGACATATGTGCATTAGCTCTCATCAAGCTAGCATGCTAAAAATAGGCTAGCTCCCTGGATATGTGACCACAGGGTCCTGGGATGGGGAGGGATTGCACTCAGGCCAGCTAGCCCGTGCCACCACTCACTGCTGACTGCTCTACTGCAGCTATGCTACTATTTTTAGTGTGCTAGCATGTCTGCACAAGCTGGGAATCGCACCCCTAGGTCCAAGTGTAGATGTAGCCCATATGGTAAAACAAAGATAGCACTGAGCATGCCTTAAAGGGCAATATTTTGACAGTATTCCTTGTTCCTGGTGTGCATATGTATTTTCTTTTGTTTGTTCTTTTCACTATGTGTCTCTCTTTCTCTCTTCCCCCCCTCCCCCTCTTCAGTTTCCCTAGCTACTGGTTCATCCTTGGAAAAGGTGTTTTCAGATAGGTGAGTCTTGCAATAAGATGCAGGTTCAGGGCCTATACCCACATTGACTTCCGTGGATCTGTTCACAGGGATCAGCCCACATAATCAATAGTCGGATCAGGGCCTTACATTTGAATACAGTCAGGATTGGGCTCCATCTGATCTCAGACACGATATTCTGCAGCTGAGGTCTTGCTTCTGGAAAAAATAGATTGTGCCCCTAAACCTGTCTTATCCTGGGCCATCCTAATTTTAGCATCCCTATAGCGTGTAGCTGTCTTGCAAGGTAAAGGATGGATATGTGGTATTTGAAGTATCTTAGATATAGCCTGTAAACTGCCTTTAAAATGAATCTGGAAAGGGACAACCAGCCAGTGGAGATTGTGAATTAGTGGCTCCTTGCCACTGATCCAGTCTGTGATCATTAGGATTCCACCTAGGATCTGCTAGGAGGACCATGTCGGCGGCCACAGGGACGTTGTCCTGATCCCTTTCGTGTCTCCGCTGTGCCTCCTCCCTTGCCTTGGACATAACCTGATTCCGCTCCACCTCAGACAACAGGGTCCTCATAAGGATATTACAGTCATCCCAATCAGGCTTGTGGCTAGCCAGGCATCCCTCAAAGACTGAAATAAACTTGCTTGGGTTCGTGGAGAATTCCCCTGCCTGTACCTTAAAGGCTGCTAGGTCCACTGGGTTAAAAGGCACATGGGTGTACACTTGCATAGTAGTTGCCTCTCGGGCTTCTGTTCCCTGACGGGCTATTACGGTCTCGGTAATCAACGGATAGAATCCCACTGAGGGGGCACTCTCAGGAACCCGGGGTACCCTGTCCTGATATGGTGGGGGTGTGAAAGCCAAAGGTGACACTGGATCTGCCATTACAACTGTGGGGGGGTTCTGGGGACTAACAGTAGTTACTACCGAACCTGTCGGAGTCAAATTACACTTTTGCAAAATATCTGTTCTATTTCGTAAAGCCATAAATAATTGCGCATACAGATGTTCATTCCATTTATCTGTTCGCTGACAAAACAGGAGTAATTGAAGGATCGTGTTATAATTAAGTGATCCTTCCGGTGGCCACCTTTCCTGGCTCTCTAGCTGATATTGAGGCCAGTCAACTGTACAGAACCTTTTTAGCTTTCTCTTAGTCATTGGATCCGATCCAAACACTTTCCAATTTGCTAGAATGCATTCTAAGGGCATACACCGTGCCCTGCCTGCCGTACTCTGTCCCTGCTCCATATCCTAGAGTGACACTGGGCGTCCCCAGGTCCTAACAGGCAAAAGTCCAGACCACTGGACTGTTCCTACCTTATCCAAGGGACCGGTTCCACACCATCGCCCGCAACTGCTTCTCCACTATCCGAGCGCGTTGCACTGTTGTGCCCTCTGGGGTCGATCAAACCGCGTCTCCGCCAAGGCCCCCGATGAAATCACCGGTGCGCGCTGGGCGTCGGTCGTCGCCGCAATCTGTCGGCCGCCGGGAGGGATCCGGGCAAGGCCAAATTTCAGCCTGGAGCCCCACGTTGGGTGCCAAGAACTGTTGCCGGCACAGAGGGCCCGAGGGGGCAACAGCGGGATTCGTTGCCCGGTGTGCTTCGCGCCAATGAACATACCAGGGTGGAGAAGCAGACAAAGTTTATTTGAGATCTCAAAGCGGTGCAAGGAGACTGGCACGTCTCAAATCAAGCGCGCAGATACAAGCAGCTTTTCCTTTTTATATTCAAGTTGTTTGCTTCAGCTTAGTTTCCCCCCCCCTTTGTTCCCCGCCCTCCTTCCTCCCTCCCTCCCTCCCTCCTGTAGCAACTACAGTAAGCAACCTTGGCTGCTGCAAGGGTAGCTTGTTAGCAAATTTTCCTAGACCTGTTATCTTGTCCTTCACAGAGGCATGTAGGCTTCCCTTATCACTACCGCTTCAGACTGCCTTGAGCTGTTAGCTGACTGTTACACATTCTGTTTTGCAGCTGCTAGCATTTTAGGTTGGTTAAAGTTCATCATGGAGGAGCTTTGGTTCACTTAGGCCTAGAGCAGGAGGGCTTCATCGACACTCGTGGTCTTCCACCCCCCCGAGTTACCTAGAGTTATGCCTAGTGACACCAACAACAGGAACAGTAAGGAATTCAAAAAGACCCCATGGCTTCGTACTTTCTTGACGGATGATGTTTGGATGATCTCAATCAAGGGTGAGATCACTGTTCCAGTAAGTTTGTCACATTTTCCCCCTCTTTCTAGTAGCATCACTTCCATCTTGTCAAGGTTCAGTTTGAGCTAGCTGCTCTTCAACCAATTGTTTATTTCTTCCAGGCTCTGGAACATCTTGGTAATGGAAAATGTCATGTCAGTGGAAAAGCAAATGAAGAGCTGTGTGTTGTCAGCTTATTGTTGACATTGGAGTCATGACATTTCACTATCTCCTCAAGTGTTATCATGTTGTATGTTAAAAAAGCAAGATAATATTGAAAAGGGAACCCCAAAATGAGTGGTCTAGGAAAGGAGCCCCTCATTCTCTGTGATATGTTCAATAGGAATGAATGAATTCCGAGTACTATTCTATCTGCTCCTGACATGTCCTTTATGTAAGCTAGCAGCACTTCATGATCAAAGGATGCCTAGAAATCAAGAAGTATTGGAATAGAGGTTTGGCCCCTCTTTAAGGACATCAGTAGGCCATTAATTATGGCTTTTTCCTCATACTTCTCTCTCTCCCAACTCTCAGCCAGTGGTTATAGGTTTTATATAAAGAAACTGCAGTCTTGTATGTTTTAGGAACCATCCATAGAGACACCTGGGTGTGATCAGTGGGATTCACAAACACTCCAAACAAGTGGGAGGAAAGACTAAACTGTATATCAAAAAATTCTGCTCACAAGGAACACACGTAGAGGGATAATTTATAGAAATTACATTACAAATAGAAATTAGCTCAATGGACCTGGTCAAATATATATAGTAAAATGGTGTTCTGTGCTCCCAATTGGAACTACCTTTGAGTTTGGGAACCCAGACTCAATCTTATCTGTTGTGTAGAAGGCCCATAAGTAACTTGTCCAAGGCCACATGGTGAGTCAAGGACAGACCCAAGATTAGAACGTAGGAATTGCCAGCCCTAAGATCAGTCCACAAGAACATGCTGGCTCTGGAATTATACATTGTAGTTGGGTTCCAGATAGGAGTGTTTGTGTGAGAGACTAAAATATATAAATACATCTTTTTGTATATGTGTTTCTATTAAAATAAAATGCTGGTGTGTTCACTTAAGAACTGAGTCTTTAGAATAAAGTTTGCTGTTTCCTGCTCCCAGCCCTCATGTTCTACATAATTTATTGGGAAAACTGAAAGTTAAATTGTGACTAGATCTTAAACCGTAGATCATTTTTCCCTGCATCTTTAGGCATTCTCTTATGTTGGTTACTTTTAAGGTAACAAAAACTAGTATGCAAACAAACGTCTTCTGGATACTTGTTTTAAAGTAAGGGATCTCAATTATTTTATGCATATTTTAAGATTTGGTAGATGAGGATCTCTGATAACATCTCAGCAACAGCTAAAATTGTATTTTTCTGCTGTAACTGTGGTTCTTGAATATTCATTATATATATGTGATTAAAGTATTTTTTTTCTTCTCTGTCTTATTTTGAGTATTTAGTATTTATTTTTCAGCAACAGTAATCTTGCTCTGGAAATCTGACTTCCTAAGAACACACAAGACATGTGGTTACAGATGGATCATCAGTAGTACTTTAAAAATATACAGGTAAAATAATTTTTGACCAAAGTGGTGGCTCCATGTTACACTTTTTTTAAAGGATTCAAATGAAACGGTTACACTGAAATATAATATTTTAGAAAGAACACCTTTCATACAAATATCTAGAGACCAGGGTGTATTTTTTTCACTAAACTTTTCTAAAGGGATTCTGATAAAGGAACATCCCCCTTGTAGTTGGGGGAACCTAAGGCACTCCAGGAGGGCTCTGTGTAGGGGCTTGCAGAACAGCTTGCAGAATTTGTCCCCAGAGTAAAACTTCCTCACAGATATTTAGGGTAAACAAAAAATTTCTGCATGGTGGGGAGGAGTTTGTATACTCCTTTTTCCTGGAAATGAGTTGAAAGGTGTTCTACCTCACTGATCTTCTCTTAAAGATGAAGAAGACGGGGGAGTGGAGAATCTCTTTCCTCCACTGAATTAAAATAATAGTAATTGAAATGGATCATCCTAACGTATGTGGACCTTTACTAATGAATAGAAATGAATTTGAAGACAAAAGCGCCATGCTTTGTGCTAAACATAATCAAATTATAATATTCCAATCCAGTTGATGAATAGCATTGATTTATAGGTTTCAGTTCAATCAGAACAAAAGCTGATATTATTGCTCTGTATAAATACATCAGGATGGGAAACACCAGGGAGGGAGAAGAGCTGTTTAAATTACAGGGCAATGTTGGCACAGGAACAAATGGGTATAAGCTGTCCATGAATAAATTTAGCGTGGAAATTAGAAGAAGGTTTTTAACCATATAAAGAAGTAAGGTTCTGAAACAGCCTTTCAATAGGAATAATGAGGGTAAACAGCCTAAGTAGTTTTAAGATTGAGTTTGTAAGATTATATGACAGGATTGCCTGTGATAGCAGAGGTCTGGACTTGATGACCCAGGAGGTTTCTTCCAGTCCTATATTCTTAACCTTTCCAAAATGTAGAGTTCCATATTCACACTTAAATTGGAAAATCTAATCCATAATTCATGACTGTACTCTTAGGAAACCTGTCAGTAGTATAAATTTACTGTATTCTAGGGAAGCCCTAAATGTCTTCTGTGGGACATATGCCAGGGTTGCTAAGGAGAGTTGGAAGACCGGAAGGCTAAATACCAATAAGGTCCAGAATTAGCAAGTTACTCTAAGCATCTGAGTAGTCCCATTGGATTCAGTGTGACTACTTGCATGCTTGAAGTTAGGCACGTTCTTAAGTTAAATGTTCACATATGTGGCATCCTTCACAAACATAATGTACTACTGTTTGTTTGTGCATTGGCAGCACACACAGTTTCTAATCAGGATAGATGCCCTGTTGTGTTAAGTGATATACAGACAGTGGAAAATCCAGCAGACAAGCATAAAGTTAACTGCTTCTGTTTTACCCTGTTATGAGTGGAAAAAGGAGAGAGGGGGAGATGAGACGAGGCTAAAGTGGAAATAATAGAGTATCCTATGAAACATAGGATGAAAGTCACATTGGGCAAATGAAGATAAGCTCTTAACGTATGTTTAATCTCATTATGTTTGAGATGTTAAATGCATAAAATCAAGAAATTCAAAATGATAGTTTCCAAAGTAGGTGTAATTCATTCATTTTACATATACAGTATTTGTATTTGCTGTTAGATGTATACCTTAAATGTAATATGGCTAAGCAATAGTTATTGTGCCATTTTAATTTTATTTGGGATTTGTTGTTCTGGAGAGAATAGAATTTTTTTTACCACTATATAATTCGATTCCATACACACTTCAAATGTATATCTTTGGCTTGTGTATTAGTTTACAGATTTTGAAATTAGAAGTATCTATGTTTAGCAGAAAGGTAGCTAGCTCTCTAGAGCTTCTTTTTATGCCTTCTTTAAGGTGTAGTACTCACCTAAAAAGTGATTTGTAAAAGTGGAACCTTATTACTCAGCAGATCTACTCCCTATTTTTATTCAGAATTCTATTGACTTTCTGTAGTGGAAAAAGTAAGATTGTTATTACTGTCTGACCTAGAATCAGCACACCTTTGAGAAAATGAAATAGATTATTTTTTGGCTTGTTCAGTAAATAATTTTTAACAGAGTTTCAATAGCCTGGCCATCTGTACAACCTCACTGAGGGCATGAGGGTTGCATATATGTAGTTAAGGGAAGAATTTGAGGATGGGGTGTTGTACTAGTTTATCTGAAGGCAGCATTCGATCTGTACAATCTGTTCTTATTGTTGATGCAAGAGTTGGAAAGCACATATCTTGACATTCGGATACCAGGTTGAGTTTGCAGAGCTGTCGATTTTCCTTGTAAACTGAGAAAATGTTAAGGGAATCATTAAACAATAAAATCAGAAACCCAAAAAGCCATTTTATATCCGTAAAGTCACTTTTTAGAGGAGAGCTGTAGGGAACAGTATCTGAGGGGGTTATGCTAAACAGGGCATAATATGTGCAATAAACTATCTATTTTACATCATCATATTTTTGTTTCCTGATCAGCTTTATTCAGTTTTAGAAAAGCACATAACTACCACTTTAAGCATTTGTATTAGCCAAGTTTTAAATTCATTCTTTCTATTAGAGTGCATAAAGGACCTAGAAAATTACTTTAAGCATTAAATACACTTTTTCCTTCCCATTCCGAGTCAGATACCTGAAAAACAGATTTAAAATTTTACTATTCTCCCCCCCCAAAAAAAAAACACCATTGGGCTAAAAACTAGCCTGAGAATATTCAACTCAACTTATTGGAAAGTTATCTTAAGCCAATTTCAGGCAGTTTTGAAAAACTTTTCAGTGAGAGAGCAGCAGGCCAGGGTCCCTCTTCGTAATTTTAGAGACCAAATGCCAAGAAGTTTGTCCTGTCCTTGATCTCCTTCTTAACACACACATTTTAGTTGAACTAAAACACTTAAAATGTAGATAATTCTATAATATATAGTCACGAGGAATATGGTATCTTGATTTTAACCAAAATTATTTCTCTGCAGGCCGGTGGTACAGGATCAAGTCCATATGGAGGCTGAATCTCCTGTTTCCCATGGAGTCACTGGCAAGGTCAGAGTTGAGCATCACAGCAGAATATGAGTTTGTTTTGTGCACGTCATCTACATTACTTGTAGATAAAGAAGTTTAGTTGGCTGCATTATAGTAGTGCTGTACTAAAGGTTATGAGAGTATCACAAGACCAAGAATTTAGATAAGCAGCATTTCTCTCACAAGTGTTAATGTTCTTATCTGATTCAAGAGAACGTTAAACAGAGGAGCAGTATATTTTCATTAAGTAGTTTGACTTGTTCCGCTGGTCTACAGAATCACTTTAATTTATCATGAAGCTCCACACTAATTGATTCCAGCCTAGTGTTTTGGCAACGCGCATCTGTAGGAATTAATTATTCTACAGTGATGTGATAACTTTCCCCCAGCCATTTTTTCATCCTAGGAGTATAAAACTGAATAAAACACTTAATTCAAGTTTGGGAGCATAATAGTGAATTTTTAAAATTAACTATCCTAGAAAGAAAACTGGGCTAGCCAGTTTCTATATGGGCTGTTAAGATCAGATGGTTTGAAGAAGTATTGAATGATCCAAGCCTGCACTGGTTGTGGAGCAGTGAATATGAAAACTACGTTCACAAAGATAAAATTTCTCCTAGTGTTTGGACGTGCTTGCAATGTTGGTCTTTAGACTCCTCAACAGCACAGTGGGTGGGCAGTCAGAGAGAGTCCTTCTGCTAATATCTTCTTCAAGTAGGTTCTCAATGTCAGGTGTGCATGTGACCCATGCGTCTTTGATTGGAGATTTTTGGTAGCAATGCTCATATGGCCTGCACATGTGTCCTACACAACCTCATGCCCTGTATCCAGGATGTATAGAGCTGCTCGGGCAACCTCCCCATCCCCTAGTTCCTTCTCAACACTTTGGTCTGAGATGGAACATTTAGCACGCCTGCTTCTATTGTTCAAATTTTAGCTTCTGCCTTTAAGTTTAGTTAGTGCAGTTATTTACTTTTATACTTTTTATATGTTTCATTTTGTGTGAGGGGCTTGTTTTATACTTCTGATCATCTAACCTTACCCAATCATCACCATAACATCGGATGTATCTCTTTTGGACCAGAGAAGGGGTTGCATTTAGGGGGACACACTATTCAGGGCAAATGGTCTGCCCAAGAAGCGCTTTTACACATCAATCTTTTGGAGCTGCGGGCAGTCAGGAATGCTTGTGTTCACTTCTTGCCATTAATCAAGGGGAAAATCTGTGAAGGCCATGACAGACAACATAGTCTGCATGTTCTCCATCACCTGTCAGGGAAGGGGGGAAGATCCTTTTCTCTTTTGTAACAAAACAATAAAGCTTTGGAACTGGTGTATAGCCAATCATACCCTCATTTCAGCCACTTACTTTTCAGGTGTACAAAACACCATGGATGACAATCTCAGCAAGCACTTCTTCCAATATTACAAATAGGGGTTGGACTCTGATTCTTAGTCACATATTACTGACCTCGGGGTTTCTTTGTCACCATCACCAACAGGAAGTGCAAACAATTCTGCTTGAGCAGAGGATTGAGCCTCCATTCACTTGAGATGCCTTCTTCATTCCGTGAATTAAGGGTCTCTTGTATGTGTTTCCTCCAACATATTTCGTTCTCAAATTGGTAAACAAGATTAAGCAAGATAAAGCCAAGACCACATTAGTGGTTCCAATGTGGCCCAGGCACGTCTGGAACCCTTACTAGATTCACTTTACTGTCTCTCCACTGTTGACTCTTCCGTCCATTTCCCATCTGCTCTCTCAGATCTCTGGTCAGACTCTCCATTCCAGTCTGGGAGTTCTTCATTTCAAGGCTTGGCTGCTCAATAGTTCTCAGGAATAGACTCTTCCTGTTCTGCACACGTGTTATTAAACAACAGGAAAGTATCTACCCAAAGTACTTACCTTCAGAATGGAAGAGATTTCAACACTGGTGTGTCCGACAACAATTTTCATCCATTAATTCTTCCCTCTCTGCTAATCTTGACTATCTGTTGGAATGATAAATTTCAGGATTATCTATGAGTTCCATCAGGGTTCACTGGTGGCTATAAAGGCCTGCTGTTCCTCTGTTGAGGGATTCTCAGTGTATGTTCATCCAAGGGACTGAGAAACCTTTTTTCTTATGTTAGATTGGCCAGTCCTGTATAGGATCTAAACTTGATAATTAATTGTCTTACGAAACCCCCTTTGAGCCAATGGCCACTTGTACCCTTCTTCACCTATCCATGAAAATGAACTTTTTGGTGACCATCTCTTCCCCCAGAAGAGTCAGGGGCTTTAATGGCAGATACAGGCAGTCCTTGACTTTACGACGTTTAAGTTACGACGAATGGCACTTATGATGTTTATAAATTGTCATTGTGTTTTGATTTTTATGATGTTGGCTTTGACTTTACGATGCTTGATGCGACATTGTTCCTATGGGAAATTCGAGTTACGACGTTTTTGACTTGAGATGCAATATTCAGGAACCAATTGTGTCGTAAGTCCGAGGAGTGGCAGTACTCCTTTTACACTATTCCTCAAGGACAAAGTTTGACTATGACTACATCTTAAGTTCCTTTCTACTGTGACTTCTGCATTTCACATCCACCAAGTCATCCATCTCCCAAGTTATTTTCCCAAACCCACACCAGTTTAAGGAAGATGCTGCCTTCAACACTTTGGACATTAGGAGGGTTTTATCTGGACAGAATCAAACCATGTGGAAAGTCTCACAGGCTATTTGTTTTGATTGTGAACAGATCCAAGGGGTCCACAGTCTCCACCCTGAGTCTCTGGAGGTGGCTTTCAGGATGTATCCTCATATTTAACCTCCTCCTATGAGGAGCTCATTCTATGAGATCTCTGTCTACATCTGTGGTGTTACTTAAACATGTTCCTGTTGAGATTTGCAAGGCTACGACCTGGACTTCGATACATACCTTTTCCAAACATTATGTGGTGGTTCATTTTTCTAGATCAGTTTTGTCTTCAGTATTAGACTCAGCTCTGATGGGGAGTATGGAAGGTAAGGAGATAAAAAATTGAGAATAAGGGAGCCACAAATATCATCTCAGTCCCTTAGTGGGTCGAACTTATCTGTTAATTTCTAAGACAGATTTCTAGTTAATTCATGGGTGTTAGCAAATTGTATTAAAGCATCTTTATTTTTATATTTTACAAGGATTTTAATATAACAATATTTTTATTGGGCAGTTTTGGTAATGCTTTTTTTTTTTCATTGTTTCCTATAATGTATGATTTTTAGTTTTGTACGTAATGTTAAAGAAATGCTGTAATTTTCATTACTTTTTATATACGGGTATCTTTGAGTGTCTCTAGACTAGGGATGTTATTGAAGAGAAAACAACACTGTTATTTGTTCTGACCCATCAGCTGGGCAGATAGGAGAGAACTGAAACACAGACTCTAAATCAGGGGTCGGCAACCTCTGGCACGCGGCTCACCAGGGTAAGCACCCTGGTGGGCCGGGCCAGTTTGTTTACGGCAGGTTTGGTCGATCGTGGCTCCCACTGGCCATCCCAGGTCTATGGTAGCGGCCTGGGACGGCGAACCGCGGCCAGTGGGTGCTGCGATCGGCCGAACCTGCCGACACGGCAGGTAAACAAACTGGCCCTGTCCGCCAGGGTGCTTACCCTGGTGAGCCGTGTGCCAGAGGTTGCTGACCCCTGCTGTAAATCTTTAAGAAAAGAGTGTCTGTTTTCGAGAAAGCCAGGAAATGTATGCAGACGGAGGTAAATCTTGGCTGTTCTTTAGAATTTCAGGCTACATCACATCAGCAAATGCAGCTTGGAGAACAGTCGGTGACATTGTGAAAAGCAGTCACTTTAAGAGTCTGTGATATTTAAAAAAAAGAAACAAACAAAACTAAAAAACTGCACATCAACCAAATATTGACATTGAAGTATTACCATTCTGACCTAACTGGACAAACATTTCATTGGTTTTGTGTCCATAAACAAATGTTAAACAGTACCAAACAAGGAACGCAGAGCACTGAGGAAGGCATTTGGCCAATGTGTTTATTTATAGATGCATTCAATATTATTTTTACTTACTGTTCAGTGAATGTCTTTAGGTGAGGTGCATTGAAAAATAAATGTCTTTTAATCAGTTCTTCTTTGAGTAGATGCAGACGTGTATTCTAAGTAGGTGTGTGTGCGTGCCAGAGGTAGAGACTTTTGCCTAGCAGTATCCATAGAGTGCAGTGCTTGTGCCTCATGCCTGTAGCCTCTCCCCAGCTATATGAGGTGGCGCTGCCCCGAGTCCCCTCAGTTCCTTCTCACTGTCGGCTGTAGTCGGAGCTCTCTGTGGTTGTTGCGTCACAATCTTGCAATTTATATTCTAAGCCTAGTATTATTGAATATAGTTAATAGTCAGTAGTGTTAGAGTAAAAGTTATAGACTATAGCATAGTTGTAACGGTAGTTCTCCTCTGGGATGCAAGCATTGCACTTTGTGTGAATTAGCGATTCCCAACAGTGACCCCCACATGCTGTGCTTGCTCTGCCTTGGCAAAGCCAAGTTTAAAGAGTGCTGTTCGATCTGTAGGTCATTTTAAAAAGAGGACTCAAGTGACACAAGACCTTTGCCTGAAGCAGCACCTGCTTGAACAGGCCATGAGGCCTGACCCAGTACTGAGGACTTCCTTAGGCTGCAGATTGCCCTCCGGCTTGGAAAGTGCTGCTGCTTCCCGTTCTGGGGCACAGGCCTTTCTGAAGAAGTGCAGGAATTGTTCTCTGCCGTGAGCACCAAAGAAGAGGTCGCATATGATGGATTGTGAGTGCTCCAACTCCCGAGGTGACTCTTCTGGTGCCGTCTCTGGTGCACAGGATGGCATAGGTGCCTCCGACCCTTCCCAGGTAGAGGGTATGGAGGGCAGATACCTTGTACTGTTGACTCTGGTTCCAGCCTCTGAATGTCTGTTGAGTCTGGTGCCAATGGGAAGAATGCCGGTAGCGACAGTGTCAGTAATGTTGGCGTAACAGGCTACAGTGGACTTCCTCTGCCTTTCGGTCCCGACATTTGATTGCGGTTCAGACACTATTTCAGTAGGAATTCTTGGTGGAGAGTTGTTTGTGTTTGCAAGTTTATACAACAAATTTGTTATGAGGTCATTGGCTTGTGCTAAATGGCAGGATTTTATCCTTATTCAGAAGACTTTTTTATACTTACATGTGGAAATCTAAATGATAACTAAATTCGTATAGATTATATATTTAGTGATCTGAAGCAGTGTTGAAACAGATACATCTAAAACCACAAAGGAGGATTATAATGAAGCCTTTGTTATTTCAGATGCCTGAAAATAAATTTGGATATTTTTCAAGCGCAAGAGTGTTCTTGGGTAGACTTTTAAAGGAGTTTTTCTTTTTTCATCAGTAGATTTTGTAACATAATGGGGATTATGAATTTTTAAAAAGTTTTTAATATCTTGTAGTATATAATCGGGGAGTTATATGATGAATAGGTTTGAAATGCTTATAATTGTGGGTTTTTTTAAATATCTATTATAAAATTCTTTCCCTTTCCTACCTCCCCTTAATAAAGGACTGAATGCTATTTTAATCTCTCTGATGGACTAATTTGTATGCAGTACATATTACTTAAAAACATTTTATTTGACTATTTTAGAATTGTTGGCTTAAAATGAAATCTATTTAAGTTCTCTCATTTAAAAACTAATACATAAAAAAATAAGAAACGAGGTGAAATCCTCACTCTTTTTTGCCATTTACTTTAGTGGAGCTAGGCTATTACTTAAGGTTTTATTGTTTGCCACAAATTGTAACTAACATCCAGATTAGACTAAACTGAAACACTAGGTCTTTACAAATATTGCAGAGATGTCATAGCTAAGAATTTGAAATAAATAAATTGGTTGTTTTCATCAGGGTTGATTTGATTTAAATCATGATTAAAATTGATTTAAATCACTAGTCAGGAAGACTTGATTTAATCATGGATTTTTACATAAAAGTGCATTCTTGTTGGTTGTTATAACCTTAATACAGGTGTCGGCAACCTCTGGCATGCGGCTTGCCAGAGTAAGCACCCTGGCGGTCTGGGTCAGTTTGTTTACCTGCCGCGTCGGCAGGTTCGGCCAATCACGGCTCCCTCTGGCCACGGTTCGCCGTCCCAGGCCAATGGGGGCTGCGGGAAGCCACAGCCAGCACATCCCTCGCCTGCGCTGCTTATGGCACTTATGATGTTTATAAATTGTCATCGAGTTTTGATTTTACAATGTCGGTTTCGACTTTACAATGCTCGATGCGATGTTATCTCTGGAGACACAAATCCACAGTTTGAGAGCTGCAAAACTAAGCATTTCTGATGGTATCTTCTAGACCAGAGGTGGTCACACTACGTCCCACGGGCCACATCTGGCCCGTGGGACCCTCCTGCCTGGCCCCTGAGCTCCTGGCCTGGGAGGCTACCCCTGGCCCTTCCCCTGCTATCCCCCCTCCCCCACAGCCTCAGCTAACTCCGCGGCTGGCACAATGCTCTGGGCGGCGGGACTGCGAACTTCTGAGGCAGTGCAGCTGCAGAGCCCAGCCTGACCCAGTGCTCTGTGCTGCGTGGTAGCGATGGCGTGGCTGGCTCCTGCCAGGTGGCGCGGCTGTAGCACTGCCAGCTACCAGTGCTCCAGGCAGCGCGGTAAGGGGGCAGGAAGCGAGGGGGTTGGATAGAGGGCAGGGAAGTTTGGGGAGGTGGTTAGGGGACAGGGGTATAGATAGGGGCCAGGGCGATCAGAGGGTAGGGAACAGTGGGGTCAAATGGGGGCAGGGGTCCTGGGGGGGCAGTCAGAAATGAGAGGAGGGGTTGAATGGGGCGGTGGGGGCAGTCAGGGGACAGGGTGCGGGGGGGGGTGGATGGGGCAGGGATTCTGGGGGGGCAGTCAGGAATGAGACGGGGGGGTTGGATGGGCCAGCGAGGGGCAGGCAGGGGCAGGGGTTCCGGGGACGGTCAGGGGACAGGCTGCAGGGGTGGTGGTGGATGGGGCAGGAGTTCCGGGGGGGGGGGGCAAATAGGGGGTGGAGGCCAGGCCATGACCCCCTCCCCTAACCAGCCCTTTATACAATTTCTGAAACCCGATGTGGCCCCCAGGCCAAAAAGTTTGCCTGCCCCTGTTCTAGACTGAGCACTGAGTCCCATTGGGTAGATAGAAAGATTAACCTAAATAATATGTACAGAAGCCTCGGGAAGCCCATAAGATTGGGTCCCTAATCCATGAACTACTGGAACTCATTTACAAAACTTTTCTTAAACATTACATGAATATATTGTCTCATACTACAGAATTAGAATTTATAATCCCTATTCCATCTTGAGATTGCTTTTTGACGAAAAAACCTTTTTATCTAAAAAATCCAATTTAAATAAAAAAATCGGATTGTTTTTATTTTTATTTTTTTAAAGTTGATTTTTATCCACCCTGGTTTTCTTTAGAGATCTATTTGGGGGCTGGTTCATCCTCCATCACAGGATAGGGCAGCCGAAAAGACTAATTTCTGCCCTTGTTGCAGTGGTCTGTAGGGGCCATTGCACTGGTATAGAATTGCCAGGGTGTAGGATCACCGCAGTCACTCCCCCATCCATGCAGAATACCCCCAGAGCCTCAGCAGGTGATGGTCTCCTATGTGTGTGGGGGGGTGTAAAGTTTGCTCTCTGGCTCCTGCACAGGGCCTATTGTTCACATGTATTCCCCATGGAGAGGGGCAGGGGAAATCCTTTATGGGTCCTATGCACTAGCTGGCACAAAGGGGCCACAAGCCATGGGTGAATTCCCCTATTCAGTAGCATATACTGCATATAGTCTCACCTTTAATGGAGTTTTTCAAGCGCTTATGACCATTATTTAGACCTTCATTTAGCAAGGCACTTAAGCATGTGCTTAACTTTCATGACGAATAGCTACATTGACTACAGTTGGGCTATTGTCATGCCTCTAGTTAGACATGTTCTTAAGTGTCTTACTGAATAGTGGCTGCTAACAAACATTGTTCTTAGTGCTGTACAGACATTGGAAAGAAAGCTAGATCCTGCAAACTCTTACAACCAGGTGTAGTCCCATTGAAGTAAGACTTAGGCTCCAAAGCCCATTGAAATCAATGAATGTCTTTCCATTGACTTCAGTGGGCTTTGGATTAGAATCTAAATGTTTGTGGAATAAGGGCCTAAATTAGTCATAGGTAATACAGTTCAACCATGCATAACATATTGAAAGGGAAAACCATTAATTATGTTCGTCATAGTCCAAGAAACAGAACATTGAACTTAAGCTGCACAAGCTACGTCCATAAAAATAACTTCTTGTTCCCTCTTGGAAGCAAGGGAATTTAATTTCAGAAATATAAATTTTGGAAAACTAGAGACAGAACTGATTGTCTCAGTATGTCTACACATTATTTGGTGCTTTTCTCTATTTTTTTCTTTTGGTCTTTATCATGGTGTGTATGGATTCTTTTTTAATCACTGTCCGTCCAGAACCTACTTTTGAAATAAGACATTGTTTTGTGCTTAAGCAAGAAAGTAGTACCCTTTCTTATCTACTGTTTAATTTTTCTTTAGATTTAGCCCTTTCATTGTATAAGGTTGAACATTTTCCTTTTTTCTAAATATCTGATATCATTTTTTAATCTCAGCAGGTGATACATACTACTTTCTTATCAGCCCTGAAGATGTTGGATGTTGGAAAATGGCCAATTTTTGCTCTCTGCTCTCAAGAAGAACTGAAGTTAATTCGTCAAGCCTGTGTATTTGGCAGTGCTGGTAATGAAGTGTTGTATGCAACTGAAAATGATGAGGTAATTATCAGAGAAAGTGTATATTAGTGGAATATTATTTGGTAACTATTTGATTCATTATTAATTCAGGATAGATTAGCGGTGAAGCCAGAATTATGATAATAGACCTTGGAGAAGTATCATACATTAATTATCGAATAAAGAAAGTTTAGATGGATTATTTTTCATTTAAATGGTAAATCTTACAGTGTAATAAATAACTTGCTACATTAACAATAAGATTTTATAACAGGTGTTTGTGCTTGGCACCAACTGCAGTGGCTGTTTGGGAACAGGCGACATTCAGAGCACTATTGAACCACAGAAATTAGATACTTTATGTGGCAAAAAGATAGCCTGTCTGAGCTATGGAAGTGGTCCTCATGTTGTTATTACTACTGCAGGTAATGTGTGATGAGAATATTGTATTTTTAAAATGTGTGCCTTCTTCAGTTGGCCTGATAATTTGTGAGAGACCTGAGTTGTGAGAGTGAAATGGACAATCCTGCTTCTTAGACTGATATAGTATTAATGAAAATGCAAGGGTATAGATTCTGTGGAAGGATTAATAATTATTCTGTAGTTCATATCCAAATAGATATCTGATGAAGTGGTACATCAAACATTTGTTTAACCTTCCTGATAGGATGCTCTGACTCCTAAAACACTTCAAAATATACTTTTCAAGGATACAAAGTGGAGATGCATATTTCAAGAATACTACTACTACTAATAATAATTAATATGTTTTAATAGTATTATTTATTAATAAATAATGACAGTGTCATCTGAGGAACTCAAAGTACTTTACAAAGAATGGAAAGTATTATTATTATGCTTTTGATGAGAAAACCAAGGCACAGAGACAAATTACTTGACCAGGGCCAGAAGTGGCAGAGCTAGGAATAGAATTCAGGTCTCATCTGACTCCCATTCCTATGTCCTCTCTTCTGGACCACACTACCTCCTATCACTTTCTTTTAAAGTGATTTTCTTGGTATTGCCCTTTTAGACATTTATTGAACACTGGGGGAATAATAGCATTCTTGTGTATACAGGACTAATAGCCTAGGGGGCATATAAATACTTAGATAGGAAGTGTGCACCATTGTTGAACTTGACTTTTTCATTTTCTGTCATCTTGTGATGAATCGTCATTAGATAAGTAGATGTTTTAAAGTTGATTTTTCACACTTTTATTATAGAAGGAGAAGTGTACACATGGGGCCATAATGCTTATAGTCAACTGGGCAATGGTACAACAAATCATGGTTTAGTTCCCTGTCAAGTCTCTACTAACTTGATAAACAAGAAAGTAATTGAAGTCGCCTGTGGCTCTCACCATTCCATGGTGTTAACATCTGATGGAGAGGTGAGAATACTTAGCATAAATCTGCATAAACCGTGTTTTTTCTTTGTATGGAATTTATATAGGATGCCAGAAATAGAAAGACATACAATGCCTAGCACAATGGGACCTGGTCTGGCTGTCGTCTAGGTGCTGCTGTGATATAAATATTTAATAATAATAATTGGACGATCTGAGGTCTATCAATGTTTGTCCACATACAATTGCAGGAAGTTACTTATGGGATAGCTGATCCTAATGAAAGAATAGCACTTGG
The DNA here is from genome assembly GCF_020497125.1 of Mauremys mutica. NCBI lineage: Eukaryota > Metazoa > Chordata > Testudines > Geoemydidae > Mauremys > Mauremys mutica. The sequence goes on along the minus strand of NC_059072.1, from coordinate 306,367,593 downwards.
TATTGCAAAGGATGGCTAAAAATATCTGTGACCTCTCCCACTATGCCCTGCTGTGAAAATTTGTTCACACCATTAAATTTGGCAGTAAATTAAACTCCGTGCATATGTGGAAGGATCACCATAGTTAAATATCTAAATCCATTGAGGTACAAAGTATTGTCCTGTTACACTCTGAGTATTGTTGGTGTCCAATTACTTGTCCTATTTTGTTTTCTTCCAGTAACTCTGTAGACAAAGAATCACAAGTATACCCCACAAGATGCATTATCTTTGATAGTAGGGAAGGATTTCTTCTTGTTTTTTTTAACTAGTCGAGCATTAGAAATCAGAGTTGAAAGGAGTGACAGATTTCTGGCAGAAAATAAAAAAGGAAACAAACATTTCTGTGTCTTTCCTAGATGCACAGAAAATAATTGCTGCAGTCCTGTAATCCACATACGTTTAGAACATATTTTTTTAATATGTGCAGTTTATATAACTTGGACATTTGGTTAAAATAATATGTTACAGTCTTATTCTGTTAATGACTCTCTTCTATAACAGGTGTATGCATGGGGCTATAATAATTCAGGACAGGTTGGATCTGGTTCAACAGCTAATCAGCCAATTCCTCGAAGAGTTACCAGCTGCCTACAAAATAAGATAGCTGTTAATATAGCTTGTGGACAGATGTGTTCAATGGCTGTTGTAGAAAATGGGGAGGTAAGAATGTTCTTAAAGTTAAAGTTAATTTTTCTGACTGAATTTTATTTTATTCAGCATTATTGGCTACAAATTGTTGATAGTATATACCTTTGCAAGCACTATCACAGTTAAAACTGCTGAGAAAAGTAATATTAATCTGTAACTTCCAAAATCTGGTAATCTGTATTGTTATAAGAAAGTTTTCATCAGAAATTGTCATACTTGTTCCCACTGTCCCCACCACACACATAAACATATAATCTGAGAGATACTTTACCCAAATTAGCTCAATTTACCCCTTTCAGAACAAATCTCTGCAGTAAACGGAAAAGAATTCATTTAAAATTAATTAATTACATTCTTTTAAGAATAAATATTTGAACCCAACATTAATTTTTGAGACTCTAATCCAGTGGTTCTCTAACTTTTTTAAGATGACCCACCAGCTGTATTTTGTCTTTTTTGCAATCCACATATATATAAATGCACCCTCTGCCTGGCACCGCAACCCTAAAACTGGTGTGCAGGAGAAGCTGTAGGGATATGGGGGTTGGAAAGTAAGCCTGCAGTGGTGGCTCCTGTCCCACAGGGCTGGGCATGACTCCTCACTCCTGAAACATGGGGTCTCAGCGCCACTCAGGTTTGGTCTGGCCACCTATCCATCATGACAGAGGGGTGGCTTCGCCTAATTTGAGTGAGTGACACTGCAAACCATGTGCTAGGGTACAATCCTTGGAGCTATTTAAAGAAACTGATAGACTTATTGCCTGGACAGATTTATTTCCTGGAGGCATTTCTGCTGTTACCTTTCATAATTTCCCATTTCAGCTATTCAGATAATGAACATTCTGCTAGTAAGTCAGCATACACCATTCAGAAATCCATACAGAGTCATCTGATAACCATCCAGCATATTTTCTATCTTAAGAACTTGTGCGGCAGAGCTTTCATATGGCTCTTTTTTCCCCTGTTACTCCCTGTTGCTTGCACAGTTGAGACCTAGTTCTCCCACTTATACCTTCCATTCGATTACTAGAGAGTATGTATAGTGTCCCTTTGTCATTCAAGTGGTTGGTTGCTTCCTCACCTGGAGGTGTTACAAGAAGCAATTCTTTGGGCCATAGGGAGAAATATATCAGGCCTCGCTCCTTCTGAAGCAACTCTCAACCATGTGCTGCTTTTCACAGCAGAAGAGTCAGGCGAGGGAGATTTTTTTCAAACCTCTGTCATTGACAGATTCTTTTATTTGCCCCACCTCCTCATAGGTTACCTCTCCCCCTCCTCCCCCCCCCCCACCTGCCTGGGAACTTCAGTAGCCTAACCTCTGCTTCTCTGGAGAAAAGGGGAGGAGCATTGTTCCCCCCACCCTATGGGGGAGGCCTAATGTTCCCCACAGGCTGAGTCAAGGTGAACAGAATTCCCTCTCCCACCTTGCTCAGGGTCTATTACATTTTTACAGACCATTAGTCAATCAATGATTGCAGGAAAAAGTCTCCCCTGCTTCCTGGCAACAGTCACCTTTGTCATCTCCTAAGCAGATGTCTTACACACTACTTGGGTATTTCCCATCCTAGGGTGGATGTCATAGTTTTTGCAATATACCACAGCTGCTGCAGTGTCCCTATTTTTGGATGGAAATACTGCATTCACCATGCTCTGTACTTTCCCCGAGTGCCTGGTAAGGGTAGGCAGAGAGCTTATTTCCCTGATCTAGGCTTTAGGACCAAGAGAATTCCACTTCAAATCAGTAGGTCTTATCAATCCTGCTGCTTAGGTATTTGTTTGCATACACTGAGAAAGTAACTTGATTCCTCTTGGATACTGATAGGGGAGATCCATCCCTGTCAGCTATCCTATTAGGATTTTGGCTAACACAATCTCTTCTGTTACTCCTCATTCTTTTTGCTGATACAGACTAACATGGCTACCATAAAACAATCTCTTGCCACTTTGGGACTAAGAGAGGAGACCTGATTTATCCTTTCTGCTTTGAAACCACAATATCATTCCCCCAAAAGCAAATAATAGGGAATGTGTTACAATATACCTGCAACTAGCATCCCAGGTCCTTCCTGGGTCTGTACAGAAATCTGCATGTAGAGTGAAGGCTTTTATACCAGGAACTTTAACCCACATTATACATCCTGGCAGTGTTTCATGTGTTTCACGACATGGGTCTTAACTGTCATCTTAGCTCTAAGAACGAGGAGTACTTGTGGCACCTTAGAGACTAACAAATTTATTTGGGCATAAGCTTTCTTGGGCTAAAACCCACTTCCCTTTCTTTTCTGAATTTCCTTAAACCTTCTCCTCTGCATATGAAGAGTCAGTTTAAACTTTGTAAGAAACGCTTGTTTACAATTATTTTAATCTTTGTAATCCTCCCTTATCATAAAGGTGAAAATGTCCAAGACCTTTGTCCCAGACAGTACTGGAGTCAGCTACTGTACCATGTCCTCCTTCCCCACCTTATTCAGTTCACACCCCATTTCAAAAGCAATAAGAAATATATCCATGTCATCCCCCTCCCTAAAGCGAGGAAGGATGAAAGGATGTGGACAAATTGGAAAGTCCAGCAGAGGGCAACGAAAATGGTCATATGCCCCAGCCCCCTGATTTACAAAGAGAGGCTCAGGGAACTGGGCTTGTTTAGTCTGCAGAAGAGAAGAGTGAGGGGGGATTTGATAGCAGCCTTCAACTACCAGAAGGGAGGTTCCAAAGAGGATGAAGCTTGGCTGTTCTCAGTGATGGCAGATGACAGAACAAGGAGCAATGGTCTCAAGTTGCAGTGGGGGAGTTCTTGGTTAGATATTAGGAAACACTGTTTCACTAGGAGGGTGGTGAAGCACTGGAATGGGTTACCTAGGGAGGTGGTGGAATCTCCATCCTTATCGGTTTTTAAAGTTCGGCTTGGCAAAGCCTTGGCTGGGGTGATTTACTTGGTGTTGATCCAGCTTTGAGCAGGGGGTTGGACTAGATGACCTTCTGAGGTCTCTTCCAAGCCTAATTTTCAATTATTCTAAGTAATTTGGCGTCTGTGCCACCCACTAGGAGAGTTACACAAGGTATGGCTTTATCTACTGGATTAAGGATTTGAAGGCAAGTTTCTCCATCTCGAGCTGATATTGATGTTCCTTGTCCTTCTGTTTCTCCTCATACTAGCACTACTTCTGCTTTTCTTCTCTCTCATATTGATGTTGGCGCTTCTCATACTGGCACTGGATCTCTTTCTCTTCCTTTACTGATGCTGCTGCTCCCAGTCTGCAAGCTGTTGGATTTCCAGATACACACTGTCCCTCTTCAGCTGCAGCCTCTCCTGCTCTAGCTGTTGAGCTATCTACAACTCCTGTTGCAGGGGTGTACTTGGCCTTCATGGTACATAGATGCTGCCACTGTCAGTTTCTTCCCTGTTTCTCTGTAGGGGTAGATTCCCAGATATTTCTCACCTGCTGGAAGTTCCCTGCAGACCTAACCCATTATTCTGCTTCTGGTCATTAGAATTCAGCAAATTAACTAGCTGTGTTCTGGTCTGATCCACAGTGTTGAGTTGCCTTCATCTGAATAGTCCAGACAGCTGATTTTTTCTTCAGCTGTTTATAATTCATCTTGTCATCTGTCTTTTTTTCTGTTCCTTTCTCAAAAAAACTATTGAGTCTTTACTCTATGCTTTCCCCCCTTCAGGTACTTGCTTCACTGATGTTGGCACTTATGCAGTTCACACTGTTACAGATCCCTGCACATTCTGCCACCATATATGCCCCTCTGTGGTCCAGCAAGGGCACCCATTCTGTGCTTCCAGCTGCCCAGCCATTGCCTCTCTTGGACAAAGACACAAGTCTCTCTGCCTTCTGACTGGGGTATTTCCAGGCTGAATAGTTCCCTGTGATATCCCCAGCAAAAGGCAGGCTGCCTAAGCAAGCTTCTTTTGCCTTCTCTTCAGAGATGGTTAACAGTGTGATTACCTGAGGGGTTAATCTACCACACAGCGCTTTCTAAGCAAGCACATTTTATTCCTAAAAGTAAAAGCAATACAACGAAAACATATTAAAAACAATAAAAGAACCTACCTGCATGGTAATAAGCTTATCAGAGATCACCCCAGCTCCAAGAAGGGCTCTGGCAGGTGAGCAATCCTTCCAACCCATCCAGGAGTTTTCCTGTGGCTTTCAGTTCATAACACCTTCTGCTCAGAACAAGAACACTGTCTTATGGGGCCTCAGTAGGCCAAAGTTCTTCCATTTCTTCCCTAAGGATTGGGGCTGGCTCTAGACCGACAGTCCTATCTATTTGCTTTATCAGAAAGAAGGCCATGAGTCAGTTAACCAGTAGGCATTGTATTAAAAAATCCTTTCTTTGTCTATTGGTCCCTGAAGAATCCAGTTTTAACTGGTGTGACCAGAGTCCCAGGGAAGCCAACTGAGGTTACTCAGTTATGGTGAACTGCAAAGAATGGGGCAGACAATCCCCAAAAGGTGGTGGATATTCCAATACTTAGATTTACCAAGCCAGCACAAAACAGCTTCTATAATACCTCACTGGTTACCCAGAAGCCAACAACACAGTTCCCTTAAAGCAACCCAGCCTTAGGCCTCCACCTAGACACCCAAGTGTCACGGAGTCCCCAGGTGATGCTCTGGAACTGCTCCGCACAAAGCTAGTCAAGACTTTGGGGAGCCTCCTCTCGCTTGGAGCAGACTGCCTTCAGGGCAAGAAGCTCACACGGCTTCACCTTCCTGGGTCTCTCTTTGGAGCATTCAGCATATGCCCTTCCGGGCGCTTCCTACAGTGAGTCCATCCAGGTGGGGTCCTGGGGAAGCCAGAGGGTCCTGCACGCACCCCAACTTCACAGACATGACTCTTAGCCAGCCAGTAAAACAGGTTTATTAGATGACAGGAACGCGGTCTAAAACAGAGCTTTTAGGTACAGAGAACAGGACCCCTCAGCTGGGTCCATTCTGGGGCCCAGCAAGGCAGACAACCCCATCTGCCCTCACTTCCTGTCCCCAGCCAGCTCCCAATTGCCACCCCATCCAGCCCCTCCTTTCTGGCCTTTGTCTCTTTCCCGGGCCGGAGGTCACCTGATCTCTTTGTTCACCTTTAGCTATTCCCTTGCAGGGGGGAAGGGCCCCAGCCATTTCTTGCCAGGATACAGAGTGTTGGCCATTTATGCACACTGGACACTTAAGAAATGCATAGGGGAAACTGAGGCACCCACACAGTATTCAGAGGAAACATTAAGGACAGTCCCATTTTGTCACACACAGGTCAGATATGAGGATTACTGATAATCTTATTCATCATATAGAAAAGTTCTACCAATCCCAAAGGATCGGACACATTACCTCCCAAGTTAATGACTATTCCAGATCTTACCCAACTACACGCTTACAGCCAATTCTTATTAACTAAACTAAAATTTATTAAAAAAGAAAAGAGAGAGAGTATTGATTAGAAGATCAGTATACATACAGACATGAGTACAATTCTTGAGATTCAGATTCATAGCAGAGATGGTGAGCTTTGTAGTTGCAAAGAGTTCTTTCAGAATTAGTTCATAAGTTATAGTCCAATGTTTATATTCAGGGTGATTCCAGGTTAGGACTGGAGATCTCAATCTTGGGCTTAAGCTTCCCCTGCATGAAGCATCAAGCAGATCTGAGATAAAAAGGATCAAGACCCAGGGGTCTTTTTATACATTTTTCTAGCAGCTCCTTGACCATACAGTCCTGGGTGAACAATAGGCTTTTGATGTAACCTTCTGTTTCCCAAACCTCACCGGTAATTAACTACATGGATTAACATAAAGTAATTAATCTATTAAGCAGTTTATGATAAACTTTAAAGAGACATATAGACAATGACATTATTTCACCCAAGATTCATTTAAATATTAATATTCCCTTTTGATCTCTGAATCAACAGCTATAGTGACAGATAGGAACTGTCTGTTTACATGGCTATCATTTAACAAAATATGAGTACACACATACAATTAGCATCACCTCTAATTTCTAACAATATAGGTTTGCATTTCAAAGTTCTAGGGTATCTACCATGGAACGGCCCTAATTACCATTCACATACTCTTATAATGTGACTTTAAAGGTTGGGTTATTTAGCCTGCAAGCTGCTTAACCCTTTCTGGCCATGTGTCACACTTTGTATAAGATTCGCTGCCATTATACAACAGTGGTAGCAACAATGGTTTGCATGGTCATACTTTAATCAGATAACGTCACAACTGGTTTATGCAAACCTCTCTGGCAGGGAGGGGGAGTGCTTCTCTGGAGATGTTACAACCTGAGTGGCATTGACTGATCACTCCCCACTGTTCTCAGTTCCTGGAGGAGATAGATTAACCCTTCCCATGGAAATATGTACTATACCTGGCTCACAATAACACACAAACAATTGAATTTGAATACAATAAACCACAAAGGTATTTAACATCACTCCCAGTGCTCTAGAGGGGGTGCTCCAGGAATGCCGCAGGGGCTTAGGTGGAGGGGGCGGTGTGTGGCCTTCTACCCCTGCCTGCCTTCTGGAGACTGACTCTTCCACTCTTTTAACTACTAGGAAACCATTACTATGGACAAGTGGATCCTCAAAATAGTGTAAGAGGATTACTCAATATGTTTTGGTTCCATCCCTCCACCCAACCCTCCTCGTCTCTCTCAATTCAAGGACCCCCCTTTATGAGAGCCTACTAAAATCAGAGGTTCACAGGCCACTGAGGAGCTACCATAGGAAGTCAGAGGCAAGGGATTTTATTCCAGCTACTTTCTGATACTGAAGAAGGATGGGGGACTTGCAGCCCATCCTGGATTTGAGACAACTCAACTCGTTCATCAGGAAGTTCAGGTTCCACATGATGATGCTTGTATCCATGTCTCCTTTCCTTTCCACCTAAGATTAGTTTGGAGCACTATACTTTAACAGCATGGTCGAGAAATGCTTGTTCATCAGGCATGCAATGCATGCTTCTAAACTCCAGAAAGCAATCTATTCATAAGTGCTGTGACCTCCAGTGGATAAGAATTGTCTTTTGGGCATCAGATAAAAACATATCTCCATCATCAGCATTAATTCAGTCCATACTTGAATACTTGCTACACCAGAAGCTGTTCGACCTATTGGTATCCTTGCTGAAAGTCTTAGTTGCCATTTCAGCCTTCCAGTGGATAGCAGACTGAATTTATCCATGACTCAGTTAAGAGATTTATGAAGGGTACAGTGAACATCTGTCCACCAGACAAGAAACTCCTCCACCATCATGGGTTTTTAATCTAGTCCTTATTCAACTTTATGAGACCATCCTTTGAACCAATGATTGAGTGTTCACTGTTTCACCTGTCAATCAAGACAGTATTTGTTATAGCAACAATAGCTGCCAGAAGTATAAGCAAACTGCAAACCTTGATGATGTCTCCACCATTCACAGGGTTCCACAAGGACAGAGTGATCCTCCACACACATTCTAAATTCCTTCCCAGCGTAATAACTGATTTCAATCTTAAGTGAATAATTAGTCTACCAATATCCTTTCCAGACCTTGTGCATTTAAGTGAGTCAGAACTCTATATCCTAGATGCTAAAAGGTCAGAGGCATTCTCTTTAGGTAGTCCCTACAGCTCTTTATATCTTACAGAGAGAATAGTTAAGGCTAGGCTATTTCATCTCAATGCTTGCCTAATGGTTTAAACTGTATATTAAGGAGAGCCACAAAGCCTCTGTCCCTCTTCCTGTAAAGTTTAGTACACATATCACAAGGGCTAAGGCAGGTTCTTTGGCATGACTTAAACATATTTCTATTATTGAAATCTGCAGAGCTGAAACAGGGAGTTCTATACACACATTTACTAAACATTGCTTTCTCTTGATTTAGCATCCAGATCTGATACACAGATTGTTAGGGCAGTACCCAAGACACTGTTTAATTAGGACTATGTGTCCCAGCTGTGTCCTCAGTAAATGGTATTGCTTATCAAACTATCCCAAGAGTGGGAAGGTATACAGAGTACTTGAAGAAGAAATGAAGGCTGCTCACCTTTAAGTGGAGTTCTTTGAGAATTGTACAGTGCATAGAACTGGACTCTACACATTCCCACTCCATGTTCACCTTTGCGTCTTCCTTGAATTCCTAATTTATATTCTTGACTCTGAGGAGGCAGTGCAGGAACTGAGCTGGCTAGAAAACCACACTCTCTTGTCCTCAAAGTTCAGGAACAAAAATGAGAGGAGGAGAAGGAGGGTGTGCAAGAGGCAAGTGCAAGTGCAACAGGCACGGCTATGAAGCATACTACCCAAGATCGTAAATGCATAGAGTCCATCTTTGAGAACTCTAGTTACAAGTGAGCAACTGTCATTTTCCCCTACGGAGTTTTTGTTTAGATCTCAGTAAAAGAGACTGAAAAAATCTTACACATCCATTTATGCAGGATTTACTCTTGTTTCTAATTCATGTTTGATCTTTTCCACTTTGCCTGAAAATATCTAAAAGGCTTTTCAAAACAGATGCCATAGGGACAATGCTTTTTTCTTTGTCCATAATTGGTTGCCATTGAAAATAGGTTATGTTTATTAACGTGCTAAAACTCATCAAACCTGCAGTTCGGTGTATAAAACATGAATGGAACACTTTCCACTAAAGAGGTGGCAGAGTAGGGAAATATTGTTCCCCAAATGCTTTTTTGAGGTATTCAGAATAATATCCTTAATAGTTTACTCAAACTACATCACATGTGTTTAAGACCTGCTTCTTCCAGTTCAAGATATTTTTGTTTGTTTTCTTTTGGGACTGATTTTTAATCGAGAGATGAGCTCTATGACAAAGGAAACTAGAAGCAGAGCTTGCTTTGCATACCAGGGAACAGAACAGTTCTTCTTCGAGTGATTGCTCCTATGCATTCCAGTTAGGTGTGCGCGCCGCGCATGCACGGCTCTTTGGAAGATTTTTACTCTAGCAACTCCGGCGGGCCGGCTGGGCGCCCCCTGGAGTGGCGCCGCTATAGTGCAGGATATATACCCCAGCCAGCCTGTCCGCTCCTCAGTTCCTTCTTTCCGCCCGTGACGGCCGTTGGAACAGTGGAGCGCAGCTTAGCTGACCTCCACTTCCCTAGCTACTCGTAGTTTTCCCTCGTTCTGTTTATAGTTGTAGTTAACTTTGTTTGTTTGTAGAATAGTATAGTGTATTTATTTTACAGGGGTTCGGGGTTTATCCCCTTCCCCTCACCCGGTGCCCGGTCCACAGGGTTTTCTAATGCTCGGCCGGCTACAAGCCGCTGCCGACAAGAGATCCTCTTCTAAGTGCCTCGAGGGATCTCACCTCACGGATAAGTGCCGCATTTGTGAGGCCTTTAATCCGAGAACAAAGGGGAGCGGGGCTTTCGTCTTAAACAGCTCCTGAGGGAGGCAGCTCTTGCTCCTCCGCTCTCGGCGCTGAGCGCTAGTTAGTCTTCAAGGCGCGCTCCCTCGGCACCGGATCGCCGGTACCGCCAAGGCCTCCTGGCACGACCGTCGCTGGCTCCGACGTACCCTCGGCATGGATCCCTCTCCTGGAGGATGAAGAGGCACAATATCCTTGCTGCGTCCGAGCCGCCGCCTCCGCAGCCGAGCGCTATGCTCAGTCGGATCGTCCGGCACTGGTGTCTGCCGCGGCACCGACAATACCCGCACCATTTACTCCGGCCAGGCAGGAGCCGTCGAGTCCGGTGCTGGAAAGCTCCCCGGTACGGATCGTGGTCGAGCTCGCTCTGAAGCTGCGTCCCAGCCACCTGCTCCGCAGCCGAGCGTCATGCTCCGTCGGATCGCCCGGCACCGATGTCTGCCGCGGCATCGGCAATATCCGCACCATTAACTCCGGCCAGGCAAGAGCCGTCGAGTCCGGTGCTGGAAAGCTCCCCGGTACGCACCGTGGTCGAGCTCGCCCAGAAGCTGCGTCCGAGCCGCCTGCTCCGCAGCCGAGCGCGATGCTCAGTTGGATCGCCTGGCACCTATGTCTGCCGCGGCACCGACAGTACCCGCACCAATAACTCCGGCCAGGCAAGAGCCGTCGAGTCCGGTGCTGGAACGCTCCCCGGTACGGACCGTGGTCGAGCTCGCTATGAAGCTGCATCCGTGGTGTGAGCTATGGTCGAGCTCACTATTCCCTCCACGCCGGAGACAGTGTCCACGGCGAGGGAGCTGATTGCAATGACAGCGTCCGCGCTGCCTCAACCCCCGGCACCGCCGGTGCGGGTTACATAGTCGATGGGCATGCCTGCCTTGATCAGACCACCCTCCGTCGGCACTGCAGAGCGGCACCGTTCATGATCGCAGTCCCGCAGGTGTTCTCGGTCCCGTCACCGATCTAGGTCCCGACGCTGCTCACAGTCTCGGCACCGTTCTCTATGTTGGTACCAGTAGTACTCACGGCACCGGTCAGTGTCCCGTTCGCCGGTCCGGGACACTTAGCACCGATCCAGCTCCCGGCACCGCCCCAGGCACCGGGACGCCCGTAGCCACTCCTGATCATCGAGCCTCGCACCCTCGGTCGACCGCCCGGCAAAGCTCCCGTGGCAGGTCCCGTTCTCGGTACCGGTATGTCTACCAGTACCGATCCCCGGTGCCGCATCGAGCGACGTCAGTTAGAGACGGAGACTCTACCAAGGGCTTTTCAGCTCCTCCAGGGCCATCCAGCCACGCATCAGTGTCGTCCCGTGCGGACACTTCATATGCGTAGTACTCTGTTTCCGATGTGCCCTCCAGAGTCTTCCAGGAGACCTATCAGTGGTCATTCTGGACGCCTTGGGTGTACTACCACACCAGAGGCGTACCAGTGATCCCATCTCGCTCCGTTCCCTCGGAGCTCTGGGTGCCAGAGGCGACAATTAGTCGTCCCCCTCCGACCGGTACAGAGCAACACCCGGTTCGGCACCGGGCTTCCAGATCCCACTGGATCAGGAGGTCGTCCAGGAGCTCGAGCCCACACAGGACCCGCTTGTCCCTGGCCTTTCTTCTTCCTCCTCCCCAGATGAGGCGGGGGCAGGAACATACCCTTCCGGCCCTCCTCTAATCGAAACGCAACCAGCCCCTAAATCCGAAGAGGCTGGGCGTGTGGTCTTACTGGGCCGTAGGATGTACCCGGAGGGGGCCCTGCAACTTCGTGTAGCGAACCAGCAAGCCCTGCTTAGCCGCTACTGTGGGTGGCAGTGGGAAAATTTACAGAGTCGGTTCTTCGGAACTCCCGTCAAGAGTTCGATGCCCTCCTGCAGCAAAGGACGGAGCTGGAGAGAGCTTCCCTCCAGGCCTCGTTGGACGCAGCTGACTCCGCTGCCACGACTCTGGCCTCGGGTGTTGCCACGCGGCGCGTTTCATGGCTCCAGTTATCGAGCCTTCCCTCGCAGCTGCGGCACGCTGTGCAGGACTTGCCCTTTAAGGGCACAGGCCTGTTCTCTGAAAACACTGGCCCTAGGCTGCAAAGCCTAAAGGGCAGCAGGGTCACTTTGCGCTCTCTCTCTCTCTCTCGGCATGCACACACCGGTGATTCAGCGCCGATGTTTCCGTCCCCAGCCTCCGCTCTTACCCTGCGCCTTGACAAAGTCAGGACTTGGCCAGCGGGCGTGGCTTACACGGTCGTGGCCATCAATCCGAACCCCAAAGGAGCCGAAATTAGGGTCCTTCTGACCACCAATGGGGCAAAAGCCTACCCATCCTCGTCCCTCCTAAGGACCCCTCTCACGAGCGATTCCTCTGGCAAGAGGTGCGGACGCTCCTCTTTATCGGAGCTATACAGGAGGTACCTAAGGGCAAAACCTAATCCCCTAGGCGAAGGGAGGTCTCAGACCTATCCTAGACCTGCGGGAACTCAACAAGTCACGATGCAGATGAGTTCTGCATGGTACCCAGGGCGACCGTCATCCCATCCTGGGATCCCGGAGACTGGTACGCCGCCCTCGATATGAAGGGCGCGTGTTTTCATGTCGCCATTTCTCCTCCACACAGAAGGTACCCTCGGTTTGGGGTCTACCATCGTTATTCCCAGTATACGGGCCTCCCGGTTGGCCTCTATATAGCCCAGGGGTATTCAAAGTGCATGGCTGTAGTCGCCGCCTTTCTTCGCCACCGTCGGATACACGTTCTCCGTATCTAGACGAGTGGCTCATTCGAAGGACCACCGAGGGTAACAATTGTACAAGGTCTACGGACCTTCCCGCCAACTTGGGCTCGCACTTGCCTAGGTTTCCTGAGTCACATGGCTGTCTGCACGTTTGTAACCAAACATGCCAGGCTTCGCCTCCATCCACTTCAATCGTGGCTCACCTCGGTGTACCACCCGGGTAGAGATAGCATACTCATGGTCGTCTCGTTCCCCCCGAGCATCCTATGCTCTCTCGACCGGGAGTCAGCGCCCTCCCTGGTGTATCCAGGGATGCTGTTCCATTCACCCCTCGGGGTCCCTCATGACAGACACCCCATCTCTCGGCTGGGTGCTCACCTGGGTCAGTTTCGCACTCATGGCCTTCGGTCGGCTCAAGAACTGGCCTTACACATCAATGTCTGAGAGCTGAGAGCAGTTTGCCTTGTATACCAGGCGTTTCAGCTGGCGGATCGCCTCAGCCGATCCTTCCTGTCTCACAAGTGGTCGTTTCCTCCGGACATTATCCGTTCCGTTTTCCGGAAGTGGGACTTTCCCCGCATAGCCCTCTTCGCTCTCGCGAGGACGAAAAGAGAGCAGTTCTCCTCATTCCAAGGCCTCTCCCCAGGCTCGGTCTTGGAGGTTTTTTCTGATGCCGTGGATGAGCCATCTGCTGTACGCTTTCCATTGTTCCCGCTGGTTCACAGGGTCCTGCTAAAACTCCACAGGGACAGAGCGCACCTGATCATGATCGCTCCAGCGTAACCCAGGCAGCACTGGTACGCCATGTTGCTACACCTGTCGGTAACAACCCTCTTGACCCAGACCCCATGACGTGGGATCACGGCAACCTTCACCACCCGGTCTTGTAATCCCTGCACCTCACAGCAGGGCTCCTGCATGGCTAAACCGATCCGAGTTACGTTGTTCTGCCTCAGTTCTACAGGATTCTCCGGGGTGGTAGGAAATCTTCCACTCGGTGAAAGTATCTGGCCAAGTGGAAGCTGCTCCGAAATACGCAATGTTTTTCCCGCCAAGGTCCTGCTCCATTCCATCTGGTTCCTCAGGGCTTGGAGCGTTTATACCCCCCCCTCAGTGGGGCCCTGCCATAAACCTGGCTCTTCAGTCTGGGTCTAACCAGTTTTATGACTGCCCTATTCGAGCCAACGTCAACATGCTCATTGATATACCTGTCCTGCAAGACAGTTTTCCTGTAGCCTTTCCTGCGGCCAGACGAGTCTCCGAGCTTCAGGCTCTCACAATAGGCCCAAGGTATACTGTGTTCCTCAAGGACAAGGGCAGTTTTTACCACGTCCAACCTGCCTCCCTAAGGAGGTGTCGGCCTTTTATATCTACCAGGATATCTTCCTTCCGGCCTTCTTTCCGAAGCCACCCTCTTTGCAAGGAGAGCAACAATTGCTTCTTCGACATCCGTAGGGCGTCCGCAATCTATATCTAGCGGACAGAGCCCTCTCGTAACGCCCCCAAAACCTTCATCGTACCGGCATACCGGACGAAGGGCATACCTGTCTCCTCCTAGAGGATTTCATCTTCAATGACGTTGTGCATCCGCACCTCCTGTGTTTTGGCCCATGTTCCATAGAGCCACCTTGCTGCACATTCCACCAGGGCTCACGCTTCTCTGCTGCCTTCCTGGCTTACATACCCTTGCAGGGGATGTGTTGTGCACCTACCTGGTCCTCGGTCCACACCTTTGCCTCATTGGTCCAAGAGTCCAGAGCTGATGCAGCCTTTGGCTTAGCAGTTTGCATTCTGCAACATCTAACTCCGACCCCACCGCCTACGTAAGGCTTGGGAATCACCTAACTGGAATGCATAGGAGCAATCACTCGAAGAAGAAAAGACGGTTACTCACCGAAGTAACTGTTGTTCTTCGAGATGTGTTGCTCCTATCCATTCCAGACCCGCCCTCCTTCCCCACTGTCGGAGTAGTCGGCAAGAAGGAACTGAGGAGCGGACGGGCCGGCTGGGGTATATATCCTGCGCTATAGCGGGTGCCACTCCAGGGGGCGCCCAGCCGGCCCGCCGGAGTTGCTAGGGTAAAAATCTTCCAAAGAGCCGTGCACGCGTGGCGCACACACCTAACTGGAATGGATAGGAGCAACACATCTCGAAGAACAACAGTTACTACTGTGAGTAACCGTCTTTTATTGGTAGTCCACTATGTAATAAAAATTCTAAGTATTGAACGATATATTCCTTGAAGACTTGGACTGGGCAAACAGAATACATAGGGGTAGAATTTTAGTGCACTTTATAGTGATATTGTCAACAGGAGCTGTGGGTGCAACCTGCCATATAATGTGCAAAAATA
The DNA here is from genome assembly GCF_020497125.1 of Mauremys mutica. Lineage (NCBI taxonomy): Eukaryota > Metazoa > Chordata > Testudines > Geoemydidae > Mauremys > Mauremys mutica. Next base: position 306,352,459 of record NC_059072.1, on the reverse strand, counting down.
TTTTTATAAATCACTAGACGAAGAGAGTTTCTTTGGAGGTGTCATTGCAGAGAATTGCACATTACAGCACTATAAAATAGATATTTTTTTTCAAGAGAAGTGGAGAAAATACATAGTAAACTAATTTAAAATCTCAATCTTCCTTTTGTAGGTCTATGTCTGGGGTTACAATGGTAATGGCCAGCTTGGATTGGGCAGCAGTGGTAATCAGCCAACGCCTTGTAGAATAGCTGCTTTGCAAGGCATTCGTGTGCAGCGGGTATGTTTATTATGTCACGTCAAGCCCTTTATGAACAGAAGAAATAGCATGTGGCAAATGCAGATTCTAAAGGGAATATTCTGCACTCAATGAAGGCAAGGTGTTAGTGGTTTGGTTAAAGCCCTAAATGTAATAATGAAAATACACATCTGAAAAATGAAATTTCCCCTCCACTAGACAGAAGGGTGAAAATGTAGCCCAATTGAAGTCAATCGAAGTTTTGCTGTTGACTTCAGTGGAGCCAGGATTTCATCTGAAGAATTTTAGGGATCTTTATAATCTATATTTAGTTCCTCTTGAAAGGTAATTGGCACTCTCATCTTTCATTGACATCTATTTTTGTTTGTCAAAGCCAAAGTTTGTTGACTACCAGGCCACACTCCAAGGCTCCTCCTAGGAAGAAGAAAATGAATTTACAAGAGATAGTGCTGGAGAAATCTGTCAGTGGAGGGTTATGAGGGATTTAGGAAAGCAGTCTTTTGAAGATTGGTTCCTAATTGTAACAATGGATGGATATTTTTTATCAATTGAAATAAATAAACAAAAATATATAGCTTTCTATCCAATTCCCATTCACAGGTAAGGTCTCTCACAAGAGATAGCTTAGCTGGGAGAGGATGCTAATGGAGAAAGAGGTCTCTAGCATAATTAAGAAAAAATATTATTTCCTACTCTCCATTATCTTTTTCTCCTTTTAAGAAAGTGTTGCTTTAATAACAAGTACTGATTTAGGTCCCAAGTATTTACAATTAGATATAGGCCTTGATTCAACAAAGGATTTAAGTATACTTAAGTATATGTTTAACTGTAAGCACATAACTAGTCCTATAGAAGTCAGTGGGACTACTCATATGCTTAAATATTTAAGTCTTAAGCTCTTAGCTGGATGGAAGCCATAGCGTTTAATACTATAGTTAAATTGGACTATTTACAGTAGTTAGCACTATGCTTGGTAGCAAGCGCTTACAGCATCAGGCCCATCGTTTCAAACTTTAATTTATGCCATGATATGAGTTTTACTGCAAAATTTGTAAAGTTCTCCTAGTTCTCTCTCACTTCACCTGCTTCTGAGGTCCACTTGTGTTTCAATGTGCCTCTGTTATTTCTTCTTTTGTACATTTTTCATTAACTCTTACTGTGCTCTTAAAAGGTTATTGGCTTGTGAATTTTTTAAAAATATAAGCAGGTTTTTTCACATGCATTTCTCTCACCCTCTTTCTGTTCCTGATTATAGTGTGATCTGTATTTGTTATTTTTGTAAGTTGTATTGCCTGTGTGTAGAGCCCTACCAAGTTCACGGTCATGAAAAACGCGTCACAGACTGTAAAATGTTTTTTTTGTGTGCTTTTACACTATACGATACAGATTTCACAGGGAGACCAGCGTTTCTCAAATTGGGGGTCCTGACCGAAAAGAGAGTTGCAGGGGGGTTGCAAAGTAATTTTAGGGGGGTTGCAGTATTGCCACCCTTACTTCTGTGCTGCCTTCAGAGCTGGGCAGCCGGAGAGGGGCAGCTGCTGACTGAAGGCCCAGCTCTGCAGGCAGCAGCGCAGAAGTAAGGGTGACAATATCATACCATGCCATCCTTACTTCTGTGCTGCTGCTGCTGGTGGCTCTGCCTTCAAAGCTGGACTCCCAGCCAGCAGCCGCCACTCTTCAGCTGCCCAGCTCTGAAGGCAATGCCACTGCCAGCAGCAGTGCACGAGTAGCAGTACCGCAACCTCCCCTACAATAATCTTGAAACCCCCCTGCCCCCTCACACACCCCACTCCTTTTTGGGTGAGGACCCCTACTGTTACAACACTTGTGAAGTTTCATATTTAAATAGCTGAAATCATGAAATTTGCAATTTTTAAAATCCTATGACCGTGAAATTGACCAAAATGGACCGTGAATTTGGTAAGGCCCTACCCATGTGTTTATCCTCTTGGATATAGAATCAACAATATTGAAATATATTTATTTGTCTGAATTGATTTGCTGGTAAGTAAGATGAGATTTTTTTTTTTATTCACTGTAGGTTGCCTGTGGCTATGCACATACATTAGTGCTAACAGATGAAGGTCAGCTGTATGCATGGGGAGCCAATTCGTATGGTCAGTTAGGCACTGGCAATAAAAGTAACCAGTCTTACCCTGCACCAGTTACTGTTGATAAGGACAGGTAATATTTACACTATAATATTCAGGTATTAATCAAAATAATCATGGAAGTGCTGCGCAAAATCACAGTGACTTTTTTGGGTAGAAATCACTTGTAATTGCTAGCTATGGTTATTTCACAGACCTAAACCTGAAGAGATTCTAATGTTAGCTGACATTTACATCTGTAAGTTAAAATTTGACCTCACTAGAAATATATGCATTGCCATGATAAATAGATGTGAAAGGGAGACTACAAATTCTGGGGCCGGGTGTTTCCTGCCTCTCTCTCTCCTTCAGCTGCATCCTACTTCTCAGAGTATTTTATGCATTTTAATTGTATGCTGTCATTGGTGCTGTGCTGCCACTTCACTATACTGAGTCAACCAAAACCAAGGCTTATCTTTTTATAATTTATTTGCTATGTTAATAATAGTTTACTGTTAAAATTGATCAGACAAAAAATGTGGAAAAAGTCATTAGTGGATATTTACAATTTGCCTGTAGCACTTGCATTAAATACTGCTTATATGTTTTTATAGTCCTAGATTAGTAAGGCGAAGGCTGGAGGGAATAAAATTGTATTTCTGCCTGAAAATTTAGCTTTTACAGATTTCTCAGTCTTAGTTCCTGATAATCAGTAATAGAATAATTTCTATGGATAACACAATACTTTGTGTTTCTATCAGTGGAAATGTGAATGTGTTCCTTACTAGAGTATATTAGGGTCTTGTTGAATAAACCATTTTGTTTTTTCTGCTGTGAAAGACTTTTAAAAAGTGTAGTGTTACTCTTACAATTGTTTCTGTCTCCACCTGCTAGAAAGAAGAGGTAATTGCTATATAATATTGTGTGGTGTTATTTCCTCTTAATTTGTTGCTTTTTTCAAACATCAGTATTTATTTTTTGCTTAAAATATTTTTGATGCAGTCCAAATATGTTTAGTACCTTTTAATAAAAATGTTATATATTGCCTTCATCGGTTGTTGGCCAAATCCTGTGTTCCTTATGACAATGGGAGTGTTACCTTACACTAAGGGCTGCAAGATTTTGTCTTAAATATATATATACACAATTTCACCACTAATCAAACAAGTTATTCTTCAGACTGCAAAACAGTGGATTGTGTAACAATTAATGTGATGGGAGTTTTGAAAACCTAAAAATCAACCTCTAGGGTTAGTGAAGCATCTTAACATAGCTAAAGTGGGGCGGGGCGGGGGGGTTAATGGTCTTTAATTAGTGCTTTCCTTGGGTCTAGATCCTTCATTTGGAAAATGTTCTAAAAAATGGCCTACAGAATAATTTACTACATGTGCATGCATATTAGTTAGAAGTTGTTCATTATTACTAAGAATAAGTGTAATATTGTAATGGTTGCACTTTGATGTGATTTTAATTAAATAGTAAAATATTCTATGATAAATCTGATTTGCTGTTTTCAGAGTGAAAACTGAGAGGAGTAACTAGATGTCGTATATGTACAAATAATGAACAATCTTATTTTCAGTTGTCTTGCATGCTATAGAAACATTTTGTCATTTATGGGGGGAGGAGAATAGATGGAGGGTGGGAATATATTCCCATAAAACTTGAAATGCATGCAAGCCTACAGAAGTAGATATGTGGGAGTAAACTTTCTCACTGCACTTTATTCTTATGCCCGTGTTTTTGTTTGCTTGTGAATTTAGAGTTATAGAAATTGCAGCCTGCCATTCTGTTCACACTTCTGCTGCTAAAACCCAGGGTGGCCATGTGTATATGTGGGGTCAGTGCCGTGGCCAGTCTGTGATTCTTCCACACCTTACGCACTTTGCCTGCACAGATGATGTGTTTGCTTGTTTTGCTACTCCTGCTGTGACATGGCGTCTCCTATCAGTAGGTGAGCTTACCATGTTTGTTGTTGTTGTTGCATCCAAAACTTTTTTCTTTTTTTTCTTTTTTTTTAAATTTGGTGCATAAGAAAGGATAAATGCATTTGAAAAATACACTTCAGTTATATTTTCCAGTTTAAAAATTTTAAAGTAACCTACAGCCTGTGGAGCTTTTAGTTGGCTTTGCCCTGGTTTCTCATTCTCTCTCTCCCCCAGGTCTATCTACTTGGAGTGCATGTAGCAGTCTCTGCCTTGGCTGATCAGGGTCATTCTCTCAGGCCTCTTTGCATAGAAAGATTTCACAGTCTTCACCTGTTCTCCTTGTGGGTTCTTTACTGTCAGCTTGTGGCTCTTGTGGGGATGTCTGTGTGCACTGACATCTCAGCAAGATTTGTGTCTACGATCACAGTTATTTCATTCACTGTCTCTAGTGCCAGCGCTGATGCATGAACCTCCTATGCATTTGTGCTATCAGACAACTTCTCTTGCCCATTCTTGGGACTCCTGCATTTCTTCCTGCAGTGTGTCCACCTAATCAAAGGGCAAAATCTTTTTATATGGCCTGTAACATGTCGAGCACTCCTGCTGGTCAGTCTGGGAATTAGCTCATTCCAGCTCCTGCTGGCCGGTGTCTCTCCTGCTGTCATTACTTGTCTTTCATTATCAATCTCCACCACTATATTTCAGGCCCCGCGTCCCTCCTGGCCTGTGGTGCCCCTTCTGGATACTCCCCGCAGCAGTACTCCTACACTCGGGATCCTCCCCTCCCCAGGGAGCCCCAAGCCCCTAATCCCACCTTGCCTCAGTGACCCACTCTCAGCCTTCACCTAGCTCAGGGATCGGCAACCGTTGGCATGCGGCTCGCCAGGGTAAGCACCCTAACGGGATGGGCCAGTTTGTTTACCTGCCGCGTCCGCAGGTTCGTCCGATTGCGGCTCCCACTGGCTTGAGACGATGAACCACGGCCAGTGGGAGCCGTGATCGGCCGAACCTGCGGATGCAGCAGGTAAACGAGCCAATCTCTTATCTAGCCCCTTCCCTCAGGGGCAAACTGCAGTCTGAAGTGGTCACTCATCATTGGCCAGGGGGTTGGATCTGTTGCCTCTTCCTCCCTTGACTGCCTCGCCACAGCCCTAGTACCTCCTCCAGCCCGGACAGCAAGGCCTCAGCCTGGGGATTTTCCAGGCGGGAGCTCACCCAGCTCCTCCTGCCCTTCCCCAGCACTGCGCTGTCCAAGGTACCCGTTTCCTCTTTCAGGCAGCCAGGTCCATCTCTCTCTAAAGCCTGGTCTACACTAGGCGTTTAAATCGGTTTTAGGAGCGTAAAACCGATTTAACGCCAAAACCGTCCACACTAGGAGGCACCTTATATCGATTTTAATGGCTCTTTAAACCGGTTTCTGTACTCCTCCCTAACGAGAGGAGTAACGCTAGTATCGGTATTAACATATCGGATTAGGGTTAGTGTGGACGCTGATCGACGGTATTGGCCTCCGGGAGCTATCCCACAGTGCACCAGTGACCGCTCTGGACCGCAATCTGAACTCGGATGCAGTGGTCAGGTAAACAGGAAAAGCCCCGCGAACTTTTGAATATTTCCTGTTTGCCCAGCGTGGAGCTCCGATCAGCACGGGTGGCGATGCAGTCCGAAATCAAAATAAAAAAAAGAGCTCCCACATGGACCATGCGGATGTGATCGCTGTAAGGGCAGGCAAATCTGTTCTATCCGTTCTATCAGCGCTCCGTTACAGAAGATGAAATTCAGAATCCTTTTTTAAAAATCTCCAGACAGACGCCATAGCAGGGACTCAGCGCACTGCAGCGTGACAAGCGTAACGGAAAGCCAAAGAATCAAATGGATGCGCATGGACTGGAGGACTGAAGCTATCCCACAGTTCCTGCAGCCTCCTAAAATTATTTGCATTCTTGGCTGAGCTCCAAATGCTTCTAGGGTCAAACACAGTGTCCGCGGGTCAGGGCATAGCTTGGCAATCTACTCACCCACCCCCCACCCACCCCCAGAAGCGAAAGGTAAAACAATCCTCTGACTCTTTTACATGTCACCCTATCTTTACTGAATGCTGCAGATAGACGCGATAGTGCAGCACTCAACACCAACATCCTTGCTCCCCCCCCCGCCATGGGCGGCTGATGGTACAAAAGGATGGAAATCCATCCTTATCATCAGCATAAGCTGATCGTACAAAAAGATGGAAATCCATCCTCATCATCAGCCTCAGCTGATGGTACAAAAGGACTGGTAACCGTCCTCGTCATCAGCCTATTGGCCCTAATTTTTTCTGGTGGATGGAAGGTGCAATATGGCTAGTAACCACTCTTGGCTTTTGCGCCCCTGGCTGATTGACCAGGGGCACTAGCAGCAAATGGTACAAAAGGACTGGTAGCCATGATCATCCTCAGTTCCAATTTATGGAAGGGTTTGGATGGTGCAATATGGCTAGTAACCATCTCTGCTGTCATGCAAAAGCAAAAGCATGCTTCTGTGTAGCGCTGCTGAATCGCCTCTGTGAGCGGCATCTAGTACACATACGGTGAGAGTCACAAACGGCAAAAAAAGCTCCATGATTGCCATGCTATGGCATCTGCCAGGGCAATCCAGGGGAAAAAGGCGCGAAATGCTTGTCTGCCGTTGCTTTCCCAGACGAAGGAGTGACTGACGACATTTACCCAGAACCACCCGCGACAATGATTTTTGCCCCATCAGGCACTGGGATCTCAACCCGGAAGTTCCAAGGGGCGGGGGAGGCTGCGGGAACTATGGGATAGCTAGGGAATAGCTACCCACAGTGCAACGCTCCAGAAATCGACGCTAGCCACGGACCATGGACGCACACCACCGATTTAATGTGCTTAGTATGGCCGCGCTCCACCCGATTTTATAAATTCTGTTTTACAAAACCGGTTTATGCAAATTCGGAATAATCCCGTAGTGTAGACGTACCCTAAGGCTGGAGAAAGACCTTCTGGAGAAAGATCCAGCCTGGCCCTGATTGACTGCCTCTCAGCCTTTTCTGATTGTCTCCCAGCCCTAGCCCTCTCCAAGAGCTGGTTTTTAACACTTTCAGGGCTGGAGTGGGGTAACCGCCCTGCTACATGGCCCACCTCTCCACAGCAAAATCAATTAAGCCTTTTCCATCCTTTGCCTGGAGGGGTTTCTGTGGCTCTTCCTGCAATTAGCCCCAGCAACTCTGTCTTTTCCCCCAGTTACCCAAGGGCACATCGACTTAAATATCCCATCTGTACAGAACCTAACATCTTCTCAGCCAGGCCTCAGGCCTCCAGCTGCCTAGATCCCTCTTGTCTGCCCGGTACCTGTAAGTGTTGCCACTTCTTTCCTGCAGGATTTATAACAGGTCCTGTTACTGCTACTATCGCCTGGCTAGCTGCTGTTGCGGTTCCAGCTGTTCCTGCAAACTGAATGTCTGCTCCACAATCTCCTTAATAAAATTCTTGCCCTACATATTCCCTGGGATCCTTGGGACCCTATGTTTCTTCACCCTGAGGCCCTTGCTTCCTTTCCGCCCAAGTGTTGGGCTCTCTTTCTACATGAGATTTTTTTGGCTGCTGCCTCCTGCACTTCACACTTTTGAAGCTCTCCTGCCCCATGGCTAAAGGAGAGATCACCAAATCCCTACTAAATGGAGAGGAGGGTGAACCCTGTGTCCAGCTCCGGCCCTGGTTACTATACTCCAAGTTTGCTGTTTTCCCCCTCTCACATCCTCATGGTGTGGTTTCCTCTGTTTACAGTTAAAAGACCTTCCCAGGCAATGCCTCTTTATGTTCCCCAGCTCCCCACACTTCAAACACCCTACCCCTGGGACTTCACTCTTCTTGGCCTCAGGCTGTGTTTTATCAGTCTTTTTAACTACCATTGGAGTCTCTGGCATCTGAATGCAGAAGTCCTGTGTAACCCAGACCACCCTGGGTGTCTCAATACTCAGCACCTGCCAGTAATCCCCCTTGTCTCTGTTACTCTAGGGGCAAACTGAACTTGCATGCCCCTCTTTTCCACAGTATCTGCATCCCCTTAGTGCAGTGATCCCCAAACTTTTGAGGTTCATGCCCCCCCTTACCCTGTTTGTGCTCCCCACCTCCCAAGAGCTGGGAGCAGGGTACGGCTCCAGGGGGTGAGGAGGACATGGACAGATGTAAAGAGGTCGAGGCTGGGCCATAGCGGGGGGGCAGGGCGAGGCCGGGAGCAGAACTGGGGGCAGGACAAAGCTAGGTGGTGCTCCCTTTCCACCCCTCATGGGGGATGCCCCCCCAAGGTGCGCCCCATAGCTTGTGGACCTCTGCCTTAGTGGGACCATCTGACCCCTTTCCCTTCAGCATCTGTGACGGCCAGGCTTATTTGGGCACTGCTGTGGCTGTGAGTCCTGTTGTTGCCCTTCAGTCAGGAGTTGAGTTTCAGCAGAGCTGTGCTGCTGCTGGGCTAGAACGCTTATTAATTCCTCTATTGTCCCCTTGTTTCAGGGGTTGGTTTGAAAAGACCCCACTTCTAGTACCAAGTTGTGACGGGAGACGCTCACCTATCTTTTTACTCCTGCTGCCCTCTTCGGTTGTCGACCTTGCCTAGTACGTCTTCAGTGGCTCAGCCCTCTGGCAGCCTTCTGCCCTTCAGTGCAGCCTTTCTAGGCAGGCCTGGAGGATCCACCTCCACTGCTCCTTTTATGTTAGTAACTGCTACAGTTACCTCAACAACATGTCAATAGAAGAAAAAATATTAAGCAAGTACTTTTTAAGTAGTTAGTTATACAGATGTGTTTTTGCAGAGTCTGCAGCCTCATGGACCCTGACACACACACACTAGAAGTCAAATATAGCTAGACTTCCTGTTTTTCAGAGACACATACCCCAGCATATCAGAGAGGACACAGTCAGGCCTACTCCTCATGATCGCCCCTCCCTCTTGGCTTTGCCTTAGTGATGCTAAGGCTGGTAAAAAGGCCTTACAGGTGCTACTCTTGGCAATAAGCAATATAATTGATAATCCATCCCAAAAGTTTGCAGTGCCTTGAGCACCTGGTTGGATGCTAAAAATGCCCCTCGTTGTATCTTGAACATCCTCTAGGGTCATGTACTTCAGTATGGCAGTTCAGAACCTCCCTTTGGTTGAAGCCTAGTTCTCTTTCTTGGTGTTATACTTTTAAACCTACAATCTCAGTATTTCCCTTCATTTGGAAGTGAGTCTGTTGATCAACCATAGCATTTTGTCCAAGGATTTTTGGTGAAGGGTATGGAATCACCTTGGCTCAGGCAATCATATCACTAAGTTTTCTCTGCTGCTTTTTTTTTTCAATTATACTTTTTTCAGGAAAAAAACAGCTAGCCCAAGCAGAGTCTCGGGCTTTGAAGTATACTTGGAGCATTGGCTATATTTTTCATAGTGCTGAAGCACTCTTAGAGTGCTTCAGCATTAGAAATGTGACAACCTTTTGTAACTATTTTCTGCTTGAGGAGCTCCAATAATCTAGACAGTGGGTTGTCCTCCCCTTCTGCATAAACAGATAGCTCCACCAATTATCTTCAAAAAGATTTTTGGTGCTCAGATTTCCAGTTAGTAAACTGTCTTCTCTCTCTCCAATGTCTTTTCTGCCTTCAAAAGGATTGGCTACAAGATGACCTCTGGAGTTAGATGCTTGCCATGTGAAGCAGGAATGATCCCAGTGGTAGCAAATCCAGCATACTACTACTACTACTATCTGGGCCCCTGATTTTCATTGAAAATCTCCTGGGTAGGCAGTGGGGTTGAGTGGAGTGTATTGCTGAGCTCCATCTGATCCTGAGGGCTGGAGGTAGTGACCCGGAGGTATAGTAAGAGGGATTGGGAGATACTTCCCCCATCCAGCCCTACCCTGAACTTCTTGTCAGGCTCATGAATTTAGCCTTCACAGAAGCCAGGTCAGAAAGAAGCTTCTCTCTGTCCCCTTAGATGGTCCTAGGCTGATAGGACTCTCCACATTGGCAAGCCTGCTCTGCCCAGGCATGGGCCCACAGACATTGATTTACAGTCTCCATTCGAGAGTACATGGGAGCATGCTCATCCCATGGTGGAGCACCCACAGGGACAAAACATCTTGAGGAAATCAAGGTACAGGTAAATAATCTCACTGTCAACCTAGCTATTGCCTGTCGAGGGGGTTGATTAACTACAGTGGTGGAAAAACCCTTTCCGTCACTGTAGCAAGCATCTACACTACAGCAATACAGTGGCACAGCTGCAGTGCCATAGCTGTGCTGCTGTAGCATCTGTAATGTAGACAAGAACTTAGTTGTATGGAGTCTACATCATGCCCAGGAGTCAATGATTTAAGTACACTTAAATGTACACTTAAATCATTAAGTACACTTAATGGTTTCATAATACCTCCACAGTGAGTTTGAGGGTGTTCTGAATAGGTCTTAATTTATTTTCTGGGAATATCAGTGCACTTGATTGCTCTTAAGCATGCAAGAAGGTAGAAACCATAAAATGAATCCTTTGCTCTGTGATTTTTGTGTTTGTAAATTATGAACAAATATTAAACTCTGACTGTATCATACTTAAAGGTACATCCTCTCAGCACTGGGATGTGGCCCTAGAGAGAATAGATATGTTACAGAAAGATGCATCTAATTCCTACTAGCAGAGCTGATCAAGCACAGACCTAGGTGTATAACCTTTGTCTTACAGCCTGTACCATAAGGGGGCAACCTTAGGTGTTCATTAGAGCATTGCCTAAACAATGAATTTAGAGAGGCCAGATGGGTGAGGTAACATCTTTTGTTAGACCAACCCCCGTTGGTGAGAGAGACAAGCTTTCGAACCGCACAGGGCTCTTCTTTAGGTCTGGTAAAGATACTCTGAGCATCACAGCTAAATGCAAGGTGAAACAGATTGTTTAGCATAAGTAGTTAGCGCACATTTGACATGGATCAGGGAAAGCACTTATTGACAGTGAAAATACCTTATTTTTTAATTGAGAACATTACATTTTAGTATATTTGTATGCATTACTTCCTTTTTTAAAAAGTGTAACTGTGTAGTCTTTTAGTCTGCAGATCTATAGAAGATACTTGTCTTTACACAATCATAATTCAAAGGAAAACAAACTCTCCCTACTGTTCTAGCTTTAATTTTTATGTTCATGCCCTCTACCTTGAAGTATCAAGGCCAAGTTTAGATGTAAAATTAGTTTATACTTGAAAACTACATTATGCTGTAATATATGTATATATAAAAATCACTAGCTGGCCTTTATAAAATCAGATCTTTTGCAGATCTGTATATAATTCCCATGGCTAAGAGCAGATTCTTACTTTGCTAATAGGACTTTTTTCTTACCATACCTCATGTGTCCACATTACTATTAAATACAGATGCAGCAGTTCTTTTGAGAGAGGCCATATTTTAAGATATATGTAAAATAGGTTTTTGTGTCTATATATAAAATCTCTGACTTTCAGGCATGTGTATCATAGTCTTCATTCTGGAAATTACCAGAATATCCTGCGTGGCTCCTTAATTTACTCATATCAGGAAGTACAGCACACACGACACAACCATCCCTGACCCCTGCCTTATATCTAAATAGCTATTTTCTATACTCTTGTTCTCCTGTTGCTGAGTATCTCTGACAAAAGTCCTGCAGTCACACCGACTTTCTTCACTACAGATTCACTCTTTTTCCTCTTTTAGTTCTGCCACCTTCTTAGCCAAACAGCTTTCTTTCTCCTCTTATTGAGTCTTGTACTTACAATCCCAAATACTTCTTCACCACATTTGACTCCTTCTTTAAACCTCCATCCTTCTGTTTCCTGCTCACTTTCAGTAAAAAATCTTGGGGATATCTTCAAAGAAAAAAAATCAGTAAGATACAGAGGGATCTCTCCACTCCACTTTTTCCACTATATCCATAATGCACTCACCTCTGTCACTGTTGCCCTGCTCCTATAACCCCTCTTTTTGCCCAGGTGACCCCATCTCCTCTCCTCTTGTAACTTTCCCAGCTCTGCTCTCACTCCCTCTTTTGGTGTTCTCCTCAACCTGTCTTTCTCATCCAGTTCCTTTTTCTCCCAGTACAAACATACTTTGGTCTTTCCTATTTTAAAAAAACAAAAACAACCACCCTGGACTCTTCCTCTGCTAATACTCAGTGTCTCTTCTCTTATTCATCATCACACTAATTGAACATGCTTTCTGCAACCACTGTCTGGAGTTTTTTAATTTCCATCTTGACCATCTATAGTCTGCCTTCCATCCTCTATACTCCACTGAAACTACTCTCACTAAAATCTCTCATGACCTCTTTCTGGTCAAATCTCATGGATTGTATTCTGTCTTTGGGTTTGTCTACAATTCCGGCTAAATTGGCACTGTTGCGATTGATGCAGCGGTGTTGATTTAGTGGATCTCGTGAAGTCAAGCTAAGTCAATGGCAGTGCGCTCTCCCGTCAACGTCTGTACTCCACCTCCCCAAGAGGCAGAAGGTAAGTCGGTGGGAGAGCTTCTTCCATCGACATAGTGCAGTGTAGACACCGCTGTACGTCAACCTAAGTTACATCGACTTCAGTTACGTAACTTACATAACTGAAATAGTGTGACTTAGATCTACTTACAGCATTAGTGTAGACCAGCCCTTTATCTTCCTTGACCTCTCTGTGGCTTTTGACACCATCGACTGCTCCCCACGTCTTGAAATGTTGTCCTCTGTTGGCTTTTGTGGTTCTGTCCTCTCATAGTTCTCCTTTTACCTCTCTGATTACTCTTTCAGAGTCTCATTTGATGAGTCATTCTCCTACCCTCCCCATGCTCTATCTGTGGGTGACCCTCAAAGCTCTGTCCTTAGTCTCTTTCTCTTCTTCCCATCTTTATCTGCTCTTAACTGCAAGCATGGTTTTAACTACCATCTTTGTGTGATGACATGCAGATCTTCAGTTCTACTGATGAATTATCTCCCTAGCCTGTCTTTTTGGCATCTTTTTGGTGAAACGTGTCCAAAACTGAGTTATTAATCTTTTTCCAATCTCTCTTCTATCTGCACTTTTGCCATCATTGTGGACAACACCGCAGTCCTTTTCACTTGGGCATGTATCATGAGTGTCAACTTTGGCTTAGCCCTCTCACCTAGACCCACATATTCAGATCATCTCTAAAGCTTGCTGCTTTTTCTTTCATGACATTTCATGGCTTTTCCTCTGCTCACACAACTAAGCTCTTGTCCGAGCCCTCATCATTTCACATCTTGACTATTGCAGCCTCCTCTTTTGAATACTGCAAACTTGCTCCCTTCAACTCTTTTTCAAAATACTGCTGCTAAAATAATTTTCCTGGCTCACTTCTGTGACCATGTCATCCCCTTCTTTGTGTCCTTCCACTGACTCCCTCTTCACCTGTGCATCAAATACAAGATTCTTGTCTTTATCTTTAAAACGCTTCATAACTTAACCCTACCTTTGCTTCCTCTGGCTGACCAATTCTATAGAGGTCAGCAGGTAATATTTTAATGACACACATTTATATTTGCAAGTAACTCTGTTGTTCTGGCTTCCACAACAAAATGCTGCAGGCATTGTTTTGATCTATAACATATCAGTTGAACATCAGCCCTTCCAAGGGGATGTACTTGTTACATCAGACAACAGTGAAGGTGTGTTTTGTCCTATTCACTAAGTTGATGAGGAAACAGCAAAGCAGGCAAAGTATGTGGTATTTTTAAATGTTGTGATAAATCTGCTTAATGCACTAAGTTATATGAATTTCAAATTCAATCTTCTAAAACCATTTGAGTTTTCCTTTACCAATAAACATCTACTTTCAGCTTGTCAGTTCTTTTAAAAAAATAAACATATGCAGATACCAGCTGTAAAAAGTTGAGCAATTATTTATTTTAATCTTGCAAAGAAAGTATACACTGTATTTTTTCATATATTACTGGCATATATTCTAGGAAAAGGTGAGGAAGTGTAAAGTTTTTATTTGTATGAGTTTTAGCTGATGGTATTTGCTCACAAGTAGTAGAGACCTGAGTGAACTATGCAGGCCATCCTAAATGAGAGCCAGTAAAACTTTTAATCACACTGTCATATGATATATATGCCACATTACAGGAAAACTATTTTAGAAATGTTTTATTTTAAAAATATCATTTGGAATTTTTTATTTATTCTTCCACCTGTAAATCCAGGTGCCTTAGTTACCTTGAGTCCAACTGTATAAACCCAGAGGTTGCCATAACATCCTTTAAAAATAACCTAAAATACTACTACTAGATATCAAAATGTCATAATATCAAATCTTGTGTCTCGGGCCCTTCCAGAGCTAATATTAAGTCTTTAGGTCCCATTGGGGAAACTGGGTATCTCTCATTTCCAAAAATATAAAATTCCTACTTGCCTTGTAGGCTGCAAGATATCAGACTTTAGATTTGTGACATTTATGTAGAGAAAAGCTGTTACTATCCCTGGGAAGAGGAGGAAATATTTTTATGACAGGTTTGTTTGGCTTTTTTTTTTTAATGGCTATTTGAAGCTGCTGAAGGGCTGAAGTATTAGAACTAGTCCATGAGAGATGAATTTGTGGACAGACAGCAGATGAGGATATCAAGACTATATGATAGACTTGTCACAGAGGTATCACAGAGGACTGTAGTGTGTGTGTGTGCGTGTGTGTGTATTATATATATAATACACACACACACACAGAATTTAATATATGCAATGCTTTAAATACAATCACTGAAGCAAGCTCATTGTTCCAATAGCTGTATAGAATTGTTAATGTTTATCTGTAAGGCTGTTATATTGAGGACACTTCACCTGCACTTATGGATGTGTTCACTTGTTTTGCTACTCTTGATGTGAAATGGCATCTCTCATAGTGGAAGTATTTAAAACAGTGATTTTTTCTTTTTTAGCAGATCCCAATATGATTTTATGTAGCTGGTACATAAAAATAATAAATAATTTGAAAAATAAACATTTTTCTGATAAAATAATATTTTAAACAAGTAAAAGTAACTGGTAATATGTACTACCGATTGTAACATTAAACTTCTAAGACTGTTGAGTTTTTTTCTGGATGGTAGGAAATATTCCTATGGTAGGGTGAAACTTATCTGAGAGATACTAGGTGAACCTCTTTTTAGGTTGAGATACGTATTTGTTTGGAGTGGATAGTCATGTAGAAATTGTAGTGACATAACCTTTACTCCCTGTTCTAGAGGTCCATAATCTAACACAGGGGTCGGCAACCTACGGCATATGTGCCAAAGGTGGCACGCAAGCCGATTTTTGATGGTACGCGCTGCTCTGGGGTTCCGGCTGCTGGCCCGTTGCCAGCCGGGGTCCCGGCCGCCAGCCCCCCTCAGCCCACTACTGGCCTGGGGTTCTGCTCACCGAGGCCGGCAGGAGGCTGAGCGGGGCCAGCTGCTGGGACCCCAACTGGCAAGGGGCCAGCAGCCAGAACCCGAAGCCGGCAGCAGGCTGAGTGCTACTGGCACCCTAGACTGGCAGCGGACTGAGCCACTCAGCCCCCCCCAGCGGCCCTGCTCAGTCTGCCACCAGCCCGCTCAGCCTGCTGCTGGCTGAGTAAATGGAACCCCAGACCGGCAGCGGGCTGAACAGGACCAGCGGCTGGACCCCAGACCGGTAGCGGGCTGAGCGGGGTTGGTGGCTGGAACCCCAGACAAGGATCCCAGGAAAGGATCACACTAAATTGATAAGATCTGCATTTTAATTTTATTTTAAATGAAGCTTGTTAAATAATTTTATAACCTTATTTACTTTAAACACAACAATAGTTTATTGATATAATATAGACAGAGCGAGACCTTCTACAAATGTTAAGGCACGGAAACCTTAAATTACAGTGAATTTGGCACACCACTTCTGAAAGGTTGCCGACCCCTGCTCTAACATTATTGTTGTGTTACCGGTCTTGAGTGGAAGGTTGTGTTTATGAACAGCATTGGTTTCATTGATATGCTGACTTAAAGCCAGGAATCATGAGATATGGAACATTGTTATTTATTCATCAATAACTCTTAAATACCGTTGTTATCTTAGAACCTGATGACCACCTAACAGTAGCCCAATCACTGAAGAAGGAATTTGACAACCCTGACACTGCAGACTTGAAGTTTCTAGTGGATGGAAAATATATTCATGTTCATAAAGTCCTTCTCAAAATTAGGTAAGGAATAACATCAACACTTTACTCATGCTGAGTAATACTGTTTAATGCTGTTGTTCTTTCCTCTATGATTATGAGCAGGCCTTATGCTGAAAACCACCTGCTTTTCTAAGTATTAGCCTAATTTCCTCCTCCTGTTCCTTTAGATCCAAAAATTTCATAGCACACTGCCTAATCCTATTGCCTATACTCTTTACTTGCTCTCCTCCAGTCTGGCTTCCACCCTCTTCACTGCATCTAAACTATCCTGATCAAGCTTGTTAAGACCTTTTCCTTGCTAGGAAAAAGGAACACTTATCTGTCTTCTTTCTCTGCTGCCTTCTCCTTAGTTGATCACTTTCTCCTCTTTCCTTTCTTGGCTTCCACACCTGGGGTCCTCTAATTCTCTCTTCCTTCATCTCTATCACCTTCATTGGTAGCTCTGCATCCTCCCCTCTCACCCAGGAGTTCATGTTTTTCAGGTTTCTGTCCTTGGTCCCTTCTATCCTCTATTTCCACCTGGCAACATCATCACCTCCAATTGTTTCAAGTGCTGCTTCTCTGGATGCTTCCCAAATGTACATTTCTACTTCCAACCTATCCCCTTTGTCCAATCTCACATCCTGTATATCTTAGTTATTTCTTTGACTAACTTGGTGGGCCTGAATTTCAGACTGACCTCCCTTTTTGTGTTCACAACTATCTGCAGGTTCCAAGCTAACCGATTGATATGTAGATGTTATTAAGTTGTGTAAATTCCATTAAATGAGTCTGCATGTTATTGTTAGAACAGATTTTCATATGATGTTGTTTGTGGAAGCAAAAAGCATAGCAAATTTTCAGAATATCCCCAAAATTGGGCACACGGTAAGTTAGTGGCAAAACTGGAAATAAAATCCAGGTCTCCTGACTCCCACCCCAGTATCCGGTTCATTTAGAATACCAGGGTTGGAAGGGACCTCAGGAGGTCATCTAGTCCAACCCCCTGCTCAGAGCAGGACCAATCCCGAGACAGATTTTTGCCCCAGATCCGTAAATGGCCCCCTCAAGGATTGAGCTTACAACCCTGGGTTTAGCAGGCCAATGCTCAAACCACGGAGCTATCCCTCCCCCTTGACCATACTGTTTCTCATCCCATCTCCACTCTCATGCTAACTCTTTTTTGCTTCATCCTCTTTAATTTTACAATAATTTGCCCCTTCCTGACTAATGGACCTCCTCTGCCAAAACCTGCTTCTTGCCTTGATTACCATCATCGCTTCTCCATCTTCCTTTTCCTCATCTTGAATCCTTTCACGGATTTCCTGGATGTTACTGCATCAGATTCAAGCTCCTTGGCTTCACCTTAATTAATCTTGCCTCAATTTACATCTCTGCTCTCATTTCCTAGTACTCCACTACTTCCCTACATTGTTATCTTTTCTCCATGTGCTCCCTTCATCTCCTGCACTCTGATACACACCTTCATTCTGCCATCTTTGCTTGAAATGGCTTGTTCTTCTTCGATGTACGTTGTCCACACAGATTCCACTCTAGGTATGCATGTGGGATCAGATTCCTTGGAAAGCCATGTCTGCTGGGGCTGCACCCCAGCATGCCCTTGCATCCACCAAAGCCAAGGATATGTGCTCAGCCACCATTCAGTTCCTTCTTACCACCTGTTACTGTGAGATGGAAAGCCTTCAGTGCCCATGCCTCTTGACTATTTGATGTACCTTGCTTTAGGAAGTGTTTTCATGAAAAGTAGTTGGTTAAGAGTTTAGAGTTTTGTCATAGACATAAGTGTTAGAACCTTTCTGAATTCTTTGTAGATTTTTGTAAATAATTGCCTTTTCTTTCTCACCTTCAGGCTCAAGATAACTGCTTGTTAATTGCCTAGAGTGGAATCTGTGTGGACAATCACTTAAATGAGAGAGAACAGTTACCCTGCAGTAACTGTGGTTCTTTTTCGAGTGCTTGTTCATGTCGATTCCAATCAGGTGTGCGCACGCCACATGCACAGTTGCCGGAAATTTTCCCCCCAGCAGCTCCTATCAGGTCGGCTGTGGAGCCTCCTGGAGTGGCGCCTTCATGGCACTCAATATATGACCCTGCTGACCCAGTGTCTCCTCAGTTCCTTCTTACCACCTGTGAGGGTTGTCGGAACCGTGAGTGGCTTGCTTACAAGTTCTACTCGCTTCCCCTAGCTTTCTAGTATAGGGTATGTTAGTAGTTTATAGTTGTTCTGGTTTTTATTAGTTAGTAGTAGTTCTGTTAGGAGTGGAGGGTTTCCCTTCCATCCCGACCTTTCCCCTTGGGGACCTCGAGGCATGCCTCGATCCCCGGGGTTCAAGGCCTGCAAGTCCTGCAATAAGCCCATGCCAATGGGCGACCCCCACAACGCTTGTGTAAAGTGTCTGGGGGAGGCTCACCAAGCCGTTAGGGGCAGGATTTGCAAGGGTTTTTGACTGAGGACCAGAACGGAGCAGGATTTCCGGTTGAAACAGCTCCCTAGGGAGGCGGCTCTTAAACCACAGCCAACCTCGGCGCGGCAGGACCCGACACTGAGCACAGAGACTCACAGCACCGCCAACCCCCGTACCTAAGACTGTGGGAACTGCCTGGCACCTGTCCCACTCTCTGGCACTGCAGAAGAAGCATGCCAAGCAGGGTAGAGGCGGATCTCCTGAGAGACCCTCCCCTGCAGTCTCGACCAATGGGGCATGTCCCAGAGAGAAACACCCGGCCCCAAGACCCGTGAAGTTGGCTCTGGGGACTTCAGACACGCAAGGTGTACCATTGTGCCCGGGACAGTTGGACTCCTCAGTCCATATGGTAGAGGAGGTGGGGCCACTCCGGACACCTTCGAGGCTGCGCAGGACCTCATTGCCATGACAGCACTGTGGTCTCCGAGTCTCCATGACAAGTCCCCTGCGCTGCTGAGGGTGCTACTGTCCTGCGGCAAGCCAACAATGGTGTGCCCACCTGTATCTCCAGGCCACCGATCCCCGGCACCAATCAAACTCGCGGCACTGGTCCCATGATCGTCGGAGGTCCCGCTCCCGGCACTGATCATCGTGTCACTGATCCCGTCAATACAGACTGAGGTCTCAGCACTGCTCCCCTTCCTCACAGCACCGCTCACCTGCTCAACTCCAGTTGGCACCACCTGGCCCTCTAGATCCCTGTCCCTGTCCTCAGAACGTGGGGTCTAGGTACTCACGCCGGAGCCAGCACCATTCAACACATTGACAGCCCAACATGGGTACAATGCCATGGTCACCTCAATTGCAAGGACTGGCACAATGGTCTTTTTGGACCTCCTGGGCATATCACCAGTCCCAGGGTACCTTGTCCAAGGGCTCCTGGTAATTGGCATCCAAGCCCAAGCTGCCAATGGCCATAGCCAGCTGCCCCACACCCAGAAGTGCTGAAGGGATTGCGGTTACAGCACTTTCACCAGCATAGACCCCTGCCCCTACAGTGGAACTTCCCAGAACAGCAAGTCGAGCAGGAGGTCCCCATGGACCAACCGGCCCAGGATGACCCAGTTCCCCTGCCTGCATCCTCATCCTCTTCCCCGGACGAGGCAGTAGCGGAAACTTCGGTCTCAGGATGACCACCCATAGATAGTCGCACTCACCAGGACCTACTCTGCAAGGTGGTGTGCTACATGGGCTTGCAAGCCGAGGAGGTGGTGGAACACAAGGACCCAATGGTGGACATTTTGGCCCCAGAAGGTCCATCCCGAGTGGTGCTGCAACTCATTAGGACCATTCAAAACACCACCAAAACTATGTGGCAGACCCAGGCCTCCATCCCCCCAGTGGTCAAGGGAGTACAACGCAAATACTTCATTCCCTCCAAGGCTTACGAGTATCAATACTCCCACCCGCAGCCCTGCTCCTTGGTAGTCTTTGCGGTTAATGAATGTGAAAGGCAGGGGCAGCAGAGACCCACGACTAAGTCCAAGGACTCTAAAAAACTTGACCTTTTTGGTAGAAAGGTCTACTCCATGGGGGGGGGGTGCCTACAGCTCAGGATTGCTAATCAGCTGGCAGTCCTGAGCAGATATAATTTTAACTCATGGAACTCCATGCTCAAATTTAAGGAGCTAATACCATCAGAGTCCAGGGATGAGTTTGGGGTCATTGTGGAGGAGGGCAAGACAGTGGAACGGACCTCTTTACAGGCCTCACTGGACGCTGCTGACTCAGCGATGAGTGCCTTGGACTCTGGCATAGCCATGAGGAGACCTCATGGCTTCAAGTTTCGGGCCTACGCCCCAAGGTCCAACAGATCCTGCAGGACCTGCCCTTTGATGGGACAGGATTATTTGCGGAGCAAACAGACTCCAGGCTACACAGCCTAAAGGATTCAAGGGTAATGATGAAGTCACTGGGGATGCATACCCAGCTACTCAGTGAAAACACTTTAAACCTCAACCTCACCCTAGGCAAGACTATTCTAGAAGACGAGGTTGGAACGGGAGGCATAAGCCATCCAGCCCTCGTCATCACAGGGCCAGGCACGCACCTCCTTAGCCTCCAAGCAGACGTTTTGAAGGTGTGCCCGGGACCGATGTGCCAGACTGTATACCTGAACCTCATCCCTGCTTTCAGAATCGTCTATCCCACTTCTACTGTGCATGGTCCCAAATAACATCGGATCGCTGGGTTCTCTGCATGGTAGAAGTGGGATATTCTCTCCAATTCTGCTCTTCCCCTCCCTCCCATTCCGCTTCCCCATCCCTCTTCAGGGACCCTTCTCACGAGCAGCTCCTTATCCAGGAGGTGCAATTACTCCTCGCCATAGGAGCAGTGGAGGAAGTTCCTCAGGAGCTAAAGGGGAAGGGGTTCTACTTTCGCTATTTCCTAATACCCAAGGCAAAGGGGGGTCTCAGGCACATTCTAGACCTGTGCAGCCTCAACGGGTTCATGGTGAAGTTGAAGTTCCGCATTGTTTCCCTGAGCACGATTATTCCTTCCCTGGATCCGGAAGACTGGTATGCCGCCCTCGACATGAAAGACGCGTACTTTCACAAAGCTATTGAGCCCGCGCGCAGACGATTTCTGCGCCAGCCACAAATACCATCAGTTCATGGTCAACAGCCCATGGTCAACAGCCCCCTGAGCTTTCACCAAGTGTATGTCGTTCGTAGCAGCCTTCCTCCGCAGGAGGCAGGTGCAGGTATATCCTTACCTCGATGACTGGCTACTCAGGGGACACACCAGGGAGCAGGTGGAGTCTCAAGTCTGACTAGTCAGAGTGACTTAGGAGAGGCTGGGTCTCCTGCTCAACATGAACAAGTCAACCTTGTCACCGACTCAAAGAATAGAATTCATCAGTGTGGTGCTGGACTCGGTGCACACAAGGGCACTCCTGCCAAAGACCTGATTTCAGGCTATGACAGACATTATCCAAAACCTCAAGGAGACTTAGGCATCCCCTCGTGGTAGTGGTCTCCTTGGTCACATGGCAGCCTGCACTTATGTGGCACGGCATGCCAGATTGAGGCATGCCAGACTGAGGCTTAGACCACTTCAAGCATGGCTCGCGTCTGTATACCACCTAGGGCGCAACAGCCTGGAATCAGTGGTCACGGTGCCAGAACAAGTATTTGAGCCCCTCCAATGGTGGCTCGACCCTCACACAGTCTGCAAGGGAGTCCCCTTCAACAGCCCCCAGCCCTCCTTGTCTCTAGTAACGGACATGTCAGCTCTGGGCTGGGGGGCACATCTGGGAGAGCTCCAGACACAAGGATTATGGTCGCAGGATGAGCTCTCCCTGCATATCAACATCCAGAGAGCTCAGAGCAGTACGGCTAGCATGCCAAACCTTCCTATCCCAGCTCCAAGGCCAGTGTGTGCGGGTAATAACAGACAACACCATGGCCATGTTTTACATCAACAAGTATGGTGGAGCCCGCTCTTCCACCCTATGTCAGGAGGCCTTCAGCTATGGGAGTTCTGCATAGCCCACTCCATTCACCTGGAGGCATTCTATCTCCCAGGTGTGCAGAATGAACTAGTGGACCATCTCAGCAGATTGTTTCACAGTCACGAGTGGGCCATCCATCTGGATGCCATATATTCCATCTTCCAAAAGTGGGGGTTTCCCCAAGTCAATCAGTTTGCCACCAGGAACAACGGGAGGTGCCCAATCTTCTGCTCCTTTCAGAAACACAACCCGGGTTCGATCTCAGATGTGTTCCTGCTCCCTTGGGCAGACCATCTCATGTATGCCTTTCCACCATTCCCACTCGTGCACAGAGTACTGCTGAAAATCCTCAGAGACAGAGCTGTAGTAATTCTGCTGGTTCTTTCTAGACTCATGGGCTAACCCTTTGAGCCTATGGGCTCCTGCTCCCTTTCCCACCTGTCATGGGATGTCGCTTTCCTTGTGGCGATAACATTGGCGAGACGAGTGTTGGAGATTAAAGCTTGACATCAGAGCCACCATATATGGTGTTCTACAAGGACAAAATCCAACTGCGACCCCATCCGGCCTTTCTGCTGAAAGTGGTGTCTTCCTTCCTAAGTTAAATATTTTCCTCCTACTAATTATTGCTTGTTCATAAAATAAACATCAACTTCTTTACAGGTAAGTAATCCACAGATCCGTACATTTTGGCTACAAGACAATGGAACATCAGATTAATAGCTTCATTAAGCCATATTACCTCAAGGTATAACTATTATCACACTTGGCTAAGAGGATAACATGCATGTAACACACCATTGCTGAATGCTTCCCTTTGCAAGCATTATCATGAGTGCCTTACTTTTAAGAGATCCTTTTTATTGCTGAATTTTTATAACTCAGTGGGATTTTTTTTTTGCCTTGTTCTGTAAGTACTCCTAAAACTAAATTGTGAGATTGATGGCTACTAGCATGTGGTGGTAGTAGTGGAATGGTGGGCAGGCCCTGTTCAAGTGGGAGAGGCCAGAGGCATTCTGCCTACAGAAAAAGATGTATCCATGGGCGCTTGGGGATTGTGTGGATGAGCAGCAACTGCTATTCCCTTTAAAAGACTCAGCGTGCACTCCCCCCTTTCCAAATTCCTGACCACAAATGCAGAAGAGCTAATGGGCTCTATCCGTGTTCTGCTTTTTTGAAGGTTACTACCATTGCTCTGAAAACAAAGGTACAGGATTTTGGCTGCCCCTTCAAGTCCCACATCCCTGCACAACAACACGAGAGAAACCAAATTATAACTCCTGAGTATTTTATTGATTTGTGATTTTATGTTTATATATTTTTATGACATGAAAAATGCATAACATACAAAGCAAAATATATATAGACAACAATTCAGACCAATATAAAAGGAAGGTAAAATCATTGATAAATAAGTAGATTTTTGTGTTTCATATATATGGTAGTAGTGCTCTCTGTACCATGTAGACTTATGACCAGATAATGTGCCTACCTCCTGAAGATATAACAAGTATAGCAGGCTTACTTATAAAATCTTCTGACTAAAAGAAAAGCAAATTCTAAGGTGGGGCATATAGACAAGATGATGGAGGAAAAAAGTCAAATTAAATTGTGTTTATTCTAGGACAAGTTTTTAACGGGGGATGGATAAAATGCTTGGTTACTCAAGAATCTTCAAAACAATCCAACAGATTTAACAACTGATTCATTTGGGCACTGTCTTTCCAGTATTGTTGGAGCCATAGCTCAGTGGTTGAGTATTTGACTGCAGTATTGTAATAACATTCTTTTAGAAATTGGAAAAAGAACCTGCTTTCCAAAAATGTTGATACTGTTGTATGGCAGAATTGGGGAATTATAATTCAGTTAAAATGTATAATACAGATATTACAGGCATAATCTGGGTCAGGGGTCGGCAACCTTTCAGAAGTAGTGTGCCGAGTCTTCATTTATTCACTCTAATTTAAGGTTTCGCGTGCCGGTAATACATTTTAATCTTTTTTAGAAGGTCTCTCTCTATAAATCTTTATATTATATAACTAAACTAGTATTGTATTGTAAAATAAACAAGGTTTTCAAAATGTTTAAGAAGCTTCATTTAAAATTAAATTAAAATGTTGATCTTACGTCACCGGCCTGCTCAGCCCATTGCTGGTCTGGGGTTCTGTTCACTAGGCCGGCAGCGCGCTGAGCAGGGCCTGCGGCCGGGACCCTGGTTGGCAAGGATCCGGCAGCCAGAACCCCAGACCGGCAGCAGGCTGTGCAGGGCCAGCAGCCGGGACCCCAGACCAGCAGTGGGCTCAGCCCACTGCCGCTCAGGGGTTCCATCCGCTGGCTCCTGACAGCTGGGATCCCGGCTGCCGGATCCACTCAGCCTGCTGCCGGTCTGGGGTCCCGACCCTGCCCACATACAGTGGGTACCTACCTTCTCCCTGGTTCTGGCCCATTCTCTTCCTCTCTCTGCACTGAGCTGAAGTGGGAGTGCACTGAGCACAGGGCTGGAGGTGAAGGGTCTGGCCAGAAACTAGAATGAGGGAGGGGGCTCAGGGTTGGGACAGGAGGTTTGGGTGTGGGGCACTTACCTGAGCTGCTCCCATTTGATGCGAGGGGTGCAGGTGGGAATGTGAGGGGGGAGTGAAGGAGCTCCTGTTTGGTGCTCAGGGTGGGGGTTGGGATGGGGGGGTGTATGGAGTGTGGGGGGCTGGGTATGTGAGGGGGTGCAAGAGTCAGGGCAGATGGCTGGGGGCATGTGAGGGGGGTGCAGGTATCAGGGCAGAGTGGGGGCTGGGTATGTGTGGGGGTGCCAGAGTCAGGGCTGGCGTCATGGGGTGGGGGTGAAGGAATCAAGCAAAGGTCTGGGTGTGTATGAGGGAGGTACAGGGCTCAGGGCAGAGGGCTGGGTATGTGTGGGGCTTGGGTCCAGGCTCAGGGCAGAGGGCTGGGTGACTGCCCCCCCCCAGAACCCCCAACCCCCCCCCAGCTCCTTGTCCCCTGACTACCCCTCCTGGGACCCCTGCCCCTAACTGCCCCCAACTGCCCCCCATCCCCTATCTAAGCCTCCCTGCTCCTTGTCCCCTGACTGCCCCCCCAGGACCCTACCCCCTACCTGTCCCCTGACTGCCCCCCCAGGACCCTTATCCATACCCCCGCCCCCAGACAGACCCCTGGGACACCCATGCCTATTCAACCGCCCCCTGACAGGACCCCCAGAACTCCCAACTAATCCAACCCCCCCCCAGCTCCTTGTCCCCTGACCACCCCCTCCAGAGACCTCCCCACCCTAACTGCCCCCCCAGGACCCTCCTTGCTCCCTGTCCCCCTGACCCCTATCCAGACCCCAGGACTCCCATGCCCCATCCAACCCCTCCCTGCTCCCTGACTGCCCCCTCCAGAGACCTCCCGCCCCTAACCACCCCGCGCGAGATCCCACCCCTATCCAACCCACCCTGCTCCCTGTCCCCTGACTGCCCCCACCCCTTATCCAACCCCCTCTCCCCCCAGCCCTGGACCCCTTATCATGAAGCTCCAAGCAGAGCCAGATACGCTGCCCTGTGGGAGAGCGCAGCCCCGGCCCCCAGAGTGCTGCGTGTGCAGCGGCAGGGCTTCAGGGGAGGGCGGAGGCGGGGGAGGGGCCAGTGGCTTGCTCCACTCGGCTGGGTGCTCCAGCCCGGGAGTGCAGACCCCGCAGCTTGCCACGCCGGGAGAGTGGGGCCATTTGCCCACCCCGTGCGCACGCCTGTGCTTCTGCTCCCTGCCCCCACGGGGGGAGCGGAGGGCAGAGGAGAGCGGGCTGGGCTGGGCAGGAGTTTTAATGGCACGCTGGAGTCCCGGCAGGCAGCAGCGTGCCATTAAAAATTGGCTCGTGTGCCGTCTTTGGCAAGCGTGCCATAGGTTGCCGCCCCCTGATCTAGATTTTTAAATGTAAGTATTAAGGCTGGTTATTGTAACGAAAAGATGGTCAAGGATCTGTCTAAGACTGTTCTGGTTTTAATATTTTAAACGTGGAGAATGAGGGGTTTAAATTAAATTTAGAAGCAAGGGCTAGATGATGACATCAGAATAAATGTAATCTACAGTACTGATAATATGATGTAGCTAGAGGGTACAGAAGTTATGGAAAAACATATCTTCAAGAATAAGAATTGTCTTAATTCTGAAATGTATTTGCAAAAGGAGGCAGGGAATAGAATCAGTATAATATTTAATATATAAATCACGTAAAAGAATTACAATGAGTTTAATGGACTCCTCCTTACCTCATCAAAAAAAATCTGATGTTATCATATCACTATATATTTTATTCTCCATCTTTATGATTGATATAGACACCTTACTTGTGTTAATTTACCAAACTTAACTATTCACCATGTGTGTCTTATTTTTGTTCATTAGGTGTGAGCATTTTCGTTCCGTATTAAATAACAATGATGATGATGTTATAGAAATGAGTGAATTCTCTTATCAAGTTTACCGAGCCTTCCTGGAATATCTGTACACAGACAACATCAGTCTCCCTCCTGAGGATGCAATAGGTAATTGGCATAAATTCAAGTAATGTCAAGTTACTGTTAGGAAAGAACTTAAAGTTTGTTTTAACGGGTTCTAGAAAGATGGAGTTGATCATGCTCATTGTTATTTTACTATTGTTTAAACCTTTTATGCTCCATCGCATGTACATGGATGAGGTGGTCCATGCAGCAGAGAATTGTGCAGGAGAAGGAGGATGGCAAAGATGCAGTGGAAGAAAGGGACAAAATGAATGGGAGGGAAGGATGAAATGAACAGCAAATGTACACTGTATTCAAAAAGGACCATTTCTCATATTTAAAACAGTTTTAAAAAGACCCTGATACCTTCCTAGTATTATCTTTCCATTTGATGTAGTTGCCACAGACATTATTTGACCACAAATGGGAAGGGAGCTGGCCCAGATCATCACTGAAGAGAGGGGAGATGGTTCACTAAATAATCTCTGTTAAAATGTGATGCAAACTGCAAAAAAGGTGGAGAACTTGTGTCTTAATAAGTGTGAACTCTTCAATCCGCATAAAGCCTTTTTGGAGGTTTTGTGTATAAGTGGATCATGGAATCATAGAGAAACAAACGGATAACTCTGAAATACAAGTTTAGATGGCTCGCATAAAAACAACCAAATATCTGTGAATTTTCTACCTAATTCTCAACAGGGCTGCTAGATTTGGCAACATTCTATAGAGAAAATAGATTGAAAAAGCTTTGCCAGCAAACTATCAAACAAAGCATTTGTGAGGAGAATGCAATTGCTCTTCTTTCAGCTGCAGTCAAATATGAAGCTGAGGTATGGAAAACTTTTATTTGTACTAGAAGTTCCTTAGTGAGAGAACTGTTTTTCAGGACATTGAACTATTTATGGTAACTATTTTTTGCAATTAATGAACCATCACACATGAATATTGTAATCAACTTCTCTGGCTTCCCTAAGCATGGACATTTCCCCTTTCAGTCCCTACAAAATCAGGCTGCTAATGTCATCTTCCTTCCCTGCTGACTCGATTGTGTCAGTCTCCTCTTTGAATTCTTTCACTGTCTCATCTGCTCTGACATGACATTTAAGCTTCTCATCACCATAGTACATAACTCTGCCAATGCCACTTATTCACCTTTGAGTTTTGCATCACCTTCTGACCATGTTCTTCCAATGTACCTTCACTGACCATTTGTCAGCTTTTTTGCACAATCCTCTCTCTGCCTTCCACATGGTCCCCTACACAGGATATGAGCTCCTTGGGCTATCTTGTAAGGCCCTTCTCTGTACGCATTTGTTCCTCTCTCAAAGATTGACTTTTCCTATGCCGCTTACAGTGAATCATGTTTACATGTAAACCAATTGCCCGCTGTTCCTTTTCCCCTATTCTGTGTCTTCTCATCTGTCTATTCTTGGATTGTGAGCAGGGAACGTCATTCTAGAATGTCTGGAAAGCACCAATAGTGTAATGGGCTCTACTTTAAAAAAAAAAATTTATTTGCAGATATGCTAACATTTTATTTTGTAAAAGAAGTTTGCCTTTTCTTAATTTTTCAGTACTATTTGGTCTGCAAAATATCTGTAGTTTGGTATTTACAAGATATTTGAATATTAATTTTAGACTTAATATATCATTTCAACCTAGTTAAGGAAGGTCCCTTCATGAGTACATCAAACTCCCACAGATACTAACACAAGTTAAATATGTGCATTGAGACTAAATTTGTTACGGGCCAAAACATTGCCAATCCATTGATTCCAGTATAATAGCAGTCTGCTTAATCCAGTGGTGAATTTAACCCATCTGGTTGGTAGGGAACCACATATGTGAGTAAATGGGTGTGCTGACTGAACACCAAAAATATTCAGTAGAGCTAATATCTTGGTTGATTAATTACTTGCAAAACCAGTTAAATCTGTCAGCTTGGCAGGTTTTTATAATGTACAGCTTCCCCCTTATTAAGAAATCAAGTCACACTAGGAGACCCAAAGGATGGCACTGAACTGAGAACTTTTAAAATGTTTATTATTTCTTTTGTTTCGTTTTGCCTTTCTAAAGAAGCCTGAAGGGAGGGATTTAAATGAGAAGAATGACTGGCGAGGCTGGATTGGTAGTCTGTTCCATGCATAGAGGGCAGTGAGGGAGAAGGGGCAAAAATGGAAGTAGAAGAAGGGAGAGTTGAAACTGTCATCATTGATGATATAAGTATGACAGGATAAAAAATGAGCTATAAATTGGGATGCATTTGTGCGGAGCTTGAAGATGAGGAGACAAGAAGTGTACATTTAATATGGAGGGATTGGAAGATGCGGGTGGGGGTGACATGGTCGGATTGACAAAAAGATAATTTTGGCTAGAGGCAGAGCAATGTGGGGAGATAATAGCATCTCCACCAACCTCACTAAGTAATAAAAGCAGAAGATGACCGGGCATTAATAATTGTAACGTTAGGGACAGAAAAGAAAGGTCAGATTTTTAGTGTTGTGGACACTGAAGTGAAAGATACTGTGGTGTGGGGAAGCGCAGCAACTTTTAATAGGATAGGTTTTCATTTGAAGTTTGTTATAGAAACTTCAAAATAGATTTCCTCACCTTAAAAATATTCTACACCTTTAATTCTAGTTGTCAACACCAGAAAAGGCTTTGATCAACCTGTTTCACTTGGAACTATTACAAGTGAAATTATGTATCATGCAACACGTAAAACTAGCCTGGACAAAGCGCCTGTGAATATATTGTAGGAAACAGGTGGTGATGGGGATGGACTGGATGACCTCATGCATGTTTTCCAGCTCTACTTTCTATGATTCACAGTTTTAATTAGCAACTGTAATATTCTTTCAGAAATTTTGTATTGTCCTTTAGCACAGCCATTGATTATAAACTGAAGGAGGTAAGCACTGTTAAAACTGCAGAAATAGTGAAAGTATAGGATAGTGTGTCAGCACCTTAGCTGCAAACGCTTTGTAAGACTACAAGGTGCAGAAATGTAAAACATGAAATTTCTCTCTAGAAATCATCAGTTCATAAAATAAGTCTATATGTAACATAAGAACATAAGAATGGCCGTACCGGGTCAGACCAAAGGTCCATCTAGCCCAGTATCTGTCTACCGACAGTGGCCAATGCCAGGTGCCCCAGAGGGAGTGAACCTAACAGGCAATGATCAAGTGATCTCTCTCCCGCCATCCATCTCCATCCTCTGACGAACAGAGGCTAGAGATGGATGTAGCAGTTGGAAAAGGTACCGATGTTCAGTTTCTAACTTATTTTCACTTTACGTAATCAACACAAGTAAAAGATGTGAATATGCTGCAGTTCTCAGCCCTAATATGAAAAATAAATTGACTCAATTGACTTTACCAAAGATAAATTCATCCAGAAGTAATAGTCACAAATAGGACACATTCGAAAATTCTGTGGAAATGCTTGCTGACGTATTGTCTGTTTGTAGGAGTAGTTCTATGCAATTGCTATTTTTATAGCACATTTCTAATGTACTGTGGGCTGGATTGAAGATTAATTAGCTGTTATTCATACTACAAATTAAAAGTTACGATTTCCTTACCAGCAAAATTATTAAACATCGTTCCCCGACTGGCCAGTGAAGAGAATTTTGTTCAGTATAGCAGGGAAGCAACCTCCCTTAATTTTCTTTTAGACAAAGATTGTAATACTCCTAGGATTCCTGGAATCTGGAATTAAATTTAAGATGTCATTACATTTCCCATGCACTTTTACCCCCTACCCGTGCCACTTTCTTCTGTATTTTTGGCATTTCCTTTTTTGTTGTTGTGTCCCCCACCACACACGTACTTTTTTGTGGTTCCATGCCTTTTCCCTCTGGGCATTTTTTTCATTTTATTCCCTTTTTCTTTTTAAGCCCATTTTTATAGCTGTTGGTCTCCTTTTTTGGCTTTAATTGCATCTCTGCAGAGGCAGCAGACTAGAAGCATTTAACCCATGGAAGGGACTACAAAGGGAAAATGAACTAGCATCTTCCGAAGTTCCCCTCTTCCCTCCTGCCCAGTATGCAATACTTGTATACTTCACACAGAGGGAAACTGACTAGGATTAGTACATTTCTTTTTGCAGCAAGCTTCAAAGAGGTTTCAGATTGTGAATCATGATGTCAAAATATTGCCTTGCAGCTAACTCTGTCTGTAATGTGCTTGCTGCAAAGGACAGGCTAATTCCTTTTCCTTCTGCAGAAGTTGTTTACACAGGAACAGGCTGCAAAAGGGACAGGTCTCAGTGCATAAAGAAAGGGAATGCTGCTAGAAGGTTGACTGGGCAAGACTGGTTGCATGGTCTACAGAACATATGACAGTCATCCACATTGGGTGTCGCTATGCTGAGAATTTTCAGAAAATCTCACTATTGATCTAACACTTGTACTAGTAAGTCTAGAACAAGACAGTTATTTTTACCATGTCTAATCCAGCTGCTGCACATGTTTCAAAACACACATTCAGATGTCAACATGTATATCTACATCCTTGTGAGGCTAACGTGTCCTTTCATTAAGTTAAATATTCAGGGTAGTGGAGGCAGTTAATTTGGGGTCCCACAATGGCTAGAAAATAAATTGTATTTTTGACAAATTTTGCAGATGGCCACTTTTGAAGTTAATGTGGGTAAAGGAGGGAAGGAATCATTAGCCTTTTTCCAGGCATACATTAGGAAAATTGAAGGCTCTATTGTTATATGATGCATTTATTTATTTATTGATTGTACAAATAATTTTTAGAGTAATTGCATATGGTTGCACCTTTTGCATTTTTATATTGTGTCTACCTTCAAGTTGAAATACGGAGCTGATCAAATTATGTTAGCTGTCTCCTGTTCACGTTTGTGACGTGATCCTGATTTCTGGTCATGCATAAGGATTCATCATATAGTTCATATGAACAAATTTCATCCTGTTGTTTTTGAGTTGGTCACTTAGATTGCACAAACCCACTGCAGACTAGTCAGTCACAGGGTATGCTATCTGGTTGGATGACTGAAACTTTTTAAACAGGAGAATAATGAATGACACATTTTCAGTATCAATCATTTCTACTAAAATTCAGAAACTCCAAATTCATAAACATTTTTGCAGTCTTTCACATATTCTAAAAGCAACCCCATGAACAACAGTGGAGTGAAGAGAAACAGTTACTTACTTTAATTGTGATTTTTTGAGATGTGATGCAGATGTGTATTCCACTTAGGCATGTGCGCACCCTGTGCACCAGAGCTGGAGAATTTTGCCAAGCAGTACCCATAGGAGGGCAGCATTAGTGCCTCATGGCCAGAGCCCCTCCCCTGGCTACATGAGGCAGCACCATCCGACCCTCCTCAGTTCCTTCACTCTGAACAGCCAGAGAGTAGACTCTGATGCAGAGGAGACAGAGGGTGAGTCGTGGAATAACAGCTGCATCAAATCTTGAAGAACCACAGTTACAGTAAGTAACGGCTTCTTCTTCAAATAGATGCAGCCACGTATTCCCTTTAGGTGACTCACAAGCAGTACTCCCACGGCATTGGGCTCAGAGTCTAGCTAAACAAGGACCAAAGGACTGCCTTCCCAAAGTTTGATTCTGCTCTGGATGCCACGGTAATGCCGTCATGGTTTGTTAACATATGTATCGACAACCATGCATCAGTCCTGCAAATATCCAACAGCGAGATGTCACTTAAAAACGCTATTGACATAGCTTGTGCTCTTCTAGAATGTTCTTACTCCCGGAGTGGGTGCGTAGCCAAAGCCATTCATATGCAGTCTCGATGCAGGAAGTTATCCACTTAGAAATCCTCTGGGAGGAGACTGCCTGTCCCTTCATACCGTCTGCATGTGACATAAACAGATGAGGTGAAGCCAGAAGGGGTTTAGTCCTATGCAGATAGAAGGCCAGAATTGTCTAATGTCCAGTGTGTGAAGACACTGTTCCTTCTCTGGCGATGAATGCAGCTTAGGAAAAAATACAAGTAAATATACCACCTGGGTTCGGTTAAATGGGGAAACCACTTTAGACACATGAATGGATGGATGAAAGACTGAGAGTGCCGATAGATGCTCCCTCAATGAACTAAGCAAAAGGCCCGACCACTGAAGATGCAGCAAATACTCCAAGATGACTATATTGAGAAACACTGCCACTTTGCCAAATAGGCTATCCTAGTAAAGGGTTTTCTACTACTGAGTAGGACCCTGTCAACCAACCACTGAGCATTTCTCTTCCTTATTCAACCACAGAGAAGCCACGCCATGAGATGTAGAGAGCTGAGCGTGGGATGCAGTCTGACTGTGATTCTGCATGAGCAGGTCAGAATGGACAGGAAAGGATATGGGAGGCTGAATCGACAGTGTGAGGAGGTCGGAAAATCAGCACTGCTTTGGCCATGCCGAGGCAATGAGGATGAGCTTGGACACTTCTGCTTTCAGCTTGAAGATGGCCTATGGAATGGTCGGAGTTGGAGGAAAAGCTCATAGAAGAGCCGACTGCCAGCTGAGGTGGAAGGCATTGGTCACAAAGCCTGGACTGAGGCCCCCTTGAGAGCAGAACAGCTAGCATTTCCTGTTGACCCTTGTAACAAACAGGTCGCTCGATGGGAAGCACCACCCTGCAAAGATGACTCGCAGAACACTGGGCTTCAAAGACCACTTGTTGAGGGAAAACTTCCTGCTGAGATGGTCTGCAAGATGATTCTGGACCCCAGGCAAGTGATCGGCTATTGGAGTTCTACTCCTGTCAATGCAGAACTGCCACAAGCTGATTGCCTCTTGGCAGAGCACCCTGGAGTGTGCTACCCTTTGCCTGCTCACATACTATATTCCGGGCACCAAGTATGCCAGTGCCAGAAGTGGTGTGGACCCTGAAGTCTACAGCAGTACCAAAGCAGCTGATGGTACCGAGGTGGAGGATGGTGAAAGTCACCCTGGTAACATCTGCAGTGCCAGCTGCAATGGTGCTGAGGAGTTTCCTGGTGCCCAGGACTCTGGCACTAAGCCCGGTACTGGCCCTGTTTCCACAGACTGTGGAAGGGGAAATTTCAGGCTGCAGTGCCAACAGCCCCGAGGGTTCAGTGGCCCATCCAGCCAACGGAGCTATAAACAATGCAGTCCTCGCCAAGTCCTGGACCAAAGGAGAGGTCAGGATGGAAAGTCAGAGGAGGACGGTAGCCACTTGGTACGATGCCAACATGAAAACAGTCCGTGCTGGTATCTCCCTCATCAGTACCGAACTCAATAGATACCTTGGGGCCAGAACTAGAGTTGACAATACAGGTATCTAATGCCCCTGCTCAGTGCCAGGGAGCAGTTAGAGGCACCCACACCATCCCATGCGCCAGCACTAACTCCATGCCAATCCACGCTCTTCCTGGGGGAGGCAGGAGAGTCCACAAGACCTGGAATGGCTCCTTCCTCCCTCCTCCTCTCTCCCCCCCCCACCCCCCCGCACTTCAGAGCAAGAGGCAGTAGCACTCTTGGAACCAAGGGCAACAACCTCTGATCTGACAAGGCCCCCAGTGCTGAAGCAGGCCGCATGGCCTGTTTGCTTAAAATAGCACATGTTCACAGTTCCCTATCCACCTGAGTCCGTTTCATGAACAATTTACAGACCGAACACTGCTCCTTGACATGGGCCTCACCCAAGCACAGCAAAGACTGTATGTGGGGATCATTATTAGGAATCGCTCCCCCACACAACAGGCAGTGTGTAAACCCTGGTGAGGGCATCACAGGGAAATACTTAACTACATACAACTAACATTAAACTAATGGTATGACTAATTACATATAACTAGAAAAAAACACTAAATTAGTGACAGAATGTGAGGTTAAGAGCACACACAGCTCCAACTCCAGCCATGGGTGCCACCACACATAACCAGGTGAGGGACTATGGCTGCAAGGCGCAAATGGTGCCCCTGTACAGCTCCTGCTAGGCAAAATTCTCCAGTTCCAGTGGCCTTGGCACACTCACACCTAAGTAGGATACATCACTGCAGCTACTCTAAGAAGAACCCCAAGTTTACACATGACATCATTTGCAAATATTTTCATATTTGTCTTTCTACTTTGAAATCTAAGAGTAGGAATGCCTTCCTTCCCTTCGCCAACTCTTCCCTTCCCATCCATCTTGTGTCCTAGGTCGGGCACCCCTTCACTCTACCCCTTCTCCAACATACTTTTACTGTACTACTCTTGCTTCAATCATCTTGCTGTTTTCAGTGGATTAGGGTTGATATGGGCAGCCTCCTCTTTTGATAGTTAACTGAGGTTTTCAGGAAGCATGGCCTTGAGTTGAGCTTTAGGAAGAAGGATAGCCGGATGTCAGCTCCGTAACCAATCAAAACAGTGGCAGCTGCCTTGACAAGTTTCTGGCCTTGCTATTGTAATATTTTGTTCTAGGTATTATCTAGCATTTGTAAACATTCATGTGGATATTGTTGGGATGAAAGACAGCCAAGATGTGAATGCTCACTTAAATTTGTAATATCTTATTGAATAACTCATAACCTTATTTTGTTCCTAGGACTTAGAAGAATTTTGCTTCAGGTTTTGTATAAACCACTTGACTGTAGTTACACAAACTACAGGCTTTGCAGAAATGGACCATGACCTCTTGAAGAACTTCATTAGCAAAGCAAGCAGAGTAGGAGCATTTAAAAACTGAAGAATGCTTGCTGCAAAGGAAGATTATTTCATCATGGGAACACTTCCCCTTTGAAAAACGTATCAGCACTCAGAATGCCTGAAAGAAAAGAGGACAACATCCGTTAAAGTCAGTGTCACTGTCGATGGGCAGATTTAGTAAGCTTCCAAGTAATGCACAAGCTTTGTGAAGATGGGTATAGTATAGAATAAACAATAGATATAAACAATCTGCCAACAACTTAGGTTTAAAAAAAAATCCTAATGGAATAATTAAGTTTTCTGTTAAAATTAAGTGGAATGGTCACTATTTTCCATTTGTAGTCCTTGGTTTTTTTTCATGAAATATTTTCAAAAACAGCTCTTTAACATCTTCATCTGAGTTTACTGGATAGCATGAAGCTGGCTGTTGCTAAAGCTTCATTATGCACCTTTAAGGTCAATGAAAGTAAATGTACTAAAAGAAGGTTCCTTTCTGGTTAATTTATCACACCCTCTAGAGAAGTGTTGAGATAGAAGCTTGTTTTGCTAAATATAGGCTAAAGGAATACATCATAAAAATCCCTCTTAAAAGAACCAGTAATATAAAGGAAAAGCCACAGAATGGATACTTTGTGAATTAGGAGCAGCAAAGGCTCAAGAGAAGACTATGCTGAATTTATTTAAGTATGAAGGACTTATTTTAAAGTGCTAGTTTTTAGTTCTTGGCTCTTAAAGACATTTTCTCAGACGAAAAACAATTGGTTCTTTTTTCCAAGGACTTTACCTCACCTTTCCAGTGGAACAGTAACTTCTAATTGGTTTTGTCACGTAATGAGTTATTTCACTGTTAGTTTTGCTGCTCAGAAACGCACCTCTTCACCTGCCATGAAAAATAAACTCAACAAAAAGGAATTATCAGTTGACTTTTCTGCCAGTGTTTACAGATAAGACAGGTGCTTGACATGAATTATGTGTGTGGGAGGAGGAATAGGGGAAGTTATAAATCAATTCAATGATTAAATCATGAAAGTTAAACTCAGTCTTTTCAAGTGGTAACCAGGTGCCATTCAAACAAACACTTGTTAAAGCAGTAGGTGGAGGAGGTTTCAGTATGCTATGCTTGCATGGAAAGACTTTTGCACTGTGACACAGGCTGTTGAGATTATAAAATATTTATCAGTTTTGGTTTCTGTTATGATACAGAAGACTAATTTGCATGTAAATTACTTAATCTAATTTCTGTTAAAAGAATAGGTGAACTGGCTTCAAAAACTGATGGGCTAGTGGTTAGAACACCACACTAGCCTTGCTCTGTCATAGACATCCTTTGTACCCTTGGACACGTCGACATAGCAGCTGGGAGATGTAATTCCTAGTTCTGGTTCCATACATCTGCTAGCTCTGCTCCAGTTAGCACCTAAAAACTGCAGCATGACTATCCTGGTGTTACCCCAAAACCAGACTTATGGTACCACCAGAATAGCTTATCTGTTGCCCCCTCCTGGGTTTAGCAGAGGTTCCCTTCCAGGTAGCCTCCTAACTTATTACTCTGTTTCTGCAGGGTGAAAGGGGACCCATCCTAGAGGAATTACTCAGGTTTACTAGAAGTTTCTTTTTAGAAAAACTCCCCAGAATATCTTAGACCAGTTACCCTTGGGAGGACTCGGATACAGCCTTCCAGTAGAATTGGTAGATACATAGGCAGTACTTTTCCAAAAGAAAGTATCTTTTATTACAGTAGCACACTGATGATCCCTGGCTACAATGTAATCTAAGCATAAAGCTCTGGAAATGAATCCCTTAACACAATTTCTTAATACAGATTGAAAAATATCCCAACTGCAATGTCATACAATTAGAACAGTATTAAGTGTTGCACCCTGCATACGGTGATCAGCCATGGGCAGTCGCTGAGTGCAATCTTAAATTTCAACTTTATATATCTAAAACATTCATAACACACACCTTTATTAACCCAGACATCCATACACAGGCTCATTAATACTATTTCTGTTCCGTATTTGCACTATACCTAGCATGCTTACTCACCGTAGGTGTCTGTCCCTCTGCTCTCTCAGGGTCTGTTCTGTTCTATAGCACAGCCAATACAGTTACTTTTATTTTAATTCTTCCCCAATTTTTAGCTAATGGTGGCAAAATGATGTTTTTAGTGCTGTGCTTAGGAAACAGAAGTGAGCTGCTCCAAAATCTCTAGTATCACTGGTCTGAGCAGTGGCTTGGGCTAGTCATCTGAGAATAAGCCTGCCCGTGCCCCTGGGTACGTGCTTGGATAGCTAGCCTGAGCTGCTGTGGCCACAGTTATTTTTAGGCACTAGCTAGTGCACGTACAGCAACCCAAGCTGGAAATAACATCTCCCAGCTGCTGGGTACAGGTACCCTGAGCCTATGTCTCAGTTCTGCCTCTGCTAGGAGGGGATAATAGCACTTCCCTACCTTACAGGGGTTTTGTGAGGGTAAATCTATTAACTTGTGAGGTGCTTAGAAATGATGGTAGATAGACCAGATTCAACCCACAACTAGAAATATTCTTTAATCTGCTGTGTCACTATTGTCTAACTAGTAGAGCTGGTCAAAAGTTTTTCTGATGGGACTTTTTAATGGAATGGAAAATGCCCTTTTGTAAAAACAAACACACCAGTTTCATTTAGAAATTGTTGAAAATGCATTTTGATGAGGCCAAAACATTAGTTTGACACTTTTGGAACAAAATGTTTCAACTTTTGGTTTTGGGGCCACTGTTTCATAGGAAATTTTGAAACAGTAAATGAAACATTTTCAGCTGAGATAAAACAGGTTTTCATAAAGCTCAGTTTGCAAGAAACTTCAAAATCACAATTTCCTGTGAAATGAAAATTTAGGCATCTGCATTCTACTAAATAGTCTGCATGGAGTGACTAAGGAAACAAGGATGCGTTTGTAGATGAGTCTGACAAGAAAACCAATTCTGAGCAGTGTCTATCACCCTTTAGTCTCTTCGCCATGAGCATTATTTCAGGTCATGCTGTGCACACCAAAGCTTGGGCTGTTTTCTTTCAGACAGCTTTTTATTTTTGTAGTAGTGACCCTGGGGGACTAACTCTTTGAGAGAACTTCTCTGCAGTGAGGTCTGTTTTGAGGATAAAATGCAGACATCTTGGTTTGTTCATTCAATGAGGATTTTTATGCATTTAATTCTTGACCCGAACAATTTAATAGTATTTTTATACACTGCTATATGCACATGTAGTAAAAATATATTTATTTAGCTTTCATTCACATTACTCATTAAACAAGTTACTTTCCTTTGCACTTAAGGGTCCAGCCTTCAGAAGTGTACTGACCTGATGCTTGGAAACCAAAATGCATGTGTGTTTATACAGGTGCATGCTTGAACAGCAATGTGAGGACATTAAATCCAGCCTGGGCGGTAACGGTTTTATATTTTTTTGTTTTTGACGCTTGAGGATGCTGCCACCACTACTCCTCTTGACCTTGGAGTGGGATCCATTGTTAGCCAGTATTAAATGTGTTTCCGGAGACTCCAGTTCAGACAGCAATGAAAAAATATTTGTAGACATTTTGGACTGTAATCCTAGGCAGGTGAGGTATTCATTCAAAAACTTGACTGATGGCCTAAAATATCCTTGGACAGCTAAACAAGAGACTCCTCCAACTAATCACTGGGGAAAACAGGCAAATAAATATTTCTTGAATTAAATGGAACTTAAAAGGAATAAAAGTAAACTACTACAATAAAGGGGCTATCACAGTGATTGATGTTAGTAGGTTCAGCCTCATGGTGTTTTCTAGGACCCACCTTTGGAATGATGGAGCTTTATTACAAAGCCTGTTCACTGTGTAAATTGCTGTAGTATATAAATGCTTTTTATATAAACTGAAGATAATTGTTTTCTTGGGATTACTTTGTAAAATAAAACCTTTATCCATTAGCATGACAAATTTTGCTTGACCCCTAAGGATGTAGCCCTATCATAATACAATATCCAGCTAACTTCAGATTTCTGTAAAAACTCATATGGCTTAATAGACAACTAATAAAACGGTTATATTTAGGATCTTTGCCTTTGACCTATTTACTTATTACAATCTAAAGCCTACATTGAATTGCTTCGACCATTCTTAAACAGCTGTTTATTACTTCTTTATTAGCATGTTGTGGGGATGAGGGGAGAGAAATAGGTAACCTACAGGATAAAGATTATAGTTTAAAGACCACAGTCTTTTTCTAAGGGCTCATTTACATGTGGCAAGCTGGGGTGAAAATCTACCCGTGCACTAGCCTGCTGCACACTAGGTATCGCTGCAGACCCTGCTGTTAATGCACTAGAAGTTCCATAGCGCCCTTTGAACTACTCCTCTTTCAAAGCGGGGTAGGATCACTGAGTACTACAGAACTTTAGTGCCCAGCAGCAAGCTAGAGAGGGGTAGATTTATAGCCCAGCTTCCAGGGGGGCAGGAGGGAGGGAAATGACTAAGTGTTTGTATAGACAAGCCTTTAAAGAAATGACTGTTAGACTCATAAGCAGCAATAAAGCCAATGTCTGCACAAAAATGGGGGGAATTTGATATGAAAACAGATTTCAAGCCTTTCAAAGAAGTTAATGCAGTAGTGAAAAAGAGTGATTGCAACTAGACGAAATGCCTTCTGTGGTTTTGACATACCACTTCTGCTTGGTAAAGAAGGTTGGTTTGTTTTTTTCAAACCTGTATAAACTAAACTTGTTACATTTTAAACTATTCAAATTGTATCGTGTGCTGGTTTCTTACAACACCACAACCTTCTACAGGTTTCCCACCATTCCGTGCACTTTTATAATTGGTTTCTTTCTTGGCCTGCAAATAACTGCAGTAACTCTCACATCCTCAAGCGGGTGCACATGCTGTTTACTTAGACTTGTCTAGAGTACCAGTGGTTTGGAAATACAAAATTATTCATGTATACATCTACATGAAAGAGCTGAAGTTGCACTGTTGAAGAGGAGCATAAATAACTGAATACAGGTTTTTTTATATTCTGTTTCAGTAACAGAGAAGTTACTCTGACTTTTAAAATACATCATATCAGGAAATAAGAGGACATAAGGAAGGGACCCAGACATGGTTAAAACTGCAGGGAGAAAAGGTCTCTAGTACTATTGTTTGTCCAACTTTGGATCCTTAAGGCAGCTGGATTTCCCTTTCTGGAATAAAATTTCAGAAACACTAGATCATTTTGAAGAGCTGTGTGTGAAGCAGTAATAAAAGTACTAATCTCAAATGTCAAACTTTCAAAATCCTCTAATGGCAATTGCAGCATTTACTGTAACTCACCAGAAATATCAAATGTACTGCTTGGAAATTGTATTCTGACAGTTAATATGGTCGTTTCTGTAAACTGGAGATAAGATATTTTGCTGAAAACATTTATGTTGTTAGGTGAAGGTTTGTGTTAAAGCAGTAAGAAGAAAAGGGACAAATTTTGCTTATAGCACCCAGGTGCAATTTAAAGTCATATGTACTGATTTTACAAACATTCTGGTCAGCACTGCAAAGCTAACATCGCAACAAACTTTGTATCCAGTAAAACTTTACTGAGAAGATAGATAAGTTTTTAAGCTCTAAATGGCAGGGACCTACGTTAGACATAGCAGAGCAACAGCTGACAGACAGAGGAAGAGAAAATGATGGCTACAACAGTAAGAAATTTGTGAAATAACT
Source organism: Mauremys mutica (assembly GCF_020497125.1). NCBI lineage: Eukaryota > Metazoa > Chordata > Testudines > Geoemydidae > Mauremys > Mauremys mutica. Next base: position 306,311,246 of record NC_059072.1, on the reverse strand, counting down.
TTCTGTAACATACATCTTACTTGCTTTCTTTGTGGTTTGTGTGTGTTACTAGTTGGAAGGTGGAAAAATCAGTTAAGAGGGTCAGAGTGGTAAAGTAAACAGAGCACTATTCCATTCTACTTCCTATGTGATCAGTAGAACTTCCAATTAAATTGTAAATCCAGATTCTTTAGTTGGTGACGACGGAAGAAGCAGAGAGAGTAACGTGATTTTCAGGTGGAGTCTGCATTGTTCCATCTGAGGTTGCACAATCTAGTGGGTAGGCCTAGACTGGGTAGCTGGAGACTTGAGTTCTCTTCCCATCTCTAACCCTGCCATTGGCCAATTCTATTTCACCCCTGTGCCTCGTGGTCCCCTCCTGCCCGTTGTCTATTTAGATTGTAAGTTCCTCAAAGCAGCAACTGTATATGTTTGTACAGTGTTTAATACAAGGGGGTCCTGATCTTCACTGGGGCCTTGTGTGCTACTGTAATACAAATAATGATAATGCTGGTAGAAAATATAGTTAGAAAAATCTAAAATGAACTCAGACTGAGGGAACTAATGGAAGTTTTGTAGATGGCTAAGGGCCCAATTGTGTATTTAGATCTAGATCCCTGCACATGTACAGAGCTTCACTGAAATTGATGGGGCTCTGCTCACACCAGTTGTAGGATTGCAGCCTAAGCATGAAACAGAAGCATGTTATTTCCACATGATACTTTCTTATTAACTTTATAGCTAATAAAAAAGGAAGTTACAATGATCACCAATAATCTTATTAAAGCTGTTTTATTGATCTTGAAAGGAATGAAATCCATTAGTTGTACAATATGCAACCATACACTTTTAAATGTAGTCTTCAGTCTACCTGAACAAAAAAAGTACATTGTCACAGTAGAGAAAGGATAGCCTGTCTAAGTACTGAACTCTGCAGCATACTACTCCTTGCAGCTCTCTAGCCAGCAAAGTTAACATCTGGGCACTATTTGAACTGCAACTATGGAGCTTAAAGTCAGTTTATCCCATTATTTGTAGTATATTTCACCTGTCAACTCTGCAAATAATAAGCAAAGAAACCTAAGATACTAACACTTCTGTACATCCTTCAGGAAGCTGAAACCATATTCAGACTTAAAACTTAAGGTAACTGTTTTGTTTCAAAGTTCATCAAAATATTTCCAAATCAATATACTGTTGTACAGTTTTTAAAAATTGCTCTACAATTAGATTGACTGACAAAAACTGATCTTTAAAAATACCAGATGACACTGCCAAAAGTGTTTTCTATTTTCAACTAAGAGATTTCTAAATAAGTTACCCACACAAGATTTTTTTTAAAAAAACATGTTTCTGTGTTTTCTACTGTATCTACTTTAATTTAAGCAGTTGCACAAAACTAAATCTTCATAAAAATGAATGGATAATTCTAAAGGCAGCAGTCATCAGAAAGCTCTGCTAGAGCTGCATTTTAGACTGCTAGAAGTAAAAAAATGTTTATACCTTTATACTAGCAAAACACCCACAACCAAGAAGCTAATTTAAAAATGTATTTGTTTAGCAATAATTCAAGTAGCCTTAAAAGTTGTGCCCTTTTATGGAGAGAGGGAGGACTTTGACCAAATTTTCATGTTAAACTTGATCTAAATATGAATTTGGGTGTACTTTGGAAGTCAGGCTATTCATTCTTAGGAGGCCAAGTTCAGGCACATAGGTTTAAGTTACTAAAAGTAGGGTTCTGTTCCCATTTCTTGGCAAAACTGAGTAAACTAAATCATTGACTTCAAGCAAATCAGTAGTTGTAGAGGTCATTACAAGAAACTCCAGATTGGTAACAGTATGATTCCATTTCATGTGCATTTTTCTTATTTTTCAGGATCCAGAAATATCAGAAAGTGCACTTTGAGTGTTTTGTATCTGGGGGAAAAAAACAATGTCCCTGGAACACACTTACTCTCTGAGTAATTCATACTCAGGTTCAAACAGGCTAACAGATGACCGGCAGTGTAACTGTCCACTCAAACTGTGAGGGGAAAAATTACTAGAAGATGTTAAGAATCTGAGGTATCTGTTATTTGTTTCAGTAGTATGGCTATGTGAGTTTTCTTTACACTTTGTTTGCATGTTGTACTTACAATGGCCGGGCCTAATCCTGCAACAGTGATGACTGCATGTATAGTAAAGTTAATGGGCCTTAGCATGGTAATTCTGTAGTCTGAAGTCGTTGCAGTATCTGGCCTCTAATTCACAAAATATGCAAATAGTGCATAAAATTCCAACATTAAAATGAAATCTAATGAACAAAAGAATTAGTGCATTTCAAATCATTCTATCTAACTTTATTTTTGATAGAAGAGTTCAAAATAAGTGGAATGAATTGGCATTAAATGAACAATGTTGCAATAGGAAGCTGAAAAACTCTTCCAAATCCTCAAAAATATATAAATTAATAAACTCAGTGGCTTACATTGTGTACATGCTACATCATACGGCATAATATAATGAAAAACACTGAAGTAAAAAAAAAAAAAAAAGCCAAACATTTTAAACTAGCAATCGATCATAAAAAAGTAATTAACATGGTGGCTGAAAAAGAAAGACAAATGCAGAGAAGCATGCACTGCACCGCATGGTCCTGAGAAGATGTTCACTTTTCTTCAGTGGCTGATGTATCAGTTCCATCATTTAGTTTTTGCTTTTGCATTCTTGTTCGAGTAGACGCTACAGAAAAGTTACAGTAACTTTACCACCTTTTATAGTAAATCAACTTGTGCAAAACAATGTAAGGGTGTATTTATTCATGACACAAAGAATTTAACTTTTAGCCTGACAACTTTTCTAAAAAAATTAAACCCTAATTTGAACCACAAGTACTCAAATATTTACTTCTGAATTACTTGGATAATTCTGACTTGCCAGTTTATTTTACAGCCTTAAAGAATTGTGTACTTACATTGTACAACTCTGTGTACTTATATTGGCTCCCATTACTGTAGTATTCAAACTCTTTATCTCTTTTTCCTGAGATAAAGCAGGTCAACTGAGCCCTATATGTGGGTTAAATCCTTTTGTTGCTCAGAGATAGCTAATACCTCGATCAGAAAAGAGCTCTGTATCGGAAGCCTGACTCACCAACTTCCTCTAAAAGGAACTTTTCCAAAACTTCAGTAGCTAAATAACCACACAGTAATAAAAAGTAACTAGATATAATGCTAGAACATCAACTCTTAAACTTTGCAACTAGTAAACTACAAACAGGACTGAACCAAATTTTAGTTCCCTACTCTAATTTAACAAAGAGATATGTAAAGGTGTTTGGTTCAGCAGACATGCCTGTCTTAGAGAAGAACACAACTGTTTTTGGTGGGGATAGGGGTGGGCATATCCACTGATTTATACACAAGATGTGACAAGCAGTGAAAAACTATACAGTTAAACCAATACTGAAAGCAGTGTTCTCAACCTTTCCCGGTTACTGTACCCCTTTCTGGAGTCTGAAGCCCAAGCCTCACTGCCTGGGGCTGAAACATGTAACTTAGCTTCACGGGGCCCCAGGCAATTTCCCTGCTTGCCACCTCTTAATGCTGGCCCTGCACTTGCGCCCCCCAGAAACACTGATCTAGATCAGCAGCTCTCAAACTGTGGGTTGGGACCTCAAAGTGGGTCACAATCCCATTTTAATGGGGTTGCCAGGGCTGGCGTTAGACTTGCTGGGGCCCGGGGCTGAAGCCTGAGCCTCACCGCCCAGGGCTGAAGCCGAAGCCTGGGTGGCGGGGCTCAGGTTACAGTTCCGCTATCTGGGGCGGTGGGGCTTGGGCTTCGGGCCCCCCACCCAGGGTGGCAGTGCTTGGGCCTTAATCCCCCTGCCCAGGGTGGCAGCACTCAGGCTTTGACCACACACACACACCCCCGCCCCCTCTCCTGGGGTCATGTAGTACTTTTTGTTGTCAGAAGGGGATCATGGGCGTAATGAAGTTTGAGAGCTCCTGATGTAGATGAGTTGATGTACCCCTGGAAGGCCTCTGTGTAACCACAGGTACTGGGTGAGAATGACTGGCTTAGAGGACTGACAAGATGTGGTCTCAAGGGGGAGGGTTTTGTAATTTTGGTGGGTGAGAATCTTACTTGAAAAGCTGAAGGGAACCCTGTAAAAGAAGAAAGAAATGTTGATCTGGCTGCCTGTAACCACATCCAAGGGAACATAAAGTGTTTATTATAGCTGATCTGTGGCGTTTCAGTATTAAAACAAGGCAATGTACAAAACTATGCAAAATGCAGTCTTCTGTGCATATACAGTTAATGGAGCACATGCCTTCCATGTACTGAAATCCAAAGCAATTCACCTGGTCTCTTTTAATTCATAGTAATTTTAGTACAGGTGACTGTCCACTGGAAAATGTTTAGGAATACACCTCGGTGTGACTGCTTTAAAAGGTGGACTTTAATACAGATTTCACCGCATGGCTATATGAAACAAGCAGGGATAGAAGATGGTGAAAAGATAAAGCACATTAAGGTGGAGCCTAAAGAGTACCACTCTGCCAAAAACTGCATCTGAGACCCACCATCGAATGTAATATGTAGCCACAAACTTCTCAGCCCAGGAAGCCTTCTGATCTTGACTCTCCTCCTTTATCTTCTGAGGTGTGAGTCCTCCGTATGTATTTTTAATGTAGTTTAAGCCATTTGGAAATGGTGTCTTTATAGGCTTTTATGCTGCTGAGTCTGGGATTGAAACAGGATGAGACGCAAGCATTTTATCAACTGTTCTATCCTTTTCACAGGTATCATGAATCTTCTCTTGAAATCCAGTGTGCACAGCTGATTTTTTCTTTTCATACTTGAAGTCAGTATTTTAAAAAAAACAGCTACTTTCTGGGATGAATTCTTCCCTGTATTATTTTGTCCCTGTGGAATATGCAGTATCGTGGCTTGCTGGAGCATGCTATACAACCCCAGTCCTGCCAAGATAACAGGTCACTGATGGTTAAGAAGTGTGACAGACCCAAACCAGTGGGGTACAGGAGTCTGGTAGAGGGCAAATATACTGGTTACTGGATGAGTAGTTTTCTGTTCCCTGACTGACCAGAGCAGGGGCTGCACTAGAATAATCAGGAACCTGCTAGAACCAGTTAAGGCAGATTAGAACACCTGCAGCCAATCAAGGCAGGCTAATCAAGGCACCTGGGTTTAAAAAGGAGCTCACTCCAGTCAGGCTGTGGGGAGCCAGAGGAGAGGAAGTGTGTGTGAGGAGCTGGGAGCAAGAGGCACAAGGAGCTGAGAGTGAGCTGCTGGAGGACTAAAGAGTGCAAGTGTTATCAGACACCAGGAGGAAGGTCCTGTGGTGAGGATAAAGAAGGTGTTTGGAGGAGGCCATGGGGAAGTAGCTCAGGGAGTTGTAGCTGTCATGCAGCTGTTACAGGAGGCACTATAGACAGCTGCAATCCACAGGGCTCTGGGCTGGAACCCGGAGTAGAGGGTGGGCCCGGGTTTCCCCCAAACCTCCCAACTCCTGATCAGACACAGGAGGAGTTGACCCAGACTGTGGGGAAGATCACTGAGGTGAGAAAATCTGCCAATAAGTGCAGGACCCACCAGAGTAGAACAGGAACTTTGTCACAGAAGGTAATACCGTTGAGTGCCTGCAGCACTAAAATAAGGGTGGGGATCTTCAAAAGTGTACCACATTGGCCTAACTGTTCCTCTTGAACTTGAGAATTGTACCATTCACTTCAATGGGAGCAGAGTTAAGCCAACTCTAAGCACTTTTGAAAATCCCACTCAAATCCCATCAGACATCTCATTTTAGGTCTAATGTTTTCAACAGGTATGTGAATATGATCTGCCAAAGAGGCCCTCTGGGAACAAAGGACTGAATACTAATGAAATCTGCACTTTAAGAACTATGCACCAGTTTCCGTGACTATGAGATGAAAGAGCTAATGGGATGTGAATTGTTTTATATCTGCAACCTCTCTCTCCACTAACAACTGAAAAAGGTTCCAAATAAAAATGTAAGCCTTCAAGGATGATTCATTCCTGGCCAATAGGAGTGTTCTCTTTTCCTGCACAGCCTGTTTTCTTTAGCTCTTCCTATTCAGAAGCATCATGGACTTTGTGTTCAACTTCTGTAAGAACGTTGAGAGAGTAGGTTATTCCTCCTTGATGACAAATGCAATATGGCCTGGGATGTCAGATACGTCAGCTCTGACAACTTCTGACTCATGATCCAGTGGAGAGCAATCGACATCATACTGTCCTGTTTGATCTTCTATACCACTCTGGACAGTAGTGGAATTGGACAGAAGGTATAATAGGGAATTGGGATGACCAGTCCAAGGACAGAGATCCACTGTTGCCACTTTCTGGAGGTCCTTTCTCTGGAGAGGTTTTGCAACCTTTGCTGACACTGAATACTATTTACTAAACCAAAAGGGACTATTTGTGTAAGTAAGTACCATTTGATTGAGTAAAGGGTGAAAAATCT